>NW_027362768.1:297043569-297643569 GCF_046119375.1 Phyllobates terribilis
ATATGGCTGTATTATTTCTCTATGATGCTTCCTGAATATGTATTTTAAGAAAAGAGGGTGTCCATAACTTTTATGGAAAAATGTCAACTTTTTGACACAATTTATTAGCGACCAAGCAATAGCTGGAATAAAGTTAAACAAAGATGCACCAAAACTATTATCTAACATGAGCCACTGAGTCATTAGACCATTTTACTACTAATCTAGGTCTCCTTTTCCTAATAGATGGGATTGGTAAAACTGGCCTAAAGTTATAAAAAAAAATTATCTGAAATTATTTAATGGGGAATGCAAGTATTTACTAGAACGGACATGTCAGGAGAGCGGACAGATCCTCTTTACAGAATAGTTCCTAGTGGAATTTCCTTTGTCACAAGCACAGCTATTATCTGCTAAAAATACTTTCTGTGCAGAGTCCAAAGAGATGTTCATAGGGGATTTTCTTACAAGATTCAGACCAACTATATAGTATTTTTGGATCCATTAGAAGCCAAATGAAATGGCTTATACAGTAGTTTTAAAATGATCCTACTATCAAAACCACGATTTAGACTAACTTAGTACAAAGTGATGATCTCAGTTGGTGCTTTTGTGGTCGACACTACTAACTAGCAAGGAAAAATATCCTTCATGCGGGTGGTCATTTGTACTGTATGAGCAGGCCTGTCTGATGTGGTGCAACACAGTGGCTCAGTGGTTAGCACTGTAACCTTGCACCGTTGGGATC
The DNA here is from genome assembly GCF_046119375.1 of Phyllobates terribilis. Taxonomy (NCBI): domain Eukaryota; kingdom Metazoa; phylum Chordata; class Amphibia; order Anura; family Dendrobatidae; genus Phyllobates; species Phyllobates terribilis. The sequence continues at coordinate 297,044,297 of NW_027362768.1, forward strand.
CTGGTTTCAAATCCCACTAAGAAGATTGTATGCTTTCCCCATGTGTTTCGAGCCTTGATCATAGTCTGTAAAACTTTGTTGACGAAACCTGAGGATCTTAGAACAGCTTTACTGAGTGGCCGAGAATTGAGGTGGAAGAAGATACCTTGAGAGAGAAGATCTGGATGGTCCAGGAGCCTTCACAGAATGTCTGCTAGAAGATTTACCATTTTCACGTACCATGATCTTCTAGGCCAGTCTGGGCCCACGAGGACAACAGGAATACCTTCTGACCTGATCTTCTTGAGAATCCTGAGTAGCTGAGGTAGATGTGGGAAGGAAAAACTGTGAGACCAGGGAATTGTAACCGCTAGAGGATTGCAAGCTCTGGACACGAACCGGGACACCTTGTGATTGTCGCTGGATGCTATCAGGTTGATGTCTGGAGTGTGATGACAATTTGAGGCAGGACCCACTGTCTCACGAATAGACCTTTGCGACTTAGGATGTCTGCAGCCCAGTTGTCCACTCCCAGGATGTAGATTTCTGAAATGGCTGGGATTCTTCTTTCTGCCCAATCGAGAATCTGAGAGACCTCTGACATAGTTTGATGACCTCTAGTTCCTCCTTGGTGATTGATGTAAGCCACGGAAGTGGCGTTATTGAACTTGGCGACCCGACAGCTGATCATGCCTATGCGATAGTATTAGATGACTTGCCCTGAGTTCCAGGATGTTGATGGGGAGGAGGACTTCATGGCTCTTCCACCAACCCTGCAACGTCTGCTTCCAGAAGACTGCTCCCCAACCGAGTAGGCTGTTGTTCGTCACGATCAGTCGGTGAGTAGGGAGGAAGGAACATCTGAGAAAAATGAGGAGTGAGTCCCACCACCATAACCGAGACTGTCTGACATGGGGGGGAGACGAATCTAATGAGCCATAGAGTTAACCGGCTTGTGCCAGCTGCAGTGGTCATGTGTGGAACTGGGCAGGTCCATATAATGCTGCAGGGTAAGAAAATGGCACTTCCCGGGAACGAGGAGGGGGCGGGGACACTGCTGAGTGGGAGATTTACCCATACAAGTGTATAATTGGCCGAGGTTAAAGGGAGCATGGTCTACCAGCTCAACTAGGCCACAACTGAAGCCAGAGACTAAATTTGAGTCCTGACCCCAGGTGCAGCTTCAGAATACTGTGGAGGAGCTTCAGGAAGGAGAAGCAGAGCATGAAGAAAAAGATGGAAGAAAAATTGAAAAATACTAAAGATGGGAAAACGTTGCTGGAACAAAGCAGCGGGATGCAGGGGGAAGTTCCACTTGCCTGTCCTAAAGGAAAGCATGCTGGATTCTTTGCAAGGATGATCATCAGCTCGGCCTTCACTCCATGCACTCCTTTACTTTAGGGGGTGAGGTGGGCAGGAGAAAAGGAGTCAAGGACTGTCACACCTTCTGCATCTGTACATAAAACCAACTGTATTCGTACAAAAAAAAGGTCCTACCGAACTGGACAATAGGGGATACATACTGACCCCTGGAAGACTGTGCTCTTGTTGGGAAATCCGAGTGGCCCAACCCTCTGTTGCCTTTCTGTCGAAACAAGAAGAAAATTAATAAAAATAAATAGACTTTTAGCAGAAACTGTTATGGAGCTCCAGACCCATGTCTGCCTCCGAGTGACACTAGGCCAAACTGATTAGCTTGATTGCCAGTAGGCTGGTATAGATTGTTGTGGAGGAGCTGACTTTTATTCTTAGTTGTAATTCTTAGTGTCAGCCTCCTGGCAGGGGCAGCAGGGTTCACCCATGGTCTCCTGTGCCCCCCAATGAAGCGTCCAAGAAAATATTTAATCTAATACCTAATTGTTTTCACTGCATGGAAAACATTACTCTGTGCGGCTTTCATGCATATCATGGCAAAACTTTTACTCTATCGAATATTCAAATTTTGTTTTTTGTTTTTTTTGCATTACAGGTGTTAATCCGCTCACCGCAGAGAACACGAGTTGTGGATGCAAATAGAGAGAAAATCAATTTGCAGTCTGCAAATATTCATAAATTCCTTGTTGATATTGGGGAAAATGGCAACAATTTGAAAGGTAACTCTAACACATGATTTTCTGTATGAACAGCCTGTCTGAGCAGGGAGCGCAAACAATCTTACAAAATGTCTTTTCTCAGTCAGACCGTCTCTTTTGTCCAACGAACATTACCCCGGCCTGTTGTTGTTTTGTTTTTGTTGTTTTATATTTTGAGCCACGTAATGGTAGAACAGTTTAGAATATTCCACCCTTTTTGGCGTTTCTTTTCTGTCTGGTTTCTATTGAATTTATGACACCAAGAATGGCGTAGGATGCTGCAGTATTCTGCACAATATATTCCCCCCCCCCCCCTTCCCTAAAGTGATACCAATTTAAAAATTGCCCCCCTCAAGGTATTCAAAATATGTACCCCCTCCCGCTGTTAACCATTTAGTTGCTGGTGTTACTATTGACAGAAGCATATAATTGGTTTAACACCCATGATTGGCGCTAACATCGATCATTGCCAGTGCGGCAGGGGGTCGGCTAGAATATAAAACAGACATACTCTGCATTTTCGCCCGTAGTGGGGCATTATTCTTGTATTCCTCAGGTCTGTAAAAAAGTGTATTGGCAATCATTAAGGGGTTAAAAAAAAGTAGAAAACTGATGCACTGATGATAGACACCATGGCCGAACCCTATTCATTGTAGGTGGTAATAGTATCCGGCGCTCCAGCAGAGTGGAAATTAAAGTTCAGTCTGTTTCCATGGGCAATCAGAAAAACTTACCAAAATGGCTATTAATAAGATTAAAAAAGTAAAAACTGCAAAAAGTGAAATAATGTTGCATCGTTATCAAGTTTAGTGCATGCACCAAAAAACTGGTTTTAATGACTTTCATCATATTTGTGTGTTAGATATTTTCTGAGCTTTGTTCAACAAGGAGTGGCCTTGTTGGGAAGGGATGTGAGACTGTTGGCCAAAATTTTGGCACAAAGTAACCCAACTAAGAAGTGATGTAAACTTGGACTAGTTAGTCTTAAATCCGGCACATTTTAAAACCGTTTAGTCTAAATTTGCACTGGCTAAGTATTATGCCGAAATCGCATATCTGTGTGACACAGTCCGAACACTGGCCGAGCACGGACTGTCTGCGGGTCTGTGCAAGGTTCGTTTTTGGACCGTGACATCGATGTGAGTTTTGTGTTTTTTTTCATTTGATAAAGAAGTCGGTACGGCGTTGTGCATATAAAGAACCTTTATTCTCATCATTGTTGAGGAATTGGATTACTCCATCAGCGCAGTCCAACTAATGTTTTTGATCCAACTGGATCCATACCTGTATGAATGCGGCATTAGACCGTATTGATAAATGTGCCCCAATGTATTTTGTAAAGTCTCTTTATGTTCTGGTGTGAAAAGATTTATACTTTGTTTTATTTTTCACACTATTTATTAAATTGAAATACGATCTATTTTAGTTCACAATTATCAGTATCTCGGCAAGTTATGCTGAAAGTAATATTTGGCATAAAGTAATATTTTCATTTTGGTGGTCTTGTTTCCATAAAGTTCCAATGCTTGAAAAGGTGGCACCACACACAGAATAATATACCAAAGAGAATTAAGGGGCAGCGATTGTTCGATCTTCGTTTCGCAGGTTCTTCAGTCGGTTTACGTGTAAGCCGAGATTACTCTCTGCCATAGCGTATTGGAGCCATTTGTCTGGCTGTATGAAGTATAGCTCGATCGCCCAAGGGCTGAAGCTTTCCTTGCTGGCATAGTCTACATCCACGTGTTTGTGTGACTGCAGATGATGTGCATTTGTGAATGTTCCTATAAAATGCCATATAATGCACTAACATCCCAGAGATTTGCCATAATAACTGTGAGTGCAGGATGTCTTTGCGCTATGAAGCATTACTCCTCTGCGTTAGTAAAAGACTTCTATGAATCGTTCTGTATAGAAGTTGCACACTCAAGTGTAATGAAAATGTCCCTTTAATGTTTGCTAAGTTTTAAGTACTGACTATAAGGGCACAGTGAGGCGCGTTGGTGACGACAATGATGGACTTGGTTGAGTCACTCTGTAGTTTCCTTAGATGAAAGAAGTAGTTGTGTTTTCTAGATTGCAACTAGTGATTATGGTTCATCCACTTCATTGCGATTACTCTGGTCTCTTGAGAGTCCATCAAAACCACTTTATTTTCAACAGCTTCAATTCTCTATTCTTGTAAATGCCTCCTTTATGCAATAACACTTCATAAAATGACAGTAATTGCGAGAGCCCCCCAAAGCTGCATTTACATAGAGCGATTTTACAAACCAACAACCAATTGCCAGTAAAGCACAGAAGTGGTTTATTACCGCCTCTGTCTTCTCGTTTGACGGTTTCTCAGTGCATTTATATAGATTATGGGTGACATTAAAGGTGGACAAATTTCTGGAATGATTCTTTTTGGTATAATTAAATTTATATGACAAAAATCTAGCATTTTCCCTAGGGTGTATAAACTTTTTTATATTCCCTGCATATATACACCTTCATTCCTAATTTGGAAACAACAATCAGTATGCTTTGTGACTTATAATGGCAATTATACAAGAATGTAGTTTAATAATATAATAATAATTTTTATTTATATAGCGCCAACATATTCCGCAGCACTTTACAATTAAGGACATATACAGACAATATAAACAATACAATGTAACATATTTCAATAGTTACAGGAAAAGTGAGGGCCCTGCTCGCAAGCTTACAATCTATATGGAAATGGGGGGACACAATAGGTAGAACATGGTCATCAGCCAGTATCAGTATCTAAGAGCAGTTACCGTTTGTTATTTGGTGCATGGAGGATGTGGAGACAGATGAATAGGCAGGGGCAGATTAGGATTAACATTTAGGAGGGGACAGGGGAGAGTTAGGTTAGTGAATTGAGGTGATAGACTTGTCTATACAGATGTGTTTTTAAAGCACGTTTGAAGACATGGGGGCTAGATATTAGTCAGATCGTTTGGGGTAGTGCATTCCAGAAAACTGGTGCGACACGAGAAGTCTTGGAGATGGAGGTGCGAGGTTCGGATTATGGAGGATGTTAGACTTAGATCAGTTGCAGAACGGAGGGCACGGGAAGGGTGATACAGAAATGTGGGATGAGATATAGGGCTTTGCAGAACTGTGGAGAGCTTTGTGGGTGAGAGAGATGAATTTGTATTGTATTCAGTGGTGAATGGGTAACCAGTGCAATGACTGGCACAGGGTAGAGGCGTCTGTGAAGCGGCCTGATAGAAATACTAACCTGGCTGCTGCATTCAGAATGGATTGGAGAGGAGAGAGTTTGTTTAGATGGAGACGGATTAGAAGAGAGTTGCAGTAGTCCAGACGAGAGTGAATAAGAGCGTTAAATTGACCCCCCCGTCCTCATTTAATTGATCCCCGACCACCCCTGTCCATATTAAAGTGATCCCCCTGACCACATTTAAATGATTGATCCCCCTTGTCCACTTTTACTCATCCCCAGTCCCTATCTATTTGCCTTATCCCCCACCATATTTAATTAACCCCTGTCCATAATTAATTGATTGATTCCCCAGACCACAATTAATTATTTCCCCAGTCCATATTTATTGATATTATTGATACTTATTGATCCCCAGTCCTTAGTTAATTGACCCACCGTCCATACCTATTTATTTGCTTTACCCCCCATCCTATTTAATTAAACCCCCTGTCCATAATTAATTGATTCCCTAGTCCACAATTAATTATTTCCCCAGTTCATACTTATTGATCCCAGTCCATAGTTAATTGACACACCATCCATACTTAATTAATCCACCTGACCCACTCAGCTGATCCCCCGTCCATACTTAATTGATACTTAATTGATCCCCCGTCCATACTTAATTGATACTTAATTGATCCCCCGTCCATACTTAACTGATCCCGCGCCGATATCTAATCGATACACTTGCACATCCCTAATTGATCCCCGTCCATACACCTATATATAAATAATTGTGTTTTGTACTTGTACATATATACTGACTGTATCCCCATATTTAGAATGACGTCCATGTTGGCCGGAGCCGTGCAGTGTACATCTTGCGCAATGTATGCATTCCCTGAGCTACCGCTCAGGGATCCATACTGCTGCGAGAGATGTGAGCATATCGTGCACTTGGAAGCCCAAATCCTGGATCTAAGTGCTCAGATAGCGGTACTGAGGAGCATCGACAACATGGAACGGAGTTTGCTGCTCACCGAGCAGACACTCAATGGGTCAACACTGGGGGTGGAGCTTAGTGGGGAAGCGCAGGCTGAACAGGCAGGGAGCTGGGTAACAGTTAGAAGGGATAGAGGGAAGAAGTATAGGAAGGCTGGTTCAGAACCGGCATTATTGGAGCACGACAGATCCTCTGACCGCCGGGGGAGTGTATGCTCCAGTAATGAGGTGGAGGGGGGAAGTGTAGGGCAGGCTAGACAGGTCCTGGTAGTGGGTGACTCTATTATTAGGGGGACAGACAGGGCAATCTGTCACAAAGACCGGGATCGCCGAATGGTGTGCTGCCTCCCTGGCGCTCGAGTCCGGCACATCGCGGATCGGGTTGACAGGTTACTGGGTGGGGCTGGCGAAGACCCAGCGGTTATGGTCCACATTGGCACCAATGACAAAGTGAGTGGTAGATGGAGGGTCCTTAAAAATGATTTCAGGGATCTAGGTAGGAAGCTTAGGGCAAGGACCTCCAAGGTAGTTTTCTCAGAAATACTACCAATCCCGCGAGCCACACAGGAGTGCCAACAGGAGGTTAGGGAGGTGAATAAGTGGCTAAAGAGTTGGTGCAAGGCAGAAGGGTTTGGGTTCATGGAGAACTGGGCCGACTTCGCTGTCTGCTACAGGCTCTACCGTAGGGACGGGCTGCACCTCAATGGGGAGGGTGCAGCGGTGCTGGGGAAGAAGATGGCTAATAGGTTGGAGGAGTTTTTAAACTAGAGACGGGGGGGGGGAAACCAAGGAAATAGGTGGGATGTGAGGCAAGCAAGGGGGAAGGGGAGAAGTGAATATAATGAGGGTGGAGAGGGGGGTGGGGATAGTATAGTTAGATCGTTAGAGAAGAATAGGATGCTAAATAACCCCAAAGTTTTATCTTGCACGCTGACCAACGCAAGAAGCCTGACCAATAAGGCGGATGAGCTGCGGGCGCTTATATCGGAGGAGAGGTATGACATCGTAGGTATAACAGAGACTTGGCTAGACGATAGCTACGACTGGGCGGTAAATTTAACAGATTATAGTTTATTTAGAAGGGACCGGAAACAGGGGAATGGCGGAGGAGTCTGCTTATATGTAAAGTCATGTCTAAAGCCCAGACTAAGGGAAGATATAGGAGAGGGAGAAGAGGGGGTAGAGTCCATGTGGGTAGAGATAGAGGGGGCAAAAAATAATAATAATATTACTGGGGGTCTGCTATAAGCCACCCAATATAACAGAGGAGAATGAGAAACTGCTATTAGGACAAATAGACAAAGTAGCAAAACATAATGAGGTGATTGTAATGGGGGACTTCAACTACCCGGATATTGACTGGGAAACAGAAACCTGTAGATCGCAGAAAGGAAAAAGGTTCTTGACAAATATCAAGGATAATTATCTCTCCCAACTAGTGCAGGAACCAACGAGAGGGAAGGCCGTGTTGGACTTAATATTGACTAATAGGCCTGATAGAATAACTGAGGTACAGATAGGGGGGCACCTAGGTAATAGCGACCATAATATTATCGACTTCAAAATGCCCTTCAGTAGGGTTATCAATAAGGGAACAACTAAAACATTAAACTTTAGGAGGGCGAAGTTTGATCAGCTGAAAGAAAACCTTCAACTTATAGACTGGGACAAAGTTCTTAATCAAGGAAATACGAATAGTAAATGGGAAACCTTCAAAAGAATTCTGAATACTCAGTGCGAGAGGTATATACCGTATGGGAATAAAAGGGCCAGAAATAAGAGGAAACCAATATGGTTGAATAAGAACGTAAAAGGGGCGTTAAATAGCAAAAAAGAGGCATTCAAGAGATTAAAACAGGAAAACAGCAAGGAGGCACTAATGTGTTACAAGGAAAAAACGAGAACCTGTAAAAAACAAATAAAAATGGCAAAGGAGGAAACAGAGAGACGTATTGCTAAGGAAAGTAGATCAAATCCCAAACTGTTCTTTACGTATATAAATAGTAAAAGGATTAAATCGAATAATATTGGACCGATAAAAAGTGATGAAGGCAAAATCATAGAGAAAGATGAGGATAAAGCTAATCTATTAAATAAATTTTTTTCGTCAACTTTCACAAAGGAAAAAGAACTAACAGGCGAAATGAGAAGTGACAAACTTAATCCTCCACTAAGTATGACAAATCTAACCCAAGCTGGGGTACAGAAACGTCTCAGTAACATTAAAATAAACAAATCACCAGGACCTGATGGCATACACCCACGGGTACTAAGGGAACTAAGTAATGTGATAGACAGACCGTTATATCTTATATTTAAGGACTCTGTTGAGACTCGGTCTGTACCACTTGATTGGCGACAGGCGAATGTAGTGCCAATATTCAAAAAGGGAGCGAAAAGTGACGCCGGAAACTATCGGCCGGTGAGTCTGACGTCCGTTGTGGGCAAAATTTTTGAAGGCTTTATTAATGAGGCAATCATGGAGCATCTTGATGCTAATAATCTATTAACCCCGAACCAACATGGATTCATGAGGAATTGCTCCTGCCAAACAAACCTGATTGACTTCTACGAGGAGGTTAGCTCTCGAGTAGATCAGGGGGAACCAGTGGATGTCGTGTATCTCGACTTCTCAAAAGCGTTCGATAGCGTGCCACATAATAGGTTGGTATGCAAAATGAGAATGATGGGGCTGGGGGAAAATGTCTGCAAGTGGGTAGCTAACTGGCTAAAGGATAGAAGGCAGAGGGTGGTTATAAATGGAATATACTCAGATTGGGTAAGCGTCACTAGTGGGGTACCACAGGGGTCTGTACTAGGCCCAATGTTATTTAATATCTTTATTAACGACATAGTCAACGGGATAAATAGTAAAATATCAATATTTGCAGATGACACAAAGTTATGTAAAACAATTAATACAAAAGAGGACAGTGCAGACCTACAGAGGGATTTGGATAAGCTGGGTAGGTGGAGCATTAAATGGCAAATGAGGTTTAACGAGGAGAAATGTAAGGTCATACATATGGGAAGGAAAAATGGAAGTCACCAGTACTCACTGAATGGGAAATCATTGGGGAATTCAGAGATGGAGAAGGACTTGGGCATCTTGATTGACAGCAAACTAAATTGGAGTGCCCAAAGTCAGGCGGCTGCTGTAAGGGCAAACAGGGTAATGGGATGTATCAGAAGAGGTATAGCTGCAAAGGATGAGAACATTATTCTTCCACTGTACAAAGCACTGGTCAGACCACACTTGGAATACTGTGCTCAGTTATGGGCCCCAATATATAGAAAGGATATAAATGAGCTTGAAAAGGTACAAAGGAGGGCAACAAAATTAATAAGGGGAATGGAGGGACTGCAATACCCAGAGAGGTTGGCAAAATTAGGACTATTCAGCCTGGAAAAGAGAAGGTTGAGGGGGGACATAATAAATGTGTACAAATATGTTAGGGGACAGTATAGAGACCTTGCCCGGGATTTGTTCAAAAGGAGGGATATTACGGTAACAAGAGGGCATTCACTAAGACTGGAAGAGAAAAGGTTTCAGCACCAGCATAGGAAGGGGTTCTTTACGGTAAGAGCAGTGAGAATATGGAATTCACTGAGTGAGGAGACGGTAATGTCGGATTCACTACACCAGTTCAAGCGGGGACTGGATGCTTTTCTAGATACCAGGCAGATTTCAGCATATACTTAAAAATAGAATAAAATAGTAGGTTGATACAGGGATTTATTCTGACTGCTGGTTTCAGAGTCGGGAGGGAATTTTTCCTCAGGTGAAGATTGGCTAAATCATTTGGGGTTTTTGCCCTCCTCTGGATCAACTTTAGCAATTACAGAACTAACAGGTCGAACTTGATGGACGCAAGTCTTTATTCGGCTTTACTAACTATGTAATTATGTTAGTAAGAGTTTTTGCCGTATCAAAGGTGAGAAAAGGTCGGATTCTGGAGATGTTTTTAAGGTGCAGGTAACACGAGCGAATGAGTGATTGTATATGGGGAATAAAGGAAAGTTGTGTGTCAAATATGACTCCAAGACCGCGAGCTTGTTGCTTGGGAGTTATGGTGGTACCACCCAAGGAAATTGAAAAGTCAGGTATTGGTAGGTTAGTAGAGGGAGGAAGAACAAGGATCGGTTTTGGAGAGATTCAGTTTCAGATAGAGGGGGGACATGATGATAGAGGCAGCGGACAATCACTGGTATTTTGTATTAGCGTAGGGGTGATGTCAGGTGAAGAGGTGTATGGCTGGGTGTCATCAGCATAGAGATGATACTGGAAACCAAATCTGCTGATTGTTTGTCCAATAGGGGCAGTGTATAGAGAGAAGAGGAGGGGGCCTAGGACTGAGCCTTGCGGAACCCCAATAGTAAGGGGAAGAGGAGCCGGCAAAAGATACCGTGAAGGAGCGGTCAGAGAGGTAGGAGGAGAACCAGGAGAGAGTGGTGTCCTTGAGGCCTATAGAGCGGAGCATAGTGAGGAGGAGCTGGTGATCCACAGTGTCAAAAGCGGCAGAGAGATCCAGGAGAAACAGCAGGGAGCAGTGACCATTAGATGTAGCTTTTAGATCATTAGAGACTTTAGTGAGGGCAGTTTCAGTGGAGTGTAAAGAGCGGAAATTGGATTGTAAATGGTCGAGAAGAGAGTTATCTGAGAGATAGTGGTTAGACGGGAGAGGACCAAGTATTCCAGGAGTTTAGTGATGAAGGGAAGATTAGAGACTGGTCTGCAGTTAGCAGTGCAGTTCTGGTCCCTGGATGGCTTTTTAAGTAAAGGAGTTATGATGGCATGTTTGAATGAAGAGGGAAAAATACCGGAAGAAAGAGAGAGGTTAAATATTTTAGTTAGGTGGGTAGTGACAGCTGGGGAAAGGAAGTGAGGAAGATGTGAGGGAATAGGGTCACTGTTTCAGGTTGTAGGGCAAGAAGAAGCAAGGAGCCTGGTCACTTCTTCTGTGACCGTCTCGAACAGTTTACTCTCAAATAGAGGAACCATTGGATTTTTAGTGCGTGCATGCGTGCTCTGTCTATACTTAATTAATAATAGTATGGATGTACATAGTGTAAATAGTTAATTGAAGCAAACTAAAGGGACATGTGTTGGAAATGGTTTAGTGAATCCTGCATTGAGCAGGGGGTTGGACATGACCCTAGAGGTCCCTTCCAACTCTAAGATTCTGTAAATCTGTCAGCAGGTTTTTGCAAACTCAACTGAGAGCAGCATAATGTAGGCAAAGAGAAGCTGAATCCAACTATGTATCACTTAGTTTACTGAGTGCAGCAGTTCTGACACAATCAGAGCTTTTAGATTTTGAAGTGTAGCAGAGCTGAGAAAGCTAACCCCGCCCATGCCAGGCTCACAGTGTAAATAATCCATAGCCAGTGAGCTGCTTATCACAGGAGTGGGCGGAGTTGAACTTGCAAGTGCATGCCAGCTAATCACAGCAATGATAATCACCAGGTGATGAAACATTTAGTGTAAATAAACAGCCTACAGCCTGATATGTGACACATTGTTGAATTCTGTGTTTTATCTCCTACCCCATGTTGTTCTCAGATTACAAAGCAAAAGCCAGCTGACAGATCCCTTTTAAGTAATCTTTAGCCCTAGTGGCAAGTTTGAAGAAAAAAAAAAAAAAAAAAAGGATCTATCATAATATTCCCTGTCTCATAAGTGGGTTTCTTTGATAGTCTTAGTTTATTACTATGTACGATTAATAGGTCTTTGAAACAAGAGTACATCAAATTTAAAATGTAGAACATATAATAAAAGTTGCTTTTTTATTTTAAATATATTGGGATAATTACAAAAAAAAAGGTTGTGAAGGTGGTTAGTCTTTTTTAGGGGTTTCTTTTTTTTTTTTTTTTGGGATAGCGCCTAAATAATAAAGATGTGCAAATAAATTTGCCAGACTCTAGTCCATAGCCACCGGATGTAGCCGGGGAGGAAAAATACTTGAGCGCTGCCAGAAAGATGGGGACCAATGGTAAGATTTAAAAACCTTTCATTCAGACTATGCATTTCTGGGCCGATCTGGCTCACTCATCAGGTACAGCGCTTGCAGCGTTCACAAAGTCCGGGTATTTTTCCTTCACTGCTATATCCGGGTCCTGGTACCTGACAGCCTGGGGCTTCGGGGACGCAGCTCTTCTTGGAGGAAGATCATCCACCCCATTGTCAGTGTTGTGCCTACTCGCACAACCCTACAAGATGGGTGTAACAATTCACAAGCCTCCATCTTCTGTCCTTTGGAGCACTTGTTCTCTCTTATGTAGCTACCGGATGAGCCCTGTGAACGGCCTCCTACCGGCTAGTGAGAGCCGACAAATCAGAAGAGGTTTCCCATCCAGTGTCCACGAATTCATTCGCACATTTTGGCATCCTATGCAAGTTTATTTAGTAATGTAAGAATCTGCCCCCGGCCACGACTCGTGCCGCCTCTGCACCTACTGTGGCTACTAAGTAGTGGGATGAAGATGCAGAACAAAGTTAGCAAGTTTGTAATTTAGTATTTTTAGGTTCACTTGTTCAGGAGTTCATATATCATCTTAGAAATCGGTGATGTCCATGCAAACACTTTTTTACATTTTTGAGTACGACTTAATGGGTGGTAATGGCAAAGAAGTGACTAACTGCCCCCGTACCCTCCTCCCGCTCGTACATTGGTCAGTAGGACATCAGATTGGTTGTCCTTATTACTTATCTTCTCAGTTACAGTTCTATAAAAAGGAAAAGCTCGTAGAAGGATTTTTTATTTTTATTTTTTTTAACTTGATGGCTCTATTCTTTTCTGTCTTATCTTGTCGGATCATTTTATTGCCTACAAGTCTCGGCTAGAAACCAGCTGGGTTTGTCATTGTTTAGATAGTTAATAAGGCGTCTGAAGCGGCGATGATAACCATTCGTGTGACGTCTATTAGAAAACAAAATAGATGGGTTTATTTCTGCATTATATCCACAAAGGACTTCACTGTCTGACATGCTGGAATATCCAAAGAAAACGCTTACACTCTGGTAGCCGAGTGTATAATATGCTCTGTATTTCTTCTGACTTGCTGCATTGGAGACTTTTCAACAGATATAAAAGTTTTATTTCTCTGGTATCTGGTTTTTTTTTTACACATATAACGCAAAGTTGTAATACCAATTTGTATGTCTTACCCTGAAAAATAAAGTGTATAGTATAGAACACCAGATCCCAGGTACAGGCAGCAGATATGTCACTGGGTAATAATCTGTTTGCTTCAAGATCATATATTATAAGACAAATGCACCTCTTACATTAAAAAAAAATATAAAAAATCTGTCCCTTTGCTTATAAAAGACCTATCTGATTTATTATTTGTGGAAATACTTGTATTTCTCATATAGAAAGGGTCAGTCCCTATCAATACTTTGACAGCAGGATGTCATTATCTAGATAATATAAATAGGTTACATACAACTCACTATATTGTCTACCACTAGGGGTCTCCATCCTGTCTAATTTGCCTGTTGTAAAGTGTAATCCATCTGTAGCAGCAGAGACACCGAGAAGAGTTATAGGAAGTGGTGGTGGTTGGTCTTTGTCTCTCTGCTTCTCTTGCCCAACTGCATAAAAGCATAACTTGAAAGGTGATGTTTCGGTTCAGAGTAGGTGCAATGCATGCTGGGAAAGGAAGTTCCAGCACGCATTGTGCTAACAGAATGCTGAAGAAGAGAAACTGCCAACTAAAAAGGTGTAGATGATAAATTACTGAGCAGAAGACTCGGGTATGTTTCTGGAGAAATTACACCGGTTTTAATTAGTTGTGGGGCAGTACAGGTTTTGTGTGAAAGTACAGGTATACTTAAAAGGGTAATTTTAACCTTCAGAAATGCCATCTGCCTGCAGATATAGAGATAAAATGCACGTAAATGGCTATTAAATCCTGTTTAGCCAGCTACAGGGCGAAAATAGAGTTTTATTCTTCCTGCAGCTGCTCGTTTCCAGTCATTGGAGCGCTTATATTCGCAGCTCACTACACAAGACAGTTAATGCAGCTGTAAGCACTGCCCTTCACAGTGATTGACAGCCCACTCTGCAGCCGAAGTGTGTGGAGCAAGCTGTCAATCACCTTGCCGGGGAGTCATAACAGCCACGCTCAGAGTATTATTATTTATTATGCATTGCTTATATAGCGCTATCGTGATCCACAGCACTTTACAGATATCATAATCACTGTCCCCATTGGAGCTCACAATCCAGATTCCCTATCAGTATGTCTTTAAAGTGTGGGAGGACACCAGAGAACTCGGAGGAAACTCGCACAAACACGGTGAGAACATACAAGCTCTTTGCAGATGTTGTCCTTGGTGGGATTTGAACCCAGGACCCCAGCTCTGCAAAGCAACAGTGCTAATTGATGAGCCAGTGTGCTGCCTTATATGAGAGTGAGCAGGGACAGTACTGCCCCGATGTGCACCGCCCTGATGACTGGAAGCGAGCGGCTTCAGGAAGAATATAATGTGATTTTTTTTTTCTCCCTGTAGCATTTTTGATGTGACGGGTTCCCTTTTAAAGGGGTTGTCCAGCACATGATGATGGTTATCATTAGGATAGGTCATCAGTGTCTGGTAGGGCTGTGATACCCAGCACCCCCGCCGATCAGCTGTTCCTGGTCTCAGTGGTGGCCGGAATTGCTCAGTTATGATGCTGTTATGTTGTAGGGTGGCTGGAGACAGCTGTTCTCAGTTTGCTTTATCCATTGGCATTAGTTTAAGCCCAACAGTGAGTAAAAAAAAAACCTATTGTATGTACAGAAACATGTTTCCTACGGTATGTGTAAAACAAGCAGAAGGCTGGTCTGATGGTGTCTGCTTCACCGCAAACCAGCAGTGAGGTTTCCTAATTACCCTTTTGTCCCATCTGGTCCCCAGAGTTCAATATTATCTGTAAGATCTGTGCAATGAATAAAATAAATACATCAATTAACACACAAGTTTAATAAAGCTGTCCAGCGCAACACGGCAACAATTGATTTTCTGTTGTTTTTCTCTGCTTTGTTGATGGTTTTGATTTATTAATATTTGCAGATTAAAATGCCTTTTTTTTAATCACTTTAAGGGGAATGTTCTTCCATCCAGATTGAAACAATTCAGGATCTTCACCCAGAAAACCTCATCCATTGTTATCTGCATTTTAAAAATCAGAATCCCGATGTTTCACCTCCTGAAATATTTTCTATTAAAACGGGATTTGATGTAGAGACAGGTACGATGATTGTAATAGATTTGGTGTTTTACTTTGCATGACTGTGGATTCGGACTCTTTCCACTTTTCCCGGTAACGTATAGCTGAGCCCTGGAGTACGAGCTCAATTCTGTGGAGCATTTACATTTTGAAATGTTGCAAAATTTTATTAAAAATGTAACTTTTTTGGAGTTGAAGACTAAAATGCAATATCTTAAAGGGAACCTGTGACTCGGTTTATGTTGCCCAAACTGCGGCAGCATGGATCCGAGCCTGGCTGCCCGATTGCAGGCTGATATGTTTTTCTTTGAAACGCCACGGAAAATATGGTTTGAAGAACTGGCAAGGAACCATAGGAAGAGACCGGACTAGTGTTCTTATTTTCCCTGCACCAATCTAGCTGAATGACAGGTCTCTTACATGCGTGTACATAGTTAGAGACCTGTCAATCATCTGGAGTGATGCTGGGGGCGGCGCTGGACTGGTCTCCTCTCCGGTTGTGATCCCCGTACGGTTCTTGGAACTATATATTTTTTTTCTGAAATGCCAATGTATTTCAGAGAGAAATATACCTGGCTGCAATTGTGCAACTTAGCCTGGTGCCCTTTAACATTTATTAAAAAGATCATGCAACTTTTTTACTCTTAAAATGTGCAAAAAAAAAAAAAATCTCTTGAATTTGTGCCAATTCATCAAACATTGTGCGCCCGTTTTGGTGAATTTGGTGCGAAGTCCGCCAGCGCAAAATTTTAAGAAAAAAATTCTTAGAAAACTTCCTATAATGGATTTAGGATGAGCAAGAGACAGGGCTGTGGAGTCAGTAAGCCAAACCTCCGACGACTCAATTTCCATGACTCCGACTCCCTCATACATGGCTCATGTTTAAGTGATAAATTTACTGTAGCACAGATTCGTCTCAGCTAAAAGTCTAGACCCTTAGATCAGGAATAGGTCAGACATTTATAGGACATTTCATAACTTTCCCAAATTCTTATGAGAAAATATTCCCCACAAACTGCATTGTACTACTGTACCCAATTTATTATATATTTTAGGAGTCGGTCCATTTCATACCGACTCCGACCCCACCACAATGGGCTCAGACTCCAACTCCACAGCCCTGGAGAGGGCACATCTTGATTTTATTGTTGCATCTTTTAAGTAAAATTGAGATGAGACCACAATAGAAGCGCTTTCTGTGGAGAAAGGGGTATGTGTGCGATATTTTTCTTTTTTCCATGCTTTTACTGCTAGGTAGTGATGAGCGCAAGTGCTCGTTGCTCGGGCATGCACGGAGTATCGCGGGTGCTCGAGTGACTTGTTCGAGTCCTGTGGCCATATGTTTCGCAGCTGTTAGAGCCACAAAATATACCAGACAAACGCCGGCAATCCCCACATGTTTTGTGGCTGTCTAACATCCATAAAACATGCAGTCGCGGTGACTCTAACATGTCACTCGAGCACCCTCGATACTCCATGTATACCCGAGCACCCGATACAGACTATTAACGAGCACTTGCGCTCATCACTGCTGCTAGGTCCTGGTTATATTTGAAACCGTTTCAAGCTTTTCTAATATCCTGATTTTAATTAGCCATTTTTCTTCATTGATACACTTTGTACAGGTTATTTCTTAAGCTGCTGTGCTAAGTGTCTGCTAATTCTTTGCTGTCATAACGGTCTCCTCCGAGCCGAGTCCTCACCATTATCTTATCTATCCGATATCTAGGTCACTACACCTGTTCCCTCTCAAGACAGCAGCTTTCCGAGAGCCAGCTAAAGCATCTCAGCATGGGGGACACGTCTCTCACTGTAACAGCAGCCATACTTGGGAATCACGTCTACAGAGAGCAGATCAGCGCGCTGGCATCTGTTTATCCCGGCTTTTATGCCAATCAAAAGGAAATAGTTCTAAGCAATCATTACACAACAGCCGACATTAAGATATTTGGAGCTGCCGAAGTTCTGAACAATCTGGAGGTGAGCGCTCCGATACTAATCATCCTTCACACGTCGTAATGAAGTGGGAATCTGCCCAAATGTTCTGGTTTATCGATGCCCGATAATATCAATGTCTTCAAATCCCAAAAGTATTCTCTCAACCCCCTTCCAGAGTCTTTAAGGTTGCACTTTCTGTGCGGTAATATCTTGTAAGACAAGCTGTTGGTTTAAATGTGTTTTTTCTTCTTTTGGCTTGTGCTCCTCCATCACTGAGAAGTTTTAGATCAATTCAATAAAGTGGAGGCTGGAGAATGACTGACTGTTTTATTTTAGGGCAATAAAAAAAGCCTTTTTTCCCCCCCTTTCCCTGTCATGATATGTATGGCAGTAAATTAAAGGCATTGACTCATTAAGAGGAGCTCTTTGAGATTAGAGCTGGCCCAGTTCTTGCTTCATCGTGGCTTCTAACATCCCAGGAGATGACAGACGACTGCTGGGGGTTTCTGAGGCCGGACCTATGTCGATCAAATAGACGCAGGGCCGGCTTTAATCTACAGAGGGCTTGCTTTGATGAGACAAGCTGCGGCCGTACATGCATTTGTTTTGCAGCCACTACTGCAGGGGAATTGTAGTATTATATTGAGGCTGGTTGATTTTGTAATACATGGAATAGCAACGGACTGCCTGAGCTAATAGTGAGGGCCCATTCATGGGGGTGGGAGATATTTATTTGGCCCTTTTAAATGGTCCCGGTCATGTCAACAAACTTTGCATAAATCAACAACAGAAAACATTTTTGTACTATATCATATCAGAGAAATATGTTTATTTTAACTGCTTCCACCAGCCTCCTGAACTCGCCATCCACTCAGGGTAAAAAACCGGACACAGTGAGGTATCCAGCGTAGACCTCTCCTCTCCCTAATCCATAGCATCTAATAGGAGACGTATTAAGCCTTGGTGAGATACAGGGAGCTGCAGCTTCAAGCAGCTCTTACCTCCAGTGCTGGATTCACAGCCACACAGCTGTAGCTTCAATCAGCTTTTACCATACACCAGTGCTGGATTCACAGCCACACAGATGCAGCTTCAATCAACTTTTACCATACGCCAGTGCTGGATTCACAGCCACACAGATGCAGCTTCAATCAACTTTTACCATACGCCAGTGCTGGATTCACAGCCACACAGCTGTAGCTTCAATCAACTTTTACCATACGCCAGTGCTGGATTCACAGCCACACAGCTGTAGCTTCAATCAACTTTTACCATACTCCAGTGCTGGATTTACAGCCACACAGCTGTAGCTTCAATCAACTTTTACCATACGCCAGTGCTGGATTCACAGCCACACAGCTGTAGCTTCAATCAACTTTTACCATACTCCAGTGCTGGATTTACAGCCACACAGCTGTAGCTTCAATCAACTTTTACCATACGCCAGTGCTGGATTCACAGCCACACAGCTGTAGCTTCAATTAACTTTTACCATACGCCAGTGCTGGATTCACAGCCACACAGCTGTAGCTTCAATCAACTTTTACCATACGCCAGTGCTGGATTCACAGCCACACAGCTGTAGCTTCAATCAACTTTTACCATAAGCCAGTGCTGGATTCACAGCCACAACGCTGTAGCTTCAATCAACTTTTACCATACGCCAGTGCTGGATTCACAGCCACGCAGCTCAGTAGTGCTGTACAATGTGCTAAATAAATAAAAGCAGGAATCCCTCCGTGTGCTGTTTTTAGAAGACATGACAGCAGCTCAGGGGGAACTGCGAAGTAGGGCTCATTCAGACAAGCGTATAATTCAGACTTGTTCTGTCTGAGTAAACATCGGACAGCACACTAACATGTAATTTAATACGTCTGTTCAAATTACAGCTATCTCACACGGACTGAGTGCCCGTATGCATGCATTCGTATCCCGTGTGTCGGATGTGATTCGCCTATTCAAGACGAAGGGTGTGCAAAAAATAAAATCCGCTCCCATACGAATCATCTGTGTAGCATTTGATTTTTACTAATACATTGCTATTGTTAACCTAGGAAACTGTATTTGATCATGTACATTTTATAATGTTGTATAAAAACGGATGGCACACGGATGAAAATAGTATGACATTTCTGGACGACAATCAAACGATTTTTGATGCACTTGTTTGAACCCGGCCGTAGGGAGAGAGTCTGCAAAGGGGAAAATTGGTAAATGCAAGATGCATGTAATATAAAGATACACGTGTGACTCTTTGTATTTTATTAATACCCTTCCTGTGCAACATACATTTTTATCAAAAAAGGTGGCTGCACATAATGGAGACTTGCTTTTCATTACTCTGGCTATAAGATAACATGTTCTACAGAATAAAATCTGTCTAAGCTTCTGTGATCTCTTCCGACAGGTGAAGGTTGGATCCCCGGTGGTGACTGTGTATCGGAAAGAAAAGTCCTCTGGAGTTCCCAGCTTTGTTACATATGAAGTTGGCATTACTGATGTGCAGGCTTTAAATCGAGGATCATTATCCACATCGCTTTCTGTTTCCAGCTACACGTCAGACCAAACCATAGATGTTCCCATCAGACTTATGGCAGCGACAGGCCCACTTAATGGTATGTATATATGTGTGTAGCTTTTACCACTGTGGTGATCGAGGAATGGTGCCTGCAGCTTTTTTTTTTTTTCATGACCGCCCCACAGCTTCTGTCCCCACCATCTCGTGTACTAAAACGAGACTTCGTCAAGGAGTTGTGATAGGCGGGTGAGTGATATCAGCGCCGCACCACAGCTGTCACTGCCATGAAGCAAATAGTCATCAGGGGCAGCGCTGCTGTCACTTACCCTGCTTCTATCGCCATCCCTGATGACGTTTTGTTTTGGTGAACAAAAATGCTTTGGAGACTGAAGATGCGGGGCTTTGGGGACAGAAGTGGTGGTGGTGAAAGAAACTGCAGTTGTTTCTTCTTGCCTCCATCACCACAATTGATTTGAGACGTCGTCATGATGATGTCTTGTTCCAGAGGGACGATAGAAGCTACGGGGAAGTGACTGCAGGACCATCTTCCTGTGACCTCTTGTTTGAGACTCCTCTCCAATGAAATGTCACATCACAGGAAGTAAAAAAAAAAAAAAAAAAAACTTTTATAGGGAATAGCAGGACAGGGAGAACAATAGCAAATTTTATAATAAAACTAATTGCATAATTGGTTAAGGGTTAAAAATAGATATTTATAAAGGGCATCTAATGTGGCGGCCAATCTCTAAGTATGGCAGACTCCTAATGCC
Source organism: Phyllobates terribilis (assembly GCF_046119375.1). Lineage (NCBI taxonomy): Eukaryota > Metazoa > Chordata > Amphibia > Anura > Dendrobatidae > Phyllobates > Phyllobates terribilis. Next base: position 297,064,969 of record NW_027362768.1, read on the forward strand.
TTATATATAGCTCCATATATGTTAGTTTCCAGTAAAGAACAGAATGCCAAAATAACGACTTGTCTCTTCTCTTCCGCTGTGTTCCTGCAGTGCCTTATACCGGGGAGCACAGCTTTTACAAGACCTTTATGGACTCTTATCCTGTGTTCTTCTTCACCTTGTTTGCTCTCATAGCCGGAGTTGCCATTGCTGTTCTCGGTAAGCACAGACACAATACAAGTATAGTCCAGTCTCTTAACGTCACAATTCTGTAATATTTGTTTTTCCTTTTTCAGTTCTTTCACCAAAAGAGACTGTTAATCACCCGGCGTTTATCCCGCGCTCACCTCCTCCATCTGTACCACCAAATAGTAAGTGTTCATACCTGTACAGTGCACTTTAGTTTGGCCATTGCTACAACTATATCTCCCCTATTAAGTTTATTTTAGACTATATTGTAGTGGCGATTGGGTTGGCGTTTTCAAACTCTTCCGAATTCTAGCAAAGTTTTGGCCGTGCTTGTACATCTATGCATGTGTCAAGATCTAATAGCAGAAACTGTTTAAACAATAAAAGGAGGAAACTTTTATAAAAACTTTTACCTTTGTTGTCTTTTTAGATTTTTCTCCAACACCACCAGGGAGTTTTGCCAATCACCACAGTCCAAACTGGCCTCACAGCAACTCCAAACCTCGGCCCCTGTGGAGTCCAGACTACGCCTCCAACTAAAGAAACCCCGGGTTTACCAAAGAGCCGATCTGATTAATTTGGGTGCCTTTTGTAGTGCATGTGTTGTGCAGCATGATGCTGACATTTTATGCATCTTCTTATTTTGTTATGTTTGGACTGGAGTTTTGCACACTTTTCCTAATACATGTGGATTCCTCTGTGCCGCATGGGCCGGAATCCATGCGTCTTAGGACATCGTAAACCTTCTCATTTATATATATCGGCAGCCAATTTTAATGCCGTCCGCCTGATTTTATTTTTGTTTTGTAATGATACATGCTTGTATTAGCCCTTTCATTGTTCGGTACTTTTTTCTTTTTACGAAGATCAGATCGAATTGTTTGTTTTTATGTGCGTCTTACTGCAATTTTAGTTGTTGGATTGAAGGACTGTTTTTATTCCTTTTTTTTTTACTTCTGTTTTTGTAATTTCAGCTTTTTCAAACCACTTGCTTTTCCCTTCAGGTAGAAGTTAGAAAGCGTCTTGCGTTGCAGCTCTTTCTGTGTAACTCAGGAATATTTTGCACTGATTAGTAATTGTAGCCTTGCAATGTGAGCCTGACCAATTGGAAATGCATAGCTGTGAATGAATCCTGTGCACGTTGGCCTCTATCCACAGAAACGACAAGCAGACGGCACTAGACTATACTGCCAGCTCCTGCGTTGTTTTTCGGGGGTTAACGTGCATGGGGTGTCACAATCGGATATCGAGTACTCTGTGAGCTTGAGGCATTTACTGATAATGAGAAACCACTATCCCCATGACCATTCAGTGCTTCTGCATGCGCGTAGACTGGCCGCTGCCTCCTAGTACACCAATTGTATTTTTTTTTTTTTACCCTGCCGTTTGCTTTGCTTTGTTAGCTGATCATGATACCACTGGACAAATGTGAGCATCAAATCAATGTTTCCTGGATAAAAAATAGCAATAGTCCGCCACTACCTCTGCACAACGGTCCGAATTGCAAGAATGTAAGCAAGGGATCCGTTATAATTCTTGTGGCATTTACACTTCTTTTTAAAGGTAGTACTAGGTGAGTCGGGTTGGTCAGTAAAATTCACACCCAAACTGTGAAGTACCCCAATGGAAACTCTCATAAAAGAGCCAGCAAGGCTAGGGTCACACTCTTCTGAGTAGAATGTTGGGGTTTCTGTTGGAATTTCCAAAAAACAGGATTTCGACTACAGCCCCCAACTCAGCCTTTTGCTTCAATGAAGCCGACGGAGTCAGTGGATGATAACTGACCTCCGTCCTGGCAGGATTAGTATTTTTCAGACATGAACAAAAATTTGGCAGACTGGCTGTGTCAGGGTTTTCTTCAAAACCCTGTTTTTGAGGGATTCCCCCAGAAACCCTGATGTAAAGATAAGCAGATAACACCCTTATAAGGGTGATCCTAGCCTTACATGGCTCTTCCTGTGTGTTATGCATAATCATAAAGCTATTTAGTCACTCAGTAGTTAAATTAAAATTGCAGGGTACCACATTTGTTGCACAACCCTATGGATTCCCTATAAGGGAGGATTCTGATATCGCAGAACGTTACACATTTTACCACAGTTGAACTATAGGGTCAAATTTATCATTGCTTGAAGTGACAAACTTTTATTGGTTGCCTTAAAGTGACAAATTTTTGTGCAAAAATGTGGGATTTTTTTTCCCCAATTTTTTTGGCTAAACTCAACCCTGAGTTAAAGGACTGGTGTGGCTTATTGGGAGGGTTCTACCAAGGCCTTATAAATATACCATAGATTATTGCAGAAATCTAGGTCTGCTTATAGATGGTGTAGATTCAACTTAAAGCTGCACAGACAGCCCAAAGTGCTCCAAATTTATTAAGGCCCATGCTCCTCTTTAAAGGGAATCTGTCATCAGGATTTTGATGTGAAGTCTGATTTTAACATGATGTAGGGTCAGAGACCCTGATTCCAGCAATGTGTCACTTAGTTTATTGGGTACAGCAGTTGTGATAGAATCAGTTTTCCTTGCTGCAGATGTAGCAGAGCTCAGTGCCCCCATCACTGATCAGCAGCTTTCTGTCAATATACAGTGAACACAGAAAGCTGCCAATCAGTGGTGTGGGTGGAGTTTGACCAGGAGGCACGAGACACCTAGTCCTCTAGTGATAATCTTCTGCTGATAAAACATTGATTTTATTTAAACAGCAAAACTCATCCCAGCAAGTGACACATCACTGGAATCAGGGTCTCTGACCCTACATCATCCTGCTCTCGGATTACATAGCAAAAACTGGGGATAGATTTAATACATTTTTCTCATGTTATTTTATCGGGCTGTTCAAGGCTCTTGTACGAAATGACCATCTTCCTAAATTCCTAGATAATCAGTCGATCCCGATGATCCACTGGTGAAAACATAATGGCAATCACCTTACGAACCAGTGTTTTTCTGGTTCGTTGGGTAATAAGATCGTTTCTGGTGGCAGAAAATCCTTATCGGTGGCACATTACCCAGTGTAAATGGGTGATGGGCTGCTGATAACTTGACACTATGTGGTCAGAACAATTGTAATTAGCGATAATCGTTCTGCCCCCATCATTGTTCACTGGCCTGTGTGATCAAGTCATTGATTGAGCGCCCAATGTCTTGTATATAGTCGAATGGCGCTAGTTAAAGGTGCATTGACGGGCCAAAATCGTAGTGACTAAACGCATCTTTTCGTCTTAAATAGCGATTCCACTGTATACACATTATACCTGTTACATATTACCTACATTCCATTATATACCTATATACCTCACCCTTGCTTCTAGATTGGATTATATCCTTTTCCAAATGTCAACCATCTCCTAATTAATTGCTCTTTTTTTTTTTTTTTTTTTTTTTTTAATTACTGTGGGCAAATCGTGCCACTTGTTAAATCTAACTATCACTGGTAAAATGGCAGTGTCCCCCGTCTGGGGCAGGGGCATTCATCTACAATTGCATTACTGTACCTTTGTGACTTTAGAACATGGAGAAGCCTAGGCGTCCATTGCTGTCCATGAATATATACTTCTCTACTTTCCAAAATGTTACTCCAAGGAAAAGAATCCATTACCACTGGTAGTAAGTCCACATGGCAGAAAAATTATAAGTGTCTCTGCGGGGGGACTAAAACGTTTGGCCCCTGTGATCTTCATACTTCTGGGAAAGCTTGGATATGAAGTACGTTTATGCAGAAAATGAATGCCTAGTGCACGTGATAAATGTGTGTGCTAGCGTTCAGCACCGTCAGGTTTAGTACCCTGAGGCGTCGGGTTTAGTACTTGGTATAGGAGCATTTGATCATTTCGTATTTCAGGTGATAATTGTTTTGACTCTGAAGAATCTTGCAAGAGATTCACAGTTTTTCTTTAATGCAAACGATACCGTGTGTTAAAACGTCTTAAATAATTTAGTCTGCCAGTTTTCAAGATGCTAAAAATTTAATAGCCTATCACTTTTGTACCCGCATCACGTGAGAGGGATCACCGTGATGTGTGTAATGGGAGAGATACAATGTGAAAAATGTGAATTTTGTTTTCTTTGTCACAGTCAAGTGGTGAAAACTGATGACGCTTGTACTCAGGGGCCAGTAACGTGTAGTAAAGTGTTCTCTACTCAAATACCTCAAGCTTTCTTTCTTTTATTTTTCCCTAAAGATAAACCACGCTGAATGTACACGTCATCTGTTTTTTTTTTTCTTTTTTTATTATACTATAATGGCTCAGAATCATCATTTGTGTTTTGCTCGCTATTGTTGTGAATGCCGTTTGTGCCTTATTTTTACCATGTCTGCTGCATTGCAATTTTTTCTTTGTATAATAAACTGTTTCTTAATACATGATGCTTGCTGAATTATTACATTTATATATGTGTACCTGAATTCTTATGATGCTATTCTTTAAAGCTACGGTACTATACATTAGTGTAATCTATTGCTATCAAAGTTATGTACTATGAATATGGAGCCTAAGGACTCCTTGTATAATAAAGAAAAAGCATACACTCTCCTCTCGCACCATTCCAGCATTGTCACCATTGGGTCTGCCAGGATTCGTGTGGCACGTGAGCACTGCAGCCAGTCAGCGGACGCTTATGGGCTACTCTCCCACACCATTCAGTGGGAAAAAGTGAGAGTGCAGCAGCCCAAAAGCGGAAAAAAAATTGCATAGATTGTCCTACTTGGTGGGGCTTGTGCAGTCTTTGGGACTGTTCACATGTCCGATTTTTTTTCTATTTATTTTTTTCCTCTGATTAATTGGTCCTAAAATCGTAGCATGCACCATTTGCCTCCGAGAATCAGATGGCACTCGACTGTTCATGTCTTTGGGTCAGTGGAAAAAATCTGACTGCACTCAGATGACATCCGAGTGCAGTCCGATTTTTCACGGACTGACATAATGGACTTTTTACAGACCTGTCGAATTGAATTGATTTTTGGCGTCAAATTGTATTAGTGTTTTTTTTAAGGAGAAGGGATGCATTACACACAAAAGGTTTAAAATCAATATTAATAACCTAAAGAGGGAAAAGGTAAAGGGGAGGGTACACCTGAAATGGGTATAAGGAAACTACTACTTTGCATTCCTAACCTATACAATAGCTTATAATAGACGATTATATCTAAAATATTGTAAATCCTAAAAAAAGAGAAACGGGTTAGTACAAACAACAAATCATTGCTTTTAGATAGTTGCTCTTTGTACCTTTTGTTCTGGTCGGGATGCACCCCCGACTGAATAGATGATATTGATCCATGACTCGGATCAAGAACAGAGATGTCAGTAGTTTCCCAAGGAAAAAAAAATCAAAGTTGGGTGCCTACTAAAAAACCTATAAATGTGAACAGCACCAGAAAGCATAATGGCCACATATTCTCTCCCATGAAAAACAGAAAATATATGTGAAAAACAGACATCTGAATAAGGCCTTACTCTGATCAACACATGCAAGTTTGAAAGTGACCAGAGTTTGTAAGCCAAAACCAGGGATCGGTCCAAAATATGGAAGGGGTGCAGCCTGTTGCTTTTCCATCAAATTTATCTTGTGAAGAACTCTAAAGAAATACTGCAATTTTTTAATATACAGTATTGTGCAAAAGTTTTAGGCAAGTGTGGAACAAAATGTTGCAAAGTAAGAATACTTTCTGAAATAGAAGTGTTAGCAAAAAACGTACAAATTTAACAAAATACAAAGTGAATGAACAAAATAGAATTCTAAATCTCTTAAATATTTGGTATGACCGCACTTTTACCTTCAAAACGGCATCAGTTCTTCTAGCTACACTTGTAGAAAGTCATGGATTTTTGTAGGATTGTAGTCAGGTGAAGGAGTAATCAATCATTCAAAACAGGTGGTTTTTCTTTTTCATATGTAGGTTGAAACGCAGTCATGAACTTAAACATAAACTACTGTGTAGGAGGCTTAAAACTGGGTGAACAGCTAAACTCTGCTACAAAGGTGAGGTTATGGAAGACAGTTTCATGTCAGAGGCCATACACCATGGCAAGTGTGACCACGGCAACAAGACACAAGGTAGTTATATTGCATCAGCAAGGACACTAGGTTCAAGATGTGCTGTTCAAACTCTTTTGAAGAACCAACAAGAAATTGGCAACATGGAGGACCTGAATAGTAAGTGAAGGTAACTTAATGCAGCAGACGAAAACACATCATGCTTCTCTTCCAAATCAGATGTGCAGTAACAAGTTGGAGCAGCTACATCCAGCTAGTGTTCGGAGAAGTCTGACCAAAAGTGTTCTTCATGGAAGAATTGCAGCCAAAAATTATACCTTCAATATGGAAACAAGGCCAAGGCAAGCAACTCAACTATACACAAAAATGTAGGATCTGGGATTGGACTGATAAGTTTTGATTCAATATACACTGCGCAAAAAAATAAAGGGAACACTTAAACAACAGAATATAACTCCAAGTAAATCAAACTTCTGTGAAATCAAACTGTCCACTTAGGAAGCAACACTGATTGACAATCAATTTCACATGCTGTTGTGCAAATGGAATAGACAATCGATGGAAATTATTGGCAATTATCAAGACACACTCAATAAAGGAGTGTTTCTGCAGGTGGGGACCACAGACCACATCTCAGTGCCAATGCTTTCTGGCTGATGTTTTGGTCACTTTTGAAGGTTGGTTGTGCTTTCACACTCATGGTAGCATGAGACGGACTCTAAAACCCACAGAAGTTGCTCAGGTAGTGCAGCTCATCCAGGATGGCACATCAATGCGAGCTGTGGCAAGAGGGTTTGCTGTGTCTGTCAGCGTAGTGTCCAGAGGCTTGAGGCGCTACCATGAGACAGGCCAGTACACCAGGAGACGTGGAGGGGGCCGTAGAAGGGCAACAACCCAGCAGCAGTACCGCTACCTCCACCTTTGTGCAAGGAGGAACAGGAGGAGCACTGCAAAATGGCCTCCAGCAGGCCACAAATGTGCATGTGTCTGCACAAATTGTTAGAAACCGACTCTATGAGGGTGGTATGAGGGCCCGACGTCCACCGATGGGGGTTGTGCTCACAGCCCAACACCATGCAGGACGCTTGGCATTTGCCACAGAACACCAGGATTGGCAAAGTCGCCACTGGTGCCCTGTGCTCTTCACAGATGAAAGCAGGTTCACACTGAGCACATGTGACAGACGTGACAGAGTCTGGAGACGCCGTGGAGAACGATCTGCCTGCAACATCTTTCAGCATGACCGGTTTGGCAGTGGGTCAGTAATGGTGTGGGGTGGCATTTCTTTGGAGGGCCGCACAGCCCTCCATGTGCAAACCAAAGGTAGCCTGACTGCCATTAGGTACCGAGATGAGATTCTCAGACCCCTTGTGAGACCATATGCTGGTGCGGTTGGCCCTGGGTTCCTCCTAATGCAGGACAATGCCAGACCTCATGTGACTGGAGTGTGTCAGCAGTTCCTGCAAGATGAAGGCATTGAAGCTATGGACTGGCCCGCCCGTTCCCCGGACCTGAATCCAATTGAGCAAATCTAGGACATCATGTCTCGCTCCATCCACCAACGTCACGTTGCACCACAGACTGTCCAGGAGTTGGCGGATGCTTTAGTCCAGGTCTGGGAGGAGATCCCACAGGAGACCATCCGTAACCTCATCAGGAGCATGCCCAGGCGTTGTAGGGAGGTCATACAGGCATGTGGAGGCCACACACAATACTGAGCCTCATTTTGACTTTTTTTAAGGCCATTACATCAAAGTTGGATCAGCCTGTAGTGTGTTTTTCCACTTTAATTTTGGGGGTGACTCCAAATCCAGGCCTCCATTGGTTAATAAATTTGATTTCCATTGATGATTTTTGTGTGATTTTGTTGTCAGCACATTCAACTTTGTACAGAACAAAGTCTTCAATGAGAATATTTCATTCATTCAGATCTAGGATGTGTTATTTGAGTGTTCCCTTTATTTTTTTGAGCCGTGTATTTGACAGTAGCAGAAAGCAGTTTGTTCGCTGAAGGGCTGGAGAGAGGTACAATAATGAGTGCCTGTAGGCATCAGTAAAGCATGGTGGAGGTTCCCTGTAAATTTGGGGCAGCATTTCAGAAAATGTAGTTGGGAGATTTGGTCAGGGTCAATTGTGTTCTCAAAGCTGAGAGATACACACAGATACTTATCAATCATTCAATACCATCAGGGAGGCGTTCTGTTTAGCTACAAATAACTTCTACAGAAGGAAAACTATCTCAGACATACAGCCAATGTCATTAAGAACTATCCTCGACATATGGAATAACATTTTTCTCGCCAGACTTGATGAGAGGTGTATGTGTAGCACCCTGAGGATTCGGCTGCTACAGGGGTATTGCACCTCAACCCAGAGGTGTGATATTCCACTCCCGGGTAAGGATGGAGTGTGGGACTGAGCTCGGTAGGCTGCATGCACTACACACATCCCATTTCCGAGGAACAGACCAACGGTACTCCCACTTAGAAATGTGCAGGTACGACCGAGTCTGTTCCTGGCTGGAGTGGGAGGGGGGTGGAACATCCCAAGTAGTGTAGGGGCAGATAGGGGGAGCAGCCTGGGTAAAGATAGGAGCTCATTGGGTGCTGGTCGCCTGAGCTCACACATAGAGGGTGTATATAAGGTGGGCACCATCAAAGAACAGGGTCAGTCAGTCAGTCAGTCTTTGCAGAGGAGTCAGTCTGTGAGAAGCAGTGGAGGAGAGAGAGAGAGCAGAGAAGCCCCAGAGAGAGTGGAGCAAGAAAGACCCAGAGGGGGAAACAGAAAAGGAACTCTGAGAACCCAAAGTCCATCAGCGGGTGAAGAGTTGGCATTAGGGTACCGGATCCCAAGCTGGTGGGGGCAAAAGCACACCCTAGCCAGAGACCGGAGGCCGTGGGCAGCGTCTGCCACGGCCACCCACCACATCCACCCCGAAGGCATACCACGTGGAGGGTCAGGGAACCCAAGGCCAAGGGTGTCCCAACAGAAGGCCCGAGGGAGCTGGACCTAGGTGGATCACTAGTGGGGACGGCCAGAGGAAAGGACAGAAGGAGAGCTCAGGGTCACGCTCCGGACTTGCTTGGGGGTTGGCTGAATCCAGGACCTGGTGGACGCAGCACGGCTCGGGTGGTCACTTGAAGCTGGAGTGACCGGAACATCAGCAGTGAGTAAATACCCTAAACTGCACAACCCGACTCTGTCTTCCTTTAACATCTATGCTGCACCACCACAACCCCCATCCTCTGCACCTGACCCCCTGAGGCTATACCCCACCCGTTGGGGGTTATACCACCAAAAGCTGCACCAACACCATTAGCCTCAGCGGACCCTGCTGCAGCGGCGGCCATAGTGACCGCAATACAACGGGTGGCGTAGTCGACAATAAAGAACTTAATAACATCTGTAGGACTGCCACATACAACTGAGTTTGACACCCTGGGCACGGACCGGGTCACGGCCACTCGGAAGACTACAACTCCCATCTGATCCGGCTCCGGATATTCCCCCTAAAGAATATGGCCCAGGGGGCGCGTCATATGCCTCTTAATGAATCATGAGTGTCTGAGAAGTCTCTGACTGGAGTAAGATTTCTGGGGTAAGGAAAGCAACAGCTCGTCATGAATTAGGCTTGCTGTGGCATCATGCCCCCATTCCACCCCAATTCCGCCCATTTTGAAGGAGCTGGTAAAAACTGACATGAAAATGTCAAAAGTCTCAAATTTTCTGTGCAACTCCGAGTTGCGCAAACATTTTGCAATTCTTGAAAGCAATTTATGAATTTCTACAATTCTGGCGAAATTACTTTGATTAATTGGGGCCAAAGAGTCCTGGAAGTGATGATACGGCCCCCACAGAGACCTAATCTCAACATCATCAAGTCTATGAGGAATTACGTGAAGAGACAGAAGGATTTACACAAATGACATCCATAGAAGATCTCTGATTAGTTCTCCAAGATTTTTAGAAGAACCTCCCTGTCAAGATCATTCAAAAGCTGTACAAGTGTACCAAGAAGAACTGATTGTTCATTTGGTAATTGTTAAAAATAAACTTCTATTTTTTTCTTTTATTTTTAAAGCATTCTTACTTTGCAGCAGTTTTTCATCGCCTGTCTAAAACTTTTTCCCAGTGCTATATGTGGTTTACAATATTATTATGTGTAGATCCCAGAGGAAGTTTCCACACCAGATTAGGTAGGAATGTTTGTGCCCAGCAGATGTCAGTGTAATAAAACAACTAGATTAGTGCTCATCTTTGCCATAGTGGAAAGCCTATGTATTTCAATTCATGCCCAGCAAGTCACTACTTTAAAATGAGATGTGATCAATATTATAAGGGGTTGAAAATTATATAAACGCCTCTAAAAAATATTTTAATTGCTTTTGCCAAAATCAAAGGTGCTGAGAGCCTCATGTATTACTTTGGGTAAAATTCATAGTATTATATTTAGCAGATCAGTTATGCTGCTGATTTTCAAAACTGCGATATGCTAGAATTAGATGCAGATAGTATCTGCTGTTTGTGTATTCTGCACTAAAAATATTCGGAGTCAAAATTAGCAAAATATGCCACATCTGACATTTTCAAATTTCTCTCTCTCTCTGACTTTCCTTGGAATGCCAATCAATGCAATGGACTTCCCCCCGGAACTCCGATCAATGCAATGGACTTCCCCCTGGAACTCCGACAAATGCAATGGACTTTCCACCTGGAACTCCGAACAATGCAATGGACTTCCCCCTGGAACGCCGACAAATGCAATGGACTTTCCACCTGGAACTCCGAACAATGCAATGGACTTCCCCCTGGAACTCCGACAAATGCAATGGACTTTCCACCTGGAACTCCGAACAATGCAATGGACTTACCCCTTGGAACTCCGAACAATGCAATGGACTTCCCCCCAGAACTCTGATCAATGCAATGGACCCCCCCCCCCCAAGAACTCCGATCAATGCAATGGACATCCCCCTGGAACTCCGAACAATGCAATGGACTTCCCCCCGGAACTCCGATCAATGCAATGAACTACCCCCCGGAACTCCGATAAATGCAATGGACTTTCCCCCTGGAACTCCGATCAATGCAATGGACTTCCCCCCCCAGAACTCCGATCAATGCAATGGACTTCCCCCCCAGAACTACGATCAATGCAATGGACTTCCCCCTGGAACTCCGAACAATGCAATGGACTTCCCCCCGGAACTCCGATCAATGCAATGGACTTCCCAGCGGAACTCCGATCAATGCAATGGACTTTCCACCTGGAACTCTGACAAATGCATTGGACTTTCCCCCTGAAACTCCGATCAATGCAATGGACTTCCCCCCCAGAACTCCGATCAATGCAATGGACTTCTCCCTGAAACTCCGAACGATGCAATGGACTTCCCCCTCAGCTCTCCGAACAATGCAATGGACTTCCCCCTCGGATCTCCGAACGATGCAATGGACTTCCCCCTCAGCTCTCCGAACAATGCAATGGACTTCCCCCTCGGATCTCCGAGCAATGCAATGGACTTCCCCTCGGATCTCCGAACAATGCAATGGACTTCCCCCTTGGATATCCGAACAATGCAATGGAGTTCCCCCCGCAACTTAAAACGATGCAATGGAGTTCCAGAAAAAGTCAATGTTCAACGTTTAGTATCGGACACTAATTGTCCGGTACGAATGCCGAACTTTTAAGTTCGAGTTCGCTCATTTCTAATATTAAAGAAAACTCAAACACTCACTGCAGAGACATTCTGCAGCTTAAATTGTCCAGCACTGTAAAAGTAATATGCTTCATTTCCATACGTTCTCCGGTTATTTCCACCCCACTCCCATCTCATTGACTGACACCGCTGGATTCACATGTGCCCCTGCTGTCAGCACATTCACAGAAGAGCCTTCCCCTCCAGTGTTGGTCTGCTCCCTGTTGTGCACATATTTGGGATTTCAGCAGTGACAGTACTGTCAATCAATGAAGTTGGGGGTGACGATAACCTGAGAACATGTAGGCAGGAAGATGCTCTGCCCTTGATGCACAGATCCCCTTATTAAAATAAGGCTAAGTTCTCACCGATGAGCTTTTTGGTGAGTTATTGATGTTGCAGATGTTTTGCAGCATTTCTGCGCCCATTAAGTAAGAGGTTACTTGCATTTTTTTTAAAATATACAGCATCAAAAACTTATTGTGGGAACGTAGCCTGAGGAATGATTTCTGCAAATCGACCCAACGTATTTTAAGATTAAAGGTAAGATTTTTTTGGGGACAATGTTTCATGCAAGGTGCTGAGCTTAGTTTGAACAATCTATCTTTAAATCCCTTTTAAAAGGAGTCTGTCAGCCCAAGCTCACAGTATAAACTAAGCCCCCAGCCTTGAAAGAGATATGCCACCATTAAAAACTGCACCTTTAAAAGAGCCGATTCATCTAGTAAATTGCTTGAAATGCGGAACTCTAAATTATGCAAAAACGTAGCAACTTTTTGGTATTTTAATGCCAGTCCCGCCTTGCTCCGCTAACTCTTTGCAAAGTGAGCAGTGTTCATAAGAGCTGTAGACAGAAGACCTCAACAAAGTCATAATTTATGCCACAAAAATTATGACAGACCCATCTGGTATACATTTTTGGCGGTGGCACATGGCAGTTGAAAGATGCGCCAAATCCATTAAGAGGCACATGCGTCTTAATGAATTCTCAGCACTTTACTCCATCGCTCCTTTCATTAAAGGGAACTTGTCATGTCAAAAAACCTGCAGAATTTTAACACTATCTGCAGATTAACCCCATATCTGCATGTAAATAGTGTCTTTGAACATGACACGTACCATTTAAGACTTGGTGTGCAAAATGCCGGTCCTAATGAAGGCTGAATTTCGGCACCCGTGAAACTGACTGGCCATTGATCTCCCGACCCATACACAAAAACCTCATAGGCCTCTTCCTACTGCTCTTGTTTCCTTCCTTCTTAGCTTGATTGATAGCTCACTGTCAGTGTGACATCAGGAGACAAGCAAGGAAATCAGACCGCTATCAGTCATGCTAAAGAGACCGGTGCTGGGCGAGAGAACAACTTTGGGAGGCAGAGGCTCAGGAAGTGCTCTGTCACACCCAGAGCATTTAAGGCCTTATTTGCATGTGAATTAAAACACTTATTTGTTGGGAATGTAGTAATAGATTGAAAATGTAAATTCATTGACTGACAGAATGTCTTTAATCAAATATACTAGTTAGGATGCTTGGTGCACACTTGGTGTGGCCAACCAGCTTATGTTCTTCTCTGCACACTGTTCTTGCAAGCCCTCACTGGTGACTGACAGCGCTGCCTTGCCTGGAGATTACATAGTCTCCAGATAAAGCTAAGGCAAGCCTGCACTGTCAATCACCTGTGAGGATGGTGGGGACATGCAAAACCAGTAGGCGGCGCAGTGCACTGAGCCTCTTGGCCACACCAAGGGTGCAAAAAAGCACCCTAAGTAGCATATTTGATTAAGGGTGCAATTTTTATAGGGCAATGTGCTTAGTTTCCATTTGCAGTTTGACCTGACAGATTCTCTTTAAGAAAACATCTGGTATGGCCATTATCTCGAGGGCTATTGATTAAATCACATTCATTGCAGATTGCATTATGGCTGATCAATGTCATTCTTAGAATTAATAATCATTACTTATTTGCTCCTGACATCGTTGCTGGGTCTATTTGTGACATACGTGGGGGTAGTGAGGGATTAGTCCAATTGTCATTATTAAATGTATGGAATATAGATAATTAAATATATTGGGTGAAGGAATGAGGCAGAGATGATAAATAGTTTTTATTGGCAGCGGAGTGCTATATGCCTTTTGAGATCGTAGATACAAGTGATCATTAAACATCCCTGTAAGTTATGGCTGACACCGAACGCAGCTCTCAATGAGGATCAGCTATACCGGCTAAACTCTTGCTGACTGAATGATGTCATTGGTTCAAAGGAAGCAATGGCTGCCTTCATGTAGATCTAAAAGGGGAACTCGTGAAATATCTCTATAGATTATAAAAAATTAATATTTGCAATCTGCATGGAATTAAAAATGAACTCGTTGTGACATTTTCTTAGGGCTCATTCAGACGTCTGTTTTGCTCGTATGAGCACTATCCGTGTTTTTCATGGATGGCAATCATACTGATAATAGTGAATGGGGTCATTCACAAGTCTGCAACTTTTCTCAGACCGAGAGGTCCACGCAAAATTGCGGAGACATGTCCAATTGGTATGTAAGTGTCAGAGGAAGATCAGCAATGCAAGTCTATGGCTACATGACAAAATCGGACCTCTCTCTGATGCCATCTGAGTGCGGTCTAATTTTCATGGACTGTTCGATTTTTTTTTTTCCACATAGAAGAAAAACTGATGAAACTCAGACCAAACCCTGATGAAAATCACTGATGAAATTTGGTCCATTTTTCTAGTATGTGAATGAGGGTTTACACAGTATGGCGCCATCTGGTGTTGAACGTGTATAACAATGTCTAGGTCCATCTGATAAGCTGACTGATGGTGGTCACACATGCTCAGCCACATAGGTATGTGTGTACCAATAATATGTGGCAAAAAAAGACGCTCGTTTTAGTGTATATTGGCAAGTTCATGCCTTACATGTCCACATCATTTATTTTAATGGATAAGAGGTTGTCCACTACTTTTATATTGATTGCCTACCCTTAGGATAGGTCATCAGTGTCTGATCAGTCGGGGTCCGACACCTGGAACCCCAGACGATCAGCTGTTATCATTGTCAATGGCGGTGGCCACCGGCCAAAAATATTCGCTTGCCGAGCTGCTCTGTCTACTTGTAGTGGCCGCCGCAGGGTACTACACATCCACTTCCTATTGATTTGAATAGGAGGCAGATAGGCAGCCACTGCAAGTAGACAAAGACACTCAGCAAGCGAGTATTTCCTGCCGGTGGCTGAAGCCATTGACACCGATAACAGCTGATCGGCGGGGGTGCAGGGTGTCGGACTCCGGGCCAACCAGACATTGATGACCTATCCTAAGGATAGGCAATCAATATAAAAGTAGTGGACAACCTCTTTAATTCCCTGCCTTTGGTCCAGCATCCAATCTGGTCTTTCATGGCAGTTGTGCCAGAGCAGTCTTCCCCTCCTTGGTTCCTCTTGTGCCTGGTGACATAATGTTAGGGCTTGTAAACTCAAGAAGTGCCCAGCATGCCGGACCATGGATGCCGGGTGCATAAGTGAAGACCGTGCTGGTCTGCCTGCCATGGCTGCAGAAATAATTTTGCGCAACCTTATTAATTCATAATGGCACTGAGGGGGAATTGCAGGGTGCCATTATGTAATTGTCAAGATCCCTTGCAGATTACAACTAGAGGTTAGCGAATTGATTTGCAGGACCTTGGTCTAGTGGCCACGGTAGTAGTTTTTGGCTGCCAGACAGGAGCCCTGTGCACCATTTCCTATCTGCTGAAATCCACAGTGCTTATTCTGATGTGTAGGACTGATGCTATGTTATCAATGAAGTGTGAGGCAAGATGGTGCACCAGAACTATTAATCAGAAAAGGCACGGGGGATGCCGTCACCTAGACACAAACTCCTGTCCCGTGGACGCGGGCACTGGACCAGGAATCCTGTAATCGTTTCACTGATCACTAGTGGTCACACAAGATGGAGTTCTTATGCTCAGCTTGTGACTGCAACACTCCTGGCCAGTGTCTCCCTGCACACAAAGAAATGCAAATTGGACATAATTTCAGACAAAACTCCAAAAATGGGTCCAACAAAATTGTTGGCACTTTTCCAAAAATGTGGGTAAACAACTTTGTTTCAGGCATGTGATGCTTGTTCAAACTCACCTGTGGCAGGTAACAGGTGTGGGCAATATGAAAATCATACCTGAAATAAAAAGGGGAGGCGTTAACTGAATTTTTGCATTGTGTGTCTGCGTATGTGACACTAAACATGGAGAAAAGAAAGAGGAGAAAACTGTCTGAGGACTTGAGATTCAAAATTGTTGAAAAATATCAATAATCTAAAGGCTACAAGTCCATCTCCAGAGATCTTGATGTTCCTTTGTCCACAGTGCGCAACATAATCAAGAAGTTTACAACCCATGGCACTATAGCTAATCTCCCTGGACATGGACGGCAGAGAAAAATTGATGAAAGGTTGCAACGCAGGATAGTTTGGATTGTGGATAAGGAGCTCCAATCAAGTTCCAAAGAAATTCAAGCAGTTCTGCAGGCTCAGTATGAACTATCTGTCGACATTTGAATGAAATGAAACGCTATTACAGAGACATAAAAAAAGCTAGACTGCAGGTTGCCAAAATGTATGTAAGCCAAAATCCTTCTGGGAAAGCATCTTGTGGACAGATGAGACCAAGATAGAGCTTTTTAGTAAAGCACAACAGTCTATTGTTTACTGAAAACATAATGAGGCCTTTAAAGAAAAGAACACCGTACCTACAGTCAAATATGGTGGAGGTTCACTGGGTGCCTTGATTGTGTGCAAGGCATCATGAAATCTGAAGATTGCCAAAGGATTTTGGGTCGCAATGTAGTGCACATTGTCAGAAAGCTGGGTTTGCATCCTGGGTCATGGGTCTTCCAGCAGGACAATGACTCTAAACATACTTCAAGAAGCACCCAGAAATGGATGGAAACAAAGTTCTGGAGAGTTCTGAAGTGGCAGCAATGAGTCTGCATCAAAATCCCATTGAACACCTGTGGAGCAATCTAAAAATTGCTGTTGGGAGAAGGCACCCTTCACATATGAGAGACCTGGAGCAGTTTGCAAAAGAAGAGTGGTCCAACATTCCAGTTGAGAGGTGTAAGAAGCTTGTTTATGGATATAGGAAGTGATAGATTTCAGTTATTTATTCCAAAGGGTGTGCAACCAAATATTAAGTTGAGGGTGCCAAGAATTTTGTCCAGACCATTTTTGTGGTTATATTTGAAGTTATGTCCAATTTGTCTAATTTTCTCTGTTTTTGTGTTGTTCCAATACACACAAAGGAAATAAACGTGTATAACAAAACGTGTAACTGCAATAATTTTCTGCAAAAATACTTAATTTTATGGAACAATTTCAAGGGTGCCAACACTTTCGGCCATGACTGTATGCGGCGATGGTGATTGCTACAAACCATTGCCATACTACAAAAAGTAAAGCGGGCGAGCTGGACCCGGTCCGTTATTTATATATTAGTCCATTAGATATTCCAGTACATTAGGAGCACCCGTGATTTACCAGTCGGCTCTTTCTGAATACATCTGATGGATTTCAATCAAATTAGCTTCGTCTTATTATATCGTAGACGCTTCTCTTGAAATCCCTACTGATTCCCTGCTGATCATCATGCCACCTCAATTACATGGCGATAGGTCACGTGTAGATGAGTAAATCACTGGGAAGCCATGTGATATGTAGATAGTAAGCAGAAAAACAGACACCCAGGAGTCATTAAAATGCGCCCTCCTCTTCACATCAAAGTGCGGTTCCTCCTACATCAGCTGGTAATCTGGAGGCCTGGTATGAAGAAGCGATACAGAAACTTCCCAGAGGAGTTTGTAAAGCATTTTCAGATATGCGCTTGTTTTCTGCTTTTACTATTCATACCAATTACTCTGCAACCTTCCTTTTTTCTTACAAATTTTTTGTAATCTCTTTTTTTGTTGTCAAGTTCCTTAACGATGTGATACTAATTAGTCGAACAAGAAGAAACTCGTTAAGGGCGTGATCACATTAATGTTTGATCGCTCCATCTTTAAAGGTTCTTTTTTTTTTTAATTTGCTTCTTGATTCTGACGAGATTTATTCACACTTTTGCAAAAAAATGAAAAACGGACGTAAGGCTGAAATCACACTTGTAATTTTTGACGCAGTGTTTTTTTTTTCTTAACCAAAGCCAAGACTGGATTCAAAGAGAATAAAAAATATAAAGGCTTAATGCCCACTGTGTTTGTGGCTAATGTTGGGTGTATAGGCTCAGGGGGTAAACCCCTGCTAGTGCCACAGCCTGGATGGATGCCAGGGCGCCTGTCTAAATTGGGGACCAACAGGGGGCATCCTCTAAGATTTAATTATCGTAGACAGTGATTCTTTACTGTAAGAGCAGTGAGACTATGGAATTCTCTGCCACATGATGTTGTAATGGGTGATTCACTAAAAAAGTTCAAGGAGGACCTGGATGCCTTTCTTGAAAAATATAATGTTTCCAGTTATGGGCACTAGATTCTGTGATGAGACGTTGATCCATGTGACTAGTCTGATTGCCGTATGTGGAGTCGGGAGGGAATTTTTCCTCTTATGTGGAGCTATTAGCATCTGCCCCATGGTTTTTTTTCTGTGTTTTAGTTGCTCAATTCAAATTACATGTATCTCACGCTATTAAAAAATGATTGAGTGAAGGTATGACATTTACTTACGGGTGCCACTTGCTGTTTAAAGTGTATAGCAAAGTGCAGGTGCAACTAATGAGCTGAGTGCAACAGACATCTTCAGTTACTCTACCCACAGTGAGTTCTCTTCATAGTGATTGTCTAAACATTACAAGGAGCCCAAAAAATAATTTTTTGCCCTGCTTGTCAGGAAAAGAGCAGAGCCTCTGCAGTAGCGAGGCGGTGTAATAGAAAAGGCTTCGTCTGCAGAGCAAGTAGGAAGCGACTGTGCTGTCATCTGCAGGTGGGAAGGAGACTGATTCTGGCAGGAGCATTTTTTTTATCTAGATGCACTTTAAATTTGTGTAAAACTGCTATTAACATAATATCAGGGCTTTTAGCATGAAATTGATTCATGCCAGATAAGGGTCCACCAGTAACATTGACTCTGGTGGCCCACTGTTCAGCTACATGCAAATATCACATTACCATCATTCACAAATGTACTTATTTTTCTATATAATAACAAATGGGGTAGCTTATTAAATGGATGTTGAGGTGATGCCCTTGTTTGTACATAGTGAAACAAATGTATTATGCCAACTACTTCTCATATAGGTGGAGTAGAGAGCTCATTCCTGCGTGGGGGCCCACCAGAGGATTCTCCTGTTCTCCAGTGGACCAGTCCGAGCCTGGGTATAACTCCCTTAAGGCAACATTTACACATTCAGTATTTGGCGAGTATTTTACATCAGTATTTGTAAGCCCAAACCAGGATTGGGTGATAAATGCAGTGTTTCTATTATACTTTTCCTCTGGTTGTTCCACTCCTGGTTTTGTCTTACAAATACTGATGTAAAATGCTGACCAAATACTGATCGTGTGAACGTGGTCTAATTCAGACAAGTTGGTTGTGAAGGAATCAATACATACCATACTGTTTAGATAAAATTTGTCCGAACCTGATTTTTCAGGGTGAGGTCTTACATGGCAGCTGGCCACATGCGATCATCACTCCACCCACCATGATGACCAATTGTGACATTACTTTGTTGCACAACTGTGCAGCCACTGGTCCGCCGACGCTTGGTGGAGTTTTATCTGCATCAGCAGCGTCTGGCCGCACCCTTACAGAAATTCTTCTACATAGTGTAGATGCTGCGTTTTTTCGATTGCATTTTTTTTAAGCAAAAAAATCTGTTACATTTGACAATTCATGTAAAATGGATGTAATTTAAAGGTTAATGCTATTTACCTGCAGATATAGAGTTAATAGCATTATCAAGATGCCCGATTGCTGTATTGAAAGTGCAGCATTAGGGAGAAAATGAACTTTATTCCTCCTGGCAGCCTCCAGCTTTAAGTCTTAGGCTAGAGACAGACTGCTGTATCTTTCGTGTGAGGATCGCATGATAAACCTCGTTCTGGCCGGCACTTCTACAGACCTGACCTTGACAGCAGTATAGAAATCCATCATGCTGTCATGCTCAGGTCAGGAGAAGTGCCGGGCCAGTCCGTTCATTGCGATGCGATCATCACACGAGTTATACGGCAGTCTGTCTCTGCCCATAGAGGTGTACCAGCCCGGCTACAGTCACCGCATAGTGAAAAGCGGCTTTAATCACACCCGGCACTTACTGGCAGCTTGCTCTGCATGGATACACCGAAGCTGGCTGTCAGTGACAGGGCGCGGTTAAAGCCACCACTCACTATGTACTCAGCGGTGACTGAAGCCGCGACGGCGCCACCCCTATGACTGAACGCCGGAGGCTTCCAGGAGGAATAAAGTTAATTTTCTCCCCAGTGCCGCACTTTGTGTAGTGGCCAGGCAGCTTTCTATTGATATTAATCTGCAGATATAGGGTTAATCTGCAGGTTGATAGCGTTATATTTTTCTGATAGGCTTCTATGGGGAGCCTTAAAAAACGCAATTGTGTTAGGTTGTGTTTAAGTACAAAATTCCAGTGTTTCTTCACTAAAAAAACACTTGAAAAAACGTTGCGTCACTTCAGCACCAAACTTTCATAAATAAAGGGGAAAATCCACAAAAAAAACAGAATAATGAGAACAGATTATTGTTATTGCATATTTTGGAGTGGACATCTGCAGAAAAACGCAGAGGGAAAAACAGTGTTTGGGCTATATGGGAACATGGTCTTAGGGAAACACAGTCGGCATCATTATTTGAGATACTTATTACCAAAAACCAGGAGTGCATGGTAATGGGACACTTCACTAGGGTCGGACATATCATCAGTGCAACCTGTGTAGCCGCACAGGGGCCCAAGAGGTAAGGGGGCCCATTTCTACCTCCAAAGCAGGTGAAATTTTGCATTTTTAGGAGCTCTTTGGCTGCAAAGGGCCCTGTTCTTGCACAGGGGCCCTTTTCTGCCTGTGTCCGCCAGTGTCCTCCACCATATATTTATAAAAAATGCAGCCATGTGTCAGGGGGAATGTGGGGTGCAAGACCTTTGTACTATTTATCAGTGGGACCCTCAACATATAGTTATCTCATGATTGTAGGGAAACCCCTTTAAGCAGTTATCTTCTTTTTATTTTTACCCGTCAATTCTGGTTAAACACAAGTCTGCAGCTCCAGCAGACGGTAGATAATAGGTCCCTCTGGTGAAGGCGTAGACAGTTCTCTAGTTAGGATAATACAGGGTGAAGGATCAACTCATCACGTACAGAAAAACCCATGACTCTTCTCACATACAAGTCCATTTCATATTGACCGGAGCAGTGTGAACAGCTGTCTGCTGACAAGGTGCATGTAGTGTCTCTACCCATATGACTTCACCAAATGCAGCCCCAAACCTTACAGCAGACGTGATACTGTAAAGCAGGAGACCGAATGCAAGGCACACAAGGCACGAGGCGGGAACAGTCAAGGCACGATTTCTTTCTTTCCGATATAGCGGGAATTTACAGGGAACAGTTAATAATATGAAACAGCAGTAAACCGTACAAACAATAAACATACAATACATTTTAGAATACAATTAGAATAATGGAAAAGTCTCTCAAGAATTATATTTGAGTCCTTCCTACAAGGGTGGCACACCCATTACTGGGAGCTACTATGTTAAGTCTTCCTGCAGCAATGGCCCTAGCCGGGGTCACCAGGGTTTCCCGCTAGTCCTTCTGACAAAGTCTATCAAGGAACGTTGAACCTCCCGTGCACCAACCGGCTCACATCCCACCTGTTGTCCTAACTCAGGCCGACCCCTGTATCGTACGTTGTTGCTGGAAGAGACGGCCCGGTTCACTCGTGTCGTCCTTCTGTAACTGCAGGCGTCCTCCTCTGGTCGACGCCTCCTCGTGGATCTTCGGTGCTTGACCGACGGCGCATGTCTCCTAGGCTGGGCAAGAGAGGGCTGAGTCCCGGCTCTCAACGGCTGTTGTCTGGGCTCTGAATCTTGACCAGCGTAGGGTGAAGATTGTGATCTTGACCTGTGCAGTCTGGGCTCTGGATCTTGACCGGCGCAGGTTGGGTCTTCAAGTCTTGGCCGGCATAGTCAGGTCTTTGGATTTCACCGGACGTTGTCTGACGGCAGCCAGCACCCTGCTTGCGCACGCTCTCTGCTGAGGCCTGTTATACTGGCGGAGGTGTAGTCTCTGACCCTTGTCCACACCGCTCTTCTACTTGGAGATAAATCCTGCCATGGTTTGGCGTGCAGGAAATCCAGGAACTGTATCATCCAAGGCACCTGACCGGTTCTTGCACATGAACTTGCTCCCCCTGCAACTCTTCTGGTGCCGGTTAGTTCCGCCTGGTTTTGTGCAGCCAGCAGATGGCAGTCTTTCCTCACGAATGCGACATCACACAGGGGCTCTTCAAGGGTACCATCACTTCCTCTTACTATACACCAAAAACCCACTTCATGATCAGGATATGCATCAGACACTTTTATCTACATACTGAAAATCAGTAAACTAACTATCAGGGTCAGTTCGCACACTAAAGGGAACCTATCAGGAAATTAACACTGCTCAAACCTCAGGTAGCATGTTTCTCGTGTATCAGAAAAAATATATTGTGAAGATCCAGCCTGCGACCATAGCCAGAAAGCAGACTAGTCTGGCCAGCTCTTTCCAGCGTGCAGCTAATTGACAGGTCTCTCCCTTGTATCTCACCTGCTGCAGCGCTGGGAAAAGTCGGCCAGGAGCAGAGCCAGACTAATCTGGTCTCCAGCTTGGATTCCCAGCCAGATATATCTTCTCTGAAATAACACAGCGTTTCAGAAAATAATACACCTGGCTTCAATCGTACAACGAGGGTGCGATTCATGATGCACTCAGTATGGTCAGCATGAAACGCCTCTCAGCTTCCCTTTATGCATGTGGAAAATCCACAGAGTAAGTGAAAACTCAACATATCTTATCCGCATGTTGCTAAAACTTTCTGCATTTAAATCTGCAATGAATTAAAAATAAACCTTCATTGCAGATTTCAAACTCTGCATAATATCAATTCTTTGTGCAGAATTGAACACAGATTTTAGCCTTTGCGCCCCTCCACCATGCCTGGCCTTGCCTTGATATATCTGGATCACTACAATTTTGCCAGATCTCAGAAATCTGTTGCAAATCTGGACCAAAATCTGCATTTAATAAGCATAGATTTTGCTGCCGGTACACTATAGAAAAAATACACAACCTGTGAACTTATCCTAAGAACGACCATATCTGACAGCATAAATCCTGGTGCTCACATGGTCTGATATTTAATCACTGGATTCTCTACAATTGGCCCCATCCTGACCTAATACTAAAAGATTAGTGACAATTCTATTTCTCATTTCACCAAGGCCATTTCTGGAACTATACAACTTTTGCACCCATTAAATAATATAATTTCCAATTTTCCCAGATTGTGACGCTGCCGCCATATTGACTTCAATAGAAGCTGTATTAATATGTGTGCTGTGATCGCCCCCTTGTGGCGTTTTCAGCAAGCAGAAATATACCGGTAATACTGTGGCTAAGTGAATGCACAATCATTCTGTATCAGAAAAAAAACAAAGCTCTATTCTCTAAAAACAAATGCATATTTTAACTAAATAGCACATAATTTGGACCTTTTTACAGTATATAAGGCTCTGCTCACATCTGCTTTGAAGCCTTTATTCTGGTGAAAAAAGATGGACACCATGACAAAGCCCCAAGGACATCATTAAAAATCAATCGAGTCCATTTAGCACCTTTGTTGCCCATTTTGGGATAGATAGAGGACTGCATCATTTTCGGTTATCTATTTCTGCAACAAAACAGCAAATTGTCTCTTCAGAGAGGAAGAGGACCAGAACTCTAGTGCCACCTACAGGAAATAGCAATCCTAAAAGTCAATAGTGACCCTTTAACGAGACTTATCACATGACTTAGGATATAAGCCAGAACCAGAAACTCAATTTGCAGACACTGTGTTTCGGGGTACTGCCCCTGGTCAGTGCAAAGCATGAGTTCTGGTTTGGCTGGATGAGAGGCGTCAGACTGGTATCTAAGGGGTAACATTTCTGCAACAAAACAGAAAACTGGACAGGAGGAGATCCCTGCCTAACACAGAGCCAGCACCCCATGCCATCGCTGTAAGGGAGCGTTCACACAGGATGTATTTACTGCAAAATTTCCGGTAATTAACTTGGGAAGATATTGCTGGGGTTTAGCTGTGCAGAAATGCTGCGGATATACCGAAATTTTCACCCTTTGCATTGCGAAGAGTGAAATCCATGGTGAATGACTGCAGCGTGAATTAGAAGCTGGTGAATTTATGCTCATCCACAACGCTTGCACTGGAAAACACAGCAGATTTTTCATCTGGAAAATCCACTGTGTATCCGCGACCCGTTCCAACATCAATATGATGACTTTTTTTTTTCACCGAGCCATTTATCTGAATAGCCGAGTTATGACTAGTCTAGGATATTGTCTTGGTTTTTCTGTGGATACATGAATAGCTCCATAGAATAGAAATGAAAAACTTTGGACAACAAAAACTGACATGTGAATAAAGCCTTATATATCATTGAAGCCAATCAGCGGTTTTCATCCCCCACCACGGATGTCTCACTTTTGTCCGAAGGAAAGGGTGAGCGAAGCAGTTCATTAGCAGCTCAGCACTCACGTGATATTACTATGTCATGCAAGTGCCAGGAAACCCGGCACTGGTAATGCTGGAACGGCACTGATGCCGGAGGTAAGTATCTGAGTTTTTTTTATTCTATAATTGAAAGCACCACAGCAGCATTTATTTTTATTTCAGTGCTGGAGTGGTGCTACTAATGTAAGGTCTCTGACCCTAGTCTTACACTTATCAGCCTCCGTCTTCAGCTGTTCCCAGTGCCACCACCTTGGAAGTCAGAGGTAACGGTCACAAGCTCTCAGTGTAAGTCTATAACAGCCTCCTCTAGCCTCATAGACTAAAGGCCCTGTCACACTTAGCGACGCTGCAACGATCCCGACAACGATACGACCTGTCAGGGATCGCTGCTGCGTCGCTATGTGGTCGCTGGTGAGCTGTCAAGCAGGCAGGCTCACCAACGATCAGGGGAGCAGCGACATCGTGGAAAGAATCTTTCCACAATGTCCTGCTCCTGGTTACCAGCCTGCTGAAGCAGGAGCAGGCTGGTAACCATGGTAAACATCGGGTTACTAGGGGCACACGCGCACCTAGTAACCCGTTGTTTATCATGGTTACCACTCTGCTACAGTGAGCGGGAGGTTACCGCTCACTTTAGCAGGCTCGTAACCATGATAAACAATGGGTTACTAGGTGCGCGTGTGCCCCTAGTAACCTGATGTTTATCATGGTTACCAGCCTGATCGCTGCTCCCGCTGGTCACACACAGCGATGTGTGCTGACCAGCGGGAGGGCAACGACCAAAAAATGGTCCAGGACACTTTGCAGCGATCAGCGACCTCACAGCAGGGGCCTGATCGCTGCAAAGTGTCACACATAGCGACATCGCTGGTGAGGTCGCTGTTGAGTCACCAAAACCGTGACACAGCAGCGATCTTGCTATGTGAGACGGGGGCTTTACTTAGTTGTGACCTCCTGTCCACCCAGCAAACACTGGAGAGATCCAGCAGATCACAAACTGCTGGAGACCGACCGGAACGGCGCCGAAAACAGAAGACGACGGCTGGTAAAAATGAGACTGAGTGCAAGGAACTTAGATTAGTAGCACAACTCCAAAAATTAGAGTGGTGTTTTAAGAAGGAGCTGTCCAATATATTTTCTCAAATATCTGTGTATAATCCAAGAATATAAACAAAATCAAAATTGACAAAGGACGTGTGAAAGAAAATAGATCTCATCTAATATATACATATGTACAAAGTAAGTACACAGCTGAGCATATAATATATTCTGGAGATTCGCAGAGCCCGTATACACAGAATAATAATAAAGGAACCCAAAATAAGAACCTTCCTTCCATAGGAGGAGTATTACGTTACAACAAAGGCAGGTGATGAACCGCTAATAAGTAAGTACAAAGGAAATCTGGTACTATACATAAGGCCACGTTCACACATTTGGTATTTGGTCAGTATTTTACATCAGTATTTGTAAGTTAAAACCAGGAGTGGAACAATCAGAGGAAAAGTATAATAGAAACACGTCACCACTTCTGTATTTATCACCCACTCCTGGTTTTGGCTTACACATACTTATGGAAAATACTGACCAAATACTGAATGTGTGAATTTGGGCTTATAGTCATAGTACACAGGGAGTTATAAACGGCAGGAGGGACAACACAAACAGGGCCAGATCTATAACCAAGATCGACCTCCTGCGAATAAAGGTAGCTTAGTACATATGTATATATTAGTGCATATGTATATATTAGATGAGATCTATTTTATTCCATGTCACTCTGTACATTTGGATTATTTTTATATTCTTGTTTTATATGCAGATATAGGAGAAAAGTCATATCTGAGCGAATCGTTACATTTTTTATATTGTCTAACAATGAACAGAACGATATCTGGCTAATTTGATAAATAAAGAGCGTCGAGCTCCGTTCTTGAGCACCTTGTATTGGGGACTGGAGTGCTGTGTTCCCTTTTCTGCTTTGTAACTTCATACCAGACGACCGTAGATTCTCACATCCGAGAGAATCAGGCCGATTATGTAATTCACACTCCGATCACAGTGTGCTCCGATTCTTTCGGATGAGTAGGAGATGGAGAAAAACATTTCTCCATCTCCTGCATTCTCTCAGTGCGCGGAAATCAGACTACACTCAGATGTCATCCGAGTGCAGTTCGATGTTTCCCACGTACTCATTGACTTGCATGGCCAAGTGCGATCAGAATATTGAATCAAACTCGGACATGTAGCTATTTTTCCTTTCCTAAAGATCTGACGTGGATGACCGCATAGAATAAGATTGGTCTAGGTGCGATCCAATGTTTTCATAACGAAAATACGCTCATCTGCACCTGCCCTTAGAGGGTTCTTTACTTACTTTTAAAATGAAGTAATCCCCCTTGTAAAATAAAAATAACAGAGTACTCTCCTCCCGCAGTGGTGCCGTCCCAGCACCAGGTTTCCCTTGACATTGTTGTACCATGTGAGTCCTGCAGTCAACTATTGTGCTGCTGCTTCCACATTTCCCTCAGATGAATGTCGAACATGTAGAAGAGAAAACGCAGCAGCCCAATAGCATACGCTGGGCTTACGTGGCATCGCTGCTACGGCTCCAGCGAGTATGTTATTTTTATTTTACAAGGGGGGACTACTTCATTTTAAAAGGCATTGGTCTGGTAGGCCAGCCCCTTTAAAGGGAACATGTCAGCTGATCCATGCTGCCCACACCGTGGTCAGCCTGTATCAGCCATTGGCTGTAGTATCACTGAGGTGTTTCAGAGAAAAACATATAGCCGTCAGAAACCTAGACCGAACTATTGACTAGTCGTACAGATGGGTTCACGGCGGCTTCTTCCTACCCGCTGACACTGACTGATAAGTCACTGTCAGCTCTGCAGGCGGGGAGAAGCCTCTGTGGACCCGCCTGTACGCTTAGTCACCTGTGCAACTAATCGGTCCCCATTGGCAATTAAAAGTATGGCTAGCACAAACATACATTCCTGTGGTCGTACAGTCAGTGGCAGATACATGTTATCCACCTATCCACAGTTCGGGCAGCATGTATCAGCGATCAGATTCCTTTTATGTCAGTGATCAGATTCCTTTTATGTCAACAGTCAGGTTCCTTTTATGCCAGCGGTCAGATTCCTTTTAGCTCAACAGTCAGGTTCCTTTTATGTCAGCGGTCAGGTTACTTTTATTGCAGGGGTCAGGTTCCTTATATATCAGTGGCCAGGTTTTTTTTATGCCAGCGGTCAGGTTCCTTATATGCCAGCGGTCAGGTTCCTTATATGCTAGCGGTCAGGTTCCTTATATGTCAGTGGCCAGGTTCCTTTTATGCCAGCGGTCAGGTTCCTTTTATGTCAGTGGTCAGGTTTCTTTTATGTCAGCGGTCAGATTCCTTTTATGTCAACGGTCAGATTCCTTTTATGCCAGCGATCAGGTTCCTTTTATGTCAGCGGTCAGATTCCTTTTATGTCAACGGTCAGATTCCTTTTATGTCAACGGTCAGATTCCTTTTATGCCAGCGGTCAGATTCCTTTTATGCCAGCGGTCAGTTACCTTTTATGCCAGCGGTCAGATTCCTTTTATGTCAGCGATCAGATTCCTTTTATGTCAGCGGTCAGATTCCTTTTATGTCAGCGGTCAGATTCCTTTTATGTCAACGGTCAGATTCCTTTTATGCCAGCGATCAGGTTCCTTTTATGTCAGCGATCAGGTTCCCTTTATGTCAGTGGTCAGATTCCTTTTATGCCAACGGTCAGGTTCCTTTTATACCAGCGGTCAGATTCCTTTTATGTCAGCGGTCAGATTCCTTTTATGTCAGCGGTCAGGTTCCTTTTACGTCAGCGGTCAGGTTCCTTTTATGTCAGGGGTCAGGTTCCTTATATGTCAGTGGCCAGGTTCCTTTAATGTCAGCGGTCAGGTTCCTTTTACGTCAGCGGTCAGGTTTCTTTTATGTCAGCGATCAGGTTCCCTTTATGTCAGCGGTCAGGTTCCTTTTATGTCAGCGGTCAGGTTCCTTTTATGTCAGCGGTCAGATTCCTTTTATGCCAGCGGTGAGATTCCTTTTATGTCAGCGGTCAGATTCCTTTTATGTCAGCGGTCAGGTTCCTTTTACGTCAGCGATCAGATTCCTTTTATGTCAGCAGTCAGATTCCTTTTATGTCAGCGGTCAGATTCCTTTTATGTCAACGGTCAGATTCCTTTTATGCCAGCGATCAGGTTCCTTTTATGTCAGCGATCAGGTTCCCTTTATGTCAGCGGTCAGGTTCCTTTTATACCAGCGGTCAGGTTCCTTTTATGTCAGCGGTCAGATTCCTTTTATGCCAGCGGTCAGGTTCCTTTTATACCAGCGGTCAGATTCCTTTTATGCCAGCGGCCAGGTTCCTTTTATGCCAGCGGTCAGGTTCCTTTTATGTCAGCGATCAGGTTCCTTTAAAGCTAGCGGTCAGGTTCCTTATATGCCAGCGGTCAGGTTCCTTTTATGTCAGCGGTCAGGATTCTTTTATGCCAGCGGTCAGGTTCCTTATATGTCAGCGGTCAGGCTCCTTTTATGTCAGCGGTCAGGTTCCTTTTATGTCAGCGATCAGGTTCCTTTAAAGCTAGCGGTCAGGTTCCTTATATGCCAGCGGTCAGGTTCCTTTTATGTCAGCGGTCAGGATTCTTTTATGCCAGCGGTCAGGTTCCTTATATGTCAGCGGTCAGGCTCCTTTTATGTCAGCGGTCAGGTTTCTTTTATGTCAGCGGTCAGATTCCTTTTATGTCAGCGATCAGGTTCCTTTTATGTCAGCGATCAGGTTCCTTTTATGTCAGCGATCAGGTTCCTTTTATGTCAGCGGTCAGGTTCTTTTTATACCAGCGGTCAGGTTCCTTTTATGTCAGCGGTCAGACTCCTTTTATGTCAATGGTCAGGTTCCTTTTATGTCAGCGGTCAGGTTCCTTTTATGTCAACGGTCAGGTTCCTTTTATGTCAGCGATCAGGTTCCTTTTATGTCAGCGATCAGGTTCCCTTTATGTCAGCGGTCAGGTTCTTTTTATACCAGCGGTCAGGTTCCTTTTATGTCAGCAGTCAGGTTCCTTATATGCCTGCGGTCAGGTTCTTTTTATGCCTGCGGTCAGGTTCCTTTTATGTCAGCGGTCAGGTTCCTTTTATACCAGCGATCAGGTTCCTTTTATACCAGCGGTCAGGTTCCTTTTATACCAGCGGTCAGGTTCCTTTTATGCCAGCGGTCATGCCTATGGACTTAGCATGGGATGTTATAAAATGTCCTTTAGATGTAACGTGGAGGTATCCCAGTCCTATTGTATTGTTTTTATTTGGAGACTGTATAGCGGTGTATTATTTCTGTACAATATGGCAGTAGTATAAGACTATGCAGGCTGCCTTTCTCTGGGGTGATTGTGTGGGGCTGGGTGCATCTTCTTGGCTCATTTCTTTACTTTCCCCCAGTACATGGCTGGTATCCCTGCATGCACAGGTGGGCACATCCCCTCACTTTATCTGGGGTGCCCCCAGTAGCCGGTGCAGCAGGTATCGCAGGAGGTCGGTCTCTGCCGGCTCCCTGCCTCCTCTGCCGCCTGTGTCCTCTTCTGCCAGCAGCGAGTGGAGCGGACCCGAGCAGCCACATCTCTCCCTCCTTCCTCATCTCCCAGCCCCCAGCTAATGAGCCCAGCCCTTAGCTCCATCATCCCGGGGACAGTATCCCAGCGACTCCCAGTCACCACCAGCGTCTCTCCCATTCATCCCCAGTAACATTCCGGAGCGGCTGCCAGTCACTGCCAGGGGCCACAGTGCGGGCAGCAGGTGCAGAGACCCTCACCCTGCACACCGGGCAATGGCGGAGATCCGGTGCCTGCACCCTGGAGCTGTGTAGCCGGCATATGGCACCATGCATGGCACCGGGGATGTGAGGAGTTCCTCCTGCACTGGCATTTAGGCTCCGTGCCATCGCAGCAGTGACTGACATCTTCTGCACAGGCATGTGTCCGGGGGGCTGAGGTCGCACAGCATGGAGCCCCCTGCAGAAAGTCCATGTCGGGCGGCAGAATACCTGAAGGAGCTCAACAAAATCATTGAGACCCAGCAGGAGCTTCTGGAGAAGCAGAAAAAGAGGATTGATGAACTGGAGGAGCAAGTGAGCAGCCTGTACAATGAGAAAGCCTGCCTGCAGGAGGAGCACCACAAGCACCTGGCCACCTGCAGCAGGCTGCACCAGCCACCCGCCGCCTCCGCCTGCCTCAGCGCCATCCAGGAGAACGACAAGTAAGTGTGGAGGAAGGCAGGGGGCGCTGTCACACACCTGTTGCTGGCTGGCTGGGTGTACTTACAATATCTACCACCAGGGGGTGGTGCCCTCAGTGGGCAGATTATAGCCATTATGTGGTAACATGTGAGGTGTGGAGATACATTCTCAGTCAGTCTTTCACACCAGTTAGGGGCATGTTCACACACAGGGTTTTTTTTAATGGAATTTTGATGCAGATTCCACTACAAAATCTACATTAAAAACTGTTTCAAATATTCTCAAAGTAAAGCTTCCCATACATCTCAAAGGGAAATCAAGGATATAGTGAATTTTTTTTCCCATGTGTTTATTTCTATGTGGAAAATAGGAGCAGTAGTCAGTTCTTGAGGTGTTTCTGATTGAAAAATGCTCCAAATGTGACCACCGAAGCTAAAAAGCGCCTCGTATATAAAAACTGCGTGTGAACATTCCCTTACAGGCTACGTCACAGCCTCCCGTGAGGGGTTTAGGATGTGGTTTACATCCGCCATTATGTTTGGTGTTAATGTTGGCATTTGGTCGCTGCAGAGCAGCAGAAGTTGTGGGATAAGTGGTCTGTTAGGGTGGTCTTGGCAATGGAGATATGGTGGCAGAGAAAATCTCTCACAGGAATCTAGTATGGACGAGCGGGCGGCCTCCCTGTATCCTATTGTGATATATACTAATGTATGGCACCGCGCTATATACTAATGTACGGCACCGCTCTATATACTAATGTACGGCACCGCTCTATATACTAATGTATGGCACCACGCTATATACTAATGTATGGCACCGCTCTATATACTAATGTATGGCACCGCTCTATATACTAATGTACGGCACCGCTCTATATACTAATGTATGGCACCACGCTATATACTAATGTATGGCACCGCTCTATATACTAATGTATGGCACCGCGCTATATACTAATGTACGGCACCGTGTTATATACTAATGTATGGCACCGCGCTATATACTAATGTATGGCATCACGCTATATACTAATGTATGGCACCGCGCTATATACTAATGTATGGCACCGTGCTATATACTGATGTACGGCACCGCGCTATATACTAATGTATGGCATCACGCTATATACTAATGAATGACACCGTGCTATATACTAATGTACGGCACCGCGCTATATGCTAATGTCTGGCACCGTGCTATATACTAATGTACGTCACCACGCTATATACTAATGTATGGCACCGCGCTATATACTAATGTATGGCACGACGCTATATACTAATGTACGTCACCACGCTATATACTAATGTATGGCACCGCGCTATATACTAATGTATGGCACCGCGCTATATACTAATGTATGGCACCGTGCTATATACTGATGTACGGCACCGCGCTATATACTAATGTATGGCACCGTGCTATATACTAATGTACGGCACCGCGCTATATGCTAATGTCTGGCACCGTGCTATATACTAATGTACGTCACCACGCTATATACTAATGTATGGCACCGCGCTATATACTAATGTATGGCACGACGCTATATACTAATGTACGTCACCACGCTATATACTAATGTATGGCACCGCTCTATATACTAATGTATGGCATCACGCTATATACTAATGTATGGCACCGTGCTATATACTGATGTACGGCACCGCGCTATATACTAATGTATGGCATCACGCTATATACTAATGAATGACACCGTGCTATATACTAATGTACGGCACCGCGCTATATGCTAATGTCTGGCACCGTGCTATATACTAATGTACGTCACCACGCTATATACTAATGTATGGCACCGCGCTATATACTAATGTATGGCACGACGCTATATACTAATGTACGTCACCACGCTATATACTAATGTATGGCACCGCGCTATATACTAATGTATGGCACCGCGCTATATACTAATGTACGGCACCGTGCTATATACTAATGTACGGCACCGCGCTATATACTAATGTATGGCACCGCGCTATATACTAATGTACGGCACCGTGCTATATACTAATGTACGGCACCGCGCTATATACTAATGTACGGCACCGTGCTATATACTGATGTACGGCACCGCTCTATATACTAATGTATGGCACCACGCTATATACTAATGTATGGCACCGCTCTATATACTAATGTATGGCACCACGCTATATACTAATGTATGGCACCGCTCTATATACTAATGTATGGCACCGCGCTATATACTAATGTACGGCACCGCGCTATATACTGATGTACGGCACCGCTCTATATACTAATGTATGGCACCGCGCTATATACTGATGTACGGCACCGCGCTATATACTAATGTATGGCATCACGCTATATACTAATGAATGACACCGTGCTATATACTGATGTACGGCACCGCGCTATATACTAATGTATGGCATCACGCTATATACTAATGAATGACACCGTGCTATATACTAATGTACGGCACCGCGCTATATGCTAATGTCTGGCACCGTGCTATATACTGATATACGGCACCGCGCTATATACTAATGTATGGCACCGTGCTATATACTGATGTACGGCACCGCGCTATATACTAATGTATGGCACCGTGCTATATACTGATGTACGGCACCGCGCTATATACTAATGTATGGCACCGCTCTATATACTAATGTATGGCATCACGCTATATACTAATGTATGGCACCGTGCTATATACTGATGTACGGCACCGCGCTATATACTAATGTATGGCATCACGCTATATACTAATGAATGACACCGTGCTATATACTAATGTACGGCACCGCGCTATATGCTAATGTCTGGCACCGTGCTATATACTAATGTACGTCACCACGCTATATACTAATGTATGGCACCGCGCTATATACTAATGTATGGCACGACGCTATATACTAATGTACGTCACCACGCTATATACTAATGTATGGCACCGCGCTATATACTAATGTATGGCACCGCGCTATATACTAATGTACGGCACCGTGCTATATACTAATGTACGGCACCGCGCTATATACTAATGTATGGCACCGCGCTATATACTAATGTACGGCACCGTGCTATATACTAATGTACGGCACCGCGCTATATACTAATGTACGGCACCGTGCTATATACTGATGTACGGCACCGCTCTATATACTAATGTATGGCACCACGCTATATACTAATGTATGGCACCGCTCTATATACTAATGTATGGCACCACGCTATATACTAATGTATGGCACCGCTCTATATACTAATGTATGGCACCGCGCTATATACTAATGCACGGCACCGCGCTATATACTGATGTACGGCACCGCTCTATATACTAATGTATGGCACCGCGCTATATACTGATGTACGGCACCGCGCTATATACTAATGTATGGCATCACGCTATATACTAATGAATGACACCGTGCTATATACTGATGTACGGCACCGCGCTATATACTAATGTATGGCATCACGCTATATACTAATGAATGACACCGTGCTATATACTAATGTACGGCACCGCGCTATATGCTAATGTCTGGCACCGTGCTATATACTGATATACGGCACCGCGCTATATACTAATGTATGGCACCGTGCTATATACTGATGTACGGCACCGCGCTATATACTAATGTATGGCACCGTGCTATATACTGATGTACGGCACCACGCTATATACTAATGTATGGCACCGCTCTATATACTAATGTATGGCATCACGCTATATACTAATGTATGGCACCGTGCTATATACTGATGTACGGCACCGCGCTATATACTAATGTATGGCATCACGCTATATACTAATGAATGACACCGTGCTATATACTAATGTACGGCACCGCGCTATATGCTAATGTCTGGCACCGTGCTATATACTAATGTACGTCACCACGCTATATACTAATGTATGGCACCGCGCTATATACTAATGTACGGCACCGTGCTATATACTAATGTATGGCATCACGCTATATACTAATGTATGGCACCGTGCTATATACTAATGTACGGCACCGCGCTATATACTAATGTATGGCACCGCGCTATATACTAATGTACGGCACCGTGCTATATACTGATGTACGGCACCGCGCTATATACTAATGTATGGCACCGTACTATATACTGATGTACGGCACCGCGCTATATACTAATGTATGGCACCGCGCTATATACTAATGTACGGCACCGCGCTATATACTAATGTATGGCACCACGCTATATACTAATGTACGGCACCGCGCTATATACTAATGTATGGCACCGCGCTATATACTAATGTACGGCACCGCGCTATATACTAATGTATGGCACCGCGCTATATACTAATGTACGGCACCGCGCTATATACTAATGTATGGCACCACGCTATATACTAATGTACGGCACCGCGCTATATACTAATGTATGGCACCGCGCTATATACTAATGTACGGCACCGCGCTATATACTAATGTATGGCACCGCGCTATATACTAATGTACGGCACCGCGCTATATACTAATGTATGGCACCGCACTATATACTAATGTACGGCACCATGCTATATACTACCGCATGGAACTGTGCTATATACTAACGTATGGCACCGCGCTATATACTAATGTACGGCACCGTGCTATATTCTGATGTACGGCACCGCGCTATATACTAATGTATGGCACCCCGCTATATACTAATGTATGGCACCGCGCTATATACTAATGTACGGCACCGTGCTATATACTAATGTACAGCACCGCACTATATACTAATGTACGGCACCGCGCTATATTCTGATGTACGGCACCGCGCTATATTCTGATGTACGGCACCACGCTATATACTAATGTACGGCACCGTGCTATATTCTGATGTACGGCACCGCGCTATATACTAATGTATAGCACCGTGCTATATACTAATGTATGGCACCACGCTATATACTAATGTACGGCACCGCGCTATATACTAATGTATGGCACCACGCTATATACTAATGTATGGCACCGCGCTATATACTAATGTATGGCACCGCGCTATATACTAATGTACGGCACCGCGCTATATACTAATGTACGGCACCGTGCTATATACTGATATACGGCACCGCGCTATATACTAATGTATGGCACCGTGCTATATACTGATGTACGGCACCGCGCTATATACTAATGTATTGCACCGCGCTATATACTAATGTACGGCACCGCGCTATATACTAATGTATGGCACCGTGCTATATACTGATGTATGGCACCGCGCTATATACTAATGTACGGCACCGTGCTATATACTACCGCATGGAACCGTGCTATATACTAACGTATGGCACCGCGCTATATACTAATGTACGGCACCGCGCTATATACTAATGTATGGCACCGCGCTATATACTAATGTACGGCACCGCGCTATATACTAATGTACGGCACCATGCTATATACTACCGCATGGAACCGTGGTATATACTAACGTATGGCACCGCGCTATATACTAATGTACGGCACCGTGCTATATTCTGATGTACGGCACCGCGCTATATACTAATGTATGGCACCGCGCTATATACTAATCTATGGCACCGCGCTATATACTAATGTACGGCACCGTGCTATATACTAATGTATGGCACCACGCTATATACTAATGTACGGCACCGCGCTATATACTAATGTACGGCACCGCGCTATATACTAATGTATGGCACCGCGCTATATACTAATGTATTGCACCGCGCTATATACTAATGTACGGCACCGCGCTATATACTAATGTATGGCACCGTGCTATATACTGATGTATGGCACCGCGCTATATACTAATGTACGGCACCGTGCTATATACTAATGTACGGCACCGTGCTATATACTACCGCATGGAACCGTGCTATATACTAACGTATGGCACCGTGCTATATACTGATGTACGGCACCGTGCTATATACTACCGCATGGAACCGTGCTATATACTAACGTATGGCATTTTGCATGACACATTCCTGTCAGTGCCGGTACCAGTTGATTCTGAAAGTCGAGAATTTGCTTATTTTTTTCCTCACAGACTTATTGCATTTTATGTATTGCCACATATTAATGAATAATGACATGCCTCAGGGGTCTACACATATGTGTTCTTCATAATCACAGGGGGGGTATTGGCATTCTTTCTGTCACTCTCGTTATCCTCTAATGGATCCATATGTTCTTGGTATCAGCCATATACAGAGGTTGGATCCATATCACCAACTGGCCATGACTGATAAGAGAGGGGACTCAGTGCTGGCAAATACTCAAATACCTGCAAATAAATAGCACGTGGAAAATACTATATACACTGTGTTCCAAATTATTATGCAAATAATATTTTCTCAGATTTTCCCAAATTACCTATATGAATTGCAGTCATTGTAATTTTCCAGTCAAATAACTATTAGAGTACAATTGAAAGGTTTTTGTACAAACTGCCTATGATAACAGTATATTTAAAAAAAAAATAAAACACTCAAACTGCACTCAAAATGCATGTTCCAAATTATTATGCACAGCAGAGTTTTCAACCTTTTCATTTTAATAAAGAACAAAAAAATGGTCATTTTTGAAATTATAAGCATTAGCAGGTTATTACAAACTGAAATCAAACAGTTTTCAACTCAAAACTTTATTCTAGGTGATGTTACATTTGCACATAGGACCGCTTGTTCGAAAGGAGCTTCTGAACTCTCTCGTCCATTGAATTTGTCAGGTTTTGGATGGTTTCTGCTTCAATTGTTTTGCATGAGGACAGAATACCCTCCCAGAGCTGTTGATTAGATGTGAACTGCCTCCCGCCATCATAGACACTCCTTTTGATGATGCTCCAGAGGTTCTCAATGGGGTTGAGGTCAGGGGAGCATGGGGGCCACACCATAAGTTTGTCCCTTTTTATGCCCATATCAGCCAGAGATGCAGATGTGTTATGTGCAGCATGAGACGGGGCATTACCATGCATGAAAATGATCTTGCTGCAGAATGCACGGCTCTTCTTCTTGAACCATGGAAGGAAGTGCTGTTTGAGAAACTCAACATACATTATGGAGTTCATCTTTACCCCTTCAGGGATCCTAAAAGGGCCGACAATCTCTCTCCCCATGATTCCAGCCCAAAACATTACTCCACCTCCTCCTTGTTAGCGCCGTAGCCGTGTTTGCATGGGGTGTCCATCAACCAGCCATCCTCCACTCCATCCATCTGGACCATCGAGATCATTTCATGCATGATAATGCCCCGTCTCTTGCTGCACATAACACATCTGCATCTCTGGCTGCTATGGGCATAAAAGGGGACAAACTTATGGTGTGGCCCCCATGCTCCCCTGACCTCAACCCCATTGAGAACCTCTGGAGCATCATCAAAAGGAGTGTCTATGCTGGCGGGAGACAGTTCACATCTAAGCAACAGCTCTGGGAGGGTATTCTGTCCTCATGCAAAACAATTGAAGCAGAAACCATCCAAAACCTGACAAATTCAATGGACGAGAGAGTTCAGAAGCTCCTTTCGAACAAGCGGTTCTATGTGCAAATGTAAGATCACCTAGAATAACGTTTTGAGTTGAAAACTGTTTGATTTCAGTTTGTAATAACCTGCTAATGCTTATAATTTAAAAAATGACCATTTTTTTGTTCTTTATTAAAATGAAAAGGTTGAAAACTCTGCTGTGGATAATAATTTGGAACATGCATTTTGAGTGCAGTTTGAGTGTTTAATTTTTTTAAAAATATACTGTTATCATAGGCAGTTTGTACAAAAACCTTTCAATTGTACTCTAATAGTTATTTGACTGGAAAATTACAATGACTTCAATTCATATAGGTAATTTGGGAAAATCTGAGAAAATATTATTTACATAATAATTTGGAACACAGTGTATGCACACACATATATATATATATATATATATATATATATATATATATGTATATATATATGTACAGACATATATATACACACACATACTCAAATACATACAGTACAGACCAAAAGTTTGGACACACCGTCTCATTTAAAGATTTTTCTGTATTTTCATGACTTTGAAAATTGTACATTCACACAGAAGGCATCAAAACTATGAATTAACACATGTGGAATTATATACTTAACAAAAAAGTGTGAAACAACTGAAAATATGTCTTATATTCTAGGTTCTTCAAAGTAGCCACCTTTTGCTTTGATGACTGCTTTGCACACTCTTGGCATTCTCTTGATAAGCTTCAAGAGGTAGTCACCGGAAATGGTTTTCACTTCAGAGGTGTGCCCTGTCAGGTTTAATAAGTGGGATTTCTTGCCTTATAAATGGGGTGGGGACCATCAGTTGTGTTGTGCAGAAGTCAGGTGGATACACAGCTGATTGTCCTACTGAATAGACTGTTAGAATTTGTATTATGGCTAGAAAAAAGCAGCTAAGTAAAGAAAAACGAGTGGCCATCATTACTTTAAGAAGTGAAGGTCAGTCAGTGCGAAAAATTGGGAAAACTTTGAAAGTGTCCCCAAGTGCAGTTGCAAAAACCATCAAGCGCTACAAAGAAACTGGCTCACATGAGGACCGCCCCAGGAAAGGAAGACCAAGAGTCACCTCTGCTTCTGAGGATAAGTTTATCCGAATCACCAGCCTCAGAAATCAAAGGTTAACAGCTGCTCAGATTAGAGACCAGGTCAATGCCACACAGAGTTCTAGCAGCAGACACATCTCTACAACAACTGTTAAGAGGAGACTTTGTGCAGCAGACCTTCATGGTAAAATAGCTGCTAGGAAACCACTGCTAAGGACAGGCAACAAGCAGAAGAGACTTGTTTGGGCTAAAAAACACAAGGAATGGACATTAGACCAGTGGAAATCTGTGCTTTGGTCTGATGAGTCCAAATTTGAGATCTTTGGTTCCAACCACCATGTCTTTGTGCGAGGCAGAAAAGGTGAACGGATGGACTCTACATGCCTCTACTTATTAACCCTGACAGGGCACACCTGTGAAGTGAAAACCATTTCCGGTGACTACCTCTTGAAGCTCATCAAGAGAATGCCAAGAGTGTGCAAAGCAGTCATCAAAGCAAAAGGTGGCTACTTTGAAGAACCTAGAATATAAGACATATTTTCAGTTGTTTCACACTTTTTTGTTAAGTATATAATTCCACATGTGTTAATTCATAGTTTTGATGCCTTCAGTGTGAATGTACAATTTTCATAATCATGAAAATACAGAAAAATCTTTAAATGAGAAGGTGTGTCCAAACTTTTGGTCTGTACTGTACATATATTTATCAGCCACTAAAACCATTTCCTTACTGCTCTACACACCTAGGTCATTGACATGTATGAGAATGGAGCAAGATTGCGCCGTAGAGCTTGCACTCTACCTACAATGCTAAATACCCTTCTAAGATATCCTCATATTCTAATTATATAAAAACACACAGAACATGATGAGAGTAATAATCTGCGTAATTAATTTCACAGCAAACATGTCAGATGTGAGGATGCTGCTGGATTACATGACAGATCGCTGAGGACTGAGGGTTAAAGGTTTCCTGGTGCTTATTCCTAATGATCCCATTATCCTCTCATTTATAGCTAAAATCATACAATTTATCAAGTGAGACAGAATATAAAGTGCTCGCTGGAGTTAGGGGATCTGACAGAGGCATATATATACAGTATATATATATATATATATATATATATATATATATATATATATATATATATACTGCATATATCTGTGACGTGCAGCATTTCTGTACTTCACATTAATTCACTGAGAATTGGGATTATTATTCCCAGCCATTTCTAGAGCCGAGTATAATTTGGCCGTGACGCTGAACGCTCCATTGTTGTGTGTGGCTGATATTTCATTTTAACTTGGCAGTCTCAGGGAAAACTGCAGAGAAAAACTCTCTATTTTCTTCGGTTTTCAGACATATTAAAGGGAAACTCCATGAGAAAAAGATTATAAGTCTCAGGTTTTGAGGATATGTTACCATATTCCAGGATTTCTGTAGGGACCAGCGCTGAAGAGATGAATACAATATTTTTCTATATTGTATGTTTTATTATATATATATATATATATATATATATATATATATATATATATATATATATATATATACATACACATATATATATGTATATATAGAACAACACAAAGAAATACTTGCCTTAAAGAAAATCAGAGGAAAGAAACATATAAAAATATGATGTGCATTGTATAGAACAGCAGAGTACATGGAAGAGAGGAGGCTTTATGTCAAAAATCAAAATTATTCTCCCAATATGTGATGGATTTTGCCATGAAGAACAGAAAGGTCTGTAATTTGTTTGCCCATCATCCAATTTCCAGGACCCTCTGGCGGTTTCCCCACCTCCTGTTAGGCTGGCCATACACATTACATAGCTGTCGGCCAAATGTTTCTTCAGCGTCCAGCTATTTCTCCTGACTCCTCCATACACGGCTCAGCAGACACGTCTAGCAGCGACTTATCTTCCCTGAACAGAAAAGAATTGGGCATTAAAATTCTACCTGACGATATCTGGGGAGAGTCGGGAGGCCTCCATACACATCAGATGGTCGGCCAGTCCCATCAAAATCGTATGACAATAATCTAATGTGTAACAGGTTCTCCGGTGATGGGAATCCTGTGCAGGTCTTTGGTCTTTGCCAACCATTTGCAAAAAGAAGAGACCAACAAGGCCAGCGCTCCTTTCTGCAAGGGCTTGATCTTCCCCTCTCTAAATCTTAGCCCCCCTCTTCCAAAACCTCACCTACAACAGACTCTTTCTTCCATTGCTATATTATTCTCATAGTGATCTTTTGCTGTCACAGGCAGAACAGAGTAAGGGTATGTGCACATGATAAGTATTTGCAGAAGAATTTCTGCACCATTTCTGCATCTGTTGGCAGGAAAGACGCTGTGTAAGATAGGCACCCAAATCTTTTTACTTGTGTTTTTGGTGCAGATTTTTCCCCACTCATTAGTATGGGTGGAATCTGCAGAAAAAACGCTGAAAGAATTGACACACTACAGATTTAAATCTACAAGGAAAAATAAACAACGTGTGCATGAGACTTCAGAAATCTCCTTCACTTTGCTGGCTTCAGGAAACCCTTTAGGTTTTGTGACAAATGTGCACTGAAAAAAAAAACACGTCAAAAACACAATAAATCTGCAACGTGTGCACAGGCCTTTAAGGGTTCTCTCAGGCAGTTCTTTTATAGCAGTCATGGACAGAACAGATAATGCATGATGTTGTGATGTTTTTCTGGTAAAGCAACAGACACCATGACGGTGGACCACCACCCTCTTATATTATTATAATTATTACTATTATTTATTTATATAGCACCACTGATTCCATGGTGCTGTACATACAGTACAGACCAAAAGTTTGGACACACCTTCTCATTTAAAGATTTTTCTGTATTTTCTTGACTATGAAAATTGTACATTCACACTGAAGGCATCAAAACTATGAATTAACACATGTGGAATTATATACTTAGCAAAAAAGTGTGAAACAACTGAAAATATGTCTTGTATTCTAGGTTCTTCAAAGTAGCCACCTTTTGCTTTGATGACTGCTTTGCACACTCTTGGCATTCTCACTATGCTCCATCTTCTGGCGGCAGCGGGCGGTCTCCGGTTTGACCCGCTGAGCCCCTAGTCCATAACAATGCACCTCACTTGCTCAGCTCCAGGGATCCTGCGTCTCTTCTCCCTCTAGTCGGGCTTGACTTCCACTGTCCACTGCCGCTTTTCCCGCGCAAAAACTCCTTTTCCACCCTCTTCCTAGACACGAGCTCAGCTCCCCGGTCACCTGACTCCTCAGCTCTCTCTCTGGACCCACCCCCAGCTTCCCGGTCACCTGACTCCTGTCTCGCAGTCTGTCTTCCCCCTGCAACAAGAGGCACGGCCCCGGCAGTTCCGGATCCCTTGTTCTGAAAGTACTTACACCCCGGTCTTCCCCCTTACACTCACATTGAGTTTGAGGAAGCGAGAGGAGAAGAAGGAGGATATGGCTGGGATTCTGGACAGCAAAGAGGTGACGTCTGGGCCAGAGAGGTAGATCTGGGTGTCATCAGCGTACAGGTGGTATTGGAAACTGTGTGACTTTATGACCTGCCCCAGACCAAGGGTATAGATTGAGAACAGTAGGGGTCCTAGGACAGAGACTTGAGGTACTCCAACAGAGAGAGCAGTTCTTGGCACAATATAGTTGAATCGACATGTACAGACAAAGGCAGCATCTTATTCATTAGCAATCTACCCAGTTCATTGTTATATAAGTTTGTGATTGGGGATAATGTCACATTTGCATGTGGCTGAAAAGTGGGGCCCTGGAGTTGGTTACTGGTGGACCCTTAGCACCTCAGTCCGATGCTGGTTCAGTGTGGTCAGTTAGCGCTGCCGGAGTCCGTCCTGTGTCCTATAGCATAAATTCCATTTTTTCCGTTCCTAATACAAGAAAATGGAATTATTATGCTGATGTGAACCTAAGGCTGTTTCAGGTCAAAAAGTGGCTATTCTGTATACATCCTATGTGCAAGGAAGAAGAAATAGCTTTTTTTTAATAGCCTAGCTCCCAATAAAATTATATCTCACATAAGATATGTTCTTGAGTTTCTGAGTAAGCAGGTCTTTGTACACATAAAGCCTTTCTGGGATGCTATATCTTCTACAGAAAGATGAAAAGATACCAAATCTGATGGAAAAAAATAAGTGCTTTTCATTTTTGGTATTGAGTTTGTAGCAAGAAAATGGCATTCTGTCACTTTAACGGTATGTAAGTGTGAGCGCCCACTCACCTTCTCTACTACTACTGGTCACAGACTGGATGCTAAACAGGCGATAACCCCATATTTCTGAGGTAGATGCGAGTTTGAAATATCTAATTAGGACTTCACTTTGTCAATTGTAATGTGAAGAGCTTCTAAAATGTCAGACTGGGTTCTATTCTTCAGTTTTGTCTGAATTGACATCTGAATTATATGAAAGGGGTTGTCCACTAGTGAATGGTCATCACAAACTAAAAAAAGCTTCCCTTCCGGACCAGCGCCGTTCCTCTGATTACAGCACTGAGTCTCAAGGCAGCCGCTGATCAGTTGCCGCCTTTAATATGTCGTCAGCGCGGACTTCCACAATTCCATG
Source organism: Phyllobates terribilis (assembly GCF_046119375.1). Classification (NCBI taxonomy): domain Eukaryota; kingdom Metazoa; phylum Chordata; class Amphibia; order Anura; family Dendrobatidae; genus Phyllobates; species Phyllobates terribilis. Next base: position 297,109,015 of record NW_027362768.1, read on the forward strand.
CGACTGCTGGGGGACAAAGCGTAGGAACAATGCTGGTCTGGGAGGTAAGTATGCAATTGTTTTATGATGGGCGGTAAAGCTGTTAAGAAGGGGTTGTCTAGTAGTGGACAACCTCTTTAAGGATATGACGCGCCCCCTGGGCCTGTGCTGCTGCTGCTGCTGTGCAGGGGGAATACCCGGAGCCGGATCGCTGGGGGTTGTAGTTCTCCGTGGCGGTGACCCGGTCCGTGCCCAGGGTGGTCAAACCAGTGGCAGTCTATTTGTATGGTAATAAGTGTCCGACTACGCCACCCGTGGATTGCGGTCAGTGGGGACCGCCGCTGCGCTGCAGACCGCTGAGGCTGATGTTGTTTGCGCAGCTGAGTATGGGATGACTCCCCACGGGAGAAGTATTGCCTCAGGGCAGCTAATGTGGATGATGGTGGTAGTGATGGTGTGAGGGTCCCAGTGCTAGTGGTGCTGGAGCGGCAAGGAATCACAGAGACGTGTGGTGCAGTTTCCAAAGCTTTACTCACAGTTGTTGCTCCGGTCACTTCGGCCAGCAGTGACCGCCCGAGCCGTGCTGCGTCCACCAGGTGAGGGACTCGGTCAACTCCCAAGCAATTCCAGAGTGTGGCTGAAAGCTCCCCTCTCTTCCTTTCTACTGGCCGTCCCCACCAGTGACCCACCTTTGTCCAGCTTCCTCGGGCCTTCTGTTGGTGAAACCTCTCTCCGGTCTCCCTGACCCTATGCGGTATGCCTTTCTGGTGGATGTAGTGAGGGGTCGCACCAAGATGTGGTCAATGACCTCCGGTTTTGGCTGAGGATTAGTCGCCTCCACCAATTCGGGTTCCGGTACCCTGCTCTGCCAACCCTTCACCCAGTATCTCCTCTGGGAATATGGGGTTCCTTCTGCCTTCGTGTCTCTGGGCCTTTCTTTGTGTTCCTTGCCTCCTTTCTCCTCCGTTTCAGTTCCTTTCTTACTTTCCTTCCTGTTCCTTCTCCTTTCTCTTTCTGCTGTTTCAGGCCTCCACTCCAGGCTTGCCTCTGGAGCTGGGCCCAGACTGAGCCACAACTCCCTGTCAGCCCTCTCTGGCTGAGCTCCTCTCTTCTTCTCCTCCTCTCTGAACTGACCACTGACCTAAGATGGTGCCCACCTTATATACCTCCTTCTATGTGTGAGCCCAGGTGACTAGCAACCAATGGGCTCCTACCTATGCCCAGAAACCCACCCCTATCTGCTCCTACACCACTGGGTTTTCCTCCCCCTCCCCACTCCAGCCAGGAACAGAAGCTGTCGTGCCTGCACTCTGTCTAGTGGGAGCACCGTTGGTCTGTTCCTCGGAAATGGGGTGTGTGTGGTGCATGCAGCCTACTGAGCCCCGGTCCACACTCCATCCTTACCCGGGAGTGGAATATCACACCTCTGGTTCGAGGTGCAATACCCCTGTAGCAGCCGAGTCCTCGGGGTGCTACATTCCCCCCTGGTAAATCACAGCACGTCCTCGGGCTGGAAAAGAGCAAAGACAAGTTAAAACATACAAATTTTTTTTTTTTTTTAAATGCACTCATATATAAGACATTAACTTTTCACTCATCCCTTTATGGGAGGTACTCTTCTCTCTTTAACGTTACTGGTATAAAACATTTTTATAAAACATTCTACTAATGCCACTGGAACTCTTTTGTAAAACACTATATAAAACTTTTGGCATTACTATTTTAGCAGCATATTAAACTTTCCATTATAAGACATTTTCAAATAAACATTTTCAAAACATATTCTTGAGCTCTGGCCGCTGTGCAACTTGCGACCAGGTAAAGGTGCAACAGTCCATTTTAATCCACCTTGAGGTAGACGTTGCGGTTCTTGTATAAAACCAGTAGGGGGCGCTTTAAGAAGCGCAACTATATACAAGGGATGGCCGCTCTCAGTCCTCGGCCAGTGGGGATAGGGGAATGGCTGCTCACAGTCCTCAGCCTGGTTAGGGATTAGGGGCACACAGGTAACAGTTCTTTAACAGTTCCATACTAGTCCCAACGGGGACCACACTTCAATCAGCAACAGTTCTTGTACCCTGACGGGTAACTATATACAGTTCCATTTTACCGTTTACTGGTAACGGTGTCCTCCTCGCTCTTCCGGGTAATCTTCTGGTCCGTCCGGACCCTCGGTGTACTCAGTTTCTGGGCGGTACTGTAGTTCCTCTTCCGTGAGCCGGTGAACGTGGAGGGCGTACGGTCCCTTAGCACCCTTGTGCCGGGTGAAGGTGACCACATCACCCGGGTAGAGATCGCGTCCGCGGTGTCCTTCTGGCAGGTGGCTCTCGACGTCCCTGCGGGTGACAAAGACGTCGCCGGGGGTTCGATGGTCTCGGATAAAGCCCCAGCCATGCTCCAGCTGGAACTTTATTACGGTCCCGTTGACTCGGGGACCGCGGGCGGCTCGGGGATCTTGTCGGGCCCTGCGCTTCTGCTCCGCGCTCCGGGCCTGCAGCTGTTCTTCACGGATTCGCCTCTCCCGCCGTTCCCTTTCAAATACCTCCAGCTGTTGACGGCAGCACTCTTCACGCCGGGCTGCGTCCGCCTGGGTCTCCTGCGTGAACCCTATGAGATTCTCACCGGTGGGGTCCCATGCAAACTGGGCATGCTCCAGCGGAAGCGGAGCGATTTTGGCGGGCTCCGGAGCCGGGATCAGAGGCTCACACAGGGGCCGTTCCCTCCGGAGACGGGGGTTGACGTACTCCGGTGGCCACACGAAGGGCAGCCCGTCCGGGCTGGTATGTTGCGCATAGAGATCTGCGCCCAAGGGTGGCACCACGGGCCCCGATCGGGGAGCAGCGCCCCGGGTTACTCGGCCTTGCGACCAGGCCGGGGAACTTCCGGTTGGGTCTGGGGGTGGCACTGTTGAGGAAGAGGGAGCTGGAGGGGCAGCGGCGCCCGGGTTCACCAGGCCTTGCGACCAGGCCGGTGGTACTTCCTCTTTTGCTGCACCCGGGGTCGAGGGGTGTGGCGCGGAACGGGGCGTGACCGCGGCTCCTGCCGCTTGAGGCCTAGTTGGGAGCAGTGGCGGCGCGGCAACGGGTGTGGTGAGTAGGGCTTCGGGCTCTGCGACGGGAGGCTGGGGCAGGCTTACGGCTGCTGGGCTCGGGGTGATGACGTCCCCATTACCTGCCTCAATCCTTGCGGCTCCCTCCGCGGCGTCGTCTCCGGCCTTCGTCCCTCCTGCACCATCCTCAGAGGCAGACGTGCTCCTTGCTGCGGGTGGCGCCTCCTGCCGGCGGGTTTCAGCCTTCTCCACTCGGCCAGCGCATCCTGCTGTGCCCGGGCCATCCTCCGGTCCAAGTCCTCCAGCGCAGCCTGTGCACGCTCCGGATCTCTGGGGAGCTGTGCCAGGATCTCCACTAGGCTGTCTGGCGGTGCGGCCTGCAGCAGGCTCCGGACCAAGGTGTTGGCACTGCTGGACGCTTCCTCCATTCCCGGGTGCGGTCTGTCCAGACTGATCCAGAGCGCGCCCTGCCCCACAGTTTTCTTCACTTCCCGCCCCCATTGGGGGTGGTCCTGGGGCAACTTGGTGACAGTCAGTTTCAAGGGCAGCCCTCCCACGCTGATGGACATCTCCACTGCTGCATTCATGGCTGGTGGGGGCGGGCTCCTTCTTTGGCGCCACTCTGAGACCTGGCCCACGATGGGAGGTGGCTTCCTGCTGTCCTTTGGTGCGCACATAATGGCGTCCGCTCTGCCAGGGCGGGAAAAACTGATGAAGATGGCGGGAAACGGTCCAAGATGGCGTCTGATGGCGGGAATCGGCTGGAAATGGCGGGAGACTTCTTTTTAAGGTACATGTGCAGTTTTCTTCAGGCACGCAATACCCGCTTGTGGCGGGTTGGTAACGATCCTGCCGACTACGCCAAAGTTGACGCGCCCCCTGGGCCTGTGCTGCTGCTGCTGTGCAGGGGGAATACCCGGAGCCGGATCGCTGGGGGTTGTAGTTCTCCGTGGCGGTGACCCGGTCCGTGCCCAGGGTGGTCAAACCAGTGGCAGTCTATTTGTATGGTAATAAGTGTCCGACTACGCCACCCGTGGATTGCGGTCAGTGGGGACCGCCGCTGCGCTGCAGACCGCTGAGGCTGATGTTGTTTGCGCAGCTGAGTATGGGATGACTCCCCACGGGAGAAGCATTGCCTCAGGGCAGCTAATGTGGATGATGGTGGTAGTGATGGTGTGAGGGTCCCAGTGCTAGTGGTGCTGGAGCGGCAAGGAATCACAGAGACGTGTGGTGCAGTTTCCAAAGCTTTACTCACAGTTGTTGCTCCGGTCACTTCGGCCAGCAGTGACCGCCCGAGCCGTGCTGCGTCCACCAGGTGAGGGACTCGGTCAACTCCCAAGCAATTCCAGAGTGTGGCTGAAAGCTCCCCTCTCTTCCTTTCTACTGGCCGTCCCCACCAGTGACCCACCTTTGTCCAGCTTCCTCGGGCCTTCTGTTGGTGAAACCTCTCTCCGGTCTCCCTGACCCTATGCGGTATGCCTTTCTGGTGGATGTAGTGAGGGGTCGCACCAAGATGTGGTCACGACCTCCGGTTTTGGCTGAGGATTAGTCGCCTCCACCAATTCGGGTTCCGGTACCCTGATCTGCCAACCCTTCACCCAGTATCTCCTCTGGGAATATGGGGTTCCTTCTGCCTTCGTGTCTCTGGGCCTTTCTTTGTGTTCCTTGCCTCCTTTCTCCTCCGTTTCAGTTCCTCTCTTACTTTCCTTCCTGTTCCTTCTCCTTTCTCTTTCTGCTGTTTCAGGCCTCCACTCCAGGCTTGCCTCTGGAGCTGGGCCCAGACTGAGCCACAGCTCCCTGTCAGCCCTCTCTGGCTGAGCTCCTCTCTTCTTCTCCTCCTCTCTGAACTGACCACTGACCTAAGATGGTGCCCACCTTATATACCTCCTTCTATGTGTGAGCCCAGGTGACTAGCAACCAATGGGCTCCTACCTATGCCCAGAAACCCACCCCTATCTGCTCCTACACCACTGGGTTTTCCTCCCCCTCCCCACTCCAGCCAGGAACAAAAGCTGTCGTGCCTGCACTCTGTCTAGTGGGAGCACCGTTGGTCTGTTCCTCGGAAATGGGGTGTGTGTGGTGCATGCAGCCTACTGAGCCCCGGTCCACACTCCATCCTTACCCGGGAGTGGAATATCACACCTCTGTAGCAGCCGAGTCCTCGGGGTGCTACAGATGTCCTAAAGGACCACTTTAGACAAAAATTATACACATTTGTTTTGCTTAGTGTAGGACCTTATGCATGATACAGGGGAATCTGTCAGGTGATTCATGCAGTTTAAACCATGGGCAACATGAAACTGCGACAGGCTCTACAGACACTTATGTTTTAGGGCTTTATCAGTTGTCAGTGATCATCGGTCCGATCTTGGATCACAATACACAGACTGGCCCTGTGTCTCCTGAACCCCAAGCGTGACAGCCACATAGAAATAAAAGAAGTTGTCACGCTCGGGGTCTGGAGACGCCCGGCCCATCCATGCATTGTGATCCGAGAATGGACTGATGATCACGGACATCTGAATGAGCCCTAACTCTGAAATGCTACAAACGATTCGGGAATAAGGAGAACAGTCATCTGGGAGGCTCTGCACTGACTATTCCCTGACCGACATAACTAGATATGTCCGTATTTGTATATTGAGCCAGGTGGGGAGAAGCCAGCGAGCGCACCCACCCAGTTGACTTCTTCCCATTCTTCGATTCTTTCTAAACTAGATACCTGAAGTTAAAGAGAGGCTGTCAGCACGATTTTGTAATGTAAAGACATGGCTATAATGGCGCTGTAACACAGATTAAATTGATATATTCGGTGAAGAAATCCACTTTGTGGTTTTTCTTTAATTGCCATTTAAATGTTTCTGGTAATTAGATTTCGGTGAACAGGGGCCAGACTGTGCACTGGGTCTTCTCCTCCCTGCCTGTGATTCCTCGGCCCCTCCGCTGCCTCTGGTCCGTGAATGATAGGTCAGTGCTGAGATTTGATATACAGTAGAGGAGGCAGGTCATTCACAGACTGGAGGCAGGTGGAGGGGCCGGGGAATTACAGACCGAAGGGAGCAGAGGGGCCGGGAAATCACAGACAGGTAGGAGAAGACCCTGTGCACAGTCCGGCCCCTGTGCATCAAAATCGAATTAGCAGAAAACTTTAAATGGCGATCAGAGAAGAACCACAAAGCGGATTTTTTCACCAAAGGTATCAATGTAATCAGTATTACAGCCCCATTACAGCCATGTCTTCACTTTACACTACAGTGTCGTGCTGAGAGGTCAGCCTGTCCCTGGTTCTTTCATGCTGCTTCCTTCCTTGCGTCTTGCACCTGTCCCTCAGCACCTGCACTAGGCATAATGCAATGTATCAGCTTTGCCTGGAATGAACCTTTAATCTGTACTGATTTGTTTACTAGGCGCTGGATGCTGTTTACCTCTTCTGTCCATACATACTGCTTCTCTTGTAATTTGCCAAGGTTACTTAAAAGAAAATATTTTCATTGCAGATGATACAAGGCGAGCAGGTGCCCGAGTGTTTGCCATTTCGCCAATTTAAACTATAGAATGACCCAAAATTCCGTCGATCGGTGATGAATATTGAAAGCTGTTGCTATTATTTAATAAACATTTATTTATGTTATATTTATATATTTGCTAATAGGAAACTGAAAATACTTATTGATTTCTGCAGTCTGATTGCTCTTCACTCATGTTGAGGGGCTGTGGATGTATCAGAGCTTCTCTCTTACAGGAAATACTACCTGTTTCCGGTGGCTCGTGATTTCTGTAGTCATGAGGAGAATACATATTAGCCAGTTACCAATGTTCTAAAATATAACTTTTTTATTTTCTCTTGATGTCTTTGAAACTTTTTTAATACTTGGCTTTAGCAACTGAAGATATGAAACTGAGCCTTTGGGGTATTATAAATGAGCTGAAATGTGTTTGCCGTATGCTGGAATCCCCAGAGTTATATATAATCTTATATCTGGAAACCTTATATCAGGAAAAACTAAATGTATTAATTGGAAACATATATAAACTGTTCACAAATGCCGTATTTGTTGCAGATTTTCATTACAGATGCTGCTACATGAATATTTGCAACAAAGTACAAAGCAATGAGTATAAAAGAGGGTTTAGAAAACGCTATTTTTACGTAACGGGATACATGTGCAGATCGGAAAGCATGTCACAGATTTTATTACTTGCAACATACTATATTCTGCAGCAGATTTAGTACAGAGGTAAAAGTTATGGCATAATCAATAAGTTAAAGGGACCTTGTCAGCTGATTCGTGCTGTCACAAGAAGGATAAATTAGACACAGGCTGCCCAAGTTTTTATCTAAAACGCTGCTAAAAAGCAACAAAGGGGCCATCTGACTAGTATGACGAGGCCGAGCAGATCCCTGGCAGCTTCTCCCCGCCCCACGGAGTCTCTCCTTATATGTGTGTATATAGAAAGCTCTGTATAACCCCTCCCCCACCACTGATTGGCAGCTTTTTACCTATGCACAGTGTACACAGAAAGCTGCCAATCAGGGGTGTGGGCGGGGTTATACAGAGCTCAGCATTCAGAGAACTGCTGGATCTGCAGCTGATAAAACAATTACCTACAGCAGAGTAAGTGATTCAGAACTGGAATCAGGGTCTCTGCCCACACATCATGCTGCTCTCAGATGGGGTAGCAAAAACCTTAGACAAATTCACAGATTCCTTTTAAAATATGGTTGCAATAACCCAGCTAAACATTCATTCATGCTGCCTGTGATTTGAGCAGCATGAATCAGCTGACAGTTTCTCTTTAGTATGTGCAGTTTTAGGCCCCATTCACACGTCTGTGTTACACCACAAAAAAATAAATAAATACATGCCATCCATATTACATCCAGATTTTTTTTTTACTATCCAATGGATACGAGAAGCTTGGAAACATTTTTTTTTCTTAGTATACAAGAAAAATTCACAGCGAAGATAAAAACGGACACATGGATCTAAAAGTAGATAAAACCTAGGTAAAAACACTGAAAAAAATCAATTAGTTTTATCGTACACGAAAAAAGGATGTCTGAATGAGGCTTTAATGTGGATTTTATTGTAGATTTTCACCAGATTAGAGTACAAATTTTGAGTACTTTACTCTAGCAAACTGGTGCTAAAAACCTTTTATTATTTGTAATTCTGTATTACATAGTAAAGTAAATAGCATAAATAATGGACAGTGTAATAGGAAGAATGAATTTGCAGGTAAGAGTGTGTGAGAAAACATGTTTTAGTGACTTATTTGTAGTTAACTAAAGATTAAGCTGGAGATGTTGATTTAGCTTAGGTAGTCGCTTTTATTAAAGGCTGTTCAATGTTTAATCTGTGTTAGATGAGCTTGCATCGCCCGTGCCAATGGATTTAATGCTAGCAGTAAAGCCATTTGACAATTGTGGTTAGTGGAGGACAGGGTGATGGAGTGGATCTGGTTTCAGTGCAGAAAGTTGGTCTCTTTCTATTTGTTCTATTTCATTATGTCATTGAACTTGATAGAACGGTATATGGGACTGGAAACATGAATGATACTGATGTTATGTCATTTACACACAACCTGACACATAAAGCAGAAAACTGTGAATCTACAAATGATAAAACGTCTATTATGTCTCTTAAATTGTATGTAAATTAGAGCTCAGGGTGCCACGAGGTGATCCGACTGCTACCATTTTCCCCATCGCAAGATTCTCTATGTGTCTAAATAAGAATTTATGGATTCCTATCAGACGATATTGCTATGAACTCTCTACCTGTCTGAAGTGATAACCGAGACAGTAAAAGGACAACAATAAATTTCTTAATAAGAGTCTTACAAGCAGGGCTGTGGAGTTGGTAAGCCAAACCTCCGACTCCTCAATTTCCATGCCACCGAGTGCACGACTCCGACTCCCTCATACACGGCTCACATTTAAGTGATAAATTTACAGCAGCACAGATTCATCTCAGCTAAAAGTCTAGACCCTTAGATCAGGAATAGGTCAGACATTTATAGGACATTTCATAACTTTCCCAAATTCTTATGAAAAAAATATTCCCCACAAACTGCATTGAACTACTGTACCCAATTTATTATATACTTTAGGAGTTGGAGTTGGTCCATTTTATACCAACTCTGATTCCGACTCCGACTCCACCAAAATGGACACCGACTCCGACTCCACAGCTCTGATTACAATAAGTGCAAAATTTGGAAATGACTAAAACCTCTCATACACATTAGACTATTTTTGGCTGAGCCTGCCAATATCGACTGGTTCAGATACCTGATTCTAATATGTATGGGGGCAGCAGACGATTGATTGTCAGGGGAGTTAAGGATCTGAAATGGTCGATTTCAAACTGCTGATCCTTTGTTCTCCCAGCTCTCTCATAGAGAACATAGGAGTGCTCAACCAACATCAGGGGTGGACACTGCCACCTGTGGCCGCTGTGCAATAAATGTGTTTGGGGCCCTCTCCCTTTATGGCAACCAAGCTACAGATATAAATATGGAAATCTGATATGTAAGGAACAGTGCTGTACATAACAACTGAGGGCACTATGTAATAAGGGACAGTAATATACATAATGAGAGGAGACTATGTAATATATATACTGTATAAATAGTCTCCTCTCAGTATGTATATTACTGTCCCTTACTACATAGTGCCCTCAGTTGTTAGATACAGCACTTTTCCTTACATATTGCATTCTCTTATTTTTTTTTATTTATAGCGCCCTGTCTTATTTATATACTGTCCTCTCTTGTTAGATATAAACTGAAATGACGGCTGATGGAACATGGGAAATCTTCTTTTCTAATGGAGGAATCTGATGGACTGGTTTTCTGGTTAGATGCTGCTTTTTCAGCAGTCATTTTATATCTACAAGAGAGGACTCTATGTAATAAAGGAAAGGCACTGTGACTAACAAAAATAATGGGCATATGCTATATAACAAGACATAATACTATGTAATAATGGGACAGCACTGTACATAACAACAGAGGATGCTACATAATAAAGGACCGCACCATACATAACTAGAGAGGATGGTATGTAATAAGGGATGGCCTTCCTGGTATAACGTCCTTTCTTGGTATAATGTTCCCCATCTTGGCCCCCTTCCTGATATAATGTGCCCCATACTGGTTCCCTTCCTAATATAATGTCCCCTACCAGGAATAATGTTCCTCATGTTGTCCCCTTACTGATATAATGCCCCCCCATCCTTATCTCCTTCCTGGTATAATGTCTCCCTCCTGGTTATAATGAACCCCATCATGGTATAATGTACCCTATCCTGGTCCCCTTCCTGGTATAATATGCACCATCCCTTTTCCCCATCCTGGTATAATGTGCCCCATTCTGGTCCATTTCCTGGGATAATGTCCCCACCCTTGTAAAATGTGTCCCATCTTAGTCCCCTTCCTGGGATAATGTCCCCCCCCCCCCGGTATAATATGCACTAACCTGTTTCCCCATCCTGGTATAATGTTCCCCATCCTGGTCCCCTTCCTGGGATAATGTGCCCTACCCTGATATAATGTGCCCCATCCTGGTATAATGAACCCCATCCTAGTATAATGTTCACCATCCTGGTCCTCTACAGGATAATGTTCCCCATCTTGGTCCCCTTTCAGGTATAATGTGCCCCATTCTAGTTCCCTTCCTTTGATAATGTGCCCCATCCTGGTCCACTTCCTTTGATAATGTGCCACATCCTGGTCCCCTTCCTGGGATAATATGCCCTGTTCTGTTCTCTAATATATTAAAAAAAAACTGATACTACTCACCTTCCTTAATGCAACAACACCACGTGGGGTCCTCTTTTACAGCCGATGCAGGAGCCGGCAGCTGACTTCAGCGTCCCCGATATGGTGTATGACTTCACTGCCAGTCACAGTACACTGACGTCAGGTGCCGACCTCTGATTGGCCGGCGGCATATATTGCAGCGCAGGGAGCCGGTGGGTTCTCTGCACCGCAATACATTTCAGCTGAATGTGTTGCTGGTGCCAGCAGGCCCCACTCCACCTCCGGGCCCCAATGCAGCTGTATCAGCTGCACTGGCGATATGTCCGCTCCTGGCCAAGGTGGCTGCAGTATAGTGATTGGCCAAACCATCATTTGTCTGACAGCCATCTAATATGACTTATCATATCACTACAGTACACAGTCAGTACATTCATGTAAATAATAATAAAGGCTCCCATGTACATTTGTTCGGCCTACAGCTATCTCCCTCGATTCCCCCATGAACATGAATACTCAGCTGATCACTCATGTTCCCAATGAGAAAGCAGCTGTCAGACTCTTCTGTCATTGGCTTTTGTCCCGGACAACAAAAGGATTAACATTGGAAATCTAATCTATCCGTCTCTTCCCCAACATTATCTGTCTGAAAAGAGTTGGTAGGTCTCCTATACATAGTAGATTGTCGGCCAATATTGGCAGTTTCGTCTTATTCGAGTCTAATGTGTATGGGGGACCTTAAGTTGTTGAGCATAAGTCCGATACCCAAAATATAGGTCCAGATACTATTGTATTGTATAGTCTAATAGCTGGTGGGCCCAAGATTTCTAGAATGGGGGACCCAAGCCTTCTGAGCCCAAAATTCTGCTATTTTAGTCAGCCCCAATGACAATGCATTGAACAGCAGGATACTTGCCTGGCCATCACACCGTTCAAGCTCCTGGCTGAGCCATGTGCCTCATTTCAGTGTCTACTAGTGGGAACAGCCGAGTGCTATGCTCGACTCTTGACTGTCTCCATCATTCCTGTAGACTTTAAATGGATCTTCTGGAGCATGCTCGACAGCAGCATAATGTAGAGACAGAGACCCTGATTCCAGTGATGTGTCATTTACTGGGCTGCTTGCTGCGTTTTGATAAAATTTTTGTTTTATCTGCTGCCGATCTCCAGTTTTCTGAACGCTGAGCTCTGTATAACCCCGACCACACTAGTGATTGGCAGCTTTCTATGTAGACTGCATAGGCAGAAAGCTTCCAATCAGTGGTGGGTTATACAGAGCTCATGAATATGGAGGACTACTTGGCAGCAGGATTACTAGTCCTCTAGGAATAATCTCCTGCTGGTAAAACAGTGATTTTATCAGAACTACAGCAAGCAGCCCAGTAAGTGACACATCGCTGGAATCGATGTGTCTGTCTCTACATCATAATGTTCTCGAATTAGTTGGAAAAAAACAGATTCCCTCACAGAATACAGCTCTCTGCTAGTTGTCCAGACAGCAGGACACTCAGTTGTCAGCATATCATCAGGTGACGCTTCTAACAAAAAGGGATTTGTCCACATATTGCATAACAGTCCAGGACAATGGCCATTGTAAGCATGAGGCATGTGCAAGCAAAGACTTGTAAGTACTGAGGCCTCAGGGCTATACGACATAACCAATTGATGCAAGTCATCAGTCTTAGTATAGGTCAGCTGTATTTAATAAAGCTAATTGATTTTACAAGGTTGTGTGCTCTGTATAGGGAATGTTACAGCAACAATGGAGCTTCCAGAATACGCACGTCATCACAGACCACTGATATGAGAGATGCTGCTACTCTATGGCTAGTAAGACATTTGTCTAGGCTGTGAGTTTACCGAGTTCTTGTCTTGAGTATTTTTGTACATATTGCTCAATAATAAATATCTATTGCATTTAGTGTTGAGTGAGTATGTTCTATTAACCCTTTCGCTGAGTATGCTCGGGCCGAGCTCCGAGTATTTATAGCTGCTCGGTGATATGGTTAAATCGCTCCCGTGTGCATGATTTGCAACTGTTTGATAGTTTTATTACATGTGAGGAATGTCTATTTCTTACACATTCCTCACATGTAATAAAGCTGTCAAACAGTCGTAAATCATGCACACGGGAGTGATTCAACGATATCACCGAGCAGCTGTAAATACTCGGAGCTCGGCCCGAGCATACTCGGACAGAACATACTCGCTCAACCCTAATTGCATTCTATGCCTTTCTTGCTCTAGCTACATATGTTAAGATTGTGATAGACCTGGCTAGGGCGGTGACAGGGGATGTAAAAGTAATAGAGTCATCAGCACTTATATTCTCTGATGGTCCTCAGACTGAGGGACAAGTTTATATGTTGTGCAGCTATATTATAGTTACCATGCTAATTTTTAGAAAGTCATAAATGTGATATAAAGTTCTTTACATAGCTAGCAGTAATTTTGAATGACCACTTACAAATGCCCCATTGGTGGTGGATTGTCATATCGGATGCCATGTACAATCGCTAGTGTCAACTTAAGGGGTCGTGTGGTCTTAAGCTACAAGTCTGCAGTCACATTATGTGACTGCAGACTTGTGAATCCTCACATCGCGCACACTGCACGCTGTGAGGATTCTTCCACCGGGAGAGGGCGATCATGTGAATACAAGTATGCAATTTGTATCCTTTCGACTAGACTGTATCCGGCCTCGCTCAATACACTTGCATTGAGCGAGATGCGCCCATTTAGTTGGCACATAACTGCATGTATGCAAATTACGTAATTGCCGGCACCAGAGAACTCCTGCAGCACACAGTGCACGCGATGTGAGGATTCACAAGTCTGCAGTCACATAGAGTAACTGCAGACTTACAGAGTATGAACAGACAACCCTTTTAAATTTGGGTGCGATTAAACATTTGCATGAAACAGTGAAAACAATAAAAAAAAAGTTTCTTCAAAGATACAGAATGGAACAAAACTCATTTTAAAACCTCTTAAATGTCTTTTCACATTGTGATTTTCAGCATAACTGAGTCCAGAGCTTGACCTTCGAAGACTAAGGGATTGACAGCTGTCTCTTTATGACAAAAGTCAATAATTATGTATGGAAAACTTGATCTAAGATGTGAGAGGTAATTGAGCTTGTATAAATCTGCCATTCTGGAGGAGCTGGACTGTCTGCACAACCTTCTAAACACAAAACTAAAGAAGATTTAGTCAGGAAGGATAGGGAGAGAGTAAAGCCCACCATATTAGATGGCTATCGACTGATCAGTCATTTGACAGTCAACTCAGCCGACTTTCCCGTACATAGGAACGCTTGTTTGACCAAGGGATCCTGTGGTCTCTATGAGAAAGAAGACGAGAGCTTGGCACACTGAGGAATCTCAGGAGGAGCAGGACAGATGAAGTGGAACCCAGCAGGGATGGAACTAAGTAAAAGCACAGTATGCACAGAAAGCGAAGCACACTAAACATGGAGGTCTAGAGACTCAATCCCAAGGCACAGGTGTGTGTCTTCATGGACCTTAAATATTTCTATTGAGATGATGTCATTGATTCACGCCAGGCAGTTTGCAAAACCTGACGTGGAGCACAACAGAGGGCAGTAGTTCCAGGGGAAGGAAGCGGAACCTAGGATACCTGGGGCAGGTTTTTGGTGTCCACTTCAAAAAGTTCCTGTAAAATCACTTTGAAAATGCTTTAAAGACTCTTCCCATTTATTCCTGTTGTAAAACCATTTTACTGTTCATATGTTCAGTGTTTTGAGTGTTTTTTTTCATTACAGGTTATGAAAAAACACCTGATGGGGTAAAAAGAAAGTACATGTCACTTATTTGAAGCGGATCCTGATTGAATCCGCTCCAAACTAGGCACTTTCCAATCTAAAGAATGCAAAAAAAAAAGACCTCTTCCAAAAACTCTTCAAAACCTTTTTCATGAAACGTTTCAGGAAAATTCTACAAAAAAGGAGCCTTTCCTGAAGCAGTTTCCACTTAAAAGCTCATCGGTTTTGACATCCTCAAAAAGAAACTCACTGTGCACAAGTCTATTTGTATGTGGCCACCACCTGCAAAGTCAATGGGATGTCTGCTGTAACGTCTCCAGTGCGCCTGTTGTAAAACATTGAAGCTTCCTGTTTCCTCCTTGCACTGATCATAGCAATTAGTGCAATATGGAGATAAATGTAAGTAAACAGCTATATCTATGCAACTTCACAGCTTCTAGGTCCTCTCTGTGATTGGCTAGATCATGTCGGGAACACATGGAACAGCTCAGGGAGCCTACACTTTAGGAACGGGAGTATTTAAGGTGCCCATTCACACAACACTCTAGCAAATTTATTTTATGATACTTATTATTCCCGCAATTCCTGGACTATCCAAGGTTATCTTGGAGACTGTCAGTTCAGGTCAGGAGTTTAAGACTTAAAGAAGTTGTCCACTACTTTTTAAGATTGCCCCAATGTATCAACCGTTTGATTTTAAGACTTTTTGTAATTACATTTGGTAGTCCTCATTGCCTGTGAGCGGCGCTATCCTAGGCCTCTCACTGGCATCACGTGACCCCGCGCTGATGTCGTCAAGTGAGGCATGACATCAGTGACGCTCTCCCCGCGGTGGCTGCTGGGTTTTGGGCAGGGTTACCCCACCGCGTCACACCCAGCATCCACCGCGTGCTTTCCCAATGAATGAGGAGAAGGAGAACACGCGGTGGATGCCGGGTGTGACGCGCAGGGTAACCCCACCCACAACCCATCAGCCACCATGGAACGCAGCACTAAGTCACCCCTGGCTGCAGCCAGAACTTGATGTGACGTCAGCCGATGTCAGAGCCGGCTGCCGCCGGGGATCACGTGATGCCCGTGAGCAGCCAAGGATAGCGCCGCTCACAGGCAATAAAGACTACCAAAAGGTAATTACAAAAAAGTCTTATAATCACAGGGTTAATATATTGGGGGAATCGTAAAAAGTAGTGGACAACTTTAACACGTACTATGAAATGCGACCAATATACTGTTGTGTGAATAAGCCCTTAAATAGATTTGTTTTACAATGAATTAATTATGTGTAGAGACCCTTTACATTTACAGCAAACTCTTAACGGGTATATAACATCCTGTCTTCACCTGGACAATGTTATACGGTGGCTCAGTGGTTAACACTGCAGCCTTGCAGCACTGGAGTCCTGGGTTCAAATCCCACCAAGGACAACATCTGCAAGGAGTTTGTATGTTATCCCTGTGTTTCCGTGGGTTTCTTCCTGGTTCTCAGATTTCCTTCCTCACTGCTAGGGAATCTAGATTATGAGCCCCAATGGGGCTCATAATGTATGTAAAGCGCTTGGGGAATTAATGGTGCTATATAAGTAAGTAAACATCCATGAACTGAAATCTTTTTGCAAGATTCTAGATATTCAATGAACAGGGCATTATACCTTGTGCCGAAATCAAGATGGACACTCAAAAACGAGTTCTTCATGTTCCAAGGAAAAATTGCACTTTGCTTCTCATTTGTCGCTGCTCCAAAAATACATTTATAGAAGTAAAAAGGTTCCTCGTTCTTGGTTTAAAAGAAAATACTGGTACATTTAGTCTCTGACATAACAGCTATTATGTTGGCTTTCTTAGCATCGGACATGTTGGATAGTTCATAGAGTTCATAGGTGATGTAAAGTTTATCATAAATCTAACAATTCTTCAAATCATTTATCACATGGATAGACAAGATACTGTAGACTGCAGGAGGCAACCTGATTTCTATTAGTTGTAGATAGTAGATATCAATAAAAAAAAAACATTTAATGTTTGGTATCAGTAACAATGTGTTGGGTATAACGGCTATCTGGCTTTTGGTTTTCTTAAAAATGTATTGTTATTATACATTTTGCTGCTCTTTTTCTAAGTATATAAAAGTGATCTTTGTAGGTTTTTTTTTATTTCAAATCTATAAAGATGAGGAACGAGACCATGGTACCAATGGCGCAAGAGGAAGACCGTGGTACCAGTGACACAGGAGTGAGACATTGGTATCAGTGGCACAAGAGGAAGACCATGGTACTAGCGGTGCAGGATGAAACCATGGTACCAGAGGAGTAAGAAGGAGACCATGGTACCAGATGAGCAGGTTAGACCATGGTAACAGTGGTGCAGGATGGAGACCATAGTACCAGAGGAGCAAGAAGGAGACCATGATGCCAGAGGAGCAGGTTAGACCATGGTAACAGTGGTGCAGGATGGAGACCATAGTACCAGAGGAGCAAGAAGGAGACCATGATGCCAGAGGAGCAGGTTAGACCATGGTAACAGTGGTGCAGGATGGAGACCATAGTACCAGAGGAGCAAGAAGGAGACCATGATACCAGAGGAGCAGGTTAGACCATGGTAACAGTGGTGCAGGATGGAGACCATAGTACCAGGGGAGCAAGAAGGAGACCATAGTACCAGAGGAGCAGGTTAGACCATGGTAACTGTGGTACAGGATGGAGACCATAGTACCAGAGGAGCAAGAAGGAGACCATAGTGCCAGAGGAGCAGGTTAGACCATAGTAAGGGTGGTGCAGGATGGAGACCATAGTACCAGAGGAGTAAGAAGGAGACCATGATACCAGAGGAGCAGGTTAGACCATGGTAACAGTGGTGCAGGATGGAGACCACAGTACCAGAGGAGCAAGAAGGAGACCATGATACCAGAGGAGCAGGTTAAACCATGGTAACAGTGGTGCAGGATGGAGACCATAGTACCAGAGGAGCAAGAAGGAGACCATAGTACCAGAGGAGCAGGTTAGACCATGGTAACAGTGGTGCAGGATGGAGACCATAGTACCAGAGGAGCGAGAAGGAGACCATAGTACCAGAGGAGCAGGTTAGACCATGGTAACTGTGGTACAGGATGGAGACCATAGTACCAGAGGAGCAAGAAGGAGACCATAGTACCAGAGGAGCAGGTTAGACCATGGTAACAGTGGTGCAGGATGAAGACCATGGTACAATTGGTGCAGGAAGGAGACCATGGAACCAGAGGTGGAGGAAGTAAACCATGGTACCAGTGGCATAGAAGGGAGACCATGGTACTAGTTGCAGAGAAGGTCAACCATGGTATCAGTGGTGCAGGATGGAGACAGTGCTACCAGTTTTGCAGAAGGGAAACCATGGTCCTTGTAGTGGAGGAGGGAGACCATGGTACCAGTGGCACAGGAGTGAGACCATGGTACCTGTGACAGAAGAGGGAGACTGAGGTACTAATGGCTGAGGAGGTAGACAATGGTACCAGAGGCATGGGCAGAAGATTGTGGTATCAGTGGCTGAGGAGGAAGACAATGGTACCAGTGACACAGGAGCCGCATAGATTTGTGAGTATATTCCAGTTTATCATTAGCCATTTGCAGCTGTTGAAACTTATTGCTAAGAAACAACTTCAGAGTTTCAGAGACAGGCTCCTTTTTGCATACAGATGTAACACAGGTGCTGGAATGCAACGCACAAAGACACAAGGCAGGAACAGTCAGGGGTTGCTAAACCCACTTTATATGTATAACAAGTATTATGCAAGGGGGTTAGTAACAGGGATAATAAACAACAACTTTGAATAACAATAAGAAATAGTTTCAGTGAATAACGGTAAAGTTCTTTGCAAAAATGTGATGCACCCAGTCGTGGGAGTCACCACATGAGTTCTCTTTGTATGACCCTAGCGGGGGTCACCGATTCTTCCCACTAGGCCGCAAGTCTCTTCCAGATAAAGTCTAGCAGATCCCATTGAGCCTCCCACACACCAGCTGGCCCCCTCCCAACCTGAGATCCTAATCCCAACTGCCCCCGCTACCATAAGAATTGGAAGTGACGGCCCTGTTCACTTGCCCGATTCCTCCGTGGTTGCTGGCGCTTCTCTCCTGTTGTAGTTCTCTCTCAGCTCGACCATCGACGGTAGTCTTTCACGCTTGGTCTAAGGGGGTCCGGACCTCGGCTCTTGAAAGGTGGCATCGGATCCTGGGGAACTTACTCAGTGTGGGTCGCAGGTCCTGACTCTGACCAACATGCGTAGGGCTCAGGACACTTCTGTAAGGAGTCCGGAGACTCTCAGGCAATGTCCAACTCTGGTGCAGCGCAGGCCTCCGGCTGAGACCTGTCCCGCTCGGCTCTGCTGTCCCTCTGGAGCACGTCTGCTCCACTCTGCAGCCTGATGCCAAATCTCTCTGTCTCTTGGCGCACTGGACATTTATATCCAGGAAATCCTTCCTGGAAGTCACCTGACCAGGTCCAGCATCTGAATTTACTCCCCCTTCAGCTTTTCTAGCATAACTTGGTTCCGCTTGATTTCATCTGGCCAGCAGATGGCAATCTTTCCTCATCTCTGGGACATCCAGCAAGAATTTTCCTGCTGGTTCATTGCTCTCTACTACACAGAGAAGTGAGAGTGAGGAAAATAGAAGTGTACAGGGTTAAGGAAAATGAGGCAACACTATGTGAAGAATGGCTCAGTATAACAACATTTTCTATCTCTGTGTTTTTTTATGTACAGAAAATCCATATAATTTTGTAACATAACTTTCCTGAAACATAAGAGTACTTACAAGAAGTAATAGAAAACAATTTATTTTTTTCTTAACCTTGCATAGCAGGAATTTTATGTGTCAGAAAGTAACATTTGTGCTGGTAACAACTTAAGGCCCCCATACATATTGAATAGTTGTCGACTGAACTCGTTAAGCTGACAGCGATCTCTCCTGATTCCCCCATATACAACCCTCAGCTTGTCCAACTGCTTCTGTGTTCTTTATGAGAAAGTTGCTGCCAGACTCCTCTGGCGGAGGCTTATCACTGTACAGTAGGAAAGGATCAGCAGTTGAAGTCCCAACGTGCTGATCCTTTCCTCCCATGACATACAGTGCCTTGAAAAAGTATTCCTATCCCGTGAACTTTTCTCACGTTACATCCACAAGCGAAAATGTTGTTCTATTTGGATTTTATGTGCTATACTAACACAAAGTAGCAAGTATTTGTGAAGTGTAATGGAAATGATACATGGTATTCTAAATATTTTAAAAATATTTACTTTCTGTTGCTATACCAAATAAAATCCCAATAAAATACATTTAAGTTTGTGGGTGTAACGTAAAAAATGTGGACAAATGTTAATATTTTTTCAAGGCACTTTAATTTGTCGGGGGAGAGTCGGGAGACCCCATACACATTAGACTTTGGCCGATACCGTTCAGCCTTCTTTTAGTCTAACGTGTATGGATAACTTTACATCACCCATGTCACAGGCAAATAGGACAGCTAAAATCAATCTATCTGCTTCCTTGGATCTCTGTTAGTTTGCATTTGCAGATTTGAGAAAACACTATGATAGTACGTAGGATCTGTTGTCATTCAGTCTCGATTAAAATGAAATTCACAATATTCTTAGTCATCACTACACTCAAGTTTTGTTTTAATTCTTTCTTTTTTTTTATGTCTTGACACAATGCATTTGATTTGCCATTTTACATGAATCATTCTCTCATCACTTGCATTGTTATAGGGTGCAATATATGCGGGTAGATAAGTGTTGATAGGACAATATGAACTTTTTCTGTTTCATTCTTATTCCTAGGATATAAGCTCGTCAAAGTGAGTACACACAACATTTTATTTCGGTGTACCTGTTTGCCGGCTGGGTTAAGTCCACCTCTGCATTTGAGTTTTTGGATGATTCCATAATTTTTACCGGGAAAAAAAAAACACAGCACACTTTATTATTAATTTTTTTTTTTTTTTTAAATGAGGGGCATCGTAATGGAAACCTGACAGAACCCATTATAAATCAGTGGGTCCTGTCAGGATGTCTTTGGGTCCATCATTCCACCGATCCCTCACTGGCATGAATTTCATTTTTCTGTTCCTAATACCAAAACAGAAAATAAAATATTCTTAACCCAGATGTGAAGCAAGAAGACAAATGATTGTATTTGCACTGCAGCTGCTTATTGTCATACTGAACCAATCCGGGGGCTGCACTAAAAATGAAAGGAAAATTACCTTCTGTGGCATATGGAAAGTATATAACATAAATGTGTGATAGGTACAAATTCTACTTACAGGATTCTTACTTCCAAAAATCAGTACTCTGATGGTACAGAGAGAAAAAAATAAAGGTAGTTTCTGGCACAACCGTCCAAGTCGGTTTGCCGGAAACTACCTTAGTTTTTTCACTCTGTCAGCTGCAATCACCAGCAGGTACGGCACCCACTGGTTTCTAATCACAGCAACGGATTCATCCATGTTACCAGCGTGAATAGCTCTAACCCTCCCCATCTCCCCAATTCCTACTCTAGTGGTACGTTCACACTGAGGTTTTTTATGAGAATTTAGAAACAGATTCTGCTCCTAAGTCCACATAAAAAAACGCATCAAATACTCGACCGAATTAATACGTTTCCAACTGATTTTAATGGGAAAAGCTCCTTCCCTACACACAGTGCTGTTTTTTTCATGTTATTTTAAACATTTCACAGTAAAAGTAATAGGAAGCTTATTCAAAGAGTATTTGAAGCATTTTTTTTTCATAAGGATTTACAGTAAAATCAGCTTCTAAATCTTCATAAAAAAAGGTGTGTGAATAGGCCCTAAAGAGGAAGCGGTCATGCATGCACACGGCTCTCTACAATTGATTATGGGTTGCTTGCTTACTGGCTAATGTTTCAGAGCTCCCATAAGTTAAGGTGGAGTGAGCCATAGACACAGGCCACAAGTCTAATTCACATTCTCCTTTCTGGAGTGCTGAACGGGTTAAGCGACCCTCATTCCTCTGATGTAAGAGGCCTCCAGAGATGTCTACACTGTGCACCATTAGTCCATGCCAGTCCCTGCTCCTTAGCTGCTGCCACTACTCTTTTGTGTGTGGCTGCTCACCTGTCAATCAAGCATTTTTTCTGTCCATACGGTTGAGGGCCGCACAGAATGGCATCGTGGACTGCATGTGGCCCCGTGGCCCCCGGGCCACAGGTTGTACACCCCTGATATAGTTAGGTATGTCTACAATGTACCATAACGGAGGTATGAAATATACTGCTTGTAACATCAGAACATGTGGACAGCAGAGGGAGCAATTCTTTCTGAAGCTGGAAATCTACAGTAGCAGTTATTGTATGTACTGTATAAAATGTGTGTTAGGCTTTAGTATATCTGTGAGGTTCATTAGCAAAGATGGAATTTCATGTACATATGCAAACGTTAGAAAATGGAGTGTTCAAAGATAATATGCTTCATAGGTCTGTAGCTGGCCTAATAGGTCATATAACTAGACAACCGGAAAGCTGCCCATCTGGGCAAGAAACACAGGTAGTTTTTGCTGTGGTTTCAGTCTTCTGTATTATTATTACTTTTGTAGACATAGGGCTTCAATAGAAGTTTACCTTCTGTTCTGATTTCATAGAGCAAAGTTGCATTATGTTCCATTGCAGGTTCTAGCATGCAAAACTCTCTCTCTCTCTCTCTTTCTCTCTCTCTTTCTCTCTCTCTTTCTCTCTCTCTTTCTCTCTCTCTCTCCCTCTCTCTCTCTTTCTCTCTCTCTCTCTCTCTCTCCCCCCCCCCCCCATAGTACTTTTATGACAGATAAGATTTACATTTTGGCCATTACAATAATTGACTTGTGTGACCAAATGCAATAGTATTTTAACTCCTTACTGACATCCACCGCATATATATACAGCCTATGGCCTCATTCAGATATCGTTTTTCTTACGAGAAAAACGAACCAATTATTTTGATTAGAGGTTTGATCAGAGTGTCATCTGTTTTTTGGACTGCACTCGGAAGTCATCTGAGTACGGTCCACTTTTTTCACGTACCCATAGACTTGCATTGGTGATTTTGATCCGACCCTCCAATCAAAATCGGACATGTCTGCAATTTTCCGCGTACCACTCGGAATATCATGGACATGTGAATAATATGAGTGTTACAGAATTTCTTACAATGGCAAAACCCTTTCCTGCAAAACTATTGATTAATCTTATCACTGCTATAATGCAAAATGTCCTTGAAATAATGTTTACTTCTATCACCACAGTAAATATTGTATATGTATGCTACCATAATGTTTGGGATTGAGGGATATGACCTAGAAATAACACCTTAAATTTTTCACGCTTGTAAATGATTTTCAATTTTACTCTTAATTCTGTTGCTCCCGGCTCCTTTTTCTGGTGCACGGATCTGCTATGATGAGAAGCCGCTGCCACGCTGGAGAGGCTAAATTACAATCTTGACCAAAATCAGAGACATGGTGAATTGCAATTGTGAATTATTAATCATTTAGCCCCACATTAACTGTTAGAGAACAGCATAAAACAACCTCTCACTGCTATATACAGTACAGACCAAAAGTTTGGACACACCTTCTCATTTAAAGATTTTTCTGTATTTTCATGACTTTGAAAATTGTACATTCACACTGAAGGCATCAAAACTATGAATTAACACATGTGGAATTATATACTTAACAAAAAAGTGTGAAACAACTGAAAATATGTCTTATATTCTAGGTTCTTCAAAGTAGCCACCTTTTGCTTTGATGACTGCTTTGCACACTCTTGGCATTCTCTTGATGAGCTTCAAGAGGTAGTCACCAGAAATGGTCTTCCAACAATCTTGAAGGAGTTCCCAGAGATGCTTAGCACTTGTTGGCCCTTTTGCCTTCACTCTGCGGTCCAGCTCACCCCAAACCATCTCGATTGGGTTCAGGTCTGGTGACTGTGGAGGCCAGGTCATCTGGCGTAGCACCCCGTCACTCTCCTTCTTGGTCAAATAGCCCTTACACAGCCTGGAGGTGTGTTTGGGGTCATTGTCCTGTTGAAAAATAAATGATGGTCCAACTAAACGCAAACCGGATGGAATAGCATGCCGCTGCAAGATGCTGTGGTAGCCATGCTGGTTCAGTATGCCTTCAATTTTGAATAAATCCTCAACAGTGTCACCAGCAAAGCCCCCCCACACCATCACACCTCCTCCTCCATGCTTCACGGTGGGAACCAGGCATGTAGAGTCCATCCGTTCACCTTTTCTGCGTCGCACAAAGACACAGTGGTTGGAACCAAAGATCTCAAATTTGGACTCATCAGACCAAAGCACAGATTTCCACTGGTCTAATGTCCATTCCTTGTGTTCTTTAGCCCAAACTTGTTTCTTCTGCTTGTGGCCTGTCCTTAGCAGTGGTTTCCTAGCAGCTATTTTACCATGAAGGCCAACTGCACAAAGTCTCCTCTTAACAGTTGTTGTAGAGATGTGTCTGCTGCTAGAACTCTGTGTGGCATTGACCTGGTCTCTAATCTGAGCTGCTGTTAACCTGCGATTTATGAGGCTGGTGACTCGGTTAAACTTATCCTCAGAAGCAGAGGTGACTCTTGGTCTTCCTTTCCTGGGGCGGTCCTCATGTGAGCCAGTTTCTTTGTAGCGCTTGATGATTTTTGAAACTGCACTTGGGGACACTTTCAAAGTTTGCCCAATTTTTCGGACTGACTGACCTTCATTTCTTAAAGTAATGATGGCCACTCGTTTTTCTTTCCTTAGCTGCTTTTTTCTTGCCATAATACAAATTCTAACAGTCTATTCAGTAGGACTATTAGCTGTGTATCCACCTGACTTCTGCACAACACAACTGATGGTCCGAATCCCATTTATAAGGCAAGAAATCCCACTTATTAAACCTGACAGGGCACACCTGTGAAGTGAAAACCATTTCCTCTGACTACCTCTTGAAGCTCATCAAGAGAATGCCAAGAGTGTGCAAAGCAGTCATCAAAGCAAAAGGTGGCTACTTTGAAGAACCTAGAATATAAGACATATTTTCAGTTGTTTCACACTTTTTTGTTAAGTATATAATTCCACATGTGTTAATTCATAGTTTTGATGCCTTCAGTGTGAATGTACAATTTTCAAAGTCATGAAAATACAGAAAAATCTTTAAATGAGAAGGTGTGTCCAAACTTTTGGTCTGTACTGTATATACAAGGGCAACTCAAAAATAATCCACACTCTGTCTATAAAATAAATTTTAATCAACTTTCAGAAAAAGACAAATACATCATTTTTCAACACAATCTTCCTACTTTTCAGTACACTTTGTACATAGATGTGAATCTTCATACTCTTAGTGCTTCTTTTAAGTGGACTGTAACAATGCTACTCACTTGGGAATGACCTGAGGTATTACAGGAACCATTTCTATCTAAAGTCCGGCTGGTTTATTTCAGTCCTCACAAACCACATCACAGGAAAACTTAAATACAGCCTTTGTCTGTCACAAAGTAAAGCATAAAGTAACAAGTCCATAAAATAGTGCTGGTTAGCCCGCCTGGCTTAGAGTCCAGCGTCTTTAGCAAAGGCACTCAATCCAGGAGATCTGCACGCCTCCATACACACAGACATGTGTGAGACAAATAGGTCTAATTTTTTAAAGTGAATCTCACCCAGGGGTGGAGGTATGGTGAACAGCTGTCTCTTCCAACTCTTCAGTTGCTCGCAATCAACCTATCATGGCTGATTAACCTCTTTTAGTCCTATATGTACTAAAGCATTACTCCAGGTTTATCTCCCATACTCTAGGTGTCCTACAGCCACCTTACAGGGACATAATCCACTGTCACTTGTCTGTTCAACAGAATGAGTTCACGTGCACGCTCAATGTTGTCATCATTCGTGGACTTGGACCGGCTTCCTGCTCCATCTTCATGGCTGCCACTTCTGGGACCTTCCTTGAACTTCACAAATCCATCCATACACACTTCTTCCCGGCAAAACACTTTCTCCATAATGTGCACAGTGACAGCCCCAGACACACTATCAGACCAAAAAAATAAATAAATAAATCCGTGTATGCTGATCTTGTTCAGTGCAAGTCACAAGTGGGGCAGCTATTCTTTCTTGCTGCCCAGTCACAAATGAACTGACGTAACCCGATGAAACCTGCTCAATTATGACTGGGGAGACTACGACGACATACTGAAAGCAACAATAGGACAGTGCATCCATCAGACATTTTAATATAACGGGAGTGTGGAAAACTTTTTGACTCCTCAAAAAATAACGGCGTAATTGCATTTCTATCACCATATCATCCCAATTAGATTTTTTTCGTGTTTCCATTCATCATATGGTAACATGAATGGTGTGATTCCAAACTACTCCATCCAGCAAAAAAAAAAACAAGACTTCATATGAAATTTTCCCAGCTCATTTTGGAATGGCATAGTACTAGGATATTCCAGATCTAGATTTTTGATGCCTCTTATACAATCAGTCGTATAGTGAATACACCACACAGATGAAGGACCTCAGCTGAAAATATCAAAAGCTTGTACAGAGGTAGCACATTGCGTAATCCCACAACCAGGCATTGGATAGCGAACACGAATGTTGGACCTTCGGCAGCAGGTGGATGGCGATTCCCACTGATCTAATGGGGAGGAAAAATCATCAAAGGGGACTACAATGGTGTAGCACTACTACTCAAAAAGGCATATCGCCCCAAAGAATTTATTGAACTCACAAGATTCCAATGAATAAGTGCCGTAAAAACAATGTCTAAAACTCAGCTCAAAGGTATGTTTATTGCACACTTTCCCAACTCAAGTTTCGCCTAATCGGCTTCCTCTGGGGTGTGTTTAAATAATGAATTTACCCTATCAATATATACTCTTGTACAACGACTGATCCTGAGAATGAAGACGATGTTATGCTGGTCTAGTGCTGTGTTCTCTTCACTGTTTTTACTGTGTACGGAGGCTCCTGGTCACCCGGTGTTGCTGAGAGCTGCAGCACAACACTATTGAAGTGATTGAGGCAAGTGGCAGTTCCTCAGGGGCTGAGAGCTCCACAGCACAAGAAAAAGCTTAGAAGTTTTTTCTCAGTGGGGGTCCCTAATTGATCATAATGGGAAAGTATATACTAGTGATATGCCATCACTTTGTAAGATAGAAATAACCCTATAATAAACATTACTGAATGATCTGTGCTCAGACTTAGTTCTGGCAACATTACTCTTTTTGTGGTTACATTTGATTGATGGACTATATGTCTAATTTACTGATTAATTCTGCTCCAAGGTAAACAGCAAGACTATTTCATCCACTTAAATAATAAAGATGATAATTCTACAACTACTTGTCAGAAAGCTAATATTAATAGTACAGAAGTAAAACAGATTGTATATGTTGTGTCATTTGTTACTTCACTTTTAACATGTAAATAATTTATGGAGGATTCTCCAGTCGAGCGATGGGATACAAGTTATTGTGAAGTGTGTCATAATAAAACCTTTCACTTGTTTTCTTTCATAGCTTGGGGCTCGAGGTGGCTGAAGCCAAGTCTGTGAAATCCTCTAAGTGGATTTGGTCTCGGGATGATAATTAATCTGAGATATTTATGGAAGGGAATTTAGCTTTGCAGGGTATACCATTAAGATATTACACTTCTGTTTCCTCCTAAATCGCTCCATTTGAAAACAACAATGTGCAAAAGAAGCAGTCTATCAAAACTCCCATTCCAGCTCTATGGGAAAATAGGAAATTATCTTGTTTTTTTTTTTTTTGGGAGGGAAACAGTTATTCACAAAGGTGCTTCTTTTACGCCTGCATTAGAGGTTGAGATCATAGAAAAATACTTCCACATCCATTCAATTATAGAGATGCTATTTTCCAGTTCAGGAAATAGGTGGAGGTATATGACACACTTTACAAATTGCAATATCTGTAGGAAGGATAATATGCTATAGGGCTGACATTGGGAGGACACATTGAGTATTACTGGGTCCTCCTGATATTAAAAAAGTGATTTATAATAACCATTTTTTTTTAAGTTCAGCCTTTCCTATTTATTTCCAGGATGTCCTCCTTTTATTTCTATATTATAGACTGTGCTTGCCTAATTCACATATAATTAGGCATCATTTGCATATAGATACACAATGGTTAACATATTTATTCACATGTGCATTTTTTCCCAATTACATAATTACTTAGATAGATAGATAGATAGATAGGTAGATAGATAGGTACAAAAAGAAAACACAGCAGCACTCAGTAAGGACCAAGATACATGAAAACAATGGAAACATTGAATCTAAATGGTATTAATGCTAAGCAAGCTATATTTACAAAAAACAAAGGTTCTTAGTGCATTAATTGGCCAATTCATGTGTGCCCATCAACCGCGGCAATGTGACCTCCCTCTGATGGGTACTGCTCTACCCTACAGGCCACTTTTGGGCTACAAGCCTACAACTAAACGCACAAACATGTCTTCTTTTGGGCTAAAACACCTACATTTTAAATGGGCAAGTACAGTGGGTACGTAAAGTATTCAGACCCCTTTAAATTTTTCACTCTTTGTTTCATTGCAGCCATTTGGTAAATTCTAAAAAGTTTCATTTTTTTTCTCATTAAAGTACACTCTGCACCCCATCCTGACTGAAAAAAAAAACAGAAATGTAGAATTTTTTGCAAATTTAATAAAAAAGAAAAACTGAAATATCACATGGTCATAAGTATTCAGACCCTTTGCTTAGACACTCATATTTAAGTCACATGCTGTCCATTTCCTTGTAATCCTCCTTGAGATGGTTCTACTCCTTCATTGCAGTCCAGCTGTGTTTAATTAAACTGATAGGACTTGATTTGTCTATATAAGACCTCACAGCTCACAGTGCATGTCAGACCAATTGAGAATCATGAGCTCAAAGTAACTGCCCAAGGAGCTCAGAGACAGAATTGTGGCAAGGCACTGTAAAATAATACTCTTCTCTGTATTATTTTTTCTACTGAGGACTTCTCAAAGTATCAATATCACGATATTCTTATAAAAAAATGTATCTATTTATTCTTGGATTGTCCATTAAAAAGAATCAGATTGCAGCAGGTACATATAATAATTAGTTATAAAGTAATTGTCCATTTGTCCATAATTAGCTTAATTGTTGAGATTCACCCATCTTTCCTTGGATCCTGGCTGGTAAATCATGTCTTTGTCCAGCACGTGTCCAGGCCTACATGTCATCTGCTTCTCAGCATGAAGATTCTTCTTGTGGGGCGGGAAGAGCAAGAGAGCCCCCCTTTCTGTACCATGGGCTTTTATAGCCAGTCGTATGGCACACCTGTTCTACATATGGTAGTGAACCAAAAATACACACACAAATAGCGCATGTCAACTAGACACAATGGCTGATGCAATCCTTGTATAGAACTCAAATTTAAGAAAAATGATTATCGATTATTAATTAACATTCCAAATGAATTTCCATAATTAACCATTTAACATTTCCCCCTTTTTTGAGAATAAAAGGATTTAAACTGAAAATTCTCAAAAGAAGATACATTCATCAATCATTTTTTTCCTTTCCTTCTTCCTTGGCAATATCATTAAATTTCCATAATAATAATAATAATAATAATAATATCAATAATAATATCAATAATAGTATCAGATATAATGATGTGAATTCATGTTATGGTAAGCCATGACTAATATTCATTTAATATGTATAATTATACTTCCCTATATCTAAATTGAAGTAATCACGGGTCCCATCGTCATCGTCTGATGTCATCGGGTCGTCGTCTCGTCTTCTTCTTGGTTCTTTTATAACGCAGTCTTTAGATGAAAACTCCTTTGAAATAAATGACAGCGTGTAGATATTGTACAGTCCATAATTGTGTTCATTATTGTTCAGTCCATAAACTGTACTCTTTATTAGAAAGATCATGTGTATCAACTGATAAGAAAACAAAGTCCATGGATGAAATGTAGCTTTAATATCTGTGCGATATTCTGGAATCTTCCATATGTCCGCATTGGTCTAGTGTCACTTTTGGAACAGATGTGACGTCTTTGGTCAGTAAAGCAAGGGTTAACTTGACACTTCCCTGCTTTATATAGCACCATAACCAGTACGCAGTCCTTTATATACAGGACACATTTGCCAGGTATTACCTGTTCACCAGCTTTCATTGAAGCGTTGCAGGTGATAAGAAACCACTGGAACGTGATGAAACTTGAACACAACACAGTTCATTCAGGATCATCGTCCTCTGCCGTCCTGGTGATCAGTGGTGTGAATTGTATCCGACACAGTCTATTATAACACTCAGCATTCACACCTGTTACCTTCTGAGACGTCCGGATATCAGTTGCTTCTTCTTGTAACTTTTGAGAGTCTCTTTGATTTATAAATATGAAAGTCTTTATTAAGATAGAATTCATAATTGCGATGTCTTGATTGAAGTCTTCATTCCCTAATCTGATACCAAATCTGGCAATTTTTCCTAACCTATAATATCACAGCGTACCATAGCAATCAATAATATCCATCTAATTATTATCAAAACATTAAAATAAATTATGTTTGGAATAATAAACAATAATAGATAATAATTCATTATTAATCAAGTTCTCCATATGATAGAACATTTTTATGTCATAGGTGTAATTACCTTTTCCAACCCATAGGTGTCAGTGTGTTTTGAAACAACAAGTGTTTATATCTTTATTAAACCAATAATATCAAAGAATGCATACTCCTGAACTAAAATGAATAAATATATGAATGTATGAATGAATGAATTGTTGTGTTTACTCAGAAAATGTAAACATTTTTTTCCTTAACAATATATTAATTCATATCATCATTATATTTAATGAAGCAATATTCTTGTACTTGACATTACCCCATTAAATATTAATGTGTTTTCTCAATTGAAATATTGAACTGAATTAAAATCAAAAATTGAGAATTAAAAATGAAAAATGGAAAAATAAGAAAATAAGTAAGAATAAAATTTTAAAAATGAAAAATAAAATTAAGAGTAAAAATAAGAATAAAAATAAAAATAAGGCCTTTAAATTTTAATGACAAATGCAGAGTAATTATATTCTCCATAAAAAATACCCTTATATCTCCATTATCTGGATGATTTCATATTTGTCATAACCTTGTACCACCAAAAAATTATTAAACTATGCAACTTTGCATGTAACACCCTTCTTAATTATATCATTGTACCTTATTATTGTTTCTTCTTTATTAAAATGTGTGGAAAATAAGTATTGATCAAAAGTGATTATGTAATCAGGATCAAAAACACATTTTCCCCCTTAATACCAAAAATATTATTTTATAAAATTTATGTATATATCAGAACCAAATTAAAAATAGTTATTCTTGAAGAAATATTGTGCATAAATTTCATATCGACGAGTAGCATAGATTTGTCTAAAGAGAGGTGTGTACCTATTTAGGTAACCATTAAAAATAATATCATAGTTATTCAAGAATATTGTCATGTGGAAAATTATTCTAAATATAAATTTGCTTTGTAAACCATTTTGATGTGTGGTTGCCCTTATCCACTATTTGTTAAATCAAGAAATAATAATTATTAAAGAAATATAGAAGTATATATATATGTAGATAATACCTAATTATGTATTATAATTTTTCTCAGAATTAAATATATTTTTGTACCTTCACATAAAGAAACATTTTTTTTTTCCAAACATACAAACGTACGAAGCCTCTGTCACATCAATCACTCTTAGCAGCTGCTGATTTACTCATCTGTCATGTTCACTCTGACATTCACAGATCTGTTCAATCCATACATTCCACATACGAAGTTATAGATATATATTTAACCCAAAATTGTTGTATCCCAATTTATTAATGCGCATTTAATATCTTAATATTTTTTGAATATTCCCCAAGTACATATTATATAATATGAGAGTAAGTCACTGGAATTTCAGACACTCTCTTGACTTAGATTCTTTTTTCACTGGCTGCCCGGTCTTAAGTTACATCAGCTGAAAATAGAATGAATGGGATCTATGCTATTAGCTCAAAGTTCAAAGGCCGCAGCTGTCACACGTCATGCTGTAAAGCTACTTGTTATAAAATAAACACTTCATGCATAGAAAATATTAGCAACACAAAAGAATTAATAAGTATTACATGTATTATAGTCCAACTAGTTATATTGTTAATTTTTTAAAATGTAACACATATAAATCATGCAATTTTTCCACTTCCTGTGTGAATAAAGAAATAAATCCATTTTAGAGTTGTTTGATCAAATCCTGCTTTGGAATGAAAACTCTAAGGAAATATAAGAAAATAAAATTAAATATCAAATTCATACAGAAACAGAATTATTTAAATATCTTATACATATATTGGTTGGTTCTAATGTAATTCAAAATATTGCTACTTAAATTTATATATGAAGTTCTAATTTATTAATTAATATATATATATTTTTTATAAATATATATATAAATACAATTATACACAATCTCTACTTAGACAAGTGTATATATATATATATATATATATATATATATATATATATATGAACTATTAGAAACTATGTAACTACAATTTTACAGTATAAGATTATAAATAAATATTGAGACATTGTATAACATTTTGATACAACATCATAATTACAGTTTTTCCTTAGCCACTACCTAAACCAAATCTTCTGTCTCTCTCAAATATCTCCAGGAACGCCCTATTTAGGAAAGACATTTTTCTATCCTTCAAAACCTCAGAGAACTGCCTGTCCTTCTGTCCACATTCCATGACGTCACTGTGAGCCGGTCGTCTCACCTGTCTCTGTTCATCAGTTTCGGCCATTTTCCTTTCTAGGGAAAAGTCACAGCTTTGCATTTTTAACTCTTTGTGTGGAGATATGGAGTTTTGAATTATCTGATATGGCTTATAACAGATATGAAATCTCCTGCGTATTTGATAGAGTTCACTATGGGCATGACTCAGTCTAGGAGAGTTTGATATTGGCTTTTGGTAAGATTTTACCTTTTCTGGTTTTATAAATTTAACTTGATTCATTTTCTTTTCATGATTCTCATGTTTTCTAACAAAATCCAGAATCTGCGCACATTCAAATAATGAATTTTTTGTGATGCCATAACTTCGGAAACTGAATTTAGGAATTTGAATTTTTGTACAAAAGTTGTTATCATATGTTGTACTTTTCCATTTTTGATAAGAGCTTTATACAACCGTTCAAACATGGACATGAATGTATATGTACATTCCTTCCTACCAATCCTTAGTTTCTGCAGATCTTCTATATTGGGAAAATCCTTTGTGACACAATAAATCAAATATCTTAATCTGTCCGAATCATTTTCCCATCCATTAGGAGAGTCATTTTCACAGGGCATTAAATGTAAACGTCTGGACAATGTCACAGGAATCCATATTTTAAATAATTGATTCCTCTCCTCATTGGATAAATCAAACTTATCAGAGAAGCTCTCAAATATCTCTGAATTTCTACAGGCATGGATTTTGACATCATATTTTGGCATGATTTTGTATAATTTCAGCAAATTTTTCCTCATTTTAATTTGTAGTTGAGCCTGGGTAATTCCAGAATTCTCTGATATTTTTAGTGGCTCTTGTACGTCCGCTCCTCCTACATCACTCACGTCTCCTCCCACATCACCTAATATGTCGGTTTCTCGTATGTCAGTCATGTCTCCTCCCATGTCAGGTTTCTGTATGTCCGTCTCTTGGTCAGACCCAAGGTCACCTTCAGTTACAGACACGTGTCTCAAATCTTGTTCATTTTCCACATTACAGTCAGAATCATTATCACCATCTGACACTTCTACACTATTTTCCTGCTTAGAAATCTCTAACACAAGACTATGAAAAAAATCTACCAAATGTAGAATATTTCTCAATTTGTGTTTCTCTCTATTTACCAATTTAGAAGTTAACTGTAAATTCTGCAATTCACATTCTTTGTATAAACTGAGCCACAAAACTTCTATGTCATCTCCTACATTAACTTTGAAATTAATATTACTTTGTTTAGCAAAAGAAGAAATTATATCCATATTTTGCTTACCTTAAGATTCCTTAGCTTCTCTTTATCAGCACGTCCTGTCTTCAGTTCGTCTGATTCTTTCCCTGTGTGATTCTGTTCCTTGTTAGTACCTCTGCTTCCTGTCTTTCCTCAGTCTGTAGATTCCTTCTGCTTCTCGTGACAAATTAGTGAATTTACTGACACGTGAACAACAGCTGTTCAGCTCGTCAGGACTTCCCCCCTTGTTCACGGAAGAAATTCACTTACTTAATTTAAAAAAAAAAAAAAAAACAGGACTGGCTGGCTCACCATTGTAAAATAATACTCTTCTCTGTATTATTTTTTCTACTGAGGACTTCTCAAAGTATCAATATCACGATATTCTTATAAAAAAATGTATCTATTTATTCTTGGATTGTCCATTAAAAAGAATCAGATTGCAGCAGGTACATATAATAATTAGTTATAAAGTAATTGTCCATTTGTCCATAATTAGCTTAATTGTTGAGATTCACCCATCTTTCCTTGGATCCTGGCTGGTAAATCATGTCTTTGTCCAGCACGTGTCCAGGCCTACATGTCATCTGCTTCTCAGCATGAAGATTCTTCTTGTGGGGCGGGAAGAGCAAGAGAGCCCCCCTTTCTGTACCATGGGCTTTTATAGCCAGTCGTATGGCACACCTGTTCTACATATGGTAGTGAACCAAAAATACACACACAAATAGCGCATGTCAACTAGACACAATGGCTGATGCAATCCTTGTATAGAACTCAAATTTAAGAAAAATGATTATCGATTATTAATTAACATTCCAAATGAATTTCCATAATTAACCATTTAACAGGCACAGATCTGGCCAAGGTTACAAAAGAATTCTTAAGGTTCCTAAGAGCACAGTGGCCTCCATAATCCTTAAATGGAAGAAGTTTGGGACCACCAGAAGTATTCCTAGACCTGGCCATCCAGCCAAACTGAGCCATCGTGGGAGAAGAGCCTTGGTGAGAGAGGTAAAGAAGAACCCCAAGATCACTGTGGCTGAGCTCCAGAGATGCAGTAGGGAGATGGGAGAAAGTTCCACAAAGTTCCACAAAGTCAACTATCACTGCAGCCCTCCAGTCATGCCTTTATGGCAGAGTGGCCCGACGGAAGCCTCTTCTCAGTGCAAGACATATGAAAGCCCGCATAGAGTTTGCTCAAAAACACATGAAGGACTCCCAGACTATGAGAAATAAGATTCTTTGGTCTGATGAGATGAAGATAGAACTTTATAGTGATAATTCTAAGCGGTATGTGTGCAGAAAACCAGGCACTGCTCATCACGTGCCCAATACAATCCCAACAGTGAAGCATGGTGGTGGCAACATCATGCTATGGCGGTGTTTTTCAGATGCAGGGACAGGACGACTGGTTGCAATTGAAGGAAACATGAATGCGGCCAAGTACAGAGATATCCTGGATGAAAACCTCTTCCAGAGTGCTCTGGACCTCAGACTTGGCCGAAGGTTCACCTTCCAACAAGACAATGTCCCTAAGCACACAGCTAAAATAACAAAGGAGTGGCTTCAGAACAACTCTGTGACCATTCTTGACTGGCCCAGCCAGAGCCCTGACCTAAACCCAATTGAGCATCTCTGGAGAGACCTGAAAATGGCTATCCACCAACGTTCACCATCCAACCTGACGGAACTGGAGAGGATCTGCAAGGAAGAATGGTAGAAGAACCCCAAATCCGGGTGTGAAAAACTTGTTGCATCATTCCCAAGAAGACTCATGGCTGTACTAGCTCAAAAGGGTGCTTCTACTCAATACTGAGCAAAGGGTCTGAATACTTATGACCATGTGATATTTCCTTTTTCCTTTTTAACAAATTTGCAAAAATTTCTACATTTCTGTTTTTTTCAGTCAAGATGGGGTGCAGAGTGTACTTTAATGAGAAAAAAAAATGAACTTTTTAGAATTTACCAAATGGCTGCAATGAAACAAAGAGTGAAAAATTTAAAGGGGTCTGAATACTTTCCGTACCCACTGTAGAACTGATTATACATCACCTGCTTGTTAATAGGAGGAGTGCAGAGTCAGACAAGAGGCAGTTACAACCTCATAGAAATATATAGTGAAAAAAACCTGACCAGCACCTCATAAGTGTGAACTGGTGCCAGGATTTTTATTTTAGATGTGATGTCCTTTTCAGAAACAATGGCTGCCAGCTGTGTAGAAGCGGATTACGAAAAAATATGTATTTTGGCGAATGTGGATTTTTGTAAAATTCAAGTTGAATTCAGTTCCACATACGTAAATTTATTCATTCATCTCTAGTTGTTAAGACTATACCGAGAATGGTATGAGCAAGGAAAAATATCTAGTGAAAGGGGATCCTGTGGGCTAAAACCCTTGTTGAAATAAGAGATTAGAAGAGGATTCCAGAGTCTGTGCTTCAAGTAACCTGTCCGATGCATGATTTCTTAGCAAGGATGGGCAGAGAACCAGAAGATGGCCAGTTCAAGTGCCATTGCCATCTAAGGGAAACAGAAAGGTGAGAGAGCACAAGAATTAGATTAATGGGCAGTGAAAAAAAAATTGTCTGGTGAGATGAATTAAGGTTGCACCATGCTGATGGGAGGGTCAAAAAATGGCACAACATGAACACGAATTGATGAACCTTTCCTGTCAAGAGGCAACACTTCAGGATGGTGGAAGTGGAGTAATGGTGTGGGTAATTTATTGGTATGTCCCGGCACCTCTGTTACATAAAGATATTTGAAGGGCACTTTTAACAGCACAATGCCACTTTAAAACCACACAAGAGTCTATCAGTCCTCTTCAGATGTTATTTTCAAAAAAATACACACCAAAGACACTTCATTGACTGCTTTAGAAAATTCCATATATATTCAATATCCATATATCCCAATACAATAGCTCAATAGACTTTCAGCATATTCTCCCAGGGCGCATCACAATCCAAAATGTGGCTTTAGCTGAAGCATCAGTGTCTTTACCAGACTAAAATGCTGCACGGTAGATTGAGTGTCACACGCATGACATTTTTTGAAAATAGCAGGACAATGCACCACCACCCAACCAGTCATGGATTAGATCCAGGAATATGACATGGAGTTTTATTTGCTTTCCTGGCCTTTACAATCCCTAGATATTAATCTCATAAAGCACCGGTGGGCAATTAATTTTTCTGAAGAGCCACATGGGAGACCATGACTGTTGTGGAGGCCAAACCAATAGGCTGAAATTAATTCTGCTCAATATTAATATTAGCATATTAATCATTATTTCATATTAATATGAATTGTATCACGTAATATTGAGCAGAATTAAGTATGCTGACAGCACTTCTATATACAGTATGATAGCACACACAGCCCCCTATATACAGTAGGAGCCCTCACACAGCCTCCTATATATAGT
Organism: Phyllobates terribilis; assembly: GCF_046119375.1. NCBI lineage: Eukaryota > Metazoa > Chordata > Amphibia > Anura > Dendrobatidae > Phyllobates > Phyllobates terribilis. The sequence continues at coordinate 297,146,097 of NW_027362768.1, forward strand.
ATGAGCCCTTACATAGCCCCCTATATTTAGTTTAAGCCTCCACATAGCCCCCATATACAGTACGAGTCCCACATAGTACCCCTATTTAAAGTATGAGCCCCCACATAACCCGCTATATACAGTATGAGCCCCTACACAGCCTTACTAAATGCAATATGAGCCCCCACACAGTCTCCCTATATACAATATGAGCCGCCATAGAGGCTCCCTATATGCAGTATGAGCCCTCACACAGTCTTCCAATTATACAGCGAGTCCCCGCACTGTCTCCTATATACAGTATGATCCCTCACATAGCCCCTATATACAGTATGAGCCCCCACATAGCCTGCCTATATGCAGTATGAGCCCTTACACAACCCCTATATACAGTATGAGCCCTATATACAGAAACACATCCCAGATATACAGTATATATATATATATATATCTAAAAAAATACTCAGTTCGCTCCTGTTCCCCGGGGTTTTGCTCCAGTCTCCACACAGCAGACGTGATGTAGTGATGTCATCGTGTCTGCTGTCTGAGTCACACACCCTGAATCGTGGAAGGAAAGGCCGGTGATTCCCACCTTTATTATTATATTCACAGCTATTTGCATCCTGAGGATGCAAAGAGCGATATCGGGTGCAGCCCGTGAACCACACTTTTGGCCGCACTTTGCCCAGGTCTGCTATAGAGCATCTATGGGGTTGGGTAGTACCAGCTTTTCAGAGCATGTCAGAGCATTTCAGTACCTGCATCAAATTTGCGGCAACTGCAAGAAGTTTTCCTTTTGGGCCATTATTTCTGCAAAACGATTGCAACAAGTAGTAGGATCTATGCCTTGACGAACTGCTGCAATTCTGAAGGTCAAAGGAGGTCCAACGCGCTACTAAATTGGTGTCTCTAATAAAGTGGCCATTCAGTGTATATAGCAAGTTTGTCAGATGAATTACTACTTTTTTCCAGTTATGACTGATCTGAGGTTTAGATCCATTTGATTAGACTCATTTGTCACTTTCCACACAGTTCTGCAGCGTGATCTTAGCAAATTAGAAGCTGCAGTAAGAGGGTATTCCCATCCCAGACATACAGTATATCCCATTTCCACAGGCTATGCCTGATATTTGTCTAATAGATGCAGGTCTCACTTCTGGGACCTGCAATTATCTAGAGAATCTGGGACATAAAACAGAGACGGGCATATATGACTGACAACGAAGTAACACACAAATCTTGTGTCATGGACGCAAAGAAGTAGAAAGAACAAATCGGGAAAATGTCTCTAGATATTTGACAGTGCAAAATATATGCAGACATTGAATATATAAACTTTGATTTGTATTATTGCTATGTAGACCATATATATAGAGTGTAGTTATAAATGTGAGACTCTTAGTGCACATTTTATTCAATTGTCGTGTTCCCATATGTCCCTGTGCTATTCTGATATTAAAGTAGATGGCCACTACTTTTTATTATCCCCTTAATGTATTCTCCCGGGGCCCATAAGGGTTTTTGTAATTACCTTGCATTGCAGTTCTTGCCTGTGTTCCGCTCACAGGCATCACGTGACCCGCCACTTATGCCTCGTCAAGTGACACGTGACATCAGTGACGCGGTTCCCGCGGTGGCTGCTGGGTTGTGGGTGGGGTTACCCCGCGCGTCACACCCAGCATCCACCACACGCTTTCACAATGATTGAGGAGAGGGAGAGAGCGCGGTAGATGCTGGGTGTGACGCGCGGGGTAACCTCACCCACTGCCAGGCATCCTCCGTGGAATGCAGAAGTCAGTCACCCTGGCTGCTGCCAGAACTTGACGTGCCATCAGCAGATGTCAAAGCCGGCTGCAGCCGGGGGTCACGTGATGCCTGTGAGCGGCCAGTGACAGCGCCACTCACTGGCAGTAACTGCAACGCAAGACATTTACAAAAACCCTTATGAGCCCCAGGGGAATACATTAGGGAGATAATAAAAAGTAGTGGACAACCCCTTTAAATACTTATCTATTTTGTTTTGTGCATTGCACATTTGTGGAAGGGACTTTTTCCATCTTGGCAATGTACTTCTCCCCATCTGTCCATAGCATTTTTTTTTAAATTAGAGCAAAATGTATTTGTGTTATACACCGGTCCTGGGTATCACAAGCTTCTCTCCCTTCTCCTGAGTCTGCTGCCCTCTGTTGTGCTCCGCATCGGGTTTTGCAAGTTGCCCGATTTGGATCAGTGACACCATCTCTCTAGATCTATTTAAAGGGAATCTGTCACCCCCTAGGATGTAACTAACCTATTACTATGGGCATACAGGTGATAAAAACGTAAATCTGTTCATCGCTGTATTCCTCATATTAATAGTATTGATGTTGTGAAATCTTATATTATTATTATTATGGTAATGATTGCTCCAGGCCCCGGGCCTATAAGGAATCCCCACCTCCTCTATTTATTATCATAGTACCCCCCTCCCCTGCACGTCACAGTGTCCTGTTGTGGAGCTGTATTCTCGCACCTACGTGTTGAACTACCTCCACGATCCTCCCTCCCACGAGTCTCCGTGACTCACCGGCGACTGCGCAGTAGATCACAGACTAGTGTATTGCGTGATTTTCTGGGCAGGCGCGTCACTGCCGGCGCCTACGCAGAACATCATGGAATATACTAGTGTACTCAGTGATCTTCTGCGTAGGTGCCGGCAGTGACGCACCTGTGCAGAAAATCACGCAATAAACTAGTCTGTGATCTTCTGTGCAGGCACCGGTGAGTCACGGAGTTGAGAGGGTGGAAGGATTGTGGAGGGATTTCAACATGCAGTCGCGAGATTACAGCACCGCAACAGGACACTGTGACATGCAGGGGAGGTGGGTACTATGATAATAAAGAAAGGAGGCAAGGACTCCTTATAGGCCCGTGGCCTGGAGTAATCATTACCATAAAGTCATAATATAAGATTTCAAAACATCAAAACTATTAATATGAGGCATACAGCTATGAATAGATTTACATTTCTATCACCTGTATGCCCATACTAATAGGTTAGTTGCGTCCCAGGGGGTGACAGATTCCTTTTAAGGCCCATTGTCACACACACGCAAACTTTGTCTTGGGATTGAGTCTCTAGACATCTGTTTAGTGTGCTTCACCTTCGGTCCATACTGTGCTTTACTTGCTTCCATTCCTACTGAGTTCTACTTCATCTGTTCTGCTGCTCCTAAGGTTCCTCAGTGTATCAAGTCCTTGCTGCCCACATGCTTTCCAGCATGCTGCATCAAAGCCTGGGGTCTGTGTGCCCTCTCAGACCTGTGGCTTAGAGGATCCACCTCACCTGATGAGCCTTAACAATCTGAACTCATCTGGCCTTGAGTTCATTTGTAGACATAAGCATAGGAGTGCTAAGTCCTTTAAGGCCCCGTCACACTAAGCGAGATCGCTAGCAATCTCGCTACTTTTGACACGTAGCAGCAACCAGGCCCCTGCTGTGAGATCGCTGGTCGTGTCGGAATGGCCTGGACCTTTTTTTGATCATTTTAAAATATTTTTATTAAGTTTTCAATTAACAAAACTGTAAATACTTTATATACAGTACAGACCAAAAGTTTGGACACACCTTCTCATTTAAAGATTTTTCTGTATTTTCTTGACAATGAAAATTGTACATTCACACTGAAGGCATCAAAACTATGAATTAACACATGTGGAATTATATACTTGACAAAAAAGTGTAAAACAACTGAAAATATGTCTTATATTCTAGATTCTTCAAAGTAGCCACCTTTTGCTTTGATGACTGCTTTGCACACTCTTGGTATTCTCTTGATGAGCTTCAAGAGGTAGTCACCTGAAATGGTCTTCCAACAATCTTTAAGGAGTTCCCAGAGATGCTTAACACTTGTTGGCCCTTTTGCCTTCACTCTGCGGTCCAGCTCACAACAAACCATCTCGATTGGGTTCAGGTCTGGTGACTGTGGAGGCCAGGTCATCTGGCGTAGCACCCCATCACTCTCCCTCTTGGTCAAATAGCCTTTACACAGCCTGGAGGTGTGTTTGGGGTCATTATCCTGTTGAAAAATAAATGATGGTCCAACTAAATGCAAACCGGATGGAATAACATGCCGCTGCAAGATGCTGTGGTAGCCATGCTGGTTCAGTATGCCTTCAATTTTTAATAAATCCCCAAAAGTGTCACCAGCCAAGCACCCCCACACCATCACACCTCCTCCGCCATGCTTCACGGTGGGAACCAGGCATGTAGAGTCCATCCGTTTACCTTTTCTGCATCGCACAAAGACACGGTGGTTGGAACCAAAGATCTCAAATTTGGACTCATCAGACCAAAGCATAGATTTCCACTGGTCTAATGTCCATTCCTTGTGTTCTTTAGCCCAAACAAGTCTCTTCTGCTTGTTGCCTGTCCGTAGCAGTGGTTTCCTAGCAGCTATTTTACCATGAAGGCCTGCTGCACAAAGTCTCCTCTTAACAGTTGTTGTAGAGATGTGTCTGCTCCTAGAACTCTGTGTGGCATTGACCTGGTCTCTTATCTGAGCTGCTGTTAATCTGCGATTTCTGAGGCTGGTGACTCGGATAAACTTATCCTCAGAAGCAGAGGTGACTCTTGGTCTTCCTTTCCTGGGGCGGTCCTCATGTGTGCCAGTTTCTTTGTAGCGCTTGATGGTTTTTGCAACTACACCTGGGGACACTTTCTAAGTTTTCCCAGTTTTTCGCACTGACTGACCTTCATTTCTTAAAGTAATGATGGCCACTCATTTTTCTTTACTTAGCTGCTTTTTTCTTGCCATAATACAAATTCTAACAGTCTATTCAGTAGGACTATCAGCTGTGTATCCACCTGACTTCTGCACAACACAACTGATGGCCCCAACCCCATTTATAAGGTAAGAAATCCCACTTATTAAACCTGACAGGGCATACCTGTGAAGTGAAAACCATTTCTGGTTACTACCTCTTGAAGCTCATCAAGAGAATGCCAAGAGTGTGCAAAGCAGTCATCAAAGCAAAAGGTGGCTACTTTGAAGAACGAAGAATATAAGACATATTTTCAGTTGTTTCACACTTTTTTGTTAAGTATATAATTCCACATGTGTTAATTCATAGTTTTGATGCCTTCAGTGTGAATGTACAATTTTCATAGTCATGAAAATACAGAAAAATCTTTAAATGAGATGGTGTGTCTAAACTTTTGGTCTGTACTGTATTATATTATACAGAGTGGTTATAGTAGATATAACATATGTGAGTTATCATATAATACAGATATATCTATCCAATATGTTTTAATCACAGATTTACAAGGAAAGAACATAAATTTGGGGAAAGGGGAAAAAACAGACAACATAAAAGGAACTTACAACATAATCATACAAATTGGTTAACCAAAAGTGTAATACATTACTTTTAACATCCCGAATTCTTACAAAGAGTATCATAGCCTAAGTTTCGGAACTACATTCAGTTAGTGAATTAAACAAAATTATATAAATACACCATTATTGAATCAGAATTCAAAAATCGTAGTTTCACAATGTTAATGGAGTGTCAAGAAATTAAGTTTGGCATAAAGTTTTGCGACCAAATATCCCATTTAAATTTATATTTATTCAAGTCCTTCTGTCTAAGGGCTATATTGTATTCATAGATATTGTGGATAGAAACTCTGTCTATTACATCTGCTATGGTTGGAACTTCAACTTGTTTCCAACGTGAAGCTATCAACAATTTAGTAGTTATTAAAATGTGACCGATTATGTGCCTTAGATTGTTGGGGAAAGTATCTATACCTAGCAGCAGAAGAACCAATTGTGGATTAAGGGAAATTTGTAAGCTAGTGAGGTTTTTAATAAGGTTTCCAACCTCTGTCCAAGGATTATTGAGCTTAGGACAACCCCAGAAAATATGTGAGAGGGTCCCCATGTTCCCGCAACCCCTCCAACAGTCGGATGATGTCGATGGTGAGATTTGATAAATTCTCTCCGGTGTCCAGTACCATCTAGACAAGATCTTATAGTGGGACTCATGTAGAGAAGCACACAGAGTGTTCGAGTAAATGATGTCTAGAGATGAGGAGAGTTGTGATATGTCTATTTGAACTTGGAGTTCTTTTTCCCAAGTTATTATGTTTTTAGTCTTTAGTAGTTCAATGTCATCATTGTAAATCATATACAGACGGTTTGTCACCCATTTGGGGCTATCGAAGGGTTTAGATAAAAGGTCAATAATGAATTGGGGAAGAGAAAAGAGAATGTTTTTTGAAGTCAGGAATAATTGTAATTTTAACCATGTCGAAATTTCTTTGTTAGGTAAAGTATATTTATCCTGAAGGGATTGAAAAGTAATAAGATTATTATCCAGAATTATATCTTGGATTACTGAGATACCCAATTCCAACCATGTACTCAATTTCAGCTTAGCGATTAAAATTTCTAAAATTTGGATTGGAAGAGAATTAAGCTGCAAATCTTTACATTTTGACTTTGTTTTGTTGAGCAGATTTCTCCAGACGGTGATAACTGCCTTGAGTGTCTGAAAATTTGGTAGAGGTTTACTAAGGTCTATAAGATAAGCTGTGATAACTAGCTTCAAGTCACTGTAATTTATTTGGGCCTTTTCCAAGGAGACCCAGGGAATAGGATTGTCTTTTATTAACCAACCATTTGAGAGTTTCAATATCGTTGCTTGATAATAACTAAAAAGATTTGAGAGACCCAATCCACCTCGTCTCTTATGTTTTTCTAAAAGAGTGATTGATATTCGTGGCTTGTTTTTGTTCCAAATAAACATCCTGAGTTGTGTTTGAAATGTATTGAACCATTTTCCAGGTATAGGTAATGGGATACATCTAATTACATATAAAAATTTAGGAAGGGCCATCATCTTGTAGGTAATGATTCTCCCCAGCCACGAAAGGTCTATTTTACTCAGACGGAATAATTCAGTTTGAGGGATTTATGAAGGACCGACAGGTTGTCATTGACCACAGATGATGGAGATTTTGTCAGAATTATACCCAAGTACGAAATCTGCTGCGGTTGCCAGTTAAAGTCGAATTGTACCTTCAAGGCAGTGGCCAAGTTGTCTTCTAAGTTGAAAGTCATACATTGAGTTTTTGAAAAGTTAACGAAACATTAGCAAAAATTTTTATCAGGGAATTTAAACGCTGAAGTGACAAAAGAGGGTTTGAGATAGTAAGCAGAATATCATATCTACTAAGGTTCTGGCACTCAAATAATAATAGAAAGTCAATGGATGTGTTTCAAACAGGTGAATGCTTTAATAGATTCTCCAAGACAAAGGTAGCTCAAAAAGATGCCCAACGTTTCAACCCCACTGGGGTTTTCATCAGGGGCTTCAAAAAAGCATTCACCTGTTTGAAACACATCCATTGACTTTCTATTATTATTTGAGTGCCAGAACCTTAGTAGATATTATACAGTCTTGTTGAGTTCCTGGCACCTTCACTCTACTGGTTGAGCCTGGACTTTATATTTTGTGCAGTAAGCAGAATATCGTCTGCAAAAAGTGTGACTTTTGAGCATGTTTGTTTAAAGTTTATACCTTCTATAAATGGGTCAGACCTAATTTTTGCAGCTAGAGGTTCAATAAATAGGGCAAAAAGTATAGGCGAGAAGGGACATCCCTGTCTGGTGCCGTTAGATAGAGGAAACTTAACTGAAAGAAAATTATTTGTGTACACCCGGGCCGATGGATTCAAATACATAGCCTTAATTCTGTTGAATATCTTGCCTTGAAATCCAAATTTTTCAAGAGTTTTAAACATATAAGACCAGTTCACCCAGTCAAAAGCTTTCTCCGCATCTATGGCCAACAACACTGCCGGAGATTTCTTTTTGCTTATAATCGAGATAATATTAAGGGCTCGTCTTGTGGCATCTGATGTCGATCTTCCCTGAATAAAACCCACCTGGTCTGGGTTAATTAGTTTGTGAACAACATTTTGAAGTCTTTGAGCCGCTAATTTAGCCAATAATTTGCTGTCACTGTTCAAAAGAGAAATAGGCCTGTAATTTTTTGTGTCATTCGGATCACCTTTGGGTTTGGGGATGACGATCACCAAAGCCTCCATCATCTCAGCAGGCAAGTGGCCCTCAATCGCGGATGTATTTTCTAATCTAACTAGAGGATCTTCCAACAAGTTTTCAAAGCACTTATAAAATTCATTTTGAAACCCATCTGGGCCAGGTGATTTCTCATTTTTAAGGTTTTTAATTAGAGAAGAAATTTCTAATTTAGTATATGGGGAATTCAATTCTTCCAGCTCAGACTTAGAAAGGGAAGGGAGGTTTATGGAATTTAAAAAAGAGTCTATCACTTCACATGAGGGGTTAGAAAAGTTGGGATTATCCTTAAGATTATATAAATTTTTATAAAAATCAGCAAAGATGTCTGTGATTTTCTTAGGGTGTGTAACTAAACGGGCATTTTTATCTATAATTTGACTAATCTTTGTCTTTTGTCTAAAATGTTTAAGTCTTGCCGCAAAGGCTTTAGATGGTTTATCGGTTGATGAGTAATAGTTTGCTCTAATTCTTTGAGTAACTTTGTCGAATTCTTCAGATAAAAGGGTTTTGAGTTTCTGCCTCAATGTCAATATTAAAGATTGCAAATCTGGGGAAGGGTTATTAAATAATTTTTCTTCTAAAGCTATAATTTCTTTAGTGATTTCAACAGTTTTGTCTCTATTGCTTTTCTTTAATTGGGAATTTAGTTGGATAAGATGACCCCTTAGTACCGCCTTAAAAGCCGTCCAAAGTAAATAAATTGGAGTATTGTCAGAATCATTCTCTCTAAAGTAATTCTTAATTGATTATTCTATTGCACATCTGTATTTAGGATGGGTAAATAAGTAACTTGTTTCGCCACAGCCTATTCTCTACCAAAACTGGGCTAATAACTATTTCAGCTAAGACAGGGGCATGATCAGACCATAACCTTGGCTCTATCCGCACAGATTTGAATTTGGCTAAAGAAAATATGTCTGTGAGGATCAGGTCAATACGGGAGTATGAGTTATGCCTTCCTGAGTAATGGGTAAACTCTATAGAAGATGTGTTGAGGCATCTAAATACATCATATAGCTCATTCTTATTAATCCACTGGTTTAAATTAGAGAGAAACTGTCTTGATCTAGTGGAGCAGTCCATTAAGGCGTTAGGTACCATGTTAAAATCCCCAAACAAAACCAATTTGCCCCTCTTGGTTTGGTGAATAAGCTTCATTATTTTGTCCAAAAAGGTTATTTGACCACTATTAGGAACATAAACATTAACTAGAGTGAATTCTACACCATTTATTTTACATATTAAAATTAGATATCTTCCATCTTCATCGGCTAATATCAGAAGTTTTTCAAAAGTTACTGTGTTTTTTATAAGAATTGCTACACCTCGTTTTTTCTTCGGATTGGAGGCATAGGAAAGTTCTTATTAGTGAATTTAGGCTGGTTGGCTGCTGCGAATTTGGTTTCTTGAAGACCAATAATATCTGCTCTAGAGTCTCTTATCTGTTTCCATACTAGATATCGCTTTCTTGGGCTATTCAGTCCATTAACGTTATGGGATAAAATCTTAACTGCCATGGGAGAAGGTGTCAGTAGTGATGCTTGTCATTTGAGCACGGTGTTTTAGAAATATGAAAAAAAGAGATGGAGACATTGCAAAGATTCTGAAAACAACTTAATGAATCAATAGAGAAAAAAAAATGTACTATCAGTAATAAACCACTAAAAACTGAATCTAGCCTAAAATAACCTAACTTAACTGCTGAAGATTAGTTCCTCTAGAGGATCTACTAATCGTAGGAACTAACTCCTCTAGGAAAGGGCTTAAGTTCTGGCCCAAAACCTCAATTCAAATGCATAAAATTAACTTCTCAGGAAATAGTATTACAAAGTTCTTTTAGAATCTGTAGACCTTCCTCTACATTGCTTATGGCGACAGTCCGGCCCTGGAAAGAAAACAACACCTTCGCTGGGTTAAAACCCCACTTATACAGGAGGTGTTTCTGCCGAAGAATGTCTGTGATTGTTGCTAAGTTTTTCCTTTGTAACATGGTCTCTTTTGAGAGATCAGCAAACGTTTTAATGTTCTCATAGGGGTGAGGTAGGATTTTGTTAGTTCTTATAAATTCTTTTAACCTTTCTTTGGTATGAAAGAAATGGAATTTGACAATTACGTCTCTTGGAATGTCCGGACTGATATGTTTGGGTTTTGGAAGTCTATGGACTCTAACAATAGTGACATCTAGATGTGTCAGAGATGGCAAGGACTTCTTTAGCAGACTTTTTACATAAAGATCTAATTGGTCATTTTTGACTGACTCAGGGATCCCTCTCAGCTTCAGATTTTGTCTTCTATCCCTGTCTTCTAAATCCGTCATCTTATTTTTAATGAATTTTAGATCTTCCCTTAGAGTACTTTGCTCCTTCCCCAACTGATTAGTCATTTTTCCTAATTCAAAAACCTCAGCTTCATTTCTTTCTACTCTATGTGAGATGGAATCAATTGAGGTCTGAAGTTTCTCAAATCTCTTATCTAGGTCTTTTTTTGTGTCCAGTCTCATGGATTTTTTAAAAGCTGTAAACAGACTCTTGAAAAATGTTTGGTCTAATGGCTGCTCCCATTTGAAACTTTGAAGAGGATCATTTGGGTCAGTATAGGATGAATCGTCTCTGCTAGATCTCTGCTTATCCCTTTTTTTTTCTTTTTTTTTTTGATCATTGAGGTCCCGCTGGGTAGCATGCATCGGTGTGTTTGACACCTTACCAACGACCTTGTTGGCGACTCAGAACTGAGACACATAGGCGTGCATTTGCGTTGCATCGTTATACAGGTCGCTACGGGTCGCCGCATCGTTGCTGCGTCGTTGGGAAGATCTGACTGTTTGACATCTCACCAGCGACCACACAGCAACGCAGCAACGATCCCTGTCAGACTGTATCGTTGTTGGGATCGCTGTAGCGTCGCTAAGTGTGACGGTACCTTTAGTGTAAGATCCCATCTAAGGAGGTTGCCCCAACGGAGCAGATAGGCTCTCACAATTAGATCAAAATGTATATTGAGATCCTCAAATTTGTAAGTATATTCTATAGAGCATTAATGTGTTTCAAAATTCTTATATTTTTGATATTTGCATATAAGTTAGCATTGTTTCATTAAGATAAGTCAAAGAATAATAATACAATGGGAGGGTTTTCCAGGGTCGTCCTCAGCCCCTTAATACCGGTAGAGGGAAATTTTCATGTTTCAGCATAAAATACATTTTGGATAATTGTAGCTTCCAACTTTGTGGGAACATTGGGAGCCAGTTCCTCTTGTCCAGCATAATAAATACTCTTCTGAATGAACGGGAAAAAATCCCACAGACAACTCCAAAATCTTGTAGAAAAAGTTCCCAGAAGAGTGGAAGCTGTTAAATCTCTGAGGGGAAGGAGGGAAGAACTCCATATTAATGCCTATGGATTTTAAATGGTATATCATAAAAGTACTCAGAGCTGCAATGTGTACACGTTTCGATGCTTTTATCCATATAGTGTATGTTGTAAATTGGCTGATATATGACCAACATGACTTTTACCAAGTGAACCGTGTGCTAAGCTTATGTTTATTGATATGATTCATGCAGTTTGATAACTCGGGGTACCGAATAATAATGGAGCCATTAAGCAAAAGCTACTATTGTGAACCCACTTATTTCTTCTGAAAGGGATCAATTATAAATTCAATATGAATGTAAACCACAACTGTGTCCATGATCTTACCGCCTTGGCTTCTGTACCTGCAGAATTTGCATGAATGCCTTACTAAGTAATTTGTTTGTCTATGAGAGTTAGGATCAATAGCCCCAGAAGATTGTTTGTATTGATGTGCTTTAGTATGGATGACTAAACCGCTGCTTAGGTCTTGGAGAAGCCTATTAGAAAATCAGCAGGAGTAACATTGGCTGATTTCTTGTAGTAGTTAAATAATACATTATTGGGAAAAGTATTATAGGATGTCCGGTTAACTATACTTTTTTTTATTAGGAAATATCTTAAGATTGCTAGTTGAATTGCCTGTAACCATTTCAGACCTGGAGATGCTTTACAGCTTTAGTATGAAGACAAATTTACCAATTTCATTTAGATCAACTTATATTACAAAATCAATTCAGTGTCTAGCAAGTGATTGGTTGATCATAGCTGATGTAGTGTACTGAATCTGATTAGTCAGAGTGATGACAATAATGCCTCATATGCCAGCCCATAAAGAGGTGATACGGGAAAATAAAACAATAAATAACTAAACAAAATCTCATTACATACATGTTCCTAAATACCATTAAATAGCTAATCATATTTGTTTTGACTGAGGAAGTAATCACTATAGAATTAAAATGTCTGCCACCTTGTGACCCTGACAGCAATCTGTCCTATAATGTTAAGATAGCAGCCTGTAAGCATGTGAACTAGGAAGGTCTCCCCCCTTCATGTGTAGGGAGATGTGGTCCCGAGGAATATTCTGATCTAGTATTGTGCGGAGGCTAAAAAAATGCTCACACTGAGGTCCACCCTGTATGTCTGATCTAATACTGGGGATAACAGAGATGCTGAAGTAAGAAGAGGCTGCTCACACTGCCGTCCACCTTGTCTATCTGATCTAATACTGGAGGTAACAGGGGTGCTGAAGTAAAAAGAGGCAGTTCACACTGATGTCCTCCATTTCTATCTGATCTAATACTGGAGATACCAGGGGTGCTGAAGTAGGAAGAGGCTGCTCACATTGCTGTTCACCCTGTATATCTGATCTAATACTGGAGATACAGAGGTGCTGAGGTAAGAAAAGTCTGCTCACACTGCTGTCCACCCTGTATATCTGATCTAATACTGGAGATAAAGAGGTGCTGAGGTAAGAAGAGGCTGCTCACACTGTTGTCCACCCTGTATATCGGATCTAATACTGGAGATAACAGGAGTGCTGAGGTAAGAAAAGGCTGTTCACACTGCTGTCCAACCTGTATATCTGATCTAATACTGGAGATACCAGGGGTGCTGAAGTAGGAAGAGGCTGCGTACACTGATGTCCTCCCTTTCTATATGATCTAATACTGGAGATACCAGGGGTGCTGAAGTAGGAAGATGCTGCTCACTTTGCTGTCTACCCTGTCTGTCTGATCTAATACTAGAGATACCAGTGATGCTGAAGTAAGAAGGGGCTGCTCACACTGCTGTCCACCCTGTCTATCTGATCTGATACTAGAGATACCAGTGATGCTGAAGCCAGAAGGGGCTGCTCTCACTGCTATCCACCCTTTCTATCTGATCTAATGCTAGAGATACCAGTGATGCTGAAGCAAGAAGAGACTGATCACACTGCTATCCACCCTATCTATGTGTTCTAATACTGGAGATACCAGAAGTGTGGAGGTATGAAGAGGCTGTTCACCCGGCTGTCCACCCTATCTATCTGATCTAATACTAGAGATACCAGGGGTGCTGAAGTAAGAAGAGGCAGATCACATTACTGTCCTCCCTGTCTTTCTAATCTAATTCTGGAGATAACAGGGATGCTGAGGTACGAAGAGGCAGCTCACACTGCTGTCCTCCCTTTCTATCTGATCTAATACTGGAGATAACAGGGGTGCTGAAGTAAGAAGGGACTGCACACACTTCTGTCCACCCTGTATATCTGATCTAATACTGGAGATACCAGGGGTGCTGAGGTAAGAAGAGACCACTCACACAACTGTTCAATATATGTCTATCTGATATTATACTGGAGATAGACGAGGCTCTGAGGTAAGAAGAGGCTGCTCACATTGCTGTCTACAATGTCTATCTGATCTTATACTGGAGATACTAGAGGCTCTGAGGTAAGAAGAGGCTGCTCACACTGCTTTCTATCCCATCTATCTGATCGAATACTGGATATACCAGGGGCGTTGAGGTAAGAAGAGGCTGCTCACACTTCTGTTCATCATGTCTATCTGAACTAATACTGGAGATACCAGGGGTGCTGAGGTAAGAAGGGGCTGCTCACACTGCTATCCACCCTATCTATCTGATCTAATACTAGAGATACCAGTGATGCTGAAGCAAGAAGAGACTGATCACACTGCTATCCACCCTATCTATGTGTTCTAATACTGGAGATACCAGAAGTGTGGAGGTAGGAAGAGCCTGTTCACCCGGCTGTCCACCCTATCTATCTGATCTAATACTAGAGATACCAGGGGTGCTGAAGTAAGAAGAGGCAGATCACATAACTGTCCTCCCTGTCTTTCTGATCTAATATTGGAGATAACAGGGATGCTGAGGTACGAAGAGGCAGCTCACACTGCTGTCCTCCCTTTCTATCTGATCTAATACTGGAGATAACAGGGGTGCTGAAGTAAGAAGGGGCTGCTCACACTGCTGTCCATCCTGTCTATCTGATCTAATACTGGAGATATCAGGGGAGCTGAAGTAAGAAGGGACTGCACACACTTCTGTCCACCCTGTATATCTCATCTAATACTGGAGATACCAGGGGTGCTGAGGTAAGAAGAGACCACTCACACTACTGTTCAATATATGTCTATCTGATATTATACTGGAGATAGAAGAGGCTCTGAGGTAAGAAGAGGCTGCTCACATTGCTGTCTACAATGTCTATCTGATCTTATACTGGAGATACTAGAGGCTCTGAGGTAAGAAGAGGCTGCTCACACTGCTTTCTATCCCATCTATCTGATTGAATACTAGATAAACCAGGGGCGTTGAGGTAAGAAGAGGTTGCTCACACTGCTGTTCATCATGTCTATCTGAACTAATACTGGAGATACCAGGGGTGCTGAGGTAAGAAGAGGCTGCTCACACTGCTGTCCACCCTGTCTATACGATCTAATACTGGAGACACCAGGAGTGCTGAGGTAAGAAGGGGCTGAGGTAAGAAGGACAGCATTATGAGCAGCCTATTCTCAGCACCCTGGTATCTCCAGTATTAGATCAGAATATCCACATGGAGCCTGTCTTTTGCACATGCTGACAGGCTACTGTCCTATTAACATTCTAGGTTTCTGTCAGTGTAACAAGACGATGGCCATTTTAATTTACTATAGTGATTACTTTCTGTAACACCCTTTTAGGGCTACCACGGTACACTGGGTGTTATGGGGGGTCTCACCTCTCTATGGCGCAGTGCCTCCACCCGAATCTTGATTGGAGCTCTCTCTCTGGGACTGCAGAAGGACGGTTATCTTCTGCCAGGGGCTGATTCGGGAAGCCCCTGCCACAGCTCAGTACACACACAGGGAACAGGGGTAAAACCGTTTTACAGGTTTATTACTATGCAGCAGAATTGAGGTGGGTGTAAAGGAATAACATACAATGCAAGTAACGGTGCTCTATAAAAGTCATATACACATCACAATCTACTTCTACTCCGACCCTGCAAATATAACGTAGCAGGTTTTCCCTTTTTTGTATTAACTCAGTCCAAACGTTGGGGCCCAGTTGCCGTGGATGTTGGCGTGCAAATTAGAACCGTTGGTGCACTTAGATGAATATTAATGTCAATAGTCTGGGTTGTAGTGTACTCACTGTAAATAGCGCTGGTAGAACCACAAGTCTCAGAAAGGCACTTGACGCGCCCCTGGGCCTGAGTCGCGCAGCGTTGCGCACGCGGGAGCCTACCCGGAGCCGGATCTGATAGGGGTAGTAGTCTCGTGGCAGTGACCCGGTCCGTGCCCAGGGAGTCAAGCTGAGTGGCAGAGTTTAGCAGAAGATGGTACGGTGTTCGACTACGCCACCCGTTGAATGCGGCTATGAGGCCGCCGCTGCAGGGCAGACCGCTGAGGCCGGTGGTACGATCGTGCAGCGTAGATGGTATAACCCCCAACGGGAGGGGTATGGCCTCAGGGCAGCCGACGTGTTTGAAGGGGGGTAGCAGAATAGCATGCAGGTAGCAGGAACCACTCAGAGACGGTGCGGTGTAGTTCAGGGTCTTTACTGATGACAAAGGTAGACCCTCCCGGAGTACTGGCTAGCGATCGGGGCCTGGTCAGTCCGTGAGCAGATGGGATCTCCCCTGGCCAGGCGGAGTTGTAGGCCTCCCCAACTAATTGTACTCTTCTGGCTACCTTGCTAGAGGCGGGTAAAAGTAGCCCACGTCCCTGAGTGTACCGTGTGGTGCTCACCCGTATGGCCGGTGACTCGGGGCCTTCTGGTAGCTTCCGCTCCACGACGGCGGTGCTGGTCCCTTGCGTGTGACCGTGCCTTCGGGTTTCTTGGCCAGAGGACCTGAAATCCCCTGCCGGTCGGTTTCTGCTGCTGGGTAAGGATTAGTCCCCACAGCCTCGGACTCCGGGTCCGGTGAGAACTCTTCAATCAGGGCGAGCTCTACAGCTTCCAGCCCCTGACTCCTTTTAGCACTGCTCCCACTGAGCTCCTGATCTTTCTTTCCTATAGCTGCTCCTCTCCAGACCAGACTATGTCTCTGTCTGGGACTCTTCTTCTCCTCTTTCTCCCTAACCCTGCCTCAGCCCCAGTCTTATATAGGGGAAGTTCTTCCCCTCCCAGGACTGGGCAGGAGGTGTGGCATGCATAGGATTCCTGGCCAGGAGACCTCCCACCTGCTCTCAGACATAATATTGCTATTACTGTGGAAACCAGACCCCTGGGGTGCCACATTCCCCCCTAGTGAAATTTAGTACTCCGGGACTAAACATACTTTTGTAAACATAACAAGTTATAAACAGAAACAGTACAATAAAGAAAAACACATTAGGATGGTCACGGCGTGTCCGCAACCGGGTGCAGTTTTTGAAGAAAACAAGGGTGTCCATTCCACCAAAGAACAGGGAGCCGTAACCAGGTAGGGGTCTGTCCTGCCCCGAGTCTTTAACAGTCTTTAGTCCGTTCCTGGGTTACGCTCCAAACATATGTACAAAGGATTCCGGATAATCCATAAACGACACCTATAAAATAACTAGAAATACACAATTATTCACAAGCAACAATAAACAAGTAAATACAAATAAAACAGTTTGAGCACTTTAAATCCTCCAACGTACGGGCAACTGGCCTCTAGTGACCCTAGTAGACCTACGGAGCTGACTGACTGGTCCTGAGTTACAGGGTGTAGGGGCTGTCAAAGGTAAACTGGGCAGCTGTCTACGAGCTCTTTGGCTCACTAGGGGCACGGCAGGCTCACTATAAGCAGAGGGTTGATCCTCCTGGTCTGCTTGTGTGGGGTCTTCTGCCTCCTGGACCGGCTGCTCTTCCAGCTCTACCTGTTTCTCCGTAGGTACTTGAGATGCTGGTTGGAGGAAGGTGAGGACGGGTACCACAACAGCGCCATTGACTTGAGTCCAAGACCGAGGGAAGTCTCCGAGCACAGTACTGACCATATCTTCCCTTTCCTCTGCGGGTCGAGGGTCTTCCTGTTCTTCTTCAGGGTTCCGTAGCTGTTCGGGACACTTCTTCAGGTGATCTCGGGATACAATGGCTGTGGTTTCTCCTCCATCCTTACTGATTGTGCAGACTTTCGGGTTCTCATGGCTTGAGGGCAGTACGGTGTACGGGTCCTTCTCCCACTGGTCGTCCAACTTGTGGAGCCGTCTCTTCCTCTTCAAGACCTGCTCTCCAGGTACCAGGGGAACAGCGGGAGCATACTGGTTGTAAGTCTTCTCCTGTCTTTCTCTAGCTTGACAGAGACTTCGCTCCACGCTCTCCTGTACTTTCCGGTACTGCTGCTGCCTCTCTGTGTCCCAGTCTGCTTCTGGTGAAGTGTCCTCGGGTGTCAGGACTCCCATATCCAGGTCAACAGGCAGCTTACCAGGTCTTGCTCTCATTAGGTAAGCCGGGGTACAGTTGGTAGAACCTACAGGGATGTGGTTGTATAGGTCCACCAGATCAGGCAGTTTCTCAGGCCACAGACTGCATTCTTCCAGGGGCAATGTTTTCAAAAGGTCTATCACCACCTGGTTCATTTTCTCGCAGAGTCCATTGGTTTGTGGATGATAGGGTGTTGTTCTTATCTTCCGGCAGCCATACAGAGTGCAGAACTCCTGGAAGACCTCCGCTTCAAAGGCAGGTCCCTGGTCCGTCAGCACCTGCTCTGGGTATCCGTGTGGACGGCAGAAGTGCTGCTGGAAGGCTCTAGCTGCTGTTTGAGCCGTTAAGTCCTTGACGGGGACGACAACCAAGAACCGGGAGTAGTGATCCACGATGGTTAACGCATAGACGTAGCCACTTCTGCTGGGGGTCAGTTTTACATGATCCAAGGCTACCAGTTCCAACGGCTGCTTGGTGACGATGGACTGCAGGGGAGTCTTCTGGCTAGCACGGTCCTTCCTTCTTAGGTTGCATGGGCCACAGTCTCTGCACCACCTCTCGATGGTTCCTCTCATGCCTACCCAATGGAACCGCCCGCGCAGCAGGAACTCCAGCTTCTTCCATCCGAAGTGCCCAGCTCCGTTGTGGTATGCCTCCAGTACCATAGCCGCGTCTCTTCTTGGCACCACTACTTGCCAGATCAGTTCATGCGTCCGGGAGTTAACCATTCTGCGGCACAACTTCCCCTTGTAAAGGAACAGTCGACTCTTCTCAACCCACAGTTGCTTGGCCTCCTCCGGAGCGTCTGGGTCAAGGCGGGCATCTGGCTGAGTCAGCATCTCCTTCACCAGTCGGACGGCGGGGTCACTGTCTTGCGTTTCCGCCCAGTTGTAATGAGGTAAGGGGTTGAACGTAGCAGATTGCTTACCCCTTACACGGTGGGAATACTGGATAGTCCCATGACGGTGGAACGCGGGGAGTTCAACTTCTTCCAGTTCCTCTGGATCTTCCCCTACGTCCGGTAGGTTTGGCATTCTGGACAAGGCATCCGCGTTGGTATTGGAGCGTCCTGCCCGGTATTTGATCGTGAACTCATAGTTGGACAGGCGGGCCATCCATCTCTGCTCCAGGGCACCGAGTCTTGCCGTATCCAGGTGTGTCAACGGGTTGTTATCCGTGTACACGGTGAACCGGGAAGAGGCAAGGTAGTGCCTAAAGCGTTCGGTGACTGCCCACACCACTGCCAGGAACTCTAGCTTGAATGAGCTGTAATTCTCAGGGTTTCTTTCGGTGGGTCGCAGTTTTCAGCTGGCGTAAGCAATTACCCGTTCTTTCCCCTGCTGGATCTGGGACAGTACGGCTCCTAGCCCGACGTTACTTGCGTCGGTGTAGAGGATAAAGGGCTGGCTGTAATCAGGGTACGCCAGGATTTCATTCCCCGTGAGGGCCATCTTCAACTGGCGGAAGGACTCTTCTTCCAGCTTCTCCCATCTGAAGGGTGGCTTCTGGTTCTTGGCCTTCCTGGACTGGCCTATCAGGAGGTCCTGCATAGGAGCTGCCTTTTTGGTGAAACCGGGAATGAATCTTCGGTAGTAGCCTACCAACCCGAGGAACTGCCGCACTTCCTTTACGCTGGAGGGGCTTGGCCATTCCTTAATTGCGGTGATCTTATCAGGGTCGGGAGCCACTCCGTCAGCACTCACCACGTGTCCCAGGTACTGCACCTTTGGTTTCAGGAGGTGACACTTGGAGGGTTTCACCTTTAGGCCGTAGTTTGCCAGGGCTTCGAACACTTCTGCCAGGTGTATCAGGTGGTCCTCGTAGGTCTTGGAGTAGACGATGACATCGTCCAGGTATAACAGGACCGTCTCGAAGTTTCGGTGTCCCAGACAGCATTCCATCAATCGTTGGAAGGTTCCTGGTGCGTTGCAGAGTCCGAACGGCATGCAGGTAAACTCGCTAAGTCCCATCGGGGTGGTGAATGCGGTCTTCTCCCGGTCCGCCTCTGCTACAGGAACCTGCCAGTACCCGCTAGTGAGATCCAAAGTGGAGAAGAAGTTAGCAGATTTTAAAGCAGCCAAAGACTCCTCTATCCTTGGTAAGGGGTACGCATCTTTGTGTGTGATACGGTTGATTTTCCGGTAATCTACACACATTCTCATGGTGTTGTCCTTCTTTTTAACCAAGACTAGTGGAGCTGCCCAGGGGCTACAGCTATCCCTGATTACCCCAGCCTCCTTCATGTCTCTAAGCATCCCCTTGGCGTGTTGGTAGTGTGCAGGGGGTACGGGTCGGTATCTCTCCTTTATGGGAGGATGGTCTCCCGTGGGGATGTGGTGTTCTACCCCCTTTACTCGCCCGAAGTCTAACGGGTGTTTACTAAACACTCTCTCGTACTCTTGAACCACCCGATAGACTCCCTGTTTCTGGTGTGAGGGAGTGGAGTCAGTTCCCAAATGTAGTTGCTGACACCAGTCCTCCATTGGTTTCTTAGAGCCGTTACCTTCCTCTGGGTGAGATGGAGGCAAGGGTTCCACTGACTGTACAGAATTTTGGTCGATGGTATACAATTTGGCTAGCGTGGCATACCGGGGCAGGTATACTTCCCTCTTCCCGATATTTATTATGCGAACGGGCACCCTCCCATGGCGTACATCAACCACCTCCCGTGCCGTCAAAATGGTGGGCCTACTGTCTGAGTAGACTGGTTCTACCATTGCCTGGTAATCTCTACCTCTCAGACCAATAGCTGCCCGGCACCAAATCATCATTTCACTTTTCGGGGGCATGGCAATAGGGAAAGGGTCACACATTCTCACGCTTCCTATCTCACCACCGGAGAGTTCCACCTGTTGCCGCCGCATCAGTGCCCGGATCTCTTTTTGGAGCACTCGCTGCTGGCCGGAGCTGGCGTTCTTGGCAACCTGCTGTAAAATGAAAATCACCTCTGCAAGACAATTTTCAATCACATTAGTTCCTAGTGTTATCTTTGGGTGACTCTCGCGCTTGTCAATGTCTACAATGATCAGTCCCTGTGCTGCCAGTTCGACTCTACCGATTTTAATGGTCATCTCTTTAAATCCGATCTGTGGCACGGGCTGACCATTGCTGGCAATGATACTCAAGTCGTCGTCAGGGTAGCGGGTTATATCCGAGTCATTCCAGTACTGCTTGAAGAGCACGTACGGGATGGTGGTGACCTGTGACCCGGTGTCAAGTAGGGCACTCATAGGAATGCCATCCAGTACCACAGGCAAGACTGGACGTCCTCCCACATATTTGTCACGCCAGTTCGATGGGCCTGGTGATCTTATTCCTGGGGGTTGGCCCTCTACCCCAGGTTGTGCCAGTTTAAAGGACAGTACCTTGCCATATGTCCGGGTTGATTGCAGCGGCGGCAGATGGGTTGTCCGTCCTCGTTGTATCGGTCGCTGGGTCTTCCTCTGGCCGGTGGGGTCCTCCTTGGTCGACGCCACGGGATGTCCTCCGGTCCGGATGCCAGCTGGATCTTCCCTGGAGCAGAAACCTGTAAAGACTGCACAGTTCGGGTTAGCGCAGCAACGCTTTTAGCTAGCTCTTGGACCTGATGGTGCAGGTCTGGAGCCGGGTCATTGTTCAAAACCTGCGCGTCAGCTCCCACAGGCCCTGCCGACAAGGGCGCCGCCTCCTGGTGGTAAGCGGTAGTAGGGCGCCTGTGGGTCACCACGCCACCCGGTGCCGGTTCTCGGAGCACCCGGATGGCTCTGTCCTTGAACTGTGCAAAGTCCAGATGAGGATCCTGTAAGGCCATTGCCCGCAACTGGGTTCGGTGGGCATTGCAATATAGTCCCTCTATAAATTGTTCGGTCAACAGCCTGTCCTCGTTTCCCACGCCGTCAGGGTCGGTCTGCTTAATGGCTCTCAGGGCCTCTTGTAGGTTTAGTGCATAGTCCCTTATATTCTCATGTGCTCGCTGTTTGCACCCGTAGAATCTAAGCTTAATCTCGGCTGAGGTGCGGGTATCAAAGGTGTCCTTCAGCCGGGTTAATATCCCTGTGACAGTCCTCCTCCCAGGTGGCCAGGACTTTACCTCCTTTTGGGCTGCCCCGGTTAGTTGGGCCACCAGGATGCTCACTTTTTGCTCTTCTGTGAGGGGGTACACCTGGAAGAGGCTATCCAGCTTTTCTCTAAAGTCATTCAGGGTATGTGACTCCCCTGAGTACTGGGGTAGCCAGGCTGCCCCCGGGATATAGGTCATGGTGAAAGGCATGACCGCAGCAGCGGCGGCGCTGGCGGTGGCTGTGGCAGTGAAGCTCTCCTCCGTATCCGACATCCTCCTCCCCCCTAGTGGACCGTGGCCTACCTTGCGATGATCCTCTTCCGTAGGCCGCGGTTCCGCAGTGGATCGTCAGGGTTGAGGACCTTCCGTCGCGCTACTGTGACGTCGGCGTCTGCTGGGCTCCTTCCAGGACCTTACGCAACGTCCTGACGTGAGGCGGGGCTTCAGTTCTCGCGCGCTTTCAGAGTCCACGCCCCTCTTCTTCCCGCGCGTCTTCAAGATGGCGTCCAACGGCGGGAAAACTCCACGGATGGCGGGAAGAAGGCAGAAGATGGCGCCGGATGGCGGGAAAACTTCACGGATGGCGGGAAGAAGGCAGAAGATGGCGCCGGATGGCGGGAATCTTCACCACAGGTAAGTTTAACAGTCTTCTTTCAGGCACGCAGTACCCGGTGGTTGCGGGCACGGAATCCTGCCGACTACGCCAAAGTTGACGCGCCCCTGGGCCTGAGTCTCGCAGCGTTGCGCACGCGGGAGCCTACCCGGAGCCGGATCTGATAGGGGTAGTAGTCTCGTGGCGGTGACCCGGTCCGTGCCCAGGGAGTCAAGCTGAGTGGCAGAGTTTAGCAGAAGATGGTACGGTGTTCGACTACGCCACCCGTTGAATGCGGCTATGAGGCCGCCGCTGCAGGGCAGACCGCTGAGGCCGGTGGTACGATCGTGCAGCGTAGATGGTATAACCCCCAACGGGAGGGGTATGGCCTCAGGGCAGCCGACGTGTTTGAAGGGGGGTAGCAGAATAGCATGCAGGTAGCAGGAACCACTCAGAGATGGTGCGGTGTAGTTCAGGGTCTTTACTGATGACAAAGGTAGACCCTCCCGGAGTACTGGCTAGCGATCGGGGCCTGGTCAGTCCGTGAGCAGATGGGATCTCCCCTGGCCAGGCGGAGTTGTAGGCCTCCCCAACTAATTGTACTCTTCTGGCTACCTTGCTAGAGGCGGGTAAAAGTAGCCCACGTCCCTGAGTGTACCGTGTGGTGCTCACCCGTATGGCCGGTGACTCGGGGCCTTCTGGTAGCTTCCGCTCCACGACGGCGGTGCTGGTCCCTTGCGTGTGACCGTGCCTTCGGGTTTCTTGGCCAGAGGACCTGAAATCCCCTGCCGGTCGGTTTCTGCTGCTGGGTAAGGATTAGTCCCCACAGCCTCGGACTCCGGGTCCGGTGAGAACTCTTCAATCAGGGCGAGCTCTACAGCTTCCAGCCCCTGACTCCTTTTAGCACTGCTCCCACTGAGCTCCTGATCTTTCTTTCCTATAGCTGCTCCTCTCCAGACCAGACTATGTCTCTGTCTGGGACTCTTCTTCTCCTCTTTCTCCCTAACCCTGCCTCAGCCCCAGTCTTATATAGGGGAAGTTCTTCCCCTCCCAGGACTGGGCAGGAGGTGTGGCATGCATAGGATTCCTGACCAGGAGACCTCCCACCTGCTCTCAGACATAATATTGCTATTACTGTGGAAACCAGACCCCTGGGGTGCCACACACTCACTGTGTGTCTCAGTCGGATGGGTCTCTGGACACCAGCTGGGGGCGGCAGGATTCAGGCCTTTATACAGTAGGAGTGCCGGCAGAGCTCTCCGAGTCCTTGATGTAACTTGCTTCAGAGGGTGACAGGACCGCGCTCTCTCCAGCAGCGCGGGTATCTCAGAGGGGGCCACCACACTCTGCAGCGTAGAGGAATGCAGATCCACACCTCTCCGTCTTTCACAGCAAGCTGCCACGCTCCTTCTCCCCTGAACTTTCACTTCCTGCCCAGCTCCCTCCCCCCAAGTCCCTCCTCCTCCAATCCACTCTCTCTCCTTTTATCCTTCCAGGCTGTGTCATCTGACTGAAACAAGGGTCCCTGGGAATTGTAGTCCACTGCACCTCAGGGGAAAAACAGTTAATGTCTGTAGGTCCCTCTTTAACAGCAGCTGCAAAGCTCTTCTTAGTGGCTGTAAGTTCCAGTATACCGGTAGCTGCCCTGATAGTTCCATGTGCAGGTGTTACATTTCTTATTCAAAACTAGTGTGATTTGCTAGTTAAAGGTGTTTAGGAATTTATGTCTAATGACATGCACTTTATATTTTTGTCACCAGGCTTTTGCCACCTAGTCTGGGAGACTATGATTTCAGCAATGTATCACTTATTGTTTGCTGATGTTTTGATAAAATCACTGTTTTATCAGAATGAAATTATCATTAGAGGACTAGTAAACCTGCTGCCATGTAGTCCTCCATATTCATAATCTCTGTATAACCCCGCCCCCACCACTGATTGGCAACTTTCTGTGTACACTGTACATGGGCAGAAAGCTGCCAATCAGTGGTGTGGGCGGGGTTATACAGAGCTCAACATTCAGAGAACTGCTAGATCTGCAGCAGATAAAACAGTGATTTTATGAAAATGATTAAGTAAGTGATGCATTGCTGGAATCAGGGTCTCTGCCTCTACTTTATACTGCTCTCACATGAAGTAGCAACAACCAGGTGACAGATTCCCTTTACATGATCATTTAAGTTCATCCTCTGGGACCCCCGCTGATTGTAAGAATGAAGAAGCCAAAGCACTGTTTTGAATGTGCCACTGCGCAACCACAGGCTTTAGCAATCAGGTCACCAAAGAGTGGGGAGCCATTGTATCTGTTTTGTAGCGGAGGTCACTGGAGTGACCTGTGCTTGATCCACAGGTGTAGGAGAGAGTGAGTATGCCTCAGTTTATTGTTTTTTTAAGTGTCAATGCATTTGCAAATTGTTTTTAACATGTTGGGCAGCATATTTAAAGGGCGTCTGTCTGACGGTTTTAGCTATGTAATCTGAGAACAGCATGAGGTAGGGCCCGAGACACTGATTTCAGGGATGTGTCACTTTTTAGGCTGTATGCTGTTGTTTCAATACAATGAATGTTTTATCACCAGGAGATTATCACTTCCAGGACTGATGCTCCCATGAGCCCTGGTGTGTCCACCCCCTCTCAACTGATAAGCAGCTTATAGTCTATAGACAATGTACATAGAATGTTGAGCTGTGGGCAGGGTTAGCTTTATGAGCTCTGCTACATGCTACATCTAAAACCTCTGTGTCGCAACTGCTTCACCCAGTAAACTAAGTGATACATCACTGGAATCAGAGTCTCTGTCCCTATATTATGCTGCTCTCAGATGAGGTAGCAAAAAGTTGGTGACAAATTCCCTTTAAGTGATCGAATATATTAGACGTATGACATCAATTACTAAGAGGATTTATCCATTTAAATAAGTTTTTACATAATAAAATCTAATATCCCTGATCTCAGTAGTGCCACCTATATTCCATACTGAAAGGCTTTATCACAGCTGAAAGATCATCTTATGGTTCTATTCACATGTTATTGTTTATTTGTACACAATAAAAAAGATCAGATGTCATAAGTGCACTGGATCTGTTCATGCATTTATGATCCATGTGTCCCATTTGTACCGTCAGTATGTCACCCGTTTCTTATATGAGCAAAACAAATGTAGATAAAGCAAATTTCTCCTAGCAACTAGTCAGTGAAAAATGTATGCAATTGGGAAAGCATCCTTGTGCTGTTCGGGCTGCTTTTTCTTTCAGAGCCATTCACATTTTTCATCAATAAATCAGATAAAAATTGAACATGTCTGCTTTACAAAAAAAAAAGTACAATGCATGTGAAAAGACTCATGGCTATATAACGAGTATGTGTTAAAAACAAAACAAAAAAAAAACCCGATAGAACACAAACTATATGTGAAACTTGTATGTGTGAATGGGGCCTTAAAGAGAAGGGACGGCTTTAAAATTAAATTGGATGTAGCAATCCTAAAAGTCAATAGTGGCCCTTTAAAGGGAATCTGTCAGCAGTTTTTTTTTGCAATATAATCTGAGAACATCATAATGTAGGGGCAGAGGCCCTGATTCCAGCAATGTGTCACTTACTGGACTGCTTTTTGCAGTTTTGATAGAATCCTTGTTTTCTCGCCTGTTAGCAGTGCTCAGAATGCTAAGCTGTGTATAACCCCGCTCACACCCCTGATTGGCAGCTTCCTGTGTACAATGTATATTGACAGCTGCTAATCAGGGGTGAGGGCTTGATTGGACCAGGAGGCAGGAGACAACTAGTCATATAGTGATAATCTCCTGCTGATAAAACACTGATTGTATTGAACTACAGCAAAGTGACACATCCCTGGAATCAGGCTCTCTTCACCTACATTATGCTGCTCTCAGACTATATATCAAAAACCTGTTGATTCCCTTTAAAACATGCCACATGACTTAGGATATGAAGCCAAACCAGAAACTCCATTTGCAGAAACGTGTTTCAAGGTGTTTGCCCCTCATCAGTGCAAAGAAGGAGACCTGATTTGGCTGGGTGAGAGACCTCTGACATGGTGTCTAAGGGGGGATCATTTCTCCTTGTGGAGAGTGTCAAGCCATTGTAAGGAGACTTATAGGCCATTCAATGCTCTAGGAGCAGACACAGAAGAGGGCCACTGTGCAAGAACAATACATGGGCCCATTGCAGTCCAATAGCTCATCATAATGAACAATTCCACTTTATCTGGACATGGAAGTGGGCCCTGTGTGACTCCACAGTTTGCACCAATGGTATGTCCGCCCCTACAATGCTCCTGTGGGAATTGAAATATGCAAATGGTCACTTCAGAGAGGAAGAGGACAGGAACGCTAGTGTGGCGACCCTGCGGGTTCAGTTGCCACAGAGGTACTGCATCTCACCCAGAGGTGTGGTATCCCACTCTCAGGTAAGGATAGAGTGCTGCCCTGGATCCTAACACCTGCATCCAACACATTCCACTTCAGTGGGGGCAGGGCGAGATTGCTCCTAAGGGAGAGCACAGTCCCTGGTCCCTAGCTGAAGGGTGGTACTATGTAGTGGGTGTGGGTGGAGCATGTAATTCAGGGGAGCACAGGAAAGGAAGTGATATAAAAGAGGGAACCACCTTGGAAAGACAAGCAGTCAGTCAGTGGAGTTGAAGGGAGCAGGAGCTCTGCAGGAGCTCTGCTCAGGAGGAAGGTCTAGCAGAGAGGCCCAAGACTGAGAAGGAGAGGAGGAAGGAGAGAGGAGCAGGAGAGAAGGCTCCAGGAGGAACGAGGGGATCTTAGGGGTACGGGCAGTGCTGGAGGCCACCCGTACGCCCGAATCTACCAGGACATGGAAGGATCAAGCCGCAGAGGGGACCGGCCTCTAAACTAGTGAAGAACTACAAGGCTCAGCTAGAAACCGGAGGCTTCTGTACTTTTAGGGTGCAGTTGCCACAGCCACAGTTACATCGCCGAAAAGGTGGTCACAGAGGGTCTAGGGGACTGCAGCTCGCCTGACAAGACCCGAGACTACCGGCTTGGGACACTGATTGTGAGGCGCAGGGCAGGAAGGTGAGAGCCAGCGCAGGAAGACGACTGAGAAAGGCACACAGAACGGGGTCCCGTTAAGTGCTCTTGAATTACCTGAGGGATTGCTGAACCCCTCCCTGAGTAAGCACAGGGCGACGTGGGAAGTTACACCGGTACCTGTAACTTGGATTGCAACAACTGTGAGTAAACAACCTTGAAGACTGCACCCCACTGTCTCCATGAATTACTACTGCGCCATCACCCCTGCACTACACCGCAACATCCATAACATCTCAGCACGGCCCTGGAGCTAAGCTCTACCTGTGGAGAGCTAAACCAACTCTGCTGCATTTACACCAGTTCCAGAGGACCTGCTCCGCAGCGGCGGCTCCCTTTAGCCGCATACCAAAGGTGGCGTCACAAACTTTATACAAAAACTATAAATCCCCTGTAAATATTCCCATTTGGATTGACCGCCCTGGGTCACGGACCGGGTCACCGCCACTGTGACATCTCCTCTAGCAACAACCGGCCCGGCACCGAGTACCCCAGGGGGCGCGTCACTAGCGCCACCTACTGGGTTTTAGATGTGCAAAATAATGGTTGGTTATAACATTAGGTGATATGTATAAAATATGGTGTTTGTCTCTATATATCTACAGACGCTCTGCACCTCAGCAATCTCATGCTCTCCACCTGGTGTTGCAGTCTATCAAAGTTGTAGAACAGGGATTGAATAATTCAGTATCTGTCAGAGTAAAACCAGCACATGGGGTGCAGTTAAATATTTGTATGTCAGTTCCTGCTTCAGCTCAGCAACTGCAGTGAAACGTCAAGAAGGTCCATATGTTCCCTGCACCTTCAGTTATGCATCTGCCAGAATGATATAAAAATGTTTATTCTTTTGAGGAGCTGATTTTGTTATAACTGTATTTTATTATCAGTTTCCTGAAGCTAATAAGAATATGAATCAAAAAATGATTTTTTTTATTGGATGCAAAATAGCATTATGCTCTGCGTCCGCATAAATTATAATAAATAATCATAAATTGTAGACAAAAATAGCACATTTTACCTGTCATATAATAAAATGTTTGAATTGGAATCATAAAGTGCAAGTTTATATAAACCATATACAATAGGCCACTTTAGAAAAATGTCAGTAAAGAGAAATACAGAGGTGATTTCCATTGCAAATTGAACACGAGGCCTTGGAAGGGATTTAAAGACAGGTGGCTTTATACATTAAAACCTCTGAAAGACGATCACTGAACACTACGGTGAAAAATGGTCTTCAGAGGGATGAGGCTTTCAAGAAGAATGACCAATATACGAAGAATATAAGGGAATGAAAAATGTCATAGAAAATTCTGGTTAAAGGGAAGCTATCATCAGAAAATTACCTATTGATTAAATCAGATTTTTGTGTTAAATGTATTTTATTTTTACATTTTTGGCAGTAGTTTTTTTTTTACATAGCAATTTTCACATTGGCCACTGGGGCTTTTTTAGATTCTAACTTCCTGTTGTTTCTGGAAACAACACATGTACACAGCCACAAGTGGTCAGATCCTATCTTCTGAATAGAAGTGTCTAATGAGCATGTCTAAAGGTCATTGTGAAGAGAAGGAGAGCAGGGCAGCTGTGACATCACCTATTGTGATTGATAGATCCTGTGTTATCAGTTGTGTATAGAGGTGTTACCTGTCATTGTTATCTTGCCTTTACTAATAACTTTTATGTAAACTTTTCCTAAAACACAGAAAGTCCTAATGGTCATTCTGAAAATTGCAAGATTACTTATTTTATTTTTATTTAATAGAGGACATGATATGAAAAAAAAAATTGCCAACAATTTTTCAAAAATGCATGTAGCAAAAAAATCTTTAAAAAATCAAACAATATGTCATTTTCTGATGATATCTACCCTTTGAAGGGCTCCTACTCTGTACTGTGTAATGGCCGTGTCTGACCGTGCAGAGACATGGTCTGAACATACCACAGCCTGGGTTTGGATAACACCAGAACATTACCTGACTTACTGCAGCTTACCAAGTGTAACATTTTTGGTGGAGAAAGGATAATGCAATGGGGTTGTCTTTCAAAGGTCGGCCTAGGACCCTTAGTTCCATGAATGTAAATCTTAATGCTTCAGCACAAGATATTTTTGGACAATTGTAGCTTCCAACTTTCTAGGAACAATTTGGGGAAGGCCCCTTCCTGTTCCCCATACCGAGTGCACCAAGCAAGGCCCATAAAGTTTGTGCGCCCGGTCATGTTCTTACTCACCAGAGCATGGACTCAACTCCCATCAAGAACCTTTGGGGTGAACTAGAACGGAGATTGAGAGCCTGGTGATCTCCTCCAACATCAGCGTCTGACCTCACAAAAATTTCCACAGAACCTCCAAAATCTTGTAGAAATCCTTCCCCAAAGACTAGAATTTGTTATAGCTGCAAATGGGGATGAACTTCTTATTAATGTGTATGGATTTAGAATTGGCGGTCATAAAAGCTCCAAAAAGTCCTAATACTTTTTTTCCATATAGTGTATCTAATTAGTAGACTGCTCAATTTAGAATCACTAAGATTTAATGTAGAATTGACAATTAAATGTAGAGACATTCCAATCACCCTCTTTAGCACTAGGTATAGAACATAAGGACCCACCATATATCATTGTCTATGGCAGTGCTTACAGAATACAATAATTCCATGTTGATGGAGCTGAAGTTGTGCACCACCATGGTTTCTGTTGGATACATACTGTTACGGGTGTATCACTGGTGACAGACAGTCGCCCTGCAGTTGGTTGCAGGAGATCTCTACGTTTGGCATTACAGACATCTTCTTAGATGAGAGGCTGTCTCTCGGACCTAGCGGCTACCTTCCCCTGGCTAATTAGCTCCCTGGCCTGGGTGTATAAATACCTGGTGTGTCTGAGAGGGAGATGCCGGCTATATTCATTACTAGTTGTGAGGCTTTAGCAAGAGGAGTCATCTAAAGCTAAGCAATGCTCCCCTGTTTGTCTACCCTTGTTGTCTATAGAGTTTAGTGGAGATCGACTAGTTCTCATCTCCTCCCTTCCTTAGCCTTAGCCATACACCAGGGAAAGTAAGGGCGAGGCACATGTCCTGCGATTGCTGCAGAGCCAATATAGGGACGGTAGTTGAGACAGAGTGACACTAGACCAGTCTAGGAGGTCTCCAATCCCCGCTTTCCCTAGTGTCTGAGCTCCCTTTCCCTCTTTCCTCCGTGTTGCACTTAGTCTTTCCCACACCTTGCGTGACACATACAGAATCTAATAGAAAATATGAAATTAGAAGCACATGGAAGTACAATTGGGCTCCAAAAAATCTAAAGATGACCTAATATCGCCCGTCCGAACCATAGGGTATTTAAAGAAGTTGCCCACTACTATAACATTGATGATATAATAGCTGTCTACAAATAACTCAAGTGCTGTCACACTGTAGAGGGATCAGCTTTATTCTCTTTTGCACAAAGAAAGACTAGAAGCAATGGGTTAAAACTGAATGGGAGAAGATACAGATTAGATATTAGAAAAAACTTTTTGACAGTGAGGGTGAACAATGAGTGGAACAGGCGGCCACGAGAGGTGGTGAGTTCTCCTTCAATGGAAGTCTTCAGACAGAGGCTGGACAGACATCTGTCTGAGATGGTTTAGTGAATCCTGCATTGATCGGGGGGTTGGACACTATGACCCTGGAGGTCCCTTCCAACTCTACCTTTCTATGTTTCTATGATGATGACCTATCTTTAGTATAAGTCATCAATGTCTGATCGGTGGGGGTGCAACGCCCTGCAGCCCCTATTCTAATCTATAAGGGGTGGATGTGCAGGACTCGGCCGCAGCCTCTATCAGTAGATGGAGCAGCTCCATTACTGTGTAGCTTCAGCCACCGCCAGCACCTAGAGCAGCTGATTGCCGGAGGGTGCCGGGTGTCGCATCAGACATTGGTGTCCTATCCTAAGGATAGGCAATGTTAAAGTAGTGGACAACCTCTTTAGTAAGTGCTAATATCGCTCCACACACCAATGTAAGGCAAAGTTAACACAAAGTTATCTGTATCTATCTTGCTATCATAACTCTACTATATTAAGATATTAAGACTTTATTCCCAGTGAAGTTCCATCTGTGCTCTCTGCTAAATAACTATTTACATTTAATGTGAGCGTTTACTCAAGAGACAGAATGAGTTTTATGAGAGGGGAACATATTTTGTGACTTGAATAAATGTAGTATTAAATCGTTTAGGATTTACACTAAATCAATTCTGTTTCACATAATTGAGTCCGCCTACAGTGCAATAAATAGCGACAAACAGCGCATAAAAGAAATTCATTTAAAAGTCACAAAATCAATTTCGTCCATAAAATTAATTTTGTAAGTCATAAATAGATGGAAGGCCATCATTTCACAGTCCCCTTTTTGGTTTTTTTCTGAGTTCACGGATGGTAGTACGCTGTTACCAATGTTTAGAGTTTCATACTGACAAACCTCTTTAATCAGGAGAGAGTATCAAAGACAAGTCCAACTTTATAGCTCTCAGGTTCCATAAAATACTCATTTGTCCCTTCAGCACAAGGCTTTGAGGTATCTCTGTGATGAAGGGTTGTAGTCTGAAGACATTGAGGCACAGATTATTCTTTTGTGGTTCCTAACCGGCAGCTGGGTCGCAGGCACTTTAGTGCTCCTTCAGAGAGATAATTGGAATAATAGTCCGTTAATAAGGATTTTTGCTTTTGGCCAGGTACACAGTGTCCTTTTTAACTTCAGTAAAGTAATAGTCTAAATGATCTTCCTCTGATATCATCTTTTGATGTATAAACCGCTTTGCAAATCCTTCTTTTATTTTAAGTATATGGACACTGAAAATCAATAATCATTTGGGGATCAGGACCTACTTGGATTAATGAGAACAAATAGGAAACTGAACCCTTTATATTCATGTTTCTGTATTATTCTCCATTCTTTCATATTACATATTTTGCTTAATTTCCTTGTTACAGAAATAGGCTTTTCAGTTTATTATGCCTATTGTCTAAATAGGATAACACGTTTTAGAAACCCATCCAATGGTTCCAATTCATCATTTGCTTTTTTTTTTCCAAGTCCCTTTCCCTTTTTGTCTTGTGGTATTTGTAGCCGTTTTTTTGGAAGGAAGGAGACGCACAGCTAGGGTAAGAATGGATGCTAAATCAGTAAGCAACCAAAGTTACAACAAGCAAAACAAGAAGCATTGCTTAATGATCAGCACACCTGTGATAAAAGTATAATCATTTTATTGTGACAAGGAACCATAACAATTAAAACCAATTAAAAAAAAACAAAATATCCCCAGAGACCACTGGCATGTATGGCAATAATCATAATCGACAAGGAAATACAATAAATATACTGCACAAAATATAGACGTTAACACAACCCTATAAAGGTGCCAAAAAATGTACATAGTTCTAATATGGATCTAATATATACAATATATACAGATAAATATCCAATAAGGCACTATAAATATACAAGAATAGTACAACAAAAAAGCTGTCAAATAATAGCTATAATAGCAATGTCAACATTCTTCTGTCTATAAAAACACCTATGAAAATGTATAGCATATATATGATATATCAAAATCAATCCCAAGATGAGGGTCTAAGACATATATAACATAAAAAATACATGCAAATGAAGGTAGAGATAGTATACCACTATTAGGTAGGGTCCATGAATATAGGATCCAATATGCTAGGCAACGTGATATCAGTGGGGATAAGCCAACCCCATTTCTCTGCTGTAGAGCAGCTTCATCAGGGGAAGTGTGCCAAGTACGATCGGTGTCCACATATATATCACAAAGTAAATTAAATTATGATTTACTGGTGGCCATAGTCAAGAAAGTTCCACGAGGAGTAAAGAACGCAGATGATCCAAAAATGGCATTCTTCAAAATGGCGCATGTGGTTCATGAATTTTACTGCCATGAACTGTTTTTACAACCTGTTAGCACAAAGAAGTCTCACATTTGGCACAATAATACAAAAATTGTGGCAAAAACACAACGGGGGTGGGGGTGAGACTTGAATAGAGTGGAGTTGCACCAAATTTTGTAACTTTTTAAAAAGTCTTACATTAAGTATCAGACAAAAACATCTGTAATCACTTAATTTTGCCCACAAAGCGGAAAACAGAAAAACAAACAGGTGAGCACATATAAAATAGACTTAAAAAGGCACAAATAAAATAATGAAATAAGTGCAAAAACAGGACAAAGCTGCACAAAATACAGGCCCAAAGACAATGATGAAACAAAGCCTTCATCTTTACCTGCTATCTATGAAGGGGATGTCACAACAAAAAGAACTGATCCATTCTATATTACATACTTTTTAAATACCACAAGAACGTCCATGTCACTACTATGAATGTCTTATCTGAACATCCCTTTGACATCAGAAAAATTGTTGCATTAGTTATTTTTGTCTCGAAAGACATCTATGGGATATATCTATTGGAAACCTCTATCAAAAGCGTTATTTCCATCATCTCAACAGGTCATATTTAGGTAGATTTTGCAAATATAAACCACTATGCAATTAAATTTCACAATACAGCCATACATTATGATACAGTTCTCTTAGACCTGATGAGCCTGGTGTCTTATTTGAAAAATCTGTTTCAGAATGGCTGTATAAGACTTTTTGAAAGAATAAGTTTGAGTTTAATCTTTCAGTTTGAGTTTACCCATCCAGCTTTGATTGAAAGCTCATTAGTGTTACTCTTTCCTGGGCTTCTGATAAAATTTCACACTGCTCAGCTCACACCGTGTGAGTGTGTGTGTATATATAGATATAATATATCTATATATATATATTTAATATTTTCAAGTGTTAAAATAAAAAATTATATTTATAAATATATATTATTTTTAACATATGCAGCTTGTATTGTGAAATCTGCTGAGATCTGCTTTAATCCCTCCTGTGCTATTGCTAAAAAAAAATACCCAATGGCATAATAAAAAATTATTGTCCTTCCAAAAACACTACTATAACAGTATATCAGTATAGAAAACTACAGTACTTATTGCACTATATCTGAGAGCGATTAGCTAATTTGATCACTAAGAGTTAAAATTATAGTAGTATGTTAATAAAACAAAGCCTGTACACAGGGGTGGATTAAGAGTAGCAAGGGCCCCGGGCAGTTTAGAAGGCGCGGGGCCCCCCCCACACACACACACACCTGATGTATCACGTGACATGTCACATGATCCCCTGTGATAGATCATGTGATAGTTCATGTGAAATTAATTTGACACAATATTAATTATAATAATTTTTTTTAGGCTGTGTGCCCACTATGCGTTTTTTAAGCATTTCCGCAGCGGCAATTCCGCTGCAGAAACGCTTAAAAACGCTTGGTAGAAGGTCTGCCATGTTCCCCATTGATAATCCGCATGTGCTGTGCAGATGCTGCGGAAATTTCCACTGCGGATTATCATTGCGGAAACATCCGCAGCACTACCAATTATTTTACCGAAGCGCGGCGTTTTCGCCGCCATTGACTTGCATTGGAACGCATGAAATCCGCATCACTGCATCTGTACATGCAGAATCCAAGCGTTTCAATGTGCGGATGGTACCCGGGTCTGGAGAAGAGGAGACTCTCCTCCGGACCCGGGTACCATAGAACGTGTAAAAAAAGAATAAAATAAAAAATAAATATCATACTTACCTTTTGATGGCCCCCGGTGTCTTTATCCGATGCGTCCTGGCTTGCCGGCAGCTCGCGATGGTCTGAAAAGGACCTGCCGTGACGTCATTTAGTCATGTGACGGGTCACGCGACCGCTGACGTCGGCAGGCCATCAGAAGGTAAGTATATATTTATTTTTTACCATTCTTTTATGGTCACACTATATAAATCCATGCCGGTTGCATGGATTTATATAGTGTGACCAAGTTGTCAAGCACTTTCCAAGTGATGCTAAAATCGCTTGCAAAGCGCTTGTCACCCCGCATGCGGAAATGCATGTGAAGAACGTTTCACATCCGCTTGTCCCTGGCAGGAAAACGCATGTACAATCCACATGCATTTTTTCTTCCAGGGAGATGCAGAAACGCTCAAAAAAAATCCGGAGCATTTCTGCATCGTGGGCACATAGCCTTACATTAATTGTATGACTCAATATTGAGCACACATAGCCATCTATACACAGCAGGAGGCCGCATGTAGCCATCTATACACAGCAGGAGGCCGCACGTAGCCATCTATACACAGCGGGAAGCCGCACGTAGCCATCTATACACAGCGGGAGGCCGCATGGCGCCATCTATACACAGCGGGAGGCCGCACGGCGCCATCTATACACAACGGGAGGCCGCACGTCGCGCCACCTATACACAGCGGGAGGCCGCACGGCGCCACCTATACACAGTGGGAGGCCGCACAATGCCATCTATACACAGCAGGAGGCCGCACGGCGCCATCTATACACAGCAGGGGGCCGCACAATGCCATCTATACACAGCAGGGGGCCGCACGATGCCATCTATACACAGCGAGAGCCCGCATGGCGCCATCTATACACAGCGGGAGGCCGCACGGCGCCATCTATGCACAGCGGGAGGCTGCACGGCGCCATCTATACACAGCGGGAGGCCGCACGGAGCCCCCCCCCAGAGACAGCAGAAAGCCGCACAGCGCCATCTATACTCAGCGGGAAGCCGCACGCAGTCACGCACGCACACAAACATATACAGACATATACATACACGCATAAACAGATTTGAAACACAAAAATACATATAAACAGACATCACACAATGATATCTGCCTGCACATACACACACACTCATATACACACACACAGACACACACTCACCATCCCCCGGCTCAGCTCCAGTCCTGCTCTTTTCCGGTACAGCACTGCAGGCCGGTTGCACACTGCGTGATGTCACAGCTAGGAGACACGGCCGCGCACATGGAGGGCCGTGTCTCCTAGCAGTGACGCGGCCGGGCCAGCACAGGGAAGTTAACTGCTGCAGTGCTGGCCCGGCCGAAGAAGAAGCAGCGGCCGTGCGCCGCTGCTGGGGGAGCGGTCCGGGGCCCCCCCGCCACTGTCTGCCGGTATGTGCCACGGCGCCGCACATATAATGAGGACGATCTGGCCATGGGCCCCCCGGAGCCCCGGGCCCCTTGGAGGTTCGGGGCCCCTGGCGGTAGCCCAGATCGTCCTCATTATAATCCGCCTATGCCTGTACAAACATGGTGACAGTAAAAGTTAAAACATACAGCCAGAAAATATAAAAACTTCTTACGTCCACACTTACAGGACCTGTGAGAAGCCATTCCTTCAGTGCTCAGCTATTTGTGCTACTGTGCTCTCTTTCATCCTAATGCACTAACAGTAAGTTGTTATCATTATCTGTCATCTTGGGCTCTGTTCACTCGTCCAGTTGTCGTCAATTTCTAACAGATCCAGTATTTAAAAAAACTGGAGCCATTACAAACAGCAAAAATGGAAGCAAAATGAAATCAAAAATTTTCGTTTGGAAATTAATCAGTCTTAAAAAGAAGACACTTTACTTTCTAGTTTGCATCCGTTCTTCATCCGTTTTTACTGGAGGTGTCTCTGAGCATGTCTAGTATTCTGGACAAGCACGGTACTAAAGAATGGATCCATTAGCGGATAACAAAACAAATGACCATCAGTTAAGATCCGTTTCCCATAGAGTTAGCAAAAAAATTTTATGCGAGTTAAAAAAGTTTTTCAGACCATGGTTTTTAATACAGCTAAAAAAATGGATTTCAGCTGGATTGTAGTCAAGTGATAGGTTTTGGGATGAAAAC
Organism: Phyllobates terribilis; assembly: GCF_046119375.1. Lineage (NCBI taxonomy): Eukaryota > Metazoa > Chordata > Amphibia > Anura > Dendrobatidae > Phyllobates > Phyllobates terribilis. Next base: position 297,183,421 of record NW_027362768.1, read on the forward strand.
AAGAAATAAAATACATGTACTAAAATGGCCTTCCATTTTAGTACATGTATTTTATTTCTCTTGTTTTCATCCCAAAACCTATCCAAAATAAAAATAATTACTGTACATGTGAACAGATACAGTGAAGCTGCCGCTCAGTCATGGTCACTGTCTGTGAGAGTCTCCTAGCACACACTACTCTTGTCTGTTACAATACAGAGACCACTTGAAGTTGTGCAGTGGCTGCTGTAATCACAGGACTTTAGTAGCTAGCTCTTTTCTATATAATCCCATGTCACAGTATATATCTCTTTCTCTGTCCTTTTCGGCAAGGAGGAAGTAAAGTGCTTCAGTAATTTATGTCTCCTTCTTTGCACCATATTGAAATGAGTGTGTAGCCTTTCCATTGAACAACGCTACCAGATAATTTAGAATAATTGTAGATTAGAAACTTTAATTTACACACTGAGGTGCATTTGACGCGCCCCCTGGGCCAGTGCTGTTTGGGGGATACCCGGAGCCGGATCGGATGGGGGTTGTAGTCTCCGAGTGGCGGCGACCCGGTCCGTGCCCAGGGTGTCAAACTCAGTGTGTGGCAGTCTTGATAGATGTTATTGATGTTCTTAGTGTCGACTACGCCACCCGTTGATTTGCAGCTATGGAGCTGCCGCTGCAGGGCAGACCGCTGAGGCCGGTGTAGAATTGTGCAGCGTGATAGTATAACCCCCAACGGGAGGGGTATGGCCTCAGGGCAGCCGACGTGGAAAATGAGGGTAGCAGGAACCACTCAGAGACGGTGCGGTGTAATTCAGGGTCTTTACTGGTAACAACGATAGACCCTCCCGGAGTACTTGCTAGCGAACGGGGCCTGGTCAGTCCTTGAGCAGATGGGATCTCCCCTGGCCAGGCGGAGTTGTAGGCCTCCCAAACTGGCTGTACTCTTCTGGCTACCTTGCTAGAAGCTGATATAAGTAGCCCACGTCCCTGAGTGTACCGTGTGGTGCTCACCCGTATGGCCGGTGACTCGGGGCCTTCTAATGGCTTCCGCTCCACGATGGCGGTGCTGGTCCCACGCGTGTGACCGTGCCTTCGGGTTTCTGGGCCTGAGGATCTGAAATCCCCTGCCGGTCGGCTTCTGCTGCTGGGTAAGAGTTAATCCCCACAGCCTCGGACGCTGAGTCCGGTAAGAAAGCTTCTCAGTCAGGGCGAGCTCTGCAGCTGCCAGCCCCTGACTTGTAGTAGTATTGCTCCCACTGAGCTTCTGCTGTTTCTTCCTATGACTGTTTCTTGTCTCTACTCTCCTAGACTCCTAACCCTGCTTCAGCCCCGGGTTTATATAGGGGAAGTTCTTCTCCTCCCAAGACTGGGCAGGAGGTGTGGCATGCACAGGATCCCTGACCAAAGGACCTCCCACCTGCTCTCAGACATAACATTACATTACTGTGGGAACCAGACCCCTGGGGTGCCACATTCCCCCCTAGTGAAATTTAGTACTCCGGGACTAAACACATTTTTGTAAACATAACAGAGTACAACCAAAACATTATAATAAAGAGACACATAACAATGGTCACGGCGTGTCCGCAACCGGGTGCAGTCTTTGAGGGGAAGCAAGGTGTCCATTTCACCAAAACAGGGAGACGTAACCAGGTAGGGGTCTGTCCTACCCCGAGTCCTTAACAGTCTCTAGTCCATCCTGGGTTACGCTCCAACTAATTGTACAAGGATTCCCGGTAGATCCACCAAGGATTCCTAAAAATAACTAGAAACACAAAATTATACACAAGCAACAATACACAGGTAAACATAAATAAAACAATTTATACACTTTAAATCCTCCAGCGTGCGGGTAACTGGCCTCTAGTGGCCCTAGTGGACCTACGGAGCTGACTGCCTAGCCCTGAACTACAGGGTGTAGGAGCTGTCAAGGGTAAACTGGGCAGCTGTCTACCGGCTCTTTGGCTCACTAGGGGTATGGCAGGCTCACTGCAAGCAGAGGGTTGATCCTCCTGGTTTGCGGGTGTGGGGTCTTCTGCCTCCTGGACCGGCTGTTCTTCCAGCTCTACCTGTTTCTCCGTAGGCACTTGGGATGCTGGTTGGAGGAAGGTGAGTACGGGTACCACAACTGCACCATTGACTTGAGTCCAAGACCGAGGGAAGTCCCCGAGCACAGTACTAACCATATCTTCCCTTTCCTCTACGGGTCGATGGTCTTCTTGTTCCTCCTCAGGGTTCCTCAGTTGTTCGGGACACTTCTTCAGGTGGTCCCGGGATACAATGGCTGTGGTTTCCCCTCCGTCTTTACTGATGGTACAAACCTTCGGGTTTTCGTGGCTTGAGGGCAGTACGGTGTACGGGTCCTTCTCCCACTGGTCGTCCAACTTGTGGAGCCGTCTCTTCCTCTTTAAGACCTGCTCTCCGGGTACCAGGGGAACAGCGGGAGCATACTGGTTGTAAATTTTCTCTTGCCTTTCCCTAGCCTGACAGAGACTTCGCTCCACGCTCTCCTGTACTCTCCGGTACTGCTGCTGCCTCTCTGTGTCCCAGTCTGTTTCTGGTGAAGTGTCCTCGGGTGTCAGGACTCCCATTTCCAGGTCAACAGGTAACTTACCAGGTCTTGCCCTCATTAGGTAAGCCGGGGTACAGTTGGTGGAACCTACCGGGATGTGGTTGTATAGGTCCACCAGATCGGGCAACTTCTCAGGCCACAGACTGCGTTCTTCCAGGGGCAACGTTTTTAGAAGATCCATTACCACCTGGTTCATTTTCTCACAAAGTCCATTAGTTTGCGGATGGTAGGGTGTCGTCCTTATCTTCCGGCAGCCATACAGATTGCAGAATTCCTGGAAGACCTCCGCTTCAAAGGCAGGTCCCTGGTCCGTCAGCACTTGGTCCGGGTACCCGTGTGGACGGCAAAAGTGCTGCTGGAAGGCTCTAGCTGCTTTTGAGCCGTTAAGTCCTTGACGGGGACGACAACCAAAAACCGGGAGTAATGATCCACGATGGTTAACGCGTAGACGTAGCCACTTCTGCTTGGGGTCAGTTTTACATGATCCAAGGCTACCAGTTCCAACGGTTGCCGGGTGACGATGGACTGCAGGGGAGTCTTCTGGCTGGCACGGTCCTTCCTTCTCAGGTTGCACGGGCCACAGTCTCTGCACCATTTCTCAATGGTTCCCCTCATGCCTACCCAGTGGAATCGCTCGCGCAGCAGGAACTCCAGCTTCTTCCACCCGAAGTGTCCAGCTCCGTCGTGGTATGCCTCCATCACCATGGCTGCGTCTCTTCGTGGCACCACTACTTGCCAGAGTAGTTCATGCGTCCGGGAGTTAACCATTCTGCGGCACAACTTCCCCTTGTAAAGGAACAGTCGACTCTTCTCTGCCCATAGTTGTTTGGCTTCCTCCGGAGCGTCTGGTTCAAGGCAAGCCTCCGGGCGAGTCAGCATGTCCTTCACCAGTCGGACGGCAGGGTCGCTGTCTTGCATTTCCGCCCAGTTGTAGTGAGGTAAGGGGTTCAACGTAACAGCCTGCTTACTCCTTACACGGTGGGAATACTGGATAGTCCCATGACGGTGGAACGCAGGGAGTTCAACTTCTTCCAGTCCCTCCGGATCTTCTCCTTCGTCCGGCAGGTTGGGCATCCTGGACAGGGCGTCCGCGTTGGTATTGGAGCGTCCGGCCCGGTATTTGATTGTGAACTTGTAGTTGGACAGACGAGCCATCCACCTCTGCTCCAGGGCACCGAGTCTTGCCGTGTCCAGGTGTGTCAACGGGTTGTTATCCGTGTACACGGTGAACCGGGAAGAAGCGAGGTAATGCTTAAAGCGCTCGGTGACCGCCCATACTACGGCCAGGAACTCTAGCTTAAATGAGCTGTAATTCTCGGGGTTCCTTTCGGTGGGTCGCAGTTTTCGGCTGGCGTAGGCGATTACTCGTTCCTTCCCCTGCTGGATCTGGGACAGTACGGCTCCTAGCCCGATGTTACTGGCGTCGGTGTAGAGGATAAAGGGCTGGCTATAATCCGGGTACGCCAGGATTTCGTCCCCCGTGAGGGCCATCTTCAGCTGGCGGAAGGACTCTTCTTCCAGCTCCTCCCATTTGAAGGGCGGCTTCTGGTTCTTGGCCTTCCGGGACTGGCCTATCAGGAGGTCCTGCATAGGTGCTGCCTTTTTGGTGAAACCGGGAATAAACCTTCGGTAGTAGCCTACCAACCCGAGGAACTGCCGCACTTCTTTTACGCTGGAGGGGCTTGGCCATTCCTTAATTGCGGTGATCTTATCAGGGTCGGGAGCCACTCCGTCAGCGCTCACTACGTGTCCCAGGTACTGCACCTTTGGTTTCAGGAGGTGACACTTGGAGGGTTTCACCTTTAGGCCGTAGCTTGCCAGAGCTTCGAACACTTCCGCCAGGTGTTTCAGGTGGTCCTCATACGTCTTGGAATATACGATGACATCGTCCAGGTACAACAGGACCGTCTCGAAGTTTCTGTGGCCCAGACAACACTCCATTAGTCGTTGGAAGGTTCCTGGTGCGTTGCAGAGTCCGAACGGCATGCAGGTGAACTCGCTAAGTCCCATCGGGGTGGTGAATGCGGTCTTCTCCCGGTCCGCCTCTGCTACAGGAACCTGCCAGTACCCGCTAGTGAGATCCAAGGTAGAGAAGAAGTTAGCAGATCTTAAAGCAGCCAATGACTTCTCTATCCTTGGTAAGGGGTACGCATCCTTGTGTGTCATACGGTTGATTTTCCGGTAATCTACACACATTCTCATGGTGTTGTCTTTTTTTCTGACTAAGACTAGTGGAGCTGCCCAGGGGCTACAGCTATCCCTGATCACCCCAGCCTCCTTCATGTCTCTAAGCATCCCCTTGGCGTGTTGGTAGTGGGCAGGGGGTACGGGTCGATACCTCTCTTTTATAGGAGGATGGTCTCCCGTGGGGATGTGGTGTTCTACCCCCTTGACTCGCCCGAAGTCTAACGGGTGTTTACTGAACACTCTCTCGTACTCTTGAACCACCCGATAGACTCCTTGTTTCTGGTGTGCGGGAGTGGAGTCAGTACCCAGATGTAGTTGCTGACACCAGTCCTCCATGTTTTTCTTAGAGCCGTTACCTTCCTCCGGGTGAGATGGAGGCAAGGGTTCCACAGATTGTATAGAATTTTGGTTAATGGTATATAATTTGGCTAGCGTGGCATACCGGGGCAGGTACACTTCCCTCTCCCCGATATTTATTATGCGAACGGGCACCCTCCCATGGCGTACATCGACCACCCCCCGTGCTGTCAAAATGGTGGGCCTACTGTCTGAGTAAACTGGTTCTACCATTGCCTGGTAATCCCTACCTCTCAGACCAATAGCTGCCCGGCACCAAATCATCATTTCACTTTTTGGGGGCATGGCAATAGGAAAAGGGTCACACATTCTTACGCTACCAATCTCACCGCCGGAGAGTTCCACCTGTTGCCGTCGCATCAGCGCCCGGATCTCTTTCTGGAGCACCCGCTGCTCGCCGGAGCTGGCGTTCTTGGCAACCTGCTGTAAAAGGAAAATCACCTCTGCAAGACAATTTTCAATTACATTAGTTCCTAGAGTTATTTTTGGGTGACTCTCATGTTTGTCAATATCTACAATGATCAGTCCCTGTGCTGCCAGTTCGACTCTACCGATTTTGATGGTCACCTCTTTAAATCCGATCTGTGGCACGGGCTGGCCATTGCTGGCGATGATACTCAAGTCGTCGTCAGGGTAGCGGGTAATATCCGAGTCATTCCAGTACTGCTTAAAGAGCACGTACGGGATAGTGGTGACCTGTGACCCGGTGTCCAGTAGGGCACTCATGGGAATGCCATCCAGTACCACAGGCAAGACTGGATGTCCTCTCACATATCTGTCGCGCCAGTTCGATGGGCCTGGTGATCTTTTTCCTGGGGGTTGGCCCTCTACCCCAGGTTGTGCCCGTTTAAAGAACAGTACCTTGCCATATGTCCGGGTTGATTGCAGTGGCGGCAGATGGGTCGTCCGTCCTCGCTGTATCGGTCACTGGGTCTTCCTCTGGCCGGTGGGGTCCTCCTTGGTCGACGCCACGGGATGTCCTCCGGTCCGGATGCCAGCTGGATCTTCCCTGGGGTGGAAGCCTGTAAAGACTGCACAGTTCGGGTTAGCGCAGCAACGCTCTTAGCTAGCTCTTGGACCTGATGGTGTAGGTCTGGAGCCGAGTCATTGTCCAAAGCCTGCGCATCAGCTCCCACAGGCCCTGCCGACAAAGGCGCCGCCTCCTGGTGGTAAGTGATAGCAGGGCGCCCGTGGGTCACAACGCCACCCGGTGCCGGTTCTCGGAGCACCCGGATGGCTCTGTCCTTGAACTGTGCAAAGCCCAGATGGGGATCCTGTAAGGCCATTGCCCGCAACTGGGTTCGGTGGGTATTACAATATAGTCCCTCTATAAACTGTTCGGTCAACAGCCTGTCCTCGTTTCCCACTCCATCAGGGTCGGTCTGCTTAATGGCCCTCAGGGCCTCTTGTAGGTTTAGTGCATAGTCCCTTATACTCTCATGCGCTCGCTGCTTGCACCCGTAGAATCTAAGCTTAATCTCGGCTGAGGTGCGGGTATCAAAGGTGTCCTTCAGCCGGGTTAGTATCCCTGCGACAGTCTTCCTCCCAGGTGGCCAGGATTTTACTTCCCTTTTGGCTGCCCCGGTTAGTTGGGCCACCAGGATGCTCACTTTTTGCTCTTCTGTGAGGGGGTACACCTGGAAAAGGCTATCCAGCTTTTCTCTAAAGTCATGCAGGGTATGTGACTCCCCTGAGTACTGGGGTAGCCAAGCTGCTCCCGGGATATAGGGCATGGTGAAGGGCATAACTGCAGCAGCGGTAGCGCTGGCGGGGGTTGAGGCAGTGAAGCTCTCCTCCGTATCCGACATCTTCCTCCCCCCTAGTGGACCGTGGCCTACCTTGCGATGATCCTCTTCCGTAGGCCGCGGCTCCGCAGTGGATGGTTGAGGACCTTCCGTCGCGCTCCTGTGACGTCGGCGTCTGCTGGGCTCCTTCCAGGACCTTACGCAACGTCCGGACGTGAGGCAGGGCTTCAGTTCTCGCGCGCTTTCGGAGTCCACGCCCCTCTTCTTCCCGCGCGGCGTCCTCAAGATGGCGTCCAATGGCGGGAAAACTCCACGGATGGCGGGAAGAAGGCTGAAGATGGCGCCGGATGGCGGGAATCTTCACCACAGGTAAGTTTGAAAAGTCTCTTTTTCAGGCACGCAGTACCCGGTGGTTGCGGGCACGAAATCCTGCCGACTACGCCAAAGTTGACGCGCGCCCTGGGCCAGTGCTGTTTGGGGGATACCCGGAACCGGATCGGATGGGGGTTGTAGTCTCCGAGTGGCGGCGACCCGGTCCGTGCCCAGGGTGTCAAACTCAGTGTGTGGCAGTCTTGATAGATGTTATTGATGTTCTTAGTGTCGACTACGCCACCCGTTGATTTGCAGCTATGGAGCTGCCGCTGCAGGGCAGACCGCTGAGGCCGGTGTAGAATTGTGCAGCGTGATAGTATAACCCCCAACGGGAGGGGTATGGCCTCAGGGCAGCCGACGTGGAAAATGAGGGTAGCAGGAACCACTCAGAGACGGTGCGGTGTAATTCAGGGTCTTTACTGGTAACAACGATAGACCCTCCCGGAGTACTTGCTAGCGAACGGGGCCTGGTCAGTCCTTGAGCAGATGGGATCTCCCCTGGCCAGGCGGAGTTGTAGGCCTCCCAAACTGGCTGTACTCTTCTGGATACCTTGCTAGAAGCTGATATAAGTAGCCCACGTCCCTGAGTGTACCGTGTGGTGCTCACCCGTATGGCCGGTGACTCGGGGCCTTCTAATGGCTTCCGCTCCACGATGGCGGTGCTGGTCCCACGCGTGTGACCGTGTCTTCGGGTTTCTGGGCCTGAGGATCTGAAATCCCCTGCCGGTCGGCTTCTGCTGCTGGGTAAGAGTTAATCCCCACAGCCTCGGACGCCGAGTCCGGTAAGAAAGCTTCTCAGTCAGGGCGAGCTCTGCAGCTGCCAGCCCCTGACTTGTAGTAGTATTGCTCCCACTGAGCTTCTGCTGTTTCTTCCTATGACTGTTTCTTGTCTCTACTCTCCTAGACTCCTAACCCTGCTTCAGCCCCGGGTTTATATAGGGGAAGTTCTTCTCCTCCCAAGACTGGGCAGGAGGTGTGGCATGCACAGGATCCCTGACCAAAGGACCTCCCACCTGCTCTCAGACATAACATTACATTACTGTGGGAATCAGACCCCTGGGGTGCCACACATTTACTAAAAGGAATTTAATTGGATTACCGGAGGTGTGCCTCAATGTAATTACATCTCAATAAGCTCCTTTTCAGAGTTGTGAGTGAAAGCAGATTTGGGCTTGTATTTCAGGTTGTATGATAGAAGTGCTACATTTGTTTGTTGACAAACGCAAATAATATCCTCCTCTTAATTTAATTTTGTCACAGGTTGAAGCTTATTACTTGGTTCAAGCACTGATTTAACTAATTTTTTATATATATATATACAGTACAGACCAAAAGTTTGGACACACCTCATTTAAAGATTTTTCTGTATTTTCATGACTATGAAAATTGTACATTCACACTGAAGGCATCAAAACTATGAATTAACACATGTGGAATTATATACTTAACAAAAAAGTGTGAAACAACTGAAAATATGTCTTATATTCTAGGTTCTTCAAAGTAGCCACCTTTTGCTTTGATGACTGCTTTGCACACTCTTGGCATTCTCTTGATGAGCTTCAAGAGGTAGTCACCGGAAATGGTCTTCCAACAATCTTGAAGGAGTTCCCAGAGATGCTTAGCACTTGTTGGCCCCTTTGCCTTCACTCTGCGGTCCAGCGCACCCCAAACCATCTCGATTGGGTTCAGGTCTGGTGACTGTGGAGGCCAGGTCATCTGGCGTAGCACCCCATCACTCTCCTTCTTGGTCAAATAGCTCTTACACAGCCTGGAGGTGTGTTTGGGGTCATTGTCCTGTTGAAAAATAAATGATGGTCCAACTAAATGCAAACCGGATGGAATAGCATGCCGCTGCAAGATGCTGTGGTAGCCATGCTGGTTCCGTATGCCTTCAATTTTGAATAAATCCCCAACAGTGTCACCAGCAAAGCACCCCCACACCATCACACCTCCTCCTCCATGCTTCACGGTGGGAACCAGGCATGTAGAGTCCATCCGTTCACCTTTTCTGCATCGCACAAAGACGGTGGTTGGAACCAAAGATCTCAAATTTGGACTCATCAGACCAAAGCACAGATTTCCACTGGTCTAATGTCCATTCCTTGTGTTCTTTAGCCCAAACAAGTCTCTTCTGCTTGTTGCCTGTCCTTAGCAGTGGTTTCCTAGCAGCTATTTTACCATGAAGGCCTGCTGCACAAAGTCTCCTCTTAACAGTTGTTGAAGAGATGTGTCTGCTGCTAGAACTCTGTGTGGCATTGACCTGGTCTCTAATCTGAGCTGCTGTTAACCTGCGATTTCTGAGGCTGGTGACTCGGATAAACTTATCCACAGAAGCAGAGGTGACTCTTGGTCTTCCTTTCCTGGGGCGGTCCTCATGTGAGCCAGTTTCTTTGTAGCGCTTGATGGTTTTTGCAACTGCACTTGGGGACACTTTCAAAGTTTTCCCAATTTTTCACACTGACTGACCTTCATTTCTTAAAGTAATGATGGCCACTCGTTTTTCTTTACTTAGCTGCTTTTTTCTAGCCATAATACAAATTCTAACAGTCTATTCAGTAGGACTATCAGCTGTGTATCCACCTGACTTCTGCACAACACAACTGATGGTCCCAACCCCATTTATAAGGCAAGAAATCCCACTTATTAAACCTGACAGGGCACACCTGTGAAGTGAAAACCATTTCCGGTGACTACCTCTTGAAGCTCATCAAGAGAATGCCAAGAGTGTGCAAAGCAGTCATCAAAGCAAAAGGTGGCTACTTTGAAGAAGCTAGAATATAAGACATATTTTCAGTTGTTTCACACTTTTTTGCTAAGTATATAATTCCACATGTGGTAATTCATAGTTTTGATGCCTTCTGTGTGAATGTACAATTTTCATAGTCGTGAAAATACAGAAAAATCTTTAAATGAGAAGGTGTGTCCAAACTTTTGGTCTGTACTGTATAACGGTTTAGGCTTTAACTGGAGAAGAATATGGAGTTGGAGTAGTTGGCGCTCACGAAAAAAGTTGGAATTTGGGACTTAAAATGTTGTTATATACCACTTCTAAGCAATTATAGCAAGTGTCACAGTAAGCGTTACATTAGCTAATTAACTTCTTTGAAGACAGAACCTTATAAACTCCTCTTAATTAACACTGGCGTACTGATTGCTGCTACAGATGAAAGCTGCCAAAGCTGCATGCTTGTGTACCGACAAGAGAAAGAACAACATACAGTGTGTGACATAATCTAGTTAATATATATGCACACAGATGTAGCGGGACTGAATTTGTTATGTCAATTTTTCTACTATTTATAGAGATAACCTTATAGTTTAAAGAAAATCCACAGAAAAATATATGTATGTATCATGATAAGTTGTGTTTGTGTCCCTTGCCTTCATACTTCTTTAATAGTCACATATTAGTTAAATATGGGTGACTACTAAACAAGCTCCTACCGGTACTGGAAAGCAGCGCAGGAGTGTTAATCTTATAAGCTTAAAGGGATTCTGTCAGCCCAAATTTACACTGGATTCTCTCATTTGTCTCCATATCACCAGAGTGCAAGAGTGAGCAGACACATCACTCTCACTTCATTACTAACATCGCTCGGGAATAGCGGTTATTGCGAGGCATGTCAGTAGAGTGGAGAGCGTGATGTGTGTGCTCGCTCCTACACTGAAGCGATTGCAGAAGAGAGGAGCATTGACAGCAGAATGGAGAGCGCGATGTGTATGCTCGCTCCTACGCTGAAGTGATAGCAAGCAAAAGAGACTAGCGATGACAGCAGAGTGGAGAGAGTGATGAGTGTGCTCACTCCTGCACTGCAGTGATAGCAGAAGAGAAGAAAGATAATAGCAAAGTGGAGAGTGATGTGTGTGCTCACTCCTGCACTGAAGTGATAGCGGAAGAGAGGAGCGATGACAGCACAGTGGAGAGAGTGTTGTGTGTTCTTACTTATGTACTGAAGTGATAGCAGAAGAGAAGAGCGATGACGGCAGAGTTGAGAGAGTGATGAGTGTGCTCACTCCTGCACTGAAGTGATAGGAAAAGAGGGGAGTGATGACAGCAGAGTGGAGAGAGTGGTGTATGTGCTCTCTCCTGCACTGAAGTGATAGCTGAAGAGAGGAGCGATGACAGCAGAGAGGAGAGAGTGATGTGTGTGCTCACTCCTACACATAAACAGTGTGCACATAATGGAAGTTTATCTTCACACAGCACTGGTTCTGGCCAAGCCAACACTGTCAACATGGAATTAGTAGCGGCAATCCAAATAAGTGGGTGTAATGGTGCACTGACTCATTTAGTCACGCAAAGGGTGCCCTGAGCACCTTCATTTATATGTTACAATAAAGTTATTTTTGGGGGGCAACAGAAGAACAGATTTGAAAACTGAAAGAACATTTTTTATGCTCCATCTCCTAAAATCTGTGTTTAGTTTGAAGTATAAATTTGGATTGACTAGACTCCCTTTAAATAGTCATTTTGGTTTCAACTAACTTTGCATAAGTCAATAGTACAAACATATATAAGAAACTTTGTAATACATCTTGTCAGGGAAATATGCTTCTTTCTCCACTTATGAGCCACTTCTTCTCCTCCCCTTGCCTATTGAACTTTCAATTTACTCTGAAAACAATAAAAATCATTCTTATCATTCTTGGTCAAGCCAAAAATATTGAGGTATCAGATCACAGCTTCTTATTGAAGTCTATGGAGAGACGAGGACTGAGAAATATAGTGAGAGACACATGCAGACCGTGCTGCAGCTTTCTAGTGTTTATCTCACACCACTACTCTGGATTTACAGCTACACTTCTCAGTACTGCTGTATGAAGTCATTCATGCTATGACAGGTATGCTTTAACGTTACTGTTGAAGGTTTTATCATAGGGCATATAGCTTGTTTGGTTGTTCAGGTACCAGGAAATATAACAAAAGGCATTGATTCAATTGTAATGTGTGCAGGGTGTAAATTTCAATATCTATAGTGCTAGTTCTTTAACAATGACCATGTACAGTCCCTATAAAATTATTTATCACCCACGCTGACATGAAATCGTATTCTTCTGATAGTAAGTGTCATAAAAGCCCAATTAAATTTGTAGTGATTTAATGCCGTTACACAATAAAACATGAAGTATTAATGGAAGCTGAATACCATTTTCATAGGCACTTTGCGCTGAAGAGAAGTAAAAAAGAAAAATCATCTTCAGCATTTTTTTAAAGAATAGAATCAAATTTTGGAAACCGTTTTTTTTTTGCAACTGGAAAGTATTGCTTATTTGAGGTGCAACCATTAAAGTTTAATGCTGTTCATATAGAAGTAGTAGTACAAGTCACCTCTATGGCAAACCCTACAGCTCCATACAAAACTGAACTATTATTACAGTAGTGTGCATGAGCTCTTAAGGTAATTAATTATACTGAGATGTTCATGATTTTATAATTTTGGGCAAAATGTTTACTTAATTGGGTGATAATTAAAAGTAAATAGAAAAATAGCTTGATCCATGAGATTGGGATTGTTTTTCTGAGGGTGGAATCAAACTGAATGCTGACCATAAAATCTAATTTATGTCAAAGTGTACATCAGGACTTAAAGGGGTTTACCCACGAACAAAAGTTGATTTTAATACACAGGGTGGGCCATTTATATGGATACACCTAAATTAAATGGGAATGGTTGGTGATATCAACTTCCTGTTTGTGGCTCATTAGTATATGGGAGGGGGAAAACTTTTCCAGATGGGTGGTGACCATGGCGGCCATTTTGAAGTCGGCCATTTTGGATCCAACTTTATTTTTTTCAATGGTAAGAGGGTCATGTGACACATCGGACTTATTGAGAATTTCCTAAGAAAAACAATGGTGTGCTTGGTTTTAACGTAACTTTATTCTTTCATGAGTTTTTTACAAGTTTTTGACCACTTATAAAATGTGTTCAAAGTGCTGCCCATTGTGTTGGATTGTCAATGCAACCCTCTTCTTTTTGTGGGAAAAATGGGATTTTTTCATTTTTACGGCTCAATGTTATAAAATTCTTTGAAGCACCTGGGGGTTCAAGGTGTTCACCACACATCTAGATAAGTTCCCTGAGAGGTCTAGTTTCCAAAATGGTGTCACTTGTGGGGGGTTTCCACTCTTTAGGCACATCGGGGGCTCTCCAAACGCTTTATGGCGTCTGATATGGTTATTCAAGCAAATTTTACATTCAAAAAGTCAAATGGCGCTCCTTCCCTTCCGAGCCCTTCCATGCTCCCAAACAGTGGTTTTCCCCCACATATGGGGTATCGGCTTACTCAGGAGAAATTGCGCAGCAAATTGTATGGTGCAATTTCTCCTATTACCCTTATGAAAATGCAAAATTTGGGGCTGAAAAACATTTTTGTGGGAAAAATATGAACATTTTATTTTTATGGCTGAATCTTATAAACTTCTGTGAAGCACCTGGGGGTTCAAGGTGCTCACCACACACATAGATAAGTTCCCTGAGAGGTCTAGTTTCCAAAATGGTGTCACTTGTGAGGGGTTTCCATTGTTTAGACACATCAGTGGCTCTACAAACGCGACATGGCGTCCGCTAATTATTCCAGAAAATTTTACATTCAAAAAGTCAAATGGTGCTCCTTCCCATACGAGCCCTGCCGTTTTCCTCCACCTATGGGGTATTTGCGTGTTCAGGGGAAATTGCACAACAAATTTTGGGGTCCATTTTTTCTGGTTACCCTTGCGAAAATAAAAAAATTTGGCTCTAAAGGAAAATTTTTGTGAAAAAAAGTAAAATTTCATTGTTTTCATCCACATTCCAAAAATTTCTGTGAAGCACCTAAAGAGTTAATAAACTTCTTGAATGTCATTTTGAGCACCTTGAGGGGTTCAGTTTTTAGAATGGTGTCACTTCTGGGTATTTTATGTCATAAAGGGCCCTCAAAGTCATTTCAAATGTGATGTGGTCCCTAAAAAAATGGTTTTGTAAATTTGGTTGGAAAAATGAGAAATCGCTGGTCAACTTTTAACCCTTATAACTTCCTAACAAAAAAAAATTTGGGTTCCAAAATTGTGCTGATGTAAAGTACACATGTGGGAAATATTATTTATTAACTATTTTGTGTGACATATCTCTCTGATTTAAGGGCATAAAAATTCAAAGTTTGAAAATTGCGAAATTTTCGCCACATTTCTGTTTTTTTCACAAATAAATGTCAGTCACATCAAATAAATTTTACCACTACCATGAAGTACAATATGTCACGAAAAAGAGTCTCAGAATCAGGGGGATCCGTTGAAGCGTTCCAGAGTTATTACCTCATAAAGTGACAGTGGTCAGAATTGTAAAATTTGGCCCGGTTCTGAAGGTGAAAACAGGCTCGGGGGTGAAGGGGTTAAATTTCCACAAATTGTGAAAAGTGACTACATTTTTTTTTAAAGTATAAAACTGTAATCCATTGCAAACACTTTTGTACTTTAGGGCAAATCCTACCCACATATAAGATTTATCCATCATTCATATAACCCCTGGAGCAGTCAGACGGACAGTATGGAATTGGTTTAACCCTTTCATTGAAAGCTCATAGAATAATTCCCATATTGTTTGCTGTAAAGTCACCTGTTGTATTATTTTTATAGAATAATTATGTGGTATGTTAAAAGCAAAAAATATACCTTCTATTGTTTTATTAGAATTTTGTTTCATTATTTGGTGTTTGTGTATTTATTGTATTATTTATTTCTACTTCATATTGATGTTATAATTAGTTTTTTTTTATGTACCATACATTTATTTCTACTTTTTGGGGTAGGGCTGCATTTTGCTTGTGACCTAAAGCAATAAAAGTGCATTTACACTAGATAATTATTATGAAAGATCGTTCCTAGTTTCATGATAATTATGAAGTACCAATCACCCGATGAACAAGCAAAATGCTTGTTCATCAGTTGAAATGATTTTTAAGCCTACTTAAAAACAAATAATTCTCAGCAGCACATGGATATGTGCTGCCGAGAACAATGACAGTCTATGCCCCCTGATGGTTCTGTGCGTATCAGAGGTGTGGTCTGCATCTCTAAACGGGTTATTAAACAATTGCCGACCTGCCAATATGTAGCCGATCAGCAAGTGTAAACCAGGGCTGTGGAGTCAGTAAGCCAAACCTCCGACTCCTCAATTTCCCTGACTTCCAACTCCACGACTATGACTCCACAGCCGCACCTCACTACTGAGCATGTACATAAAGTGCGGCATAGATTCATCTCAACTTAAAGTCTAGATCCTTAGACCAGGAACAGAATAGACATTTATAGGACATTTCATAACTTTCCCAAATTTTTATGAAAACATTTACAGCACATCCTGCATTGTACTACTGTACCCAATGTATTATATATTTTAGGAGTTGGAGTCAGTCCATTTATACCGACTCCGCCTTAACCAAAATGGACACCGACTCAGACTCCACAGCCCTGGTATAAACTAACCCTTATGGTCTTGTTCATCAAGACCAGCGTTGTTCACGTCGGTCTTGATGAAGAGATGCAGAAAATTAAATCATCGCACACTCGTAGGTACAGTTGCAGTGTTCATTTATTAACAGGCAATAAATCAAATCAAAATGGTGAAGGCGACAGTAGACGTTTCGACCTTTAACTAGGCCTTATTCATTAGGTCGCTACTGTGAAAGAGAGGTAGAACAAAATAAGAACAAACACAATGTTTTACAGATAATATATACAATTCCAGGTGGTTATGGAGTCATGACAAGGAAGAGAAAGGGTTGCCTTACACCAAATAGCTTACTGGCAACGATGGACGTCAACAGTCTATACACCTCCATTAGCCACAAGAAGGGACTGGAGGCCACTTCACAACTTCTCTCACAATCCAACCTATCTCCCTTATCAGTCCAGTTTTACCTGGAACTACTATCGCTAGTCCTACATGAGAACTTCTTTCTGTTCAGGGATGAATTTTTCATACAGGAACGTGGGACTGCAATGGGCTCGAACGTAGCGCCAGCCTACGCAAATGCCTACATGCGCAAATTTGATGAAGAATATGTCTACACAAATGAGCTATTTAAATTACACTGTACCACTTACCATCGCTATATTGACGATATCTTCCTCATCTGGCAGGGACCACACTAGACACTCACTACTTTCTTTACTTACCTTAACTCCATCAGATCAGAGCTACAATTCACCCTCAACTATGACTCGAAACAAATCCCATTCCTTGACACTATGGTCATCCACAACGGTGACGGTATACTTACAACCGTAGTAGTATATTCCCGGCACACATATAAAGAGACAAAAATTGTTTGATGCAAATAAAATAGTTTAATACTGACAGATCCTCAATCAAAATCCGATGATCGTTTCAATCAATATTAGATTTTCATCAGGGACGGGGATCTCTAATCAAAAATTGTGTTGTATAGAGTGCCAATGTCGTGGCTCAGTAACCCGCATCGGGTCCTAAAGATGCTAGGAGAAGGAATCACCCAAAGGTACGGACAAGTAGATCACCCCAAGAGAATGCTTGTTAGGGTATCAAAAGGAAATCCCAATATGAGAGGGGGGGGGATCTATATTAAATAGCAAAACTCCGTAGTACAGGAAGTGGTGTCCAGCTGAAGCGCGACGGGCATAGCACATCCGACGGCATATTCACCCTGTACAGGTCCTAAGCCGCAGTTCTATTTCTCACACTTATCCTTTAATTATAACGATTGGACACCACTTCCTGTACTACGGAGTTTTGCTATTTAATATAGATCAATATTGAGTGAAACGATCGTCGGATTTTGATTGAGGATCTGTCAGTATTAAACTATTTTATTTGCATCAAACAATTTTTGTCTCTTTATATGTGTGCCGGGAATATACTACTACTATTGAAGTTTTTTTTCCCTGAGCACCTATTATATCGGTTGAGCACAGCTTTCTCTTTGTAGGTAAACTTACAACTGACTTGTTCTCAAAACCTACAGACTGTAACAGTCTTCTGCACTACTTCAGCTGCCATGCTAGGACTACTAAGAACAGTCTCCCATGTTCCCAATTTCATAGAATCACTCAGATTGTCTCCGATCCCAGTGTCCTTCCACAACGTCTCCAGGATATGTCACAGAAGTTCAGTGAAACCCAATACCCCACCCAACTCCTCCAGCAGGAAAGTACGTGAGCACTAGAACCGAAACCACCACATCCCCCAACTACTAAAGTAGAAAGAGTGCCTTTCGTTCATATGTATCCTCTGATGCCCAAAATCCATGCAACCATCAAGAAGCACTGGCCCGTCTTATCTAAGGCTTATCCAGAGATCCCTGCCTTTACCACCCCTGCACTTATGTGCACCAAAAGATTAAAGATAAAATCATCAGGGCAGACATAGGGAGCTTACGCACAACCGCCTCACAACGCCTACTTAGCTCTCGCTGCCACGGCACCTTTCCATGCCTGAGCTGCGCAGCGTGTTCTACTATCATCAAGTCAGACACCATCACACACCCCAGAACTGGAAAGAGCTACCCCATCAAGGGATTCTTCACATGTGACTCCAACTTCGTGATTTACGTGGTCAAATGTCCATGTGGTCTCCTCTATGTGGGCGAAACCACACAACACATTAGGGACCGCATAGCAAGCCACAAATCGACTGTCCGCTGTGGCAAAAACTGGCTTCCATTACCAGACCATTTCACCAAAGCCAAACATACTGTGCCCCAACTCCGTTTTCAAGTGATAGGACATGTGGTGAGGCCCAGACGGGGGGGCAATCACATTCAACTACTCAAACAGCGCGAGTCATATTGGATATATACCCTCCACACCCTTTCCCCCAAAGGATTAAATAGTGAAATAGATTGGAGCCATTAACCCGCTAACCTATCCTTTTTCTTCAACAGACTCACTTAATCCACTTGACCTTATAGGTGAGTTTCCCCCCCCCCCCCCGTTGTCCCTGACAATATACATCCCCACAACATATGTACTGATCCCATTATTAATCCCTCACCCTCAACCACCATGTTGATACAGTGATCCACATTAACTTTAATTTTTCCTTCCTAATCCCCCTTGCTGTCACATGCTGGCCGGATCTCCCTGACCGCTGTTCATAACAGTGCTGCCCCGGGCTGCTTTCTCTATCTGTTCCCCTGACAATCCCTAATCACCACATATGGCCAGCGGCGATGCGCACATGCGCCGCCTGAGGACCGCTTTGTTTATGATCTCCTTGACAACACTGAGCCGGCTCTCCCCGCAATACTGAGTCAAAAGCGGGACGTCACTTCCGTGGCCACAACCCGCCCATGACGTACTTCCGGCACAGTGCTTAGTGCCGATATTTAAACACTGTCCACCGCACTTCGCCACAGCCCACGGACGCAGTCAGGCGCAGTAACGCCGCTCCCATACTCTCCTGAGGAGCCAGAACTGGGACCATACCACAGGTGCTGGTAGCGCTCCTTGCACTATTATCCAGGTATTTGACTAAGCAACACAGGCCCTTACCCTCATGACTGTACACCACAGCATGGAATCCTAACCTGGTTATTTACATGTTTTTCCAGATCTACACAGGCTGGCTCTCACAGGGACTTATAGAAAGGTACTTCCAGCATACATCTCCCCCCCCTCAAATACCCTATAGTGACCCTGACTTATATCCTCTTAATGTTACAGCTCTCTATTGGATCACTCCCATCATTACTCCCTCTCATCTTATTGGCACACATCCAAATCTTGACTAAATGTAAGGAAATTCGTCCCGCCCACTTTGTGAGAGATGCGCAAAAATGATGTGAGAACACCAAGTCACAAAACTTTACCACAGCCTGGAGTTGTGCCAAAATTTTTTGAATTTTCAAAACTTGTTACAATAGAATACTGGTGTAAAAACTGTGTTGAATTGGACCCTAAGACTTTACTAAACCTTTTCATAATAGTTTTTTTTCCTGTGCAAAAAATAATGATGAGTCTCTTGCCAGTATAACACAATACAGCGCATTCCTCCTAAAATGATATAAGCGGGCAATGATCAAACGTCCAAAGTTGTTTTCAATTTAGTACAATCAGATGTTGATGTGGCATTAATTCAGACAAATTATTCATCTTCTGTGCATGATTCTATCATTTGACAACGATTATCTTGTCTCTCTAGATTCCCTGTAAAAAGCATTTCTACCAGGTTTCTCCAAGCCTTTCCTTCTAATTATTGATATGATTGGAGTTTATTACTTTTTAGAAACTTTGATGTAAGTTCAGTATTTTTCTGCAGCCTACATCGATATACTAGGTCATGGGTGCAAAATTAATACTCTTCCTCAGTCAATTGATAAGTAAAATTAAGAGAATACATAGCGCCTGGTGTACTGCTGAAAAGGATACTTAGGAGGAGTGTCAATGACAACCAATAAGCATCTCTGACAGAGTGAATTGAAATGCTGATTGGCTGAGATCTGTTGAGGGCAACATAAACAGGCTGAGTCCTTTTCAGTTGGTTTCCAGGCACTATATAATTACTATTGGTCTGATGGTTAGTTTTTCCTCTCTTTTTGCCATTGTAGCTATTTTAACTATACATTTTCACATTGCAACCTCTTGTAAAACATTTTTTAATCAGTAAGCAGACAAATATGATCTATAAGTACAACCCCCTTTTTATTTGTGTGAGCTGTAGTCAGTCATCAACATACAGTCGTATAATAAGCTAAGTCACAGGACTTCATTGGATTGGTGTAAGCCACGGGAATACTTTTAAATACAGTAGTTCACTCGTAGAGATTTCTAAAAGCATAATGCACCAGTATGAATCTAGGATCAAAAATGTGTAATTAGAGCCTCTGATATACAAAACGCATTTTGTGTATAAAACAACCTCTCCTCTGAGAGAGCAAGCATGAGCTGGTCCATAACTGATCCGCGGCTTTTGTTATTCACTAGCAACATAAAGTAATTAATTGCCAAAGAACAATGGCATCTCCTATTTCACTGCAGCATTCACACAACATCTTTGCTCTTCAATTACATTCATTAGTCAAAACATGGTTGTGAGGCTGAATGGATTTATCATCATTGTAAAATAACGAAAGATATTCATTCGGAATTGTTCAAGTAGGTTTACCATTGTAAACCATTTCTAATGGGCGGTACATTATGCAATATTCACATTATTTCCCTTTCTGCATATCAATAAGGTCTGCTATACATTTCCAAATAATCTGGTTCCCACATAGACTCACTGTTCACATCTGGGTTCTTGTTCTGCTCCTGTTATGTCAGAAAACGATGGCAGTGTTGGACTTGTCTAATGATAGACACCAACAACAACCAACAGTCCACAATGACTATAATGGGGTCCATTGAATTTCCATTATGATATCTGTCATTTCACCATTTTTGGTATTTTTGATGGATTTTGTGACAAAGTCTCTCAGCTGAGCCTCTAATGCACATGTGAGGAGCCTAATACTGAGAAAATAGATGTTCATTGTTTTCAGAAGATAGGTAGCTGCACTTGCACTGTCCCCCTGCATTACAGTGAAGGTGGGAAACTAAACCAATGTGTGTTCAGCCACCATATAGTGAATGCATTTGTGTAGCTATCCTTCTGCAAAATGAAGGATACATAGCAAAAGTAAAAAGTGCAGATATCTCTATTAATACATCTAAAATGAAATACTCAGACAGTGTCCTCCGGATGAAGCTTTACCAGCGAAACGCACGTTGCGTATGGAGAATCCATGGTTCCGTGGTGCTCTATCCTTTCATTTTGACTGTATTATTGTAACTCTTGTTTATGTGCATGCTTCAAGGGGTGTCTAATATATATATTTTTATAGTGTTATCAGCTCTTCTGGGAGCATATTTTTTTATACCACATATGTTTGTAGATTTTGCATTATATCCCTTGATTCCACTTTATTTTCTATACTGTTTCTCTTTGACAGTATGCAGACATTTGTAGTTTTTTTTGCACTTGTGGTTAATTATTGCATCTTGGGGTAGACATTGGAACTACATGGTGTTTTCCCATCCTGCTTGCTGGTATTCTTGTGACATTGTGTTGTCTCTATACTAGTACGATCTGAGTATTTCACTTTAGATGTACTAATAAAGATGTAGTTTTAGGTACATCAATTTTTTTCTTTTGAAATGTGCTACCTTTGTGTGGTGCTATAGGCTACTAAATATGGCTACATGGTATAGGTGTCTTGCAAAATGAAGGAGAAAGGTATTGAGTAATAAAGGGGTTGTCGGGTCTAAAATGACAAATCTGCAGTTACTCTATGTGACTGCAGATTGGTGAATCCTCACTTTGTGCACAATGCGCGCTGTGAGGTTCCTCCCGGCCACAATGTCCGTGTAAAAAAATATCACTACCTGTTTTCGATTTATGAACCAGACTGGAGCATATAAATAGCAGGCAGCTCCAGCACTCGGCTGCTATGTGAACAGACACACGGAGCCAGTCATGTCTGCAATTTGCAGTCAAGACTGGTCCAATAAATTCAGTGACCCATGTGAACGTAGCCTTAGCGTGAGCTCAGTGGTATATCCAAGTTATGCTGTGATTTAGGCAAAAGCGCAGCACAAAAATGACCTGTGACTGCAACGTACCCTTAAACATTTGAGTGTTCCAGGAATTATTTTAGGCTTGTGAATGGGGATAATCGTTTTGCATCCTATTATTATAATAATTACACCGAATAGAGATCGCCTTGAAGAGATTTCTTTTCACTTTGGCAATAAAGAATCAATTTCTGTTGATTAGTGGAGAAAGAAGCCTAATTGCATCTAGTGCAAAGTGTGAGTTAGATTCATCATGTGGGAAGACTAGTTCTCTGCCCGTAGGAGACTTTGAGACATTCAAGGTAATATTGTTTAGAGATAATGAATTCCCTCCTAGGCTGACCACATGCAAACTTGTCTTGAATAAATTCGAAGTTGATGAAGGCATGTTAGCGGTTGAAGAAAATCTGTAAGGCGGCTGGATGCATCTTGAACTGCATGCTAATAAGCTGCTCAAACTATTATTATAGGGTGCTCGAAAAAAGGTAAATTCAGAAAGTGTTGATTTTGGTGATGATTCCTCACCGTACATCCACTGTAGTTTAAAATAGGATACATGCGGAAGGGGCTTTCAAAATAGGGTGAAAACAAAAAAATAAATAAATCACCCTCCTGCTTTTCCCATTCTGAAAATAAAAAAAAAAGAAGAAAGAAATATTTGTTATTGACAATGTGTAAAAGCCCTACCTTTTGAAATGATGAATCCCATCACCTCACCTCAGAAAATCATTGAAGACACTTCTGCTTGCCCCACAAAAAAGCCCTCACACCGCTCTATTAACAGAAGTATAAAGAAAAAAGACTAACACCAATATTATCTCCATATGGTGATCATATAGTGGTGGATACCAGTGTGCAGAACATGTAAGAGATTACAGTAAAGTTATAGATTATGATTTACTACTGATGTTCTTTCTGATGGAGTCGTTCATTTTTTCACCGTCTTTTCCATCTGGCCCAGACCGACATGGCAACTTCTCCATCGACTCATCTGCAGAATTTACTATAAAGACAAATTTGACTTCTCATATTTCCAACCTGCACAAACTCATAATCCTGCTGACACCCTAATGCTGAGCTGCCGCGGCCATATGTGTCCGTATTACTGCACCTGCTGTGTGGTACAAAAACAGCACTCCTCTTATTGCCCCAAATAGTAAAACACCTTCTTTGTGCCCACTAGATTGTAAAACCGACCCCTAGAATATATTCATGCCCTGTGCAAGTGCTCTAGACAAAAAGTGCCCACATTTTTCCCACTAGAAAGTAATAATGCCCCTTTGACAGTAACAATAAACTGAGTGCCCCTATAACAATAAGTGACCGCTTAACATTTAATAATGTCTCCTGAGTCTCCCCTGTACAGCTCCCCTATACACACTATGATGGACCCACAGCTCAAGTATACACAGTATCATGTCTTCACAGCTCCCCTATACACAGTATAATGGGCTCAAAGCTCCACTACACTGTATGATATCCCCACAGCTCCCCCCTACACAGTATCATGTCCCCACAGCTCCCCCCCTACACAGTATGATGTCCCAATAACTCCCCTATACACCGTATAATAACCATACAGCTCTCTATGCACAGTATAATGGGTCCACAGCTCCCCTACACACAATATGATGACCCTACAGCTAATCTCTACAAAGCATGATGCCCCCACAGCTCTCCTATACACAGTATGATGCCCTCGAAACTGTACGATACCCCACAGTACACCTCACACTTTATGATGGGCTCAACAGTAGCTCCCACACTGTATGATGGCTCCACAGTAGCCCCCACACTACATAGTGGCCCCTTAGTAGTCCCCACACTGTATAATGGCTTCTCACTGTATGATGGCCTTCACACTGTACAATGACTCTACAGTAATCAACACACTGTATGATTGCTAGACAGTAGCTCTCACACTGTATTATGCCCCCACGCTGTACAATGGCTTTACATTAGCTCCTACACTGTATGATGGCCCCCTCACTGTATGATGGCCCCCACAATAGTCTCCAAACTGTATGATGGCCTCTACAGTAGTCTTCACACTATATCATGATCCCCTTTCAAGCCCCCACTTTGTATCATGGCCCACTTAGTAGTCCCCATGCTCTATCATGGCTTCCTCAGCAGCTCCCACTCTCTAGGAAGGCCACCGTAGTAACCCACAGACTGTATCATGGCCCCCTTAGTAGCCCCCACTATGTATGATGGCCCCCTCGGTAGCCCCCACTCTGTATTTGGGCGCCACTATGTATGAGGGCCCCTTGGTAGCTCCCACAGATAATAGCCCTTACACAGTAGTAAAATGAAAAATTAAATATCATATACTGACCCAACCCAGACAAGTCCAGTGGCAGACAGCGACTGGTCCCGGGCAAACCAACGCGGTAATGTTTTCATGTCGCACCACCTGGGAACTGCCGTTCTGCAGGCCACAGGCTTAAAGTGACCTAAGGCCTACAGAACGGAGAGCAGAAGAGCAGGGAGACCATGTCTACTTGCTCAACTGCTGAGATTAACAGATAATGGTGGGGGTTGCTTCTGGTGGGCCCATCCAAGTCCTGGGCCGATCGCACCCTCTGTCCCCTCAGTAGCTATACTACTGGTCTGAATACTATTTTATGGATATAAGACATAAAACCCAGATGGAGTGCATAATGGAGAGTATTCACCTATTCTCATCCAAGCTTACTGGCTGATCCAGACTTTTAAAGATTGCTGTTGTTTATTGGCCTATTTACACAGCTTGATGAACATTTTGTGTGCATTGAATATCATGTTATCGGCATCACGTGTCCTGTTTATATGGGGCAATGTGCTGCCGATAACAATGATGTTGCTTGTTCGTCTGATGATTGACAGTCTATTTCGCTGGGTGAGAGAGCATATATGAATGCTTGTTCCCTAAAAGTTGGCTTGTGTAAATGGGCCTTAACATATGCTGATTCTGTAGTGGATATAGTGTGTGAAATCATGCCAAAATCTGCAGCCGAAAAAAGTATGTCATGTCTGGACTTACTACCAATAAATTGGGGTCACCTCCACTGTTTTTGAGTCAAGTGTTTTCGGTCTGTTACAGTTTTGTAATCATTTTTTTTAACACTGAAATAGCACAGTTACATTCCTTTGTGCATTGAGCAGACAACATTGCAATACGTAGCGGTAAATGTTTTGGCACGTCACATTATAGCAGTTTAGCACATTGTTAGTAATATTGCACTTTGCATAACAAGAAACTTGATAACATAAAACAGAAGGATAATACAGGACATCTCCCAAAGGGATACATGGTGGGAAAAGAACGAGATGTCGTAGCTTTGTTGGTGTGGCAATATTGAATGTTTGAAGAGGAAACAATCACTTGCAGACCAGGTTCAGTGTATTTTGCGTACATGCTGGCCATGTTAAAATCGGATAGCACACGGCCAGCACATGGACCAATGTTATTCAATAGGGCTGTTCAAACAGTTTTTTCACAAGTGTTCATGCGAGAAAAGAAAATCGCACCATGCACTAGCCTCTTCTGTATTTTGGATGAGACTTGCCCATACACGTCTATGAGTGTGGAAAAACAAAAATGGATCCCATGCGAATCATCAGTATTGCATCTGTTTTGCAATTATATTAACACAGGAAAATGCATTTGGTTGTGTACATTTTTTAAGCAGTTGATATATAAAAATAGATGTTATACAGATATAATACAGTTGTCGAAAACGGACATACAGGTGACACATGGATGGCCTAAAGATGAAAAATGGATGAAAATAGTTTTTAATTAAGTACGAAAATTGGACGATTTTTCATATGCTCTTCTGAACTTGGCCATACTTGGCTACTGAACAAATCTGAACATCAGATTCAGAATGTGCATACAATGTATATAGGTTATTTTATAGGGATATACAGTATTGGTATAGGGGCCCTAGTTCACTGGGATTTCATGATATTAACTGTGTACCAAAAAAAAAAAGTGTTGTGTTCTCTATTTCCAAGGAGAATTGCCTAAAATCACTTGGGAAAGTAGTTAATCTCCTATCTCCATTAAGAGTGTATGGACGAGATTAATTGTTTGAAACACGCTTTAGGCAATTAAATTGCAACAATGAGCGATTAACCGGCATCATTATGCTTCACGGGGAATAAAAATTGCTTGTGTAGCAAAGCAAAATGGAAGTAAATCATTATAAAAGCAGTGATCGTTCCTGGTAGATTCATATTTGAAGGCTCAACTACTGAAAATAGTGTAGATCAGCTCTAAAGTGAATGCGTACACCAGAGCACAATTTTGTTTTTGTTTTTTTTGCAATCTAAAAAGATCTAAAATAAAAATTCTGAAAAAATGATTATTTTCAGATTGTATGTGTTTACTTCCATTTTTTTAAGGGATTCTCAAATCTGCCGCAACGTTTTAAAATTAGAAATTTGTCAATTTTTTTTACCCTCAATAGAGGAAATGTAAGCATTTTATAAAGGGGAGGATGGGTGTGGAAGGGGGGGGGATTCAAAGCCATGAACATCTGAATACTGTACACTGGATATGTACACAATAAATAACAGTACCCCTGTTGTCATCACACTAAAAGCTCTACCATGTGCATGAACCTCAATAGCTGGATCAGGAGTGCAGTGCTGGTGAGTAGTTTAGAAATCTATGATGTCCCCACAGCTCCCTACTACACAATATGATGTCCCAATAGCTCTCCTATACACAGTACTATGCCTATACAGCTCTCTATGAAAAGTATAATGGGCCCACAGCTCCCCTATACATAATATGATGTCCCTACAGTTCCCCTATACATAGTATGTTGGGCCCACAACCTTACTATACACAGTTTGATGCACCACAGCTCCCCTATACACAGTATGATGTCCTTACAGTTCCCCTGTACACAGTATATTGGGCCCACAGCTCCCCTATGCACAGTTTGATGACCCCACAGCTCCCCTATTCACAGTATGATGTCCACACAGATCTTTTTCACAGTATGATGCCCCCCAAACTGTATGATGCCCCAACAATACTCCTCACACTGTATGATGAGCTCAACAGTAGCTCCATACCAGGTGAACAGCTCTGCCAGTAGAGCGTACTGCTATATTACAACATGCATTGGGGTATTCCTCATTTTTATTTTTCAAAAATGTAATGAGCAACAATTTATACTGCTAAAAATAATCAGAAATACACTGCTAAAAAAAAAGAAAAAAAATCAATAAAAAACACTTTACATTGAGCTCCAGAGTACCACGATTTTAACAGTAGAGGTAGACTATGCCCACTAGACGGGTTCTGCCCGGGAGTATGCATATCTCATACTTGACTGCCGTTCCCAGTGCAGATACTGGCGAATGCTCGCAGCGTACAGTGCGGGCGCTGGGAGGAATCACAAGTCTGCGGTCACACAGCGTGACTGCAGACAACCCCTTTAACTTATCTCGAAAAAAGGTTGTCTGTGCTCATAGTAAAACCTCCCCTCGGCTTGATCTAATTAATAATAAAAAAATATTTTTGTTTAAGATGAAAATGTAAAACCTCAATTAAAATACATTTGGACAAAAAAAAAAAAGAATAAAATAAATAAAAAAAATAGGTTTACTCATTGACTGCGACTCCTGCTCTTCTTCCATGTTGCTCTCTGGTCTCTTTGACATAGCTGTAGCAATTACCTCACATCGACAGCATGTGACCGCTGCAGCCAATCACTGGGCTCTTGATGTCGCTGGCACAATATCATTGAGCCCAGTAATTGGCTGCAGCTGTCACATGTTGTAGAGATGACATCACCTCTGCTGCCCTGTCAATAAACACTCGGGTAGCCGTAGAGAGGCAGAGCTGGAGAGACAGTCAGTTAGTAATTTTTCCACATTTGTTCTGCTATTCTATAATATTCTTATTATATGTGGATTATACACATACACATTAAATATAGCAAAAAATCCCAAAAACATATTGCCTGAGGGCACACACGTCCGTGGAATCGGTCGACAGGCATGTGATCAGAGGAGATGAGCTGTAGAATATAAATGATGAGTTGAGGCCTGTCTCTAGGAAAAAAGAGGGCCAACCTGGGCAAATATGAATAAAAGACACATGTTAATAATCAAAGCTGCTGGCCTCTGATAGGCCGGCGGCTGCCACTGGTATTGCTGTGCAGAGAGCCGGTCTCTGCGCGGCAATACACTGAACTGAAGCGCAGCTGCCGGCAGCTCCTGGACCGGGCCGCGATCGGGGTCTATGGTGCCTGCGGGCCACAGGTGCAGAAAGGACGCAGAGGGAACGGAGGACAGGTGAGAAGAATCTTTTTTTTTTTCTCTTGTATGTGTAGAACGGCACAAGGGACAGTCCTCCAAGATGGGGACCAGGCTGGGGACAGTCCTAAAAGATGGGGACCAGGCTGGGGACAGTCCTAAAAGATGGGAACCAGGCTGGGGACAGTCCTAAAAGATGGGGACCAGGCTGGGGACAGTCCTAAAAGATGGGAACCAGGCTGGGGACAGTCCTAAAAGATGGAGACCAGGCTGGGGACAGTCCTAAAACATGGGGACCAGGCTGGGGACAGTCTTAAAACATGGGGACCAGGCTGGGGACAGTCCTAAAAGATGGGGACAAGGCTGGGGACAGTCCTAAAACATGAGGACCAGGCTGGGGACAGTCCTAAAACATGGGGACCAGGCTGGGGACAGTCCTAAAAGATGGGAACCAGGCTGGGGACAGTCCTAAAAGATGGGGACCAGGCTGGGGACAGTCCTAAAAGATGGGAACCAGGCTGGGGACAGTCCTAAAAGATGGGGACCATACTGGGGACAGTCCTAAAACATGGGGACCAGGCTGGGGACAGTCCTAAAAGATGGGGACAAGGCTGGGGACAGTCCTAAAACATGAGGACCAGGCTGGGGACAGTCCTAAAACATGGGGACCAGGCTGGGGACAGTCGTAAAACATGGAGACCAGGCTGGGGACAGTCCTAAAACATGGGGACCAGGCTGGGGACAGTCCTAAAACATGGGGACCAGGCTGTGGACATTACTACAAGAGGGGGACCAGGATGGGAACATTCCTAGAAGATGGGGACATTACGACAAGATGGGGACCAGGATGGGGCATTACTACAAGATGAGGACATATCTACAATATGGGGACCAGTATGTGACATTACGACAATATGGGGCCCAGGATGGGAGACATTACAACAAGATGGGGACCAGTATGGAATATTACGACAAGATGGGGACAAAGATGGGGGACATGACAAGATGCAGACCAGGGTGGGGCACATTACTACAAGATCTTGGCAGAAAAACTTCCAAATGAAGCATGAAAAAATATTTTGCCACTAAAACTGCTGGTTTATATCTAAACTAAAGTAAACAAAAAAAGTGCATGTTTTGTTATCGCAACATCCATAACGACCCAAGCTCTAAAAAATAAAACAGCAAAAATGTTCAAAAGGTGTATAGAAAAAAAAATGGTATCACTAAAAATGTCACTTTGTCCTGCAAAGAATGCGGCCCCCCAAATTATTATTTTTTCCGTGTGCGGCCCATATACCCAGCCGAGTTTGAGACCCCTGCTCTAAGCGGTCCTTACTTCCAGGATAATGCTACTGCCACTTTTCTGGATTCCTATTCTGGTGACATCTGCTTTCTGTCTGGCTGATGCTCACTGTGCTGTAACTACAGGCACTCTGATGTACTAGGCCTCTACCACCCCTTATACTGCTGAAGCCCCTTCCTGAGCTTTCAGCTAATTGTTAACCCTTGCCTACGCAAAAGCTCCATCACTTAGCATTAATTTTCACAGTACACTTATATATCTAATGCAGCAACTGAGAAATACATCAACATAACACATTACATTTATTATAACATCTTTAGGGGAGTTGATCATTCTTCTCTCTTACAAGCTATTTAACCTCTGTGCTTTGTTCTAATGCGCGACTTATTCCTTATAACAAAGATACAGTTTGATGACATAAAACTGAATTTGAAAGTTAAACTATGAAGCGTTTCCAAGTGCGAGTAGGTTGTTATATTGGAAATGTAAATTTGTGGCATTTGGAGTTAATAACACTTGCAAATGGGAAATCAAAATGTATTTCCCAAGGTACGTTTCTATTTCAACGGCTGTTTACTTTTACAGCAAATAACTTGTGCTCTTTAATCTCACCCCTGTGGTCAAAGATTATCTACATATTTACAAACCGATATACAACATTGAAAATACTTAACAATTCTCGAGTAGCGTCCCGAGTGCATTACTCTACATTAGCTTAGATAAAGAATCTCTCCTCCATTGTGACAAGGCGTACACAAGGTGATATTTCACCCATTGCAACAAAAGGTCAAATTTCAAGTTATTTTAGATCATGAGATATGTCACTATAGCAACAGTTCTTTTCTTTTATTACATGCATCACTCCAGTGAACTAAAGTTTTAGTGTCCATACATTTTCTACAAATTTGATTAATTTCAATTTAGAATATCTCAAAGTAAATGGAGAAGGTCTACAAGAAGGGGATGAGTAGATTGTACTTCCTAAGGAAGTTAAGGTCTTTTAATGTGTGTGGCAAAATGCTTGAGGTGTTCTACCAATCCATTGTGGCTAGTGCCACCTTTGCGGCAATAATTTGCTGGGGTAACAGTGTGCGTGTTGCTGATGCCAACAAGCTCAACAAACTTATAAAGAAGGTTAGCGCGACGGTGGGCCTACAGCTTGGGACTTTTGAAGAGGTGGTAGAGGATAGGATTAAGAAGAAGTGCAGAGATATAATGGGCAACAACACACACCCGCTTTATGAACTGTTTGCGAAACAGAAGAGCACATTCAGCAATCGCCTAATACAACTAAGGTGTAAAAAGGAAAAATACAGGAGATCGTTTGTTCCAACAGCTATGGGGGTGTTTAACAAATGTCTGAAAAGCAATGTCTAAAGCATTCCAAATGTTATCATATGTGTCATGTTCGAGATCTGTGTTCTGCTGCTGTGATACCGCAATTTCCTCCGGGATAAATAAAGTATATCTTAAAGGCGCACAATAGATAAAAACAGTTGGCTAAAATTTGCAAAACTTTCTATAATTTTAGAATGTTCTTTTCTAAATCACATAATAGTAATATGACGCTGAGTCACTTCTCACGGACAAGCCGGACAAGCCGCGAATCGGGATAGACGAGGAGTCCGAGGTCAATAGCCAGGTGGGTACATCATAAACAGAGGGAAGAGACAAAGTTGTAGTCAGGTAACGGTCCGAGGTCAAAATTCCAAAAAGATAGCAGATCAGAGCAAAAGGGTTAAACAGACGGATGGTCAGAACTGTGTACTTACAATTGCTCATTTCGCCTTTCTACCCAGTTAACTCTTCTC
Organism: Phyllobates terribilis; assembly: GCF_046119375.1. NCBI lineage: Eukaryota > Metazoa > Chordata > Amphibia > Anura > Dendrobatidae > Phyllobates > Phyllobates terribilis. The sequence goes on from NW_027362768.1 coordinate 297,214,577, forward strand.
TTTTCCATTAGGTCTATGATATCACGTGATTGAAAACTGACTAGCTGAATCCTTCTAAGCTCTACATAGAAACAGGAAGGCTATTTTCCTTGCATGAGTCATCACTGCAAAAGTCCCTTGCAGGGGGAGGAGCAGAGCAGCTGGGTTAGGAGTTGAAGAGGTGGATGAACTTATGCAAGGAAAATATTTCCAATAATATGGGGCAATTTGCATTTGACTCATGGGGGTTTTGCCTTTTTCTGAATCAACATGTTTGGCTATAGGGTGAACTTGATGAACTTATATCTGCTTTGAACCTTAAAAACCATAAAACTATGAATCAGTTCACATGACCAGGTCCATCGGCCTCATCAGTAATCCGTGGCTGCTGGACAGGAGTTGTGAGAACCACCTCTTACTTGACAGCATTCACAGCTCTTCTTTTAGTCAGTCATCGTTGCAGCGTGATGAACATTTCATGTCGCGCCAGGCTGGCTAATCGAAAGAATAGTTGCGGATGCTGATAAGTAAGAGGTGGTTCAACATAGATGACTGATTTGGCTGCCTCTTGCTCTTCCTTCCTCCTGTCTACATAGAATCTTTTCCGTAGCAGCTGCCATCTCCTATCTCAGTAATAGGAGTCTGTCTTAACTGAATACAGATTTTACCTTAGAATTAAGAATTTTGATAATTACTGATCAATTCTGCCAGAGAAAAAAGCAGATTCCTCTGATAAGATATATTACAAAGTTACTTAATGTGAACTATTGATTTATGAAATAAATATTAAAACGACGGTTACTCTTTAGTTCCTGCAGTACTCGGGGGGTGTATGCCATCTGGGCTCAGTGATTTGTCTGCTTTAGTGTTTTTGAGGCGACACCATACTTCCTGCTGAGTTAAGCAGGTGACATTTAATGGAGAAGTTGTGGACTATGACCATGAGTTTTTTCTGTGAATACTGTGGATAAGAAGGCATTTAATTAATTGGCCTTTCCCTCATCCTCTTCCACCATTTCACCCAGATTATTTTTGAGGGGTCCAGAACATTAATATTTTTGAGTTTCTTCCTGTTTAAGTAGTTGAAGAATATTTCTTAATTATTTTTACTCTTTTTGGCAACGAGTCTCTCTGTCTCATTTTTCATGCATTGAATTTTTTTTAAACATTTTTTTCTCTATAATCTATTAATGTCTTCTCACTATCCTCTTGCTTTAGTTACCTAAATTCTTTCTTTTTGTCATTTATTGTGCCTCTTACGGTTCTCTTTAGCCGTAGTGATTTTCTCCTATTTCTAGCTTGTTTATTCCCATTGAGTATATACAGTATTTTGCAGAAGTCCTATTCAGGACGCTTATAAAAGATTCCCTTTAATTTGTGCATTTTTGATTTCAAGGACATTGTCCTAGTTTATGACACTAAGATCATCTCTCGGGCATTGAAAAATCGCCTTCATGAAGTTTAGTGTCCTTAGTCCTTATAGTCCCTCAACTATACATCTTATTAAAGGATACATGGAGACAAATTATTTTGTGATCAGTATTACACAAGAGACCCCAAACCCATACACTTGATATTCTGTCTGGTCTATTGGTTAATATTAGGTCTAAAAGTGCCCCCCCTTTTGTTGGGTCCTGTACCAGTTGTGAAAGATAATTGCATTTTATTATTGTCGATTTCTAATTTATATCAGGGTAGTTGAAGTCCCCATAATTATTAATTTTCCGATTCTCCGTCTCATCTCTTTGCTTTATGAAGATATTTTCTACCCCTTCCATTCAATTCACAGGAATTTTTGGAATGTGGAAGAAAACAATGAACATTTAACTTTTTTTCAGAAAAATGTTACTTTAGACCCAATTTTTTTTATTTTCACAAGGATAACAGGAAAAAATGGACTCCAAAATTTGTTGTACAGTTTCTCCTGAGCATGCTGATGCCCCATATGTGGGGAAAAATCACTGTTTGGGCGCACGGCAGGGCTCAGAAGGGAAGGAACACCATTTGACTTTTTTAATGTAAAATTTGCTTGAATAATTAGCGGACGCCATGTCGCTTTTGGGGAACCCCCGATGTGCCTAAACAGTGGAAACCCAACCCCCCACAATTGACATCATTTTGGAAACTAATCCCCTCAGGGAACTTATCTAGATGTGTGGTGAGCACCTTGAACCCCCAGGTGCTTCACAGAAGTTTATAACATTGAGCAGTAAAAATAAAATTTTCACATTTCTCCCACAAAAATGTTTTTCAGCCCTCAATTTTGCATTTTCATAAGGGTAACAGGAGAAATTGCACCATTCCATTGGTTGTGCAATTTCTCCTGAGCACGCCGATACCCCATATGTGGGGGGAAACCACTGTTTGGGCGCACGGCAGGGATTGGAAGGGAAGGAGCGCCATTTGACTTTTTGAATGTAAAATTTGCTTGAATACTTAGCGGACGCCATGTTGCGTTTCCAGAGCCCCTGATGTGCCTAAACAGTGTAAATCCCCCACAAGTGACCACATTTTAGAAATTAGACCCCTTAAGGAACTTAGCTAGATGTGTGGTGAGCACTTTGAACCCTCAAGTGTTTCACAATAGTTTATAACATAGAGCTGTGAAAATAAAAAAATCACTTACTTATGTTTTAGCCCCATTTTTTTATTTTGACAAGGGTAACAGGGGAAATTGGACCCCAAAAGTTGTGCAATTTCTCCTGAGTACGCTGATACCCCATATGTGGGAGAAAACTACTGTTTGGGCACACGTCAGGGCACAGAAGGGAAGAAGTGACGTCTTGATGGAATGGTCTGCGGGTGTCATGTTGCGTTTGCAGAGCCCCTGATGTACCTAAACAGTAGAAATGCCCAACAAGTGCCCCCTTTTTGGAATCTAGACCTCGCAATGAATTTATCTACATGTGTGGTGAGCACCTTGAACCCCCCAGGTGCTTCACAGAAAATTATAACATTGACTTGTGAAACTAAAAAAAATCATATTTGTCCACAAAAATATTATTTTAGCCAAAAAAAAATATTTTCACAAGGGTAACAGGAGAAAGTGTACCCCAAAATTTGTTGTGCAATTTCTCCTGAGCACGCAGATACCCCATATGTGGTCGAAAACTACTTTTGAGGCACAGTGCAAAGCTCAGAAGGGAAGAAGCGCCATATTTTCCTGGGCTGTTTTGACGGTGCCATGTCACAATGGCAGAGCCCCAAAGGTGCCGAAGCAGCAGAACCCCCCATAAGAGACCCCATTTTACAAACTATACCTCTCAATGAATTCATCTAGGGGTGCAGTGAGCATGTTGACACCACCGAATTTTACACATTGGGCCGTGAAGAAAGAAAAATTACATTTTTATCACCAAAAGTTTTGTTTTAGCCCTAGATTTTACATTTTCACACTGGGAAATGGATTCGGTCTTCTCAGAATAATTTTTTACCACTTTACCATTTTCATCCTGTAAAAATCCTATAGCATCTTTGACTTTTCTTTTACTTTTGACATACCCCTCACTGCGCTCTGTTGTTCGGTCGTTGCCGGTAATGGGCTCTTAACCTGGGTCAGAGGCTATTACCGGCAAGGACCTGACAGTAAAGTGCCCTTTCTCCATCCCTATCCCTTTCCTGACATATCTACTGACTGTGTGTGTAGGCGTCATTGGCAGAGGAGTCAGGAAGGAGTCGGGAGGAGGCCCCGGGATCTCACCATAGTCCTCCTGGGCTGCATGTCACTGTGTATCTGCGGAGATAAAACTGCTGCCGGAGCTCGCTCCTTCTATTCCTGGCACCTGCCACCATCACAGGGATCTGTTACACAATCTATATTGTGCAGGAAGCTGATTGTACGATGCAGGGACGACCTGAAGCTGCTGAGAGCCCAAAAAAGTAAATCCACCTTCCCTAGTATTGCTTCAAAAACACTCGTGGTCATTGCAGCAGATGGTATCTTCACATTACTAGTGGTTGTGTCACACGCAATCGGGTGAGCACAATACAGTTGTAACCTCACTATTTTACCTTGATAATGTTACACACACGCCGCCTAAGTTCAGATAGGGGCGAGACCGGTTACATCAATTCGTTGGAATCCTGGGGGAACCGTTACTCAGGGCGATCATAGACTGCCTCTTCTCTCAGGCACACGATAGATTCAGTTGCTGACCAGACACATCTCACAAGATTCTTCATAAACAGTAGAACAGTAACATTTAATGAGGCACGGCCAGTGCATTGCAAATGTCTCTGAGCAACAGGCTCCAGTAATAACAGTACAGTCTCCTTTGCAGCACAGCAGTACACAGTCTATTTGTTAGAACCTTGCTCTTAGGTTTTTTCCTTTGCTGGTCACATGACCTTGTTGGCCTATTTAATCCTGCTCCGCCCTTCTGGCTTTGCTGGACTTCATTGTATAACTACTTTCTAGCTAGCCTGTGCTCTGTATCTAACTCTGTTAGTTTGCTTGGTCTACGGACCTCTATGTTCTATATATTTTGTTTGTTCGTCTGTCTGCTACTATTTCTGTTAGGAGGTGTCCCATTTTCTTCCCAGTCCTTAGTACTTGTAGGGATTCCTTCCCCACATCTATAGGTCTCCGTACAGACTAGCTTAGGACTTTAGCAGGTCTGATCGCAGGATCAGGTTCCCTGTTACATCGTAGGGATTCAGCTGAGTTCTATCGTAGGGACAGATCTCCTCTCTTTCCTTAGCTCTGGTAGCAGAACATAACAGTAAGTCCAGCCTGCAAATTCTCTAAGGAAAGATTTTTCTGTTCCATCATGGTGTCGGTTCAGGATTTGGCTCATCGCCTGCAGGGACTCTCTCTGGAGGTGGCCGAGCTCCGTCAGCACGTGAGTAACTGTCCTGGAGCACATTTCTTGGAGCCTAAGGTATGTTTGCCGGATTTATTTTTTGGTGAACACCGAGAATTTTTTTCATTTAAAAATGCTTGCTTATTGTATTTTCGTTTGAGACCCAAGTCCTCTGGGGATGAATCCCAGCGCATAGGGTTCATAATGTCACTTTTGCGCAAAGAGCCTCAGGAGTGGGCCTTTTCTTTGCAACCTAGTGATACATGCTTCAGATCAGTGGATAGTTTTTTTTCTGCTTTGGGACTATTATATGATGATCCTGACCGTGTCGCATCAGCTGAGACTGAGTTGAGACGTTTGAAACAGGGATCAGGTAATGTGGAAAAATATTGTACTCATTTCCGTCGATGGTCTACTCAAACAGGGTGGAACGATTCTGCTCTGAAAAGTCTATTTCTTGCTGGGCTCAATGAAAGGGTTAAAGACCTGCTAATTGCTTATCCTACACCTGAAGATTTGCAACAGGCTATGCAATTAGCTATACGGGTGGATAGGAGACTGCGTGCAAGGGTTAATGAGAGCAAATCCTCTGCTATGTCAGTTTCTGGTTATGAGAATGTGTGTACTAACAGTGGTGAACCGATGGAGATTGGATCGGTGGCACCTCGCTCTCAAGAAAAAGACCGTCGATTTTCTGAAGGCTTGTGTTTCTATTGCGGAAAATCTGGTCATTTGATTAAAGGCTGTGAGCTTCGTATGAAGAAAGAAAAAAAAATGGTCAGTCATGCCCGTATTGCCTGTTTAAATTCCAAGGGTGTATTTTTAGCTGCTTCCACGATTGCTCAGGAAAAATTAATGGAATTTCGGGTGTTTGTTGATTGTGGGTCTACTCTGAATGTAATTGATGGGGGATTCTTGGAAAGACTCAATTTAAAACCCGAACCTTTATCATCCCCCATTGCTGTGGTTTCTGTGGATGGTTCCCCTTTGAAGAATATTACTCTCAAGGTCTGTGAATTTCCTCTCACTATTAATGGTGTTCACCATGAGAAATTGGATTTGGTAGTTTTGAATAACTTGCCTTCTCCAGTAATATTGGGATTGCCCTGGTTAAAATTTCACAATCCTGTACTGGATTGGTCTACCAGTGAAATTAAATCCTGGAGCCATAAATGTTATGACAAGTGTTGTAACGGGCGTATTGCAGCTTTGGATAGGGGAGAATTGCCTGTTCCTATTCAGGATTTTTGGAGAGTTTTTTCTGAGAAGGAATCGCAGGTTTTGCCTCCCCATAGAGACTATGATTGTTCTATTGAATTTGTCCCTGGAGCGACTCTTCCTAAAAGTCGTTTATTTAACCTTACTATTCCTGAGAGGAAGGCTTTGGAGGAATACATACAGACAAGTTTGGCCGCCGGTCACATTAGGCCCTCTAAGTCTCCTGTGGCGGTTGGATTTTTTTTTGTAAAAAAAAAGGACGGCGGTTTACGTCCTTGTCTGGATTTTCGTGAGATTAACAAAATTACTGTACGCAATCCTTACCCACTGCGATTGATTCCTGATCTGTTTAACCAGTTAATGGGGGCCAAGTGGTTCTCTAAAATTGACCTTAAGGGGGCATACAATCTGTTGCGCATGAAGGAGGGTGATGAATGGAAGACTGCTTTTAACACTCCTGTGGGTCATTTTGAGAACCTGGTTATGCCTTTTGGTCTTACTAATGCTCCTGCATTTTTTCAGAATCTTATTAATGACATCCTTAGACCTTTGATCGGCAAAAATGTGGTTGTGTATTTGGATGACATTTTGATTTATTCGCCGGATCTGGAGTCTCATTGGCGGAGCGTACGTGAGGTATTACAGTTATTAATGGACAATTCGCTTTTTGCTAAGCTGGAGAAATGTGAGTTCGCTCTACAGAGAATTAGTTTTTTGGGTTACATTATCTCCAGCGAAGGTTTTGAGATGGACCCGGTTAAAGTTCAAGCTGTACAGGAATGGCCTAGGCCTATTGGTTTGAAATCGATACAGAGGTTTTTTGGGTTTCGCCAATTATTACAGAAAATTCATAAAAATTTTTTCTAGTATTGTCAAACCTCTGACCGATCTCACCAGGAAAGGTGCTGATGCGGTTCAGTGGTCTTCTGAGGCCATTGAAGCTTTTGTGTATCTCAAGGAGAGGTTCACCTCTGCTCCCATCCTTATGCAGCCTGATGTGACTAAGCCGTTTTTGGTTGAGGTTGATGCTTCCTCTGTGGGGGTTGGCGCAGTATTGTCTCAGGATAACGGGGATGGATTACATCCCTGTGCCTTTTTTTCAAAAAAATTTTCGAAGACTGAACTGAATTACGATATTGGTAATCGGGAATTATTGGCTATTAAACTCGCATTTGAACACTGGCGCCACTTCTTGGAAGGTGCGGAATTTCCCGTTCAGGTTCTTACGGATCATAAAAATCTGATATATCTTGATGCTGCCAAGCGCCTGAATGCCCGTCAGGCTAGGTGGGCACTGTTTTTCTCGCGGTTTAATTTCTCCGTTACTTACATCCCTGGTACTAAGAATGTTAAGGCGGATGCCTTGTCTCGCAGTTTTTCTCCCATAGTCGGTGCTGAGAAAGAGGAGAACATTTTACAAGAAGGTGTTGTGATAGCTGCTTTGGACTCCGTTTTGGAAGATGAGATTCTTAAAGCACAGGAGAATGCCCCATCTAACACTCCTCATGGGAGGTTGTTTGTGCCTGGGACCTTTAGGAGAGATTTGTTTGTTGAGTGTCACGAATCTCGGTTGGCAGATCATCCCGGAATCTCTGAGACCAAGAGACTGGTGGGTCGCAGTTTTTGGTGGCCTGGATGGCAGAAGGAAGTCATTAAGTGGGTGCGTCAATGTACTATATGTGCTAGATCTAAGTCCTCACATACTCCTGCTGCGGGGTTGCTTTGTCCTTTGGAGGTTCCCAGTGCTCCTTGGACACATTTGGCTATGGACTTTATAACTGACCTTCCCCCCTCTGAGGGTTTTACTGTCATCTGGGTGGTCGTGGACCGTTTTAGCAAGATGTGTCACTTGGTTCCCTTCGTCAAACTGCCCTGCGCTAAAACTCTCGCTAAGGCCTTTGTCAAGGAAATTGTCAGACTTCATGGCGTTCCTACTGACATTGTTTCTGATAGGGGTCCTCAGTTCGTGGCTCGTTTTTGGCGTGCCTTTTGTGACAGGTTGGGAGTTCATTTGTCGTTCTCGTCCGGATATCATCCTGAATCGAATGGCCAGACAGAAAGGAAAAACCAGGATGTTGAGCAGTTCTTGCGTTGTTTTGTGGCAGAAAATCAAGAGGGGTGGTCTGAGTTTCTGCCACTTGCTGAATTTGCTCTGAACAATCATACATCTTCTTCTGCTGGTTGTTCGCCTTTTTTTTGTTGTTCTGGGAGACATCCGTCGTTTGGGTCGTTCTCCAAGTTGGGATCTGCCGTGCCTGAGGAGGAGAATTTTTCCGGTGATTTGGAGAGAGTTTGAACGGATGTGCGTGGTAATCTTCAGGAGGCCAACAGAAAATCTAAAGACTACTTTGATAGGAAACGACAGGAGGTTTTGTTCGCTGTTGGTGACATGGTCTGGTTGTCCTCTAGGAATCTGCGGTTGAGGATTCCTTCTAAGAAATTGGGTCCCAAGTTTGTAGGGCCCTTTAAGGTGCTTCAGGTTGTCAACCAATCTGCTGTTAGGTTGGAGGTTCCTACCTCCTGGAGAATTAATCCGGTATTTCATGTCTCTCTGTTAAAAAAAGCTGTTGTGTCGGATGGTGACGCCTCTGCCTCTGTTCCTCCGGTGGTGGAGGACGGGGAATATGAAATTTCTCGCATCCTTAACTCTAGACGGTATAGAGGTAGTTTGCAGTATCTTGTGGCCTGGAAAGGTTTCGGACCCGAGGATAACTCTTGGGTGAGGTCAGATGATGTTTCCGCGTCCAGACTTATCAGAGCGTTTCACAGGAGATTTCCTGATAAGCCTGGTCCTAGGGGATCCGGAGGATCCTCTTAGAAGGGGGGGTACTGTTAGAACCTTGCTCTTAGGTTTTTTCCTTTGCTGGTCACATGACCTTGTTGGCCTATTTAATCCTGCTCCGCCCTTCTGGCTTTGCTGGACTTCATTGTATAACTACTTTCTAGCTAGCCTGTGCTCTGTATCTAACTCTGTTAGTTTGCTTGGTCTACGGACCTCTATGTTCTATATATTTTGTTTGTTCGTCTGTCTGCTACTATTTCTGTTAGGAGGTGTCCCATTTTCCTCCCAGTCCTTAGTACTTGTAGGGATTCCTTCCCCACATCTATAGGTCTCCGTACAGACTAGCTTAGGACTTTAGCAGGTCTGATCGCAGGATCAGGTTCCCTGTTACATCGTAGGGATTCAGCTGAGTTCTATCGTAGGGACAGATCTCCTCTCTTTCCTTAGCTCTGGTAGCAGAACATAACACTATTATCCCGTAGCACAGTGCAGCACAGTTTTGATGCATACACAACCACAGGTTTTTCCTTCACAAGGACTCAATAGCACACAACATTCTTTATCCTGCATGGAGATGGAGGGGGGGAAGGGTGTGATGAGGGAGATGATCTCTACGACAGGCTTCCTTCCAGTCCTTATCTTCCTAGCCAATAATACTCCACACTGTTAGCTCAGGTAGTCTAACGGACCTTTGTTTAGCTTCCTTCCTGACCTGAATTCTGTTCCCTTGCCTTCTGCGAGATACAGATCATAATCCACCTTTCTCTTCAGCTTTTTCCAGACAGTAAACAACTTCCCCACAATCCCCCTGGGGCTCTGCTAAAACACTCACCATTCTCCTGTGACTATGTTAACCCTTCTAGTTGGTGGATGCTTCTGGAGTACAACACTTCCTGTCTCATGTGCTTGTGTTACTTCTAATAGTTGCTGAATGCTTTTAAAGCAACAGTATTACTTCTGCATGTCACACTCTGCAACAGCACTACTTCTGCATGTCACAATAATACCTTATTGCGTTTTTTTCTAACCTATAGTTACTAATGTAGTTGTTATATTTGGCGATAACCTGTATAGTGTATAGGAGATATTTGCCCCTCTATATAAAGCCATTACAGTTTGTCTACATTTCGGCGTGCCCAGCTCGGATGCCCTCATTCAGTTCACATTGCAGCATTTCAGTGGGATTGAGGTCAGGGCTGTGACTTGGCCTTTGTAAAATACCAAATCTCTTGTGATTGATCCACTCTGCTGTTGATTTACTCCTGTGTTTTCAGTTATTTTCTTGACAAATGTCTCAACCTTTTTTCAGTATTATATCACAGACAGACATTGCCATTCTACTGTCACTGCCAGGTTATAACGACGGCTGCTGTAATCGCCAGCATGAGTTATGTGGTCCCTCCACCAGGAATCAGAGTTAAGTCTCATTCAAAGAATTCTCACCTACATGTTCTGTCCTTGTTTCCATAAGTTCTTTATGGATAGAATATAAACCCATTTTAATCTATGGTGCTGTTTACATGTCCGTGTTTTTTTGTGGAGCGGGTGTCTACCAAAATCATAAGGAGACAAGTCCTGTTTTGATCCGAATCCTGGATAACACTGACCAATTCAGACTTATAGACCCAGGAGAAGCTCCTATAGCACTTGTCACCATCCTAGTTGCTTCCTAGTGCTGACTGATAAGAGAAGGTTCAGATTCCTCTATCAGTTTTTTTGCAAACGAGAAAACTGATGGTAAAAACGGACACATTGACCAAACACTGATGAAAAACCTGTTGTGGTAGCCCGTTCCAAGGAGGGCTAATTTGGGTTGAGATACAAATGATCTCCAATATTTCTGCCATTATTGGTTCAAATTAAATAAAATAAATACGATGCATCAGAGAAAAGAAAATAACACACAGCCAGTGTCTGAGTGTACAATTCTTGTCTGCCCTCAGATCCCAAGCAACAAGTATTTTATTACAACCCCAGAAGAAAGGGGGATGGCTTTGTACATTACCTAACACAAAAAAAGTATTTTAATTGGAAATAACAGAGTAGTACATTATGGATTCTCCAGAAGTCCTTGAAAGCTAGTTCTGTCCAATTTACTATACTTTTAAAAACAGAGAAGGAAAGCTTTAACACAAGACACTTCTATATAAGATACAATGCCCTGTGTTATAGCTTTTATGAATAACACTTAGAAAGCTAATATTAAACTACAAAATTATCAAAGATATGTAGGTAGATTTAATTGTCTAAATAATAAGCAAAGCAAAGTATAAATATTTACCATAACAAAGCGAACTAAAATTCTAATGGAAATTGTTCCGTTTTCTGCACATATGGTGAAAAATAAACCGACACCAGAGGCCTTGCGGTATGTTCACATGTGGCTTATATGTAGATATTCACATTTAAAATTCCCACGAAAGGTCAATTTCTGCTGCAGATTATTTGTGCAGCGTATGGATAAAATTTAGTAAAGTCTTAAACACTTTTTTTTGCTACTGTAAAATGATGCAGATGTTCTGCCCACAAATCCAGACAGAAAATCTCCAGTGTATAAGAGTAGCAGCAAAGTCTAAATGCTGCAGAAAAAAATCTGTAGCAGAAAGAATTTCTCCCTTTGCAATTAGACTTCAGCAAAAGATTTGCAGGACCCTGATACAGTGATAGGTTGACAAAGCCCAACAAAACTCCTCCTACCTGCCGGTATCTCCAGCACTTTCAATCAGTAGGCGCTACATTTTGTTAAAAAACATAAATGTCAAGTTCTGCCGTAATACACAAACCATATTTTTCATCCCAAACTGTGGTTTTTTTTTTAATTAAATAAAAAAAAAAGGTCAATAGGAATTGATTAATCCCTTTGAACAAATAAATGGGCCTTTATGTACAGGCTTGGGTCCACAACTGTCGAGAGTGCCCAGAAGGTCAGCCCACTACAATCAGCTGACACTGGCTGTGTCATACAGTCGGCATCTGTCTAGCTCCGATCACTGCTGATTAACCATTTAGATGTTGCTGTCTAAATCTGATAATGGCATTTAAATGGAGCGATCACAATTGCATGCTCTCACAGTCTCCATTCAGTCACTATGACTTATGGTGACCTATCGATGGTTTACCTCTGGCTACCATCTTGGCATTCAAGTGGAGACCGTCATTTGCACTATATTCTGTAAGATTCATACAAAAATGTATGAAACCTTTGTATTAAATTTGAGGATGCTCATTTATAAAATATTTTAATGCAAAAAATAACTCAACATGTGAACGCATCCTAATAGTCTTCAAATAAAGTTGCACTTTGTAGTACTATAACATGTAAACATGAAATGTATGAAAAATTTGAATTGCATTTCTGCTCTAGAAAATAGGAAAAAACGAAGTTACTTATCACATAATTCGGCCAATTCATGCATACCCAGCAGCCACGGCAAGGCAACCTCCTTTGGCAAAGAAGGTCACCTTGCTGTGGCTGCTGGGCATGCATGAATTGGCCAAATTATGTGTTAAGTATCTTTGCTTTTTACTATTTTCTAGAGCAGTAATACAATTCAAATTTCATATATTTTACATGCTATAGCATTACAGAGTACCACTTTATTTGTTAGTTATGTATGGAGATGGCTACTCTTAGTAAGCACCTTTACATACCGATTTTCTGTTTGGAAGTGATGGTCAGTCTTTTGATAATGGTCTTCAAAGACTGACACCATTAAATGGTCTGATTACGAAATATTTCAAAATTATTTTGAGAGTAGAAAACTGGGCTTCTACACACACACAAAAAAAAATTGCCAAAAAAAACACGTCTTTTTTACCGAGCCTCTCGAATCTTAGAGCTGAGGAAACAAGATACATACAACTGAGCTCAGAGAGCCTTTCTCATTCTGCACATGAACTTCATCTAAAGACGAATATTTAATATCTAACGTTGAGTGTACTGTGCCTCCAGCGTTCGGTTTGTGAGCACCGTTACAGTATACAAAGACTTCATAAAAAGCCCGGGTTTGGAAAGCTATTTTGGCAACACAGCGTTCTCCCCAGGGCCATAATATCTTGTTTTATTGTAAAATCGTTACAGCCACTCTCTCACAAATTTCTGATTTGTAAGTCATTGTGAATTCTGACCCACGTGTGTCAGGACACCACAGTCATATTTTGTCCACAGGGTTTTGTAATTAATTGAGGTTTTGTGCTTCCTTTTCATCATGGTTCATTAAACACAACCTCACATTCATGTGTATTTAACGCTAATTGCATAGATTATAAGAAGACTAATGTTGAAAAACATCATTAGTATAATGTAATATTTTCTTTTTAATTATGAGACGGGAATGTATAACAATTTTAAAAAGCTTTTATAGGTGATCAACATAAAACAATCTCCAACTATAAATTATAAGGTCAGCTTGTAAAACTTTTTATATGTTTTAACTCCTTAAGGACCAAACGATTTACAACCATGGGATTTTTTTTTTATTTTGGCAACCATGTCTTTTTTTTATTTTGTTTTAGTATTGCTTAGATTTTTGCCTAGATTTTTATTGTTTTGTTGTAGTTTTTTTTATTAACCATCATTTTGAAGCACAGTTTTAATTATTTTTTCTCCCCGTGTTTCCGTGGGTTTCCTCCGGGTTCTCCAGTTTCCTCCCACACTCCAAAGACATACTGATAGGGAATGTAGATTGTGAGCCCCAATGGAGACAGTGCCGATAATGTCTGTAAAGCGCTGTGGAATTAATGGCGCTATATAAGTGAGTAAAATAAATAAATCAAACAATTACAGAATTCATTTTTTTATAATGGTGGAATCAATTTAAAAAAAATCATTTCCAGCATTTTTTTAAACCCTTGATCAGGCCAAATTTTTCAAATCTGACATGTCACTTTATATGGCAATACCTCTGGAATGGTTCAACATATCCCATTGATTTTGAGACTTTTTTCGTGACACAATATATTTTATTTGACAAAAATTTCTAAAAATTATCACTTTTCAAAACTTTGAATGATTATCCCTTTAATCCAGGTAGTCATACCACACAAAATAGTTAATAAATACAATTTCCCTCATGTCTGCTTTACATCATCAGCACCATTTATGTAATGTCCTTTTATTTTCTTAGGATTTTAGAAGCATAGAAAATTGCAGCAGTCATTTTTCATCTTTTTCAAAGAAATTTAAATTTTTTTTTTGTTAGGTACCTATTCAGTTTTGAAGTGACTTTGGGGGTCCTATATATTGGGAAACCCCCAAAAGGGATACCATTTTAAAAACTGTGCCCTTCAACATATTCAAAATTTATTTTGGGTGGTTTATTAACCCTTCAGTAGCTTTTTCAGGAATTAATGCAAAGAGACATGACTCAAAAGAAAAACTCTATTTTTACCATCTAAATGGTGGTAACTGCTGAACAGGTTAGTATAGCCGGCAGACTCTAGGGTCGTTATTTGGCCGTGAATTGCCATGGCAAGGATCAGGACCACACAATCATAATCTCAGGGAGCCCCCACACTCTGTTAACCATCTAGATGCCGTAGTCATTACTGACAGCAGCATCTAAGGGGATGAACGGCCATGGTCGTTGCCAACACCGATGGTGACCTATACAGCAGGGTGTCAGCTATAGTGTACAGCCGACAGCTGATGCTATTCACTTATATCTCAGGTCAGTTTTTAATTCGTATTGGTGGTCCGTGAGGGGTTAAACATGATTTCCATTCACTTTAAATGACAAAATAACTTTATTTTATAGGGTGTAATATGCTGGGATGCCTGATAGAAAGTGTTTAGTTTCCCTGCAGCACCACCAAGGGAAAAATAACCATTATATGGCGCCCTTTGAAAAATGAGGTTGCATATGTATTGCACAGATGTTACATGTCCTCCAACGTGAGAAATGTTCTCTGTAGTTTCTTGCAACTTTGGCTAAATATTGATTTTCCTGAATGGGAGACTCTATGTTTTAAATATTAAAGGCTTTCAATAGGGCATTTCAAAAGGCTTTTTCTAAACTATACAACATTGCATCATATGAGAATTTTATTATTGACATTACATAATTTTTTTTAAAAAGATGAAGATCAGATATAAGGAAAACAAAAATAACAGTTAATTTATGAGATTTTTCACATATATACAGTATGTCATTCGCAAATCAGTGGACTTACCTCAGTAGAATGAGCACAAAATCTTGTGAAATTATCTGGGGTATACCAATTCTAAACGGCTAGATGATAAAGTGGAGCCTTGTGCTCAGATGTTTCAGTATTTGGCCTGTTTTTCCATTTTGTTGGCTTATTAGAATGAGAGAATTTGTCCAAGGTGTAACTTTTCTCCTTGCGGAGAGTGACATGTTAAGCATGTCAAGGTGAGGAGACTTTTAAGCTGCAATGCTCATTTGGAAAATAAGCACCTTGCCTTGTTCATAACACACAGAAATCTTACATCTTCTTTAACTCAACTACATTCAGGATGAACATAAGAGTTCTTATCCTAAGAGCATCTCCCTTTTACTTACACACTGCATGCTTGGGTTACCAACCGTCCAGAAATTCCAGGATATTCCGTATAAATAGGTAAATAGGGCACTTTTTTTGTCCTGCCAGTAAAAAAAATTTAAGGCATCTGTGATTTTTTTTAAGCTAATGATTACAGATTATTTTCATTGCAATTATCATAATTTTACAGTTTACAGTGAATGCAGCTGATGTTTTCATATCAGAATTATGGGCTGTAGACATTGAACACTTATAATCATAATGATTTGTTACAGTTTTCCAATGTGTTTGTAAAAAAAAAATGTCTGTTCGTGAGTTTTTGATGAGCTGTCCAGAAAAAATAAAAAGTAATTTGGCAAATGTGCTGCACACTCCCATTCTTCCCGTACAACATACACAGTGGTATTTCCACCATAGGCGGAGATGCAGGAAGTCTCACACAGCTCTCAAATAGAGAGCTGCAGAAAGCCCTTACTTCAGCCTCTCTAAAAGGGCCAAAGCTATCATCACTAAATTTTAAATTATTACAACTTACATTTAGCTTAGACCAGGGATGTCAAACTCAAATATATAGAAGGAAAAATGAAAAACTTGGACAAAGTCACGGTCCAACCTTGATATTTATTTAAAAAAAAAAAGGTCTACAGTTGAGGAATAAATGTAAATATGTAATAATGAAGGATAAAAATACTTGAAGTAATAAATAATACAGATAATAAAGTATGATGCCTACAAAAGTGGCCCCCAAACACAATATGATACTCCCACAGTGAATTCCTCTACAGTACCCTCTACACACAGTATGATGAAACTACTGTACCCCCAGCAAAGTATGTTGACGCCAGCACAGTATGATGTCGCAACTGTGATCCCCACACAGCACTCCATACAGAATAATGGGCCCCCCTAGTGCTCCATACAGAATAATGAGCCCCACATAGTCCTCCATACAGAATAATGGCCCCGACATAGTCCTCCATACAGAATAATGGGCCCCCCTAGTGCTCCATACAGAATAATGGGCCCCACATAGTCCTCCATACAGAATAATGGCCCCCACATAGTGCTCCATACAGAATAATGGGCCCCACATATTCTCCATAGAGAATAATGGCCCCCACATATTCTCCATAGAGAATAATGGCCCCAAATAGTCCTCCATACAGAATAATGGGCCCCACCTAGTGCTCCATACAGCATAATGGGCCCCACATAGTCCTCCATACAGAATAATGGGCCCTACCTAGTGCTCCATATAGTGTAATGGGCCCCAACTAGTCCTCCATACAGAATAATGGGCCCCACATAGTCCTCTATGCAGAATAATGGGCCCCACATAGTGCTCCATACAGTATAATGGCCCCACATGGTCCTCCATACATTATAATGGACCCACATAGTCCCCCATACTGTATAATGGCTCCCACCTAGTCCTTCATACAGAATAATGGCCCCACATAGTGCTTCATACAGTATAATGGGCCTCACATGGTCCTCCATACAGTATAATGGCCCCACATAGTCCTCAATACAGTATAATGGCTCCCACCTTGTCCTTCATACAGAATAATGGCCCCAGATAGTCCTCCATACAGTATAATGGGCTCCACATAGTTCTTCATACAGACTAATGGGGCCCACATAGTCCTCCATACAGTATAATGGGCCCCACTTAGTCCTCTATACAGTATAATGGGCCCCACGTAGTCCTCCATACAGTATAATGGGCCCCACTGAGTCCTCCATACAGTATAATAGGCCCAACGTTGTCCTCTATACAGTATAATGGGCCCCACTGAGTCCTCCATACAGTATAATGGGCCCCACTGAGTCCTCCATACAGTATAATAGGCCCCACGTTGTCCTCTATACAGTATAATGGGCCCCACTGAGTCCTCCATACAGTATAATAGGCCCCACGTTGTCCTCCATACAGAATAATGGGCCCCACATAGTCCTCCATACAGTATAATGGGCCCCACTTAGTCCTCTATACAGTATAATGGGCCCCACATAGTCCTCCATGCAGTATAATGGGCCCCACTTAGTCCTCCATACAGTATAATGGGCCCCACTTAGTCCTCTATACAGTATAATGGGCCCCACATAGTCCTCCATGCAGTATAATGGGCCCCACTTAGTCCTCCATACAGTATAATGGGCCCCACTTAGTCCTCTATACAGTATAATGGGCCCCACATAGTCCTCCATACAGAATAATGGGCCCCACATAGTCCTCCATACAGTATAATGGGCCCCACTTAGTCCTCTATACAGTATAATGGCCCCACATAGTCCTCCATACAGTATAATGGGCCCCACTTAGTCCTCCATACAGTATAATGGGCCCCACTTAGTCCTCTATACAGTATAATGGGCCCCACATAGTCCTCCATACAGTATAATGGGCCCCACTGAGTCCTCCATACAGTATAATGGGCCCCACATAGTCCTCAATACAGTATAATGGCTCCCACCTTGTCCTCCATACAGTATAATGGGCCCCACATAGTCCTCCATACAGAATAATGGGCCCCACTTAGTCCTCTATACAGTATAATGGGCCCCACTTAGTCCTCTATACAGTTTAATGGGCCCCACATAGTCCTCCATGCAGTATAATGGGCCCCACTTAGTCCTGCATTCAGTATAATGGGCCCCACTTAGTTCTCTATACAGTATAATGGGCCCCTCATAGTCCTCCATACAGTATAATGGGCCCCACATAGTCCTCTATACAGTATAATGGGCCCCACTTAGTCCTCTACCTGGGGCCCTACCGGCGCGCGCATTTTGAAGCTTTTTTTTTAAGCTTTTTTCACTGTTTTCAGAACATTAACAATAAGAACATGGAAGAGTCCAGGAGCCATTTGGTGAGCTGCATATCCTGCTACATGTTCACAGACTTGCCAGTGGAAAAGCCAGACTTCACATGCCAGAAATGCAAGCTTGTGTCCCTGTTGGAGGAAAAGTTGCGAAATCTAGAAGAGAGGTTAACTACCTTGAAAATCATTAAGGAAGGTGAAGAGTTCTTAGACAGAGCAGAATTATCTCTTCATGATTCAGAAAGAGAAGAAATTCGAACTGCACCTGACGAAACAGAGGAATGGAAGCATGTGACCCACAGAAGCAGGAGGATCGAGAGGCAGTCAGCACCCATACTGCTCAGGAACCAGTACCAGGCTCTCACACAGGAGAACCATGAAGAAATACAGCAAGATAAGACTTTGCCAGCAATGAATGACCTTGTAAGCCCTCAGAATCCTCCTGGATGGAGAAAGAAGAATGTTGTGAAGAAAAAACGGAGAGTGGTGGTCATGGGGGATTCCCTGTTAAGAGGAACAGAGGCCGCTATCTGCAGACCAGACATAACCTCAAGAGAAATGTGCTGTCTTCCAGGAGCAAAAATTAAAGATGTGTCTGACAGGATATCAAGACTCTTCAGACCTACAGATCACTACCCATTCCTGCTAATACATGTGGGGACAAATGACACCGCAAGAAAGGACCTGGCAACCATCTGCAGTGACTTTGAAGACTTAGGCAAGAAAGTGAAAGAATTGGGAGCGCAGGTGGTCTTCTCATCCATCCTCCCAGTGGATGGCCATGGAACAATGAGGTGGAATAAGATTCTACAGGTGAACAACTGGCTACGTCGATGGTGCCGTCAACAAGGATTTGGATTTCTGGATCACGGAATGAATTACGTATACGATGGACTACTTGCTAGAGATGGGGTGCACCTTACGAAGACTGGAAAACATGTATTTGGAAGTCGCCTTGCTACACTCATCAGAAGAGCTTTAAACTAGAACAATGTGGGAAGGGAAGCAAAAGGCCAGAAAAAGCCATACAGCTGACAAATACTATTGAGATCTCTGCTACTGGAAGTGGAAAAGAAGAACAAAGACAAAAAAATCTAAATAATAAAAATATGGGAGGAAGAGAAACCAATCACAAACTAAAATGTTTTTATACAAATGCACAAAGCATGGGCAACAAACAAGGAGAATTGGAACTACTAATGCAGGAAAAGGAATATGATGTCATTGGAATCACTGAAACTTGGTGGGACGATACACATGATTGGAATAAAAGGCTAAAAGGATACAACTTATTTGCAAGAAACAGACTTGATAAACGAGGAGGAGGTGTTGCATTGTATGTTAGAAAAGCGTATATCTGCACAGAGATTGAAGCTTCAGAGACTGGGAGTTCTGTGGAAACTGTTTGGGTAAGAATACAAGGAGAGAACAACGGAAAGGACACCATTGTAGGCATTTACTACAGGCCACCTGGGCAAGCTGAAGATATGGATGAACTCTTTATGTATCAAATGACCAAGTTCTCCAAAAAATATGACGTAGTGGTCATGGGAGATTTCAACTATCCAGACATTTGTTGGGAATCTCTCTCAAGTAAAACTAACAGGTCAAGCAAATTCTTATCCTCTCTTGCTGACAACTTTATCTTCCAAAAGGTAGGGGAGAAAACAAGGGGATCTGCTACTTTGGATCTAATCCTTATAAACAGGGAGGAAATGGTTGAGGAGGTAAAGGTGGCTGGGACCCTAGGAGGCAGCGATCATGCTATTATAGAATTTTGGATAACTAGAGGAGGAAGACATGTGAAGACTCAAACTTCAAGGTTAGATTTTAGAAAGGCAGATTTTAAGAGACTCAGAAAGAGAATAGGAGGGATCCAATGGCTGGATGTCCTTAAGGACAAAAATGTCCAGGAAGGATGGGAAATTTTTAAAAATGAGATTCTCAAAGCACAATCGTTAACAATCCCGAAAAGTAGGAAGAATGGGAAGCATTTAAGGAAACCAGGATGGATGAACACAGAACTTAAACACATGCTAAAAAGAAAGAAAGAAATGTTTATTAAATGGAAAGAGGGAGGCATATCTAAAGAAGATTATAATGCAGTCTGCAGATCCTGTAGGGCACGTATCAGGTTAGCTAAAGCTGACAATGAATTAAGGCTTGCAAGAGATGTCAAAAGCAATAAAAAAGGATTTTGGGGGTATGTCAAAAGTAAAAGAAAAGTCAAAGATGCTATAGGATTTTTACAGGATGAAAATGGAGAAATGGTAAGAGAGGATGTTGAGAAGGCCGAACTTTTTAATTCCTATTTTGCATCTGTTTTCTCTCAGAAAGAAAATGTAACATCAACTGATCTTCACTGTCCTTTTAAAGGAATAGAGGAATCCAAGTTATCAGTAAACAGAAAGATTGTGAGGGAATATTTAGCTAACATAAATGAGTTCAAGTCTCCAGGTCCAGATGAATTACACCCCAGAGTACTGAAGGAGATTGTAGAAGAAATTTTAGAACCACTCTCCATAATCTTTGAAAATTCTTGGAGAACAGGAGAAGTCCCAGAAGACTGGAGAAGAGCAAATGTTGTTCCTATCTTCAAAAAGGGGAAGAAGGTGGACCCAGGGAACTATAGGCCGGTGAGTCTGACTTCTATACCAGGAAAGATCTTTGAACAAATTATTAAACAACATGTATGTAAGTACATGGATAAGAATGAAGTGATTAACCAGAGTCAGCATGGGTTTGTAACTAACAAGTCATGTCAGACTAACTTAATTTCCTTCTATGACAGAATCACTGACTGGGTGGATCAGGGAAATGCTGTAGATATAGTATATCTTGACTTCAGCAAAGCATTTGACAAAGTATCTCACATCATCCTTATTGAAAAAATGACCAAGTATGCAATGGACCAGGCAACTGTTAGGTGGATTCATAACTGGCTTAGTGATCGGACTCAAAGGGTGGTTGTAAATGGCTTCACATCCAGCTGGATGAATGTCTCAAGTGGGGTACCACAGGGCTCCGTCCTGGGACCTGTATTGTTCAACATCTTTATCAATGATTTAGATGAAGGAATTGAGGGTAAACTGATTAAATTTGCTGATGACACAAAGCTAGGAGGGATAGCTAATACTAGAGAAGAGAGAGAGAGGATTCAAAAAGACCTAAATAAACTGGAGCAGTGGGCAGCAACCAACAGAATGGTTTTTAACCGGGAAAAATGCAAAGTACTACATCTGGGCAATAAAAATGAAAAAAGCATATACAGAATGGGAGGAATAGAGCTAAGCAACAGTACATGTGAAAAAGACTTAGGTATACTAATAGATCATAGACTGAACATGAGTCAACAGTGTGATGCAGCAGCAAAAAAAGGCAAATACAATTCTGGGATGTATTAACAGAAGCATACAGTCTAGATCACGTGAAGTCATTATCGGTCTTTACTCCTCTTTGGTCAGACCTCATCTGGAATACTGTGTACAGTTTTGGGCACCACATTTTAAAAAAGACATCGACAAACTGGAGCAAGTTCAGAGAAGAGCGACCAGAATGGTGACTGGTCTGCAAACCATGTCCTATGAGGAACGGTTGCAGGATTTGGGAATGTTTAGCTTGCAAAAAAGAAGACTGAGAGGAGACTTTATAGCTGTCTACAAATATGTCAAGGGCTGTCACATTGTAGAAGGATCATCTTTATTCTCATTTGCACAAGGAAAGACTAGAAGCAATGGGATGAAACTAAATGGGAGGAGACACAGATTAGATATTAGAAAAAACTTTTTGACAGTTAGGGTGATTAATGAGTGGAACAGGCTGCCACGAGAGGTGGTGAGTTCCCCTTCAATGGACGTCTTCAAACAGAGGCTGGACAGACATCTGTCTGAGATGATCTAGTGAATCCTGCTTTGAGCAGGGGGTTGGACCAGATGACCCAGGAGGTCCCTTCCAACTCTACCATTCTATGATTCTATGATTCTATACAGTATAATGGGCCCCACTTAGTCCTCTATACAGTATAATGGGCCCCACATAGTTCTCCATACAGAATAATGGGCCCCACATAGTCCTCTATACAGTATAATGGCCCCACATAGTCCACAGCGTCGCAGACCAAATATAATCACCCTGAGGGCCAGATTTGGCTTAGACAGCGAGAAATTCTAGGGTAAGTTTAGGAGTACTAGAATAGCTGGGTACTTATATGGGTACTTTTTCTTCTTATATCTTTTTTTTAATGAAGCCTAAAAGTAAGTCTTTAAGTTATAAAAAGTAAAGGATTGCACACATAAAATCCTGCTAATAGGTGCTAAAAGAAATCACTGATACCCCCACCAATCACAAAAAACAGGTCCAAAGGTTAGAATGTCGCAGTGCACTGCCACTCCATTCATTGTGTATGGCATTCTCTGTCACTTTGTTTGGAGTGGATTGGCACATGTGCGACCACAACTCCAATCCAACTTCCAATCTTAACGCATTATTATCCAGAACCAAAGGTTTAATTTTTTCACTTTTGTATCCAGGAAGAAATAAAGTCCTACTAGCGTGACAAGTCAACGGCAGAGACCACAAGTGCCCTCTCCATTCATCTCAAACCAGTTTTTGCTGCTAATGAAGTAATTTTCTGCAGACATCTATAAATTCAGCTCTAATTGATTCATATTTGAGCAAAACAAGATATGTTTGCTGAAATTAATTAGTTGCATATCCTAAACAGAAATAATGATATTTAGGTAACCTAATAATTGGTTCAGATTTTAAAAAATACATTGATATTTCTCCTTATTCCGTAATGATAATTTTTTTTTTTTTTTTTTACAAAACTAAGAAATATAAAGCAGAGGTAAGAAAGGATAAGAAAGCCATCGAGGCAGGGTTTTTTTTTGTGACTTTGGGAAAACATACAATTTAGAGAAAAAGGACAAACTCCCATACACGCAGTGGTAATGTTGAATCAGCAGCACAGCTGGATCCAAATGAAAGCTAAAGGGGCAGAGAAAGGAGACGGAAGACGTGATTCACACACGATGATGCAGAGCCAGATTTACCGAAGAGTTAAAAGCTAAGTGACCTATTGAAGGAGCACAACAAATAATTTTCACAAAATGAGAGGGGACGCAGGAACATTTTGTCAATGTTGTTATTTGATAGTGAATGGAAACATCCTGGACTTGTAGATAAGTTACAGTATGTGCTCTGTCATCTTGTCCAGTTATTTTGGAAAGTCGTAGTTGGGGGTATTTTATAGTAGATTGAGGCAAAGGTGTAGATGGAAACTCCTGTGCCCCAATGAAAAGCCACCATACACCATGTGCCATTTATTACATTGGTATTTTTTTAAGTTTATTGATTTTACTCACTTACATAGCGCCATTAATTCCACAGCGCTTTTCAGACATCATCAGTGTCCCCATTGGGGCTCACAATCTACATTCCCTATCAGTATGTCTTTGGAATGTGGGAGGAAACCGGAGAACCCGGAGGAAACCCACGCAAACACGGGGAGAACATACAAACTCCTTGCAGATGTTGTCCTTGGTGGGATGGTATCTTCTTCTACGTGAAGGGGGCCTTTGAGCCTCCAAAAGATTTAGTGTCCAGGTGTGACTGCACCCCCATAGATGGAAAACAGAAGAGTAGGGAGTAAGAGGATAACTGCTGTAGATAGTACAGGGGTAACTAATTAACATGCAGGGTTGTGTCAAGTTTTGTAGATGGAGAAAACTGAACTTTCATTCTGTCAATATCTATTTTTTACCCATTTTATTACAGTACTCATGGCTTACCTGACCATAAAATTGCAAATTAGCTCAGATCAATTAAACCAGAAGCATCTATCTGTAGACAGTGGCGTTTCTAGGTTAATGAAAAAAGCCTTTTGTCAATCATTGTCAGCCAGATGCAAACATACACTATGCTGTCACTTACACAATAAATATCACAGGAGTACAAGAACAGGTATGAACCTGTCATTACAAACATACACATTACACACATTATATACATTACACAACGTGCACACCTACATGCTAATAATGCTACAGTTTTCAACAAGAAACAGAGAAACAGAATTTGATGGAGGTGTGGAGAATGACATCACCTTTGGTTCTTTACTAATGTGTTTACTGTGTTCAGTTTTGGCTTGTATGGGCTAATTTGAATATTATTTTCCCATGCAGCTTTATTACCTATAAAAAAAGTCTTCATTCATGGTAGGGTGTCTACTATGAATGATGCATCTAAAGATCCATTTAAATGGGCCAATATTTGGGGAATAAGCATTTGTAGGAAAGCTCATTCTTGTCTTCTGGTCCTCCTAAACAGACCGCGATCACCCAACAAGCAAACAGAGCGCTCGGTCATTGGTCGCGATAATTTTTAATCTGTCAGCAGGTTTTTGCAATCTCATCTGATAGCAGCATAATGTATGCAAAGAGAAGCTGAATCTAACAATGTTTATTATTATTATTATTATTATAGCGCCATTTATTCCATGGCACTTTACATGTGAAAATATACATAGCAAAAACAAATACAATAATCTTGAACAAAAAGACGACGGCGACTGGTACAGGAGGAGAGAGGAGCTTGCCCGCAAGGGGTCACAATCTAGAAGTGTATCAATTACATTACTGGGTGCAGCCGTTCTGACACAATCAGAGCTTTTAGATTTAGATTGAAGCAGAGCTGAGGAAGCTAACCCTGCCCACACCACAGCTAACCCCGCCCACACCAGGTTCTCCATGTACAAAGTCCATAGACAGTCAGCTGCTTATCACAGGAGGGGGCGTTGCCCGACTTGTCAGGCAATGTTAATCTCTTAGTGATAAATCGTTCACATTTAGTAAACAACAGCACGCACTTTGACAAGTGACACATCCCTGAATTCTGTGTTTCAGCCTCTATCTCCTGCTGTCTTCAGATTACATAGCAAAAACCTGCTGACAGATTCCCTTAAAAAAATCATCGTTATCAGTAGTATACTACCCCATGTAGAAAGGTGATGTGCTGCTGATAACAAGATGTCTTCAATTCAGTAAAGGACTGCTGATTGGCTTGCATACAGTTGTTTACCATCCGAGTTTGTTTAATCTAAATGGGTTATAACATCACATTTAGCCAACCAGTATATTGCTTTGTACTGATGAGGAGAAAAAACTCTCAAACAGTGCTTTCTGTGGATGGGTGGTCCTGTTTGGCTTATATCAGCTGATTTGCTTACTTATGTCTCAAGGGGCACTACTCATAATTAGCTCCTTGTACACCTAGTGAGTCTGCTCAATGAAAGCCATTGCCACCATTAATGAGCAGTGTCTAAGGGTCCATTTACACAAAGATTATAGGGAATGAGCATTCCTAGGACTGTTCGCTTCATCACAATCTCTCAGTCTGAACAGGCTGATGATAACCCGATGAATGAGCAAGACATTCAATCGTCGGGTGAAATGTTCTTTTGGTTTGCACAAAAGATCATTGTTCTCGATAGAGCATTGTCTTGTGTAAACAGGACTCACGCTGCCGAGAACAATGAAAATCGATGTGCACTGAGCGATCTGTTACAGATCGTTCACTGTGCCTCGTTAAGCATGGTCTGCCTGTGTAAACAGGATATTAAACGACCACAGATCGATAAATATTTGCTGATAGGTGGTAATTTAGTCAAATCAAATCAATGTTTATTAAGATATTATTTAAAGTATCAGGAAAGTCTGTTAATCATGTATATTTTTAACACAGAAGAATACAATCCAGATCTATTACAAAGGCATTGATAAACTGTATCAGAACAATAATAAATAAGTACAAAATAATAATATAATAATAATAATAATAATAAAAGATGAAGAAGAGAGGCGGAGGATCACAATAAAAGCAACAAATAACACAATAAGGTCACATGAAACAATTGGAAAGGAAAGAGCAAGGAAAAAGGCAAAGACAATCAAGCAGGAGCAGTGCCTAGTTTACTGACTTTGGACATGTCATCTAAGTGTTATGTAACAACCTCTAGAGGAAAAGTTATAACTAAATATGAAAAATAGTATTACTATTTGTAGAGGGAAGGAGACCCTAGGCCAGCCAGACGTAATATTGAGGAGAATCGAATAATGTTATCCAAGGAGACTGCCTAGCAGTCCAATCAGAGCACTGATTCATAGGCTATCATGTCCTCTCTTCTACAGGATTAATTCATTTTTTCTGCCCAATTTAGTCCAGAGGGGGTAATGTCCGACTTTCATGACCGGGAAATAACTTATTACCAGAGTACATCTTAAATTAGACCCATATAAGTAAGAGAAACATGAATTGATGTCTTGCCATAATAGGCGCATTTTCCAACAATTCCACCAGATGTGTTCCATGGTACCTCTGTCCCTCCCGCATCTCCAACAGGTATCGGATGTAGAAGGAAAGACAGAATGTAACCATGAGGGAGTTTTATACCATCAACTTAAAATCTTGTACTATTCTCTCAGATTCAACAAGAGATACTGTAGATAGCTTATGTGACCAAATAAATTACTTTCTCCAATACACAGGAGAAAATGTTCTCCTCAAGTCCCTCTCCCATGCTAAAACAAAGGTCGGCCAGGTCTCCAAGCATCTCCCCAGGAGGAGTCCACAGATCACAAAGTCGGTATGAACCAAAGGTGCTACTTGCACACAGAGGGTTTCAAAATGCGTCAAAGTAAAATCTCACTAGTTGTCACCTTAGACATAAATTGACAAAGTTGACCATAAGCCATCCAAGCCCTACTAGGGGTTGGGTAATTGTTTAGGAGATCCGCTAGAGATTTGATAATGCCATGATCGGTGGTAATTTATTGCCGAAAGTTGGTTGGTGTAAACCTACCTTAAGACATCTCACTTATCACTACAAAGCAGGTAATTGTTTGGCTAAGGAACAAGAAGCATGAAAAATTTCTGATATGAGCTAATGTTTCTCAATGGAGCCTTGCCTATAGATAAGTTTTTTCAATGAGAGACACCCACACCGCAGTGTGTTCATAGTGAAATATAACTTTCTAACATTTTAGTTACTGTTACTGACAAATGATGATACTACTTTTGGCACATATTTTGCACACTGCAACAAATCCATAAAGTTCTTAGTATGGATCTGTTGTCTCACATCAACCAGTGCTTTAACACTCAAAGTAACCGCCTTGAGTGAGACAGTGATGGAGTGGACAGCAGTAGAGCTAAAGTGAAAAAAAATAAAAATGATTATTAGAACTTTCAAAGAAAACAAGCAAAAACTTCCCGAGAGAAAAGCTCCTGGACAACTGTGCGCTAATTCCTGGAGAGATACATCTCCATTACCAGATGTTTCATCCCATCTGTTTCTGGGCTATGTTTGTTCCTACAACCATAATCTCTCCAGCTGTTAAATAGGTTAGAAACCCCTGAGGAATTTTGGCAAGACCTATGGCTTGCCGAACCCTAGCGGTGTATAATATGCACACTTTTAGGATTTGGCTCTGCTTGTCTGTTCCAGCGGACGTCATGTGTCCACAAATATGCGATCTGTATAGTTGCAGATACTTGTCGACTAGAGACTAGACAATTGGGAGAAGTGGCTGACACTCTACTCGGCACTTGACCGCAACTATGCAAATCACATATTTGAGGTCATGTGACAGACTGTGAGGATTTGGCAAGCTGCAAGGCTTAACAAAAATTTCCCCAATGATGGAAAACCCCCTTAATATACACTACCGTTCAAAAGTTTGGGGTCATTTAGAAATTTCATTATTTTTGAAAGAAAAGCACATTTTTTTTCAAAGAAGCTAACATTAAATGAATCAGAAATACACTCTATACATTGTTAATGTGGTAAATTAGTATTCTAGCTGCAAACGTCTTGTTTTTATTGCAATATCTACATAGGTGTATAGAGACCCATATCCAACAACCACCACTCCAGTGTTTTAATGGTACATTGTGTTTGCTAACTGTGTAAGAAGGCTAATGGATGTTTAGAAAACCCTTGCACAAGTATGTTAGCCCAGCTGAGAACGGTTTGGCTGATTTGAGTAGCTATAAAATGGACCTTCCTTTGAGCTCGTTGAGAATCTGGAGCATTACATTTGTTTGTTCTATGAAACTCTCAAAATGGCCAGAAAAAGAGAACTTTCATGTGAAACTCGACAGTCTATTCTTGTTCTTAGAAATGAAGGCTATTCCATGCGAGAGATTGCCAAGAAACTGAAGTTTTCGTACAACGATGTGAACTACTCCCTTCAGAGGAAAGCACAAACAGGCTCTAACCAGAGTGGAAAGAGAAGTGACAGCTGAGCAACAAGACAAGTACATTAGAGTCTCAAGTTTGAGAAATCGACGCCTCACAGCTCCTCAACTGTCAGCTTCATTAAATAGTACACGCAAAACGCCAGTGTCAACGTCTACAGTGAAGAGGCGAGTCTTGGATGCTGGCCTTCAGGGCAAAGTGGCAACGAAAAAGCCACATCTGAGACTGGCCAATAAAAGGAAAAGATTAATATGGGCAAAAGAACACAGACATTGGACAGAGGAAGATTGGAAAAAAGTTTTATGGACAAACAAATCAAAGTTTGAGGTGTTTGGATCACACAGAAGAACATTTGTGAGACGCAGAACAACTGAAAAGATGCTGGAAGAGTGCCTGATGCCATCTGTCAAGCATGGTGGAGGTAATGTGATGGTCTGGAGTTGCTTTGGTGCTGGTAAAGTGGGAGATTTGTACAAGGTAAATGGGATTTTGAATAAGGAAGGCTATTACTCCATTTTGCAACGCCATGCCATACCCTGTGGACAGCACTTGATTGGAGCCAATTTCATCCTACAACAGGGCAATGACCCAAAGCACACCTCCAAATTATGAATGAACTATTTAGAATACAAGCTGCCTGCTTCTTCCCTATCTGTAATGGAGTGGCCAGCGCAGTCACCAGATCTCAACCCCATTGAGCTGTTGTGGGAGCAGCTTGACCATATGGTACCCAAAATGTGCCCATCAAGCCAATCCAACTTGTGGGAGGGGCTTCAGGAAGCATGGGGGAAATTTCTCAAGATTACCTCAGCAAATTAACAGCTAGAATGCCAAAGGTCTGCAATGCTGGAATTGCTGCAAAGTGAGCATTCTTTGACAAAAGCAAAGTTTGAAGGAGAAAATTATTCTTTCAAATAAAAATTATTATTTCTAACCTTGTCAATCTCTGGACTATATTTTCTATTCATTTTGCAACTCATTTGATAAAATAAAAGTATGAGTTTTCATACTTTTTACATAATTGTCTGGGTGACCCCAAACTTTTGAACGGTAGTGTATATAATATAGATATAGATCCTCAGTTAGAAATACCTTATCCCACCTCAATGACCATTAGTATTATGGTGATCATGCTGTGATTAACCAACAAATACAATTTCTTGGTGTTTGAAAACTTTTTACAATTTGAGTTCAAAATATTTATGCGAGACACTTTACATAAAGCTCCATGCTTTTATAGAAGTTGTGGACATAGATCCATCTGTGCTTCAAATAGTTGCCCACTTTGGACAATACCTTTAGGGAATGTACACACAATGGGCCGATTCACCATAGCTTTCACGCCAGAATTCTGGCATAAACCCTTTGAGAAGTCATAAAATGTAGATGCAACCCTTCACACCAGTTTCTTCCAGTTGTACCAAAATGGGCAGAGCTGGGGCAAGGTGGGGGGCTGATGACACAGCTTGTCTAATTCATGATGAGCTGTAGCATTCTCTAAGACAGAAATCTCACTCCAGTACTTGACTGGATTGAGTTTTCTTACGTAGTGCACAAAGGTGCACACCACTCATCAGACACTCCAGATTCATGAAGAGATGAATCAGGAGCACAAGACTCCAGCACACCTTGTGAACAACGCCAGTCTAGAAGAATCATGCCTAATGTCTTCTTCAGGCAGGTCTTCTCCAAAAACCGCCTGAGAAAATGCCAAGAAAACTCTCAAAAGAGGAGGCTGTACGGGGCCCCAGGCCTAATGGCATGACAGGGTTAGGGTGGGAATTAGTAGGAGCCAGGGTTACTAGGTGCTGCAGGGGTTAATAGGATTCAAGGGACGGAGCAAGACTAGGTACAGGGTGGAGAGAACTGGTGTTGGAGGTGACCCTATAAATATCAGGGTCATGTGGTAGCTGGCAACCATTTTAGGTGGCCACCGAAGCAGATCAGATCTTTATAGGGGACACCCTAAATTATGGAGGCTGTGGACACCTTATTGCAGCAGCTCAGATTGGCTGCTGGTTCCCTGGGTGAGCAGTGGCTGCAGGCATCCATCCAGGGCCTGCTACAAGGAGCTGTCGTTGCACCCCCAGCTCAAACTGGATGCCGGCCGCGGAGAACCAGGCCTCCGCCCCGCCTCAGTCCGGACTTTACCCCTAGGGCCTGGCACCGCAACAGGAGCCCCTCCAGGGACCCTCTGGATCAGAGTGGGGCTCGCTCTCCTTTGGAGCGCCGCGCTATTTCTGGGAGGAATCCGACCTTCCGGCGGGGCCTGCAGCAAGGTGAGGTGTCCCCCTTCCTCATCTACTCACAGAGATGGATCCGGAGCTGCTGCGACGGATGTTCCGACCGGACCGGGACCCGCTCGTCGTAGACAGTTACGCCAGACCAGAGGGCGGTGGCCAGAGCGCAGGGGGGTTTCACACTCAGGAGACACTGGTGAACTGCGAGGATTAACCCCTAATGGCAGGCATGAGCCCATGATTGTTCAACACGGGCAGCAGTC
The DNA here is from genome assembly GCF_046119375.1 of Phyllobates terribilis. Taxonomy (NCBI): domain Eukaryota; kingdom Metazoa; phylum Chordata; class Amphibia; order Anura; family Dendrobatidae; genus Phyllobates; species Phyllobates terribilis. Next base: position 297,245,445 of record NW_027362768.1, read on the forward strand.
GGCTGGCCTTGTGCAGAGTTACAGCCCACCTGCAGTTCTGCAAGCAGGTACAAGCCCTAGTTTCCACACCACATTGAGTTTCCTGGACACTTCAAGACATTCGGCACAGATAGATCATGGAAGGCGTCTGCAGGATTCCGGACTTGCGGCTGCTGGGAACACAGCACCCAGGCAGTCAGCTGAGACCTTACACATGCAAACTGTTTTACCTTTGCTAACTGCTCCAGGGAATGGGGGTCAAGATTCTTTCCCTGGGGGGCAGGCGGAGGTATGGGATTCTTATTTAATGGTCTAAGGCAGTGGTCGGCAAACTTTTTTGCACCAGGGACCGGCTTTAAGCAAGACCAGTTTTCAATGGCCCAGTGGGGGCGGGGCTTTGGTCATATGTGGGTGGGGTTATGGAGGGGTGGAGCTTAGTGCATACTTATCTTATAATTATGACATTTATAATGAGAATGTGATTCAACTTACCATAGGTTCAGAATGAGTGGGAGCACCAGGCTTGTTTCCCTTGATCAGTGGGAGCACTGGGCTTGTTTTCCTGCAACAAGACGGTCCCATCTAGGTCCCATCTGATGATGATGACCACTACTGCTGCTACTGGACACAGCCACTGCTGCTATGAATTTTCACTGTTATTTGCTTTTTTCACTTTAACCAGAAAATCTGCTGCTGGGCCGCATGACACCAGAACACAGCTACAGGAGTCATAAGGGTGGGACACCTGACGTCATATCTAGCTGCCCATTAGCATCCAGAGCCCCTCCCCCTCCAACTCGCAGCTAGCAGGAGGGGAAGGAGCGCTGGACACACATGACCTGCTTGTCCCTGCTCCTGCCTGAGCACATTCTGCGAGTAGGGCCGCATGGCTAATTATCTATTCACTGCCAGTCCCTCCTCCTCTTTTCTTATAGGCTACTGATCACATGCTGGCTTTCTCCCTGCTGATCCTCTACAACTGTCAGCGGCGCCGCGGACCGGCTGAAAAACCCCAACGGCCCGGTCCTGGTCCGCGGACCGGCGGTTGGGGACCTCTGGTCTAAGGGACTTAGCATTATTAGTGGGCTCAGGGGGCATTCAAGGGGGATCGTCTCCTATTGCAGCATGGCTGGGTAATTTGGGTTCAGCAGTAGCAGCTGGAGGTAGTTTTAGCTGGGCACAAGGAACAGCTGGGAGCGCTAGTGTGGGAATACATGATCAGGGCGTAGCTCAGACTCCTGGCACAGTCCCGTCTTCAGCTAATGTGTCGGATGTCAGGGAACCAGGCAGGGAACAAGGGGAGGGGCATGAGAAAGATAAGGAGGACTCGGTTCGCTTAGACAATACAGCTAAAGGCGAGGTCTACATCTGCTTTGAAGGGCCTCTAGGGGCGCATTTGAAGCACAAGGTGAGGGAGAAGTTTTGGAAGGGGGAATACGATGATATATTTTCGCTTTTGCCGTTGGAGCGTTTTAGTCTGGATAGGCTAAGAAAGGCCGAGTCTAAAAAGGAGGACGAAGAAAAACTCAGATACCTTTTGATCCCGAGAACTTTTAACAATTGGCTGCAAGCATTTGCAATCTTGGCTAGCATTATAGGCGAAAAGGCTCCAGAAAATTGTTCTGACCTTTTTTGTTACATGGATGCAATTGGGGAGGCATATAAGGTTTATGGAGGACAGGGTTGGCTTAGATATGACGATCAGTTTAGTCAACACAAGGCGGTGCGGCCCAGCATACGCTGGGATCATAAAGACATCTGGGAGCCAGTCGTTTCATGGTAGCACCGGGGGGTCAGGACAGTCAGGTCACTCGGTGGTGTTACAAAAAGGACTGTGTTTCAGCTTTAACGAGGGGTCTTGCAAGTTTGGGAGCAAGTGCAAGTTCAAACATGAATGTTCAAATTGTGGGGGCACCCATGGAGCAGCAAAGTGTTTTAGGTCCAACCGTCAGAGAGGGGGAGAAAGTTCTGAAAAAAGGGGAGACACCAGTGCGGCTAGCAGAGATGGAATACCTCCTAAATAGATACCAGAATACAGCAGCTGCAATTTTGTTGAGAGAGGGTTTTAGGGATGGTTTTAAGATACCGTCCGTTGAATTTGAATACAAGTTATGCTAAAAGAATTTTAAAATCAGCTAATCAATTTCCAGAAGTTGTATCAGAAAAGTTAAAGAAAGAGGTAGATTTGGGCAGGATGGCAGGTCCTTTTGAGGCAGCTCCGTTGGACAACTTGAGGGTTTCACCTCTGGGCGTGGTGTCCAAAAAGGAGCCAAATAAATTCAGGTTAATACATCATTTATCGTTCCCGAAGGGAGCTTCTGTGAATGATGTTATTGATCCTGAACTATGCTCGGTAAGTTACACTTCCTTTGATGCTGCGGTTGAGTGGGTGCTTTTCTTTGGAAAGGGGGCACTGTTGGCGAAGACAGACATAGAGGCAGCATTTAGGTTATTACCTGTTCACCCAGATAGCTTACATCTTTTGGGTTGTTTCTGGAACGGAGGATTTTTTGTGGATTGTTGTCTTCCCATGGGTTGCTCCCTTTCGTGTGCCTATTTTGAAACCTTTAGCACCTTCTTGGAGTGGTTGGTTAAAGACGTTTCAGGTTTAAATTCCTGCTTTAACTATCTGAATGACTTCTTGTATATTGGCTCAGCTTGCGGTCCTGATTGCTCTATTCTCTTGCATACAATGGAGAGTATGGCAAACAAGTTTGGTGTTCCATTGGCCGTTAAGAAGACAGTAGGGCCGGTTACGGTTTTAAGTTTTTTGGGGATCGAAATTGATATATTGTCGATGGAATGCAGGTTGCCTATGGAAAAAGTGAACAATCTCTTGGCCGAAGTATGTAGAGCGAGTAAAATGAAGAAGGTGACTTTGAGAGAGTTACAATCTTTACTCGGTAAATTGAACTTCGCATGCAGAATCATGCCGATGGTTAGAGCCTTTTGCCGTTTTTTGTCATTGGCGACAGGGGGTATAAAATCTCACCATTTTATCCAGCTGGGTAAGGATTTGTGGGAAGATTTGGTCATCTGGGCAGTTTTTCTGGAAGCATACAACGGCAGGTCAATGTGGATGCAGCCAATGGTAAATGCGGAGGATTTAGGACTGGCCATTGAGGTAGACAGGTATCATGGTTTCAAGATCTCTTTTCAGGACAGGTGCATGGTGGACATTTGGCCTAAGTCCTGGTTAGCCCAAGGTCTCAACACAAATATTGAACTGCTGCACATTATTCCATTAGTGGTCATTTTTTCGCTGTGGGGCGAAAGTTTCAGAAACAAGAAAATTTGGTTCTTCAGCAAACAAGATAGGGTCGTGAAGGCAATCAATTCTTCAACATCAGGTTCCGCACCCGTGGTACATTTTTGCAAAGCTTGGTATTGTTGGGTCTGTCATTGAATATGTTGGTGGTGGCTGATGTCAGAGGAGGTGTTGTTAATCCTTTTACAATGTCTCTCATTTTCAGTGGGACCAGGTGAGGAGTTCGGCAGCTCAAGATGGATTGACATACCAGGCGTGCCCTCTTGACCTATGGAGCATCCCTTCAGGGATATCCTTATCATTAGCGGATAGGACGTGGGTTCAATACGACCAGGCTTGGAAAACTTGGGAGGAGTGGAAGTTAACTTTGGGTAGTTCAATGGAGGAAGAGAGTTTGTTGTTATTACTTCTGGGGCACGGTTGGGAGTCAGGATGGTCAGTTGCAAGGAAAGATAGTTTGTTGGCAGGTTTGGCATTCGGCTTTAAGGCCCGGTGAATAAAAGATCACACTGAGTCATTTTTGGTATGGCAGGCCTTTAGGGGTTGGAGGAAGGGGTGGAAAGTATTAGATAAGAGGTGGCCAGTTTCGTACGATTTACTTTTATTGTTGGGGGCTCAGTTGGAGGATATTTGTGTTTCCAATTGGGAAGTGTCCCTGTTCAAATTAGCCTTTTCATTGGCGTTTTTTGGGGCGCTTCGGCTAAGGGAATTGGTTAGCCCTTCTAGGTTCAGAAAAGGGGGGTTATTAAAACAAGACCTAGATGTATATGATGATAGAGTCAAATTATTCATCCTTTCGTCCAAGACAGATGTAATTGGGAAGGGTTGTAGGTTGGTACTCTATAAGGTTCATGGTTCAGCACTTTGTCCAGTCCATTGTGCTAGGGATTTTGGCAGTGGGCCTGGGGATTTTAATTTACCACTGTTGGTTCATGCTGATGGTTCATTTCTTTCGCGTTTCCAGTTTTTAGCCATGTTTCGTCGTTGCTTGAAACTGAGAGGGATCACCTCTAAAGTACACTGCGGGCATTCTTTTAGGATTAGGGCAGCGACTGAGGCAGCCAAAAGGGGGCTAAGTGAAGAAGTGATAAAAAGGATCAGGCATTGGGAATCGGAAAGGTTCCGTTCTTACGTTCGCACAGGAATGGTTTAATTGTTGTAGAGTTTGAAGTCCGCGCTTACTCCTGTCTTATTCTCACCCCTTTTGGATTTATTTATTATATTTTACAGATAGGTCTCAGCTACTCATATGGATCATGGGACACTCTTTTGTTTTCTGGGCGGCGTTGCGCGCAGTGGTACGTCTGGACGGGCGACAATTGGGATTCAGAAGGGAGGAGGCTATTTTCCAATTGATCTGTAAACATGGCATGGCCTGGAAGCAGTTCCATCATTTTGTGAGGCTCGATCATGTTCCAGAGGTTCTGGTTATTCACCTAGGGGGTAATGATCTCGGGAAGCGACCGTGCAAGGAGCTTATACGGGATGTTAAATTTAAATTTGATTTTTTGCGACTGTGGTCCGTGTTCCCTTGGGTATTGACAATATGGTCCGATATCATCCCGAGAAAAGTCTGGCGGGGGGCACGATCAATTGAAGGAATCAATAGAGCAAGGGTAAAGGTGAATCGGGTGCTTTCACGCTTTATGGCCAGGAACGGTGCATTGGTGGTCCGTCATGTGGAACTGGAATCAGGCGAGGGGAAATTTTGGCGGAGTGATGGTATTCACTTTAACGCAGTGGGCATTGATATGTGGGGCCTAGCAATTTAGGAAGGGATTGAGAGGGCTATCAGAGTTTGGAGGGGCGAAACATTTTGAGGTTTCAAAACATTTTTGTTTGTGGCATGGGGGGAGGTCCTCGAAGTTGGTGGAGCTGGATAATGGTGGAACAGTGGGGGGAATCTCATGAGGTTCTGGACTTTTCCCCTTTGTGGAATGGAGTGGTGGCGGGCATTTAAAGAATCCCGGGAAGGGACTTACTGAGCACCTGGCTAATGGGTGCGTTCTATGGCTAGGTTGTTCAATAGGTGCCTCTGAGCTGGTGCATAGCGGCTGGAGGTAAACTATAACCTGGGAGTCAATGTGGTCTTATGAGACTGGTTGGAAATAAAGAATTATTAGGGCTTCAAGGACCACCCCTCTTTATGGTTGATGTTTGTTTACCTGTTTATTTTGTTAATAAACGGCTGATGTGGCCATTCATAATCCAATCTTGTGTATTGTATTTTATTTCACAGTAAGTAGGAGCTGATTAATTTTAGATGGGGGGTGAGGGTTTTTTGTTATCTGGCCGGATGACTCGCAATTACCCTTGTCAAGAGAAGGCCGTATGGGGCCCCAGGCATAAAGGAAGGCAGTCATGACAGGGTTAGGGCGGGAATTAGTAGGAGCCAGGGTTACTAGGTGCTGCGGGGGTTAATAGGATTCAAGGGAGGGAGCAAGACTAGGTACGGGTGGAGAACACTGGGGTAGGAGGTGACCCTATAAATATCTGGGTCATGTGGTAGCTGGCAACCATTTTAGGTGGCCCTTGAAGCAGACCAGATGTCCCACCCATCCTCCCTGTTTAAATAGTTTTAGTTTCAGATTACTGGGGTATTTCTATGAGGAATGTTATTATGCACACATATCGAACGTTATCAATTCATTATTGTTCATGTCCTTAATTTGTCATGGCAGCTTGGCATGGGGGGAGGTCCTCGAAGTTGGTGGAGCTGGATAATGGTGGAACGGTGGGGGAGGGGAATCTCACGAGGTTCTGGACTTCCCCCGTTTGTGTTGGCGGGCATTTAAAGAATCCCAGGAAGGGACTTACTGAGCATGTGGCTAATGGGTACGTTCTATGGCCAGGTTATTCAATAGGTGCCTCTGAGCTGGTGCATAGCGGCTGGAGGTAACCAATAACCTGGGAGCCAATTTGGGCTTATGAGACTGGTTGGAAATAAAGAATTATTAGGGCTTCGAGGACCACCCCTCTTTATGGTTGATGTTTGTTTACTTGTTTATTTTGTTAATAAAGAACTGCTGTGGCCATTCATAATCTAATCGTATGTATTGTATTTTATTTCATAGTACGTAGAAGCTGATTAATTTTAGATGGGGGCAAGGGTTTTTTTCTTATCTGGCCGGATGACTCGCAATTACCCTTGTCAAAAAGGAACATATGCATTTTTAGGTAAAAACGACTTGTTTTTCATATGTTCAGGATTGTGAACTTCTTTCAAAGGGGTTGTCCACTACTAGGACAACCCTTTCTCATTCCCCATGTTTGCCCCCCGTTAAAATGAAAAAGCTTATACTCCCCTCCCATGCCGGTGCCGTTCCAGCGGTGTCGGCACTCACGTTCTAGGGGCTCACGTGATCTTGTTATATTATGGGAGCCTTGTGCCCAATCAGCGCTCAATCTGGTGCCATTCTCCCCATCTTCAGACGTATAAGTAATAAAGAGGAAGTGAGAGCTGTCGCTGGCCGCAAACTTCCTGTTAATCACGTGTATGTCTGAAGGTGGGGACAGTGACCAGTGGTGATTGGACACAGGACTCAAGTGTCATAACAGCCTCACTTGAGCCCCGTGATCGCGAGTACCAACACCAGTGGAATGGCAGGGGAGTATAAGCTTTTTTATTTCAACGGGGCCAAACATGGGGAATGAGAAGGGTTTGTCCAAGTAGTGGCCAACTCCTTTAATTTCTTCAGGTTTACTAAAATACCAAAAAGTTAAAAGATGTCCATTCTTCAGGATAAAGAAACTCTATGCTTTACTATACAATTCAATGCAAAGACTCAAAAGCCGTCCAAAAATGCTGGAAAAAAGCGTCAGTAAAGCGCCCCGTAAAGAACAAATGAAAAAAAATTAGATATTGTGTGTGCATACTCTGAGACAGGTTTTCCAAAAATCTTGGCTTCTCATGTGTTGTCTCATTGCTTAGGACCCCCGGTGATCGACTAATCTATTGGAGAACCTGCAGCAGGTAGTCAGTTAGCCTGCAGTGGCACTACAGGAAAGACTGAGCAGTACACAGTGCCCACTGAAATCAATGAGTGCTCAAATAACACGTCAACGGGAAAAAATGTACAGTGGTGAAGTTGTTTTTTGTAGCTGCTTTGTACTCCTGATTTTCCAAACTATTATCTTTATTTTGAGAAAAAAAAAAAAAAGAAACCACAAAATTAGTAACCTTACAAATTTCACAGTAGCCACTAGGGCTTTTTTTTATACTATTTTCTGTTGTTTCAGGAAGAGTTTTCAGCATGCTCATCATAGGCAGGATTACAGTGACAGGTAACACCTCTGCACACAGCTGACAACAAAGGATTGACCAATCACAATAGGCGATATCGTATCTGACCCTGCTTCCCCTCCCTTCACAATGACCTTTGCACATGTTCATTAGACTCTTCAATACAAAATATTGGGTTGGTATCTGACCATTGAGGCAATGTACATGTGTTGTTTACTGAAACATCAGGAAATTTAAGCCTAAAAGAGCCCCAGTGGCCAATGTGAAAATTGTAAATAAAAATATTTTTTTTAATACAGATTGTGATATGTTTTAAAAAAATTCAAAAATATTTAAAAAAAATACACGTAACCCGATTTAAACAATAGGTAATTTTCTGGTTAAATTACCTGGTTGTCTTCATTGTGTCTATATCATCATGAACTGTAAGGGCATAGAGAGACCAGTTTTTTTTTGCATACACAGTTGGTGAAGCATCACAAATATTTTTAGGATGATAGAAGACAGATCATACATGATCACTATCAAACTATCTAGAAATTGCATGTGCTCTCATCAGGGTGATAGGGTCAATCCTAACAGCAGCTTTTCTTTCTTGAGAACTAAGTATTGCGATGTTGAAATCCAACATGCTGGATCCTTCCAACATGCCAGAATCTTTGGAGAAAGTCAGGAGTATGGGGAGTAGAGAACAGAAAGGCTCAGACAGGGAAAGTCCCATACGCAGAACATTTGAGTATAGTGTAGGAATTTTGCTGAACAGCAGTTAAAAGGAATTTCTAACGGTACATTAACTGGTCATTAAAGCAACACTTCAGCATGGAGTTTGGGAGAGATCTAAGTAAAATAATGTAATGAAGCATATTGCAAAAATGCATACATTTTCAATGCTTGGAGGATAATAAAATAAAGCAAAAAAAAACTTTAGTTACTCTTTAAAGGGAACCTGTCACATCAGATAATGCTATTAGTCTGCAGTATAGGGTTAATTTGCAGGTTAATAGTGTTAGGAAGATGCCATACTGAATGTGAGGCACTCAGGAGAAAATTTAACTCTATTCCTCTTGGGAGCCGCCAAATTTAAATGATACAGACGTGCTGGAGTCGTCAAGCGCTTCAGGTTCCTCCTAAAGAACCGGAAGGCAGAGCAGTGTGCAATTTACCTACAGAAGGAATTGTGTGCTGAGATAGAAAGAGAGAGTTAAAACAAGCCAAATACAAAAATGAAAATATAAGGTACTGCTAGAGAGTATTCCGCCTACTCCTACATGAGAAACGGAAGATAGGTGCCGGGTGTTGAGCATAATCAGCAGAGTGATAAACCCTAGCTGGTCTTGCAGTGATTGCCATAAACAACTGCTGTATTGCTGGACATCCAAAAGGTGAATATCATCAGCAGGAAATACCAGCAGGGGGAAAGTATATACAGCTGCACCCGAAAGGTGATTGGGCAAACCTTAAAACAAAGAAAAGGCAGCCATGGAAAACTACAAAACACTGTAAGTGGTAAGCGGAACTCTCTATACTTTAAGTACGCCTGGGATCTAAGTTTTTTCCAGTCTCCATTTACCTCCAATTCCAGAGCGCCACACCCTACATTGGATATCATCACTGAGCAAAAAGGGATTGGAGTTAATTCCGAAACTCTCCATCCAGTATAAAGATTTAAATAATATGACAAAATATTCTAACAACATTTATAGCCATATGAAACATTATATAATCAGAAACCATTACAATAGACTGGGGAGATTTTGTGTTGCAATAAACTAAAAATAAATAATAGTAAAAGCTTTTTTGCAAATCTGAATATTATTGGATACTTAAACGAAGAAATCATCTAATTTAATTCACTTATGTTACTGCCTGAAGGGACAACATTAATTATTATCCCTTTTAAGTAAAAATATCACAATTCTCTTCATATCATCTCCCTTAGCGCAAATATAATACTGTTTCTTCGACAACCAACTACTACATCTGCAGCAGCTGCTTATTGCCCTCCTGGGTAACAAGATCAGTCATTTACTTGCAAAACCTGGAGAATAGTTTTATGTAGAATTGTAATTAAATATGCGAGACGGTAACATGGGGATGAATAGAGGTTCTCCTGCTAAAGGCAGTGTCATAGTTTTTCACTATATGCTACCTTTTGTGTTATAAAATGAAGTTCAAATGCAAACCCACCTGCCATCAATGGCTGACGATACCTATGAAGCCATTTATGAATACCTATCTTTAAGCCCTAACCACATTAGCAATTAGCTCTATTATTACAGTCTCAAACGGGACGTCACAGGAAGCTGGTGCAGCACTCGCTTCTCTGCTGTGTCTATCACTCCTCCTGGAACAGGATGTCATCAGGGGCGGCGTTATGTTCACTTCCCACAGCTTCTGTCACCACTGTCTCCTGATGACATCCTGGATCAGTACAGGTGGTCAAGAAGTGACCGTATTTTCAGTCACCACTGCTTCTAACACCACAGTCTCTTTCCCTGAAATAATTTGTGATCAGATCTGTGATAGAATTAATGTGAGTGACACTGGCACCACCCCCTGATAACAATTAATTTGAGGGTGATGATATAAGCAGTGGGGCGGTGCTGTTGTCACTCACCCTGCTTCTATCTCCAACCTCAGTTGAAACGATTTGTTTCAGATGGAGCGATAGACACTGCAGAGAAGTGAGTGCAGCCCCAGCCTCCTGTTATGAAACATCACAGAAAGTAGAGTTAAAAAAAAAAGAAGCAAATAGCAGGCTAAGTGTAGGGAATTTAATAATAAATCTAATTCTAAAAGTAGTTAGTGCTTAAAGAAAGGTATTTATAAAGGGCTTTATAGGTATTCAACCACCAATTTAAGGATCAATGAAAACTCAAATTATTACTGTAAGTTAATTTGTGCGGCATGCTGTATTCACATTTTGTAATTTGCTATAATGATCTCCCGATGACACATCATCTGTTAAATAATGAGAAGTGATTAAAAGGCTATTGTGACCCTGCTACCATACAATATTTACACAAGGCACTATGCAAAGGAATGTGGGCACTAAAAGCAGCAACTAGGGCAGGAGACGAGGGTGAAGGGTGGCAGGAAATGTGCACTGGGTGTTGGGTACTAAGAAGGGCTCCAGTAGCAAGAATTGAGCAGTGAACCGAATCTTTGAAATCTTTTCTGTGCCCTTGGAGATCTTTGTGGAAGCAGATTGTGCATTTTCTGCAGTCTTTGTGGATTCTGCATAGTGTGCAGTATATAGAAAAATATTCATTCTCTAGAACCACAGAAACAGTGGGTATATGCGTACATCTTTTCAATTTTGAGATGGATTCTCTGGGAAGAGAAAGAAAGAAAAAAAAAGAAAGAAGGAAAGAAACTAACTTTAATTAGCAAATCATATGCCCTTTGTCTAGTAAAGCAAACACTATTAAACTTTAATATGCCCACTGCCTTGTTAGACAATATCCTGTCCTAGAATTCTAGGACCGATGCCCCGTGAGCCAGTGGAGTAAGAAGCTCACAGGCATCTGTGCTATTAACATTCTAGGGGCCCGATTCATCATTGCATTTTAGTCATTTTTTTGCCTCTTAATTAGCGACTTTAATTTGCGACAAATTCATCAAACGATTTGCGTCTTTTGTGGTTTAGTTGGTTTTCTGATTTTTACGTTCATGTGGCATTTCCAGACATTTTATTAGACTTTTTCATCAAATGTGACTTTTTTTGAAAAATCACAAAGTTTGGTGAAAGTCTACTCCAGTCCTCCCCCTGGAGTGATATTATGTACACCAGTGACTTAAAAAACCCCGCAAATGTTAAATCAGATGTTGAGGAATTTTTTCATGATGATGTTTTCTTTAAGTTTTTTTGTAAGAGAATTTCTTTAATGGAACAAACTGAATTTTTTATTCAAATAAAAAGAAAAGACAGGATGCATCAAAACTACAAGTGTGATTACAGGAGAAGTACCGTATGTATTGCTTTTTTTTAGACCTATACAGCCACGAAATATCATATATGCTTCCACTATAAACATGCATGAGTTCAATAATCATGTCCTAAAATGTTATTAAAGGGAATCTGTCAGCAGGTTTTTGCTATTTCATCTGAGAGCACCATAATATAGAGCAAAAGAGCCTGATTACAGAGATGTATCATTTATTAGGCTGTGTGCTGTAGTTTCAATACAATCAGTATTTTATCATCAGGAGATTATCACTACAGGACTACATGTCTTGTGCAGGCAAGTCAGGCTAGTCTGTATAACCCCGTCCCCACTCCTGATTGGCAACTTGCTGACAATTCACAGTGTACACATCAAGCAGCCAATCAGTGGTGTGGGCGGGGTTATACACAGTTTAGCAATCTGATCACTTCTAGATCTACAATAGAGAAAACAAGGTTTCTAACAAAACTGCACCAAGTAGTCCAGTAAGTGATACATTACTGGAATCAGGGACTCTTTCCCTACATCATGCTGCTCTTAGATAACATAGCAAGAATCTGCTGACAGATTCCCTTTAACCTGCAGTTATGGGATTAATATGCAGATTAATAGCATTCTAAAGCCATATAGCCACTGTACTGAGAGCCCGGCTACCGGTAGGAAATTAACTTTATTCCTCCTAGCAGTCTCCGGCTTCAGTCACTGCTCAGTACATAGTGAGTGGTGGCTGTAACCACACCCCGATACTGACTGACAGCCGGCTCTGTACTGATGCCGCTGTCAGTCAGTGCCAGGGTGTGGTTCAATCTTCCACTAACTATGTATTGAGCGGTGACAGAAGTAGCGCCGGCCACACCTCTAATGACTGAAAGCCGTAGGCTGGCAGGAGAGATAATGGCAGCGGGGCTCTTAGTGCGGCGGCCGCACAGCTTCAGACCGCTATTAACCTGCATATTAACCCCATATGTGCAGGTTAATAGCGTTTTTTTTCATATGATAGATTGCCTTTAAAGAGGATTTAATGTTCAGAATATTGATGACCATAAATATCTAGTCAGCAGGGGTCTGATTCTCTGCACCTTCTGAGTAGCTGTTTGGAGAGGCCACGTAGCTCAGCAAGTATTGAAGCATCTTCTGTTCTGTTTTCCCTCCAGGGTGAGCAGGTATTGCAGCTTTGCTCCATTTACTTCAATAGGAAATGATTGCAATACCTTGCAAAGTTTCTGATACGTACAGGGTGTGCAGAGCACCAAGTGAGCAACAAAAGCTGTGGCAGATCCCCACTGATAGGATATTGATGACCTATCCTAAGGATGGGCCAGTAATATTCTGAACCCGGGAAACTATTTAACTCAGCAGGGAGTCTGATTCCATGCAAATCTGCTAACAGATCGCATGCTGCTGCTGACCTGTATTCTGTATATGGAAAGGAGAAGTAAGATGTCGCACCACAACCTGTTCATGCTGACAGGGAATCTATATGGAATTTAAATGGGCACTGTGCTCTCAGCAAACTTTGCATAAATCAATAGTACAGGCGAATATGAGAAACTTTGTAACATAGTTTATCACAGAAATCTGCTTCATTCTCCACTTAAAAGCTGCTGATTTTCATGCCCCTTTCCTTATGAACTCATCATGCACCCTGAGAAATAAGCAGCTTGAATTTGTATTGGTCAAGTCAAAAGGGACTGCTAGCACAGACAGGTTACAGAGCACATTGAAGTCTATAGAGAGGAGAGAAGGGAGGAGAGAGGATAAAACTATGTGCACACGAACCGTTTTTAATGCGTTTCCGCAGCGTTTTTTCCACCGCGAAAATTCTTGTTAATAGGTCAGCCAGCCATAGCAATGGTAATCCTGATGTCGTATGCACATGATGCGGAAATTTCCGCTCAGGATTACCATTGCGGAAAAAAACGCAGCATGGCCACTGTTTGCGCGATTCCGCCGCAAATTCGCGCCCATTGACTTGAATTGAAACGCAGCAAATCCGCAGGTTTATTATTTATACCTGCGGATTTGCTGCGTTTCCATTAAAGCCAATAGCCGCGAATTTGCGGCGGAAACGCGGTGCGGGTGGTACCCGGGTCGGGAGAGGAGGACTACTACTCCTCTCATCTGACCGCCACTCCCGCTGATAACAGCGAGAGCGGGTCGACTGGGGGAAGCAGTAGTCTGCCCTGCCGAGCCGGCGTGCCCACGGACAAAAAAAAGTAAACATTAAAATAAAAAACACTATACTCAACTGTCCAGCGCCACCCGGTGTCCTCCTGGTCCCCGGCGATGTCTTCAGCCCGGCGGCCGGCGGTACACTGCGGGGAGCACGCTCGCTCCCCGCAGTGTACTGCGCTGCCAGGACCTGTGGTCACGTGAGCGATCAGTTGATTGCACATGTGACCTCACCGTGGGAAAATTCAAAAGAATGTTCCCATGGTTGTGAGCTCACCGGGGCTGATCAGCTGATCTTCAGCTGATGAACCCCAGTGACCTCCTGCGGCTGCATGTATACTGACAGGAGTGATTTTACACTCCTGTCTATATACAGCGCTGTCTTCTACAGCAGTGACATCAGTGATTGCTGATGTCACTGCTGTAGAAGTGACACGGATCGCCGAGGGACAATTGTTGGTGTAATCGTGGACTGCGTCGTTGACGGCGGACAGATGAGGGATATGGTTGTTTGTTTTTTTACTTTTTTTTCAGAAGATAGATGGCTTCGCGGACAGAGTGCAATAAAAAAAAATATTAAAACCATGTGTTTTTTATTTCATTAAAATACTTTATTCTGGCCATGTCTTTTATTGAAAAAGCGGCGACCACTTTACTACGCGGTTAGTAATGGGGGGTCTTATAGATGCCCTCCATTACTAACCTGGGCTTCACATCAGCCGCCAATACAAGGCTGACGTGAACCCCAACCACATTAACCCACTCGCCACTGCTACAGGGCAGTGGGAAGAGTGGAGGCTAAGTGCCAGATTTGGCGCATCTAATGGATGCGTCAGTTCTGGAGTTCAGGGACTGCTGAGGGGAGATATTAATAGCTGCAGAGGGGGCTAGTATCCAAGTCCCCTTCCTTGGCTATTAATATCAGCCTGCAGCTGTCTGTTTAGCCTTTTCTGGTTAGATTTTATAGTGGGGCCCCACGTCAATTTTTTTCTGGGGTCCCCCTGTAATCTAGCCAGTAAAGGCTAAGCAAACAGCTGTGGGCTGATATTAATAGTCAGGGAACATTGTTGGCTAATGGCCCCTTCCCCGGCTACTAATATCAGCCTCCAGCGGGCTTTCCCTCTGCTGGTTATAGAAATGATGCGGGAGCCCACGCCATTTTTAAAAAAATTTTAGGCGCTGTGCCCACGATCTGGAGGTAGCAGCGCTTTGGACGCATATTTTTTGCTGCGTCCAAAACGTTGCATTCTATTGAACGCAAGTAAATCCACATGTGTTCACTGAACCATGATTATTTACCGCATTCAATACATTCTAGTGGTGAAATTTCTGTTGCAGAGACTGGCGACTCTGCAAGAGATTTTGACATGCTGCGGTCCTGAAAGACTCACCGCATGTCAGTGTCCAAGGGTGATCCGCAGCCTTTGATGCACGCATAGTGGACATGGGATTTCTAGAGATCCCATCCACGATGTTGTAACATCTGGACGCTGCGGGTTTCACGCTGTATAAACACTCAGCGTCAAACCTGCAGCGGCTCCTGATCGTGGCCACGTACCCAAACTCACCTGCAGCCTGTCAATTTCTGTCGCGGACACTCTAATCTCTACTGCAGATTTTGACAGATTGAAGTGTCATTATATGCGGTGGATTCACATGTACCGACAACAAAAGTGGGACATTAGAACACCGCGCTTTGGACGCTGCAAAAATACGCTGCGTCCAAAGCGCTGCTGAGTGCTGATCGGGGGGACATAGCGGCTAACCAAACAGCTGTGAGCTGTTAATAATGGCCAGAGGCCATGTTTGCAAATAGCACCTTCCTAGGCTAAAATTAGCAGCTCACAGCTGCTGCATAAATTACATGAATGGAAATGCTAATGACATTGGGCGAATTAGCTCTTTTGTTTGGTGATGACAAGGTGTCACTCAGACCCTTTCATCACCAAACCTAATTAAAGTAAAGTAAAGAGTTAAATAAACACACAGACAACGATCAAACACTTTATTTGAAAAATAACAGACACATTCTTTAATCATTTAAATCAACCAATATACTCACCTCAGTTCTGACCGTAATCCAAGGGTTTTAAGCAATGACCCACCAAATAACTTTAGTTAGCTCCAAAAAGCATTCATTGATGTACAAAAACGCTTCAAAAACCGAATTAAAAAAATGCGTCAAAAACGCACGTTTTTTCCGCAGCATTTTTCCTGCCAAGGAGATGCAGAAATGCTCAGGAAATTTCTGCT
This sequence comes from Phyllobates terribilis, assembly GCF_046119375.1. Classification (NCBI taxonomy): domain Eukaryota; kingdom Metazoa; phylum Chordata; class Amphibia; order Anura; family Dendrobatidae; genus Phyllobates; species Phyllobates terribilis. The sequence goes on from NW_027362768.1 coordinate 297,261,307, forward strand.
TCAAATCCTGATCGTGTGCACATAGCCTAAAAGTCAAACGAAAGCACAGAAACACATGGTTCAGCTTTTTTTAAATTATGCTAGTTTATGCCAGTGCTGGATTCACAGCCACACTGCTCAGTACTGCTGTGCAATTTCCTCTATGCCTCTGCTGCTTCTGTCTGTATGCCATATAAGGAAAAAAGAGTGTGAATCCCTTATGTCTGTGTGTGCTGTGTATGGGAGACATCATAACAGCTAATCTAAACCCACTAGCTCAGTGTCAATTGCAAATTAGACAACCTGCAGAGGGGAAAAGGTGTGAACAGTGCAATATACAAGTGCTATAATGACCAGACCTTTTATAGTGTTATTCCTCACACAAGAAAGTTTCTTGAAAATATTATTAACCTTTAAAAACTTCACACAGGGTTCGTTGGGTGCCATTTATGTCCGATTCATCCCCTGCATACATTTCTAATTCACATTTAGAAAACAATGTGTCTGTTCAGCTCACCTCTCAATGCTTGGTTAGGTCCATGGTAGGTGCTTGGATGAAAAATGTAATTTAGGAAGGAATGTGGGCAGCATGGTGGCTCAGTGGCACTGCAGCCTTGCAGCGCTGGGGTCCTGGGGTCAAATCCTACCAAGGACAACATATGCAAGGAGTTTTTATGTTCTCCCCTTGTTTGCGTGGGTTTCCTCTGGGTTCTCCGGTTTCCTCCCACACTCCAAAGAAAAACTGATAGGGAATCTAGATTGTGAGCCCCAATGGGGGACAGTGCCGATATTGTCTGTAAAGCGCTGTGGAATTAATGGCGCTATGTAAGTCAGTAAAATGAATAAATAAATACATTTTACTAAAACTCCAGCACTTGATTTCCAGTGTAAATGAAAAATTTTACAGACACATCCAAATTAAAATTGTAAAAACATTAAAAAACAGGACATCCTGAAGATAGTAGCAAAAACCTACGCGTTTCGAACCAGCATTTGTGTGCGGTTCTTATTCATGGCATTAATGCCATGAATAAGAACCGCAAACAAGTGCCAGTTTGGTATTTATTGATCCCTTATGTACTTTCCAAGAAGCCCCTTTTTTTCCCTTATTGATTTTTTTTGTGATGTGCTAATTATTGGGTGACTAGTTATGAGGGAGTTGATTTCCCCATACTTATTGTCCCACTAATCATGTTATGACGTCTCTGTTGGCGACATGATTTGCAAGAGAGGCATCACCACTGGTGACCACTAATGGAGTGGTGCTCTTGCAAGTCATGTCACTCATGCCCACAGGGGTGTGATAACATAATTAGTGGGACGATTAGGCTAGGGTCACACAACCGTATTTTCGCCCATTCAAGTCTGCTCAGAGTGTGATCCAATTTTCTCGGATGTGGAGAAGATGGAGAAAAAAAAATTCTCCATCTTCTCCATGGTGTCAATCCGTGAAAGTCGGATGTCATCCGAGTGTGGTCCGTTTTCTTGATGGACCCAAGGAAAAAAATCAGACCTGTGCACGGCTCCATAGAATAAGATTGGTCCAAGTGAAATCCAATGTTTTTTCGGATTGTACTCAGACTGAAATATGGTTATCTGCACGAGCCCTTAGGCTGGGAAAAGCAACACCCTCATGATTAGTCACCCAATAATTAGCATATTGCAAGAAGCCCAGTTATAAAAATGTATTTTAGGTACATGAAAAAATCAATTTATCACAAAGAGGGGCTTGTTAGGAAGAATATAAAGGGATCAATAAATACATACTGGCGGTTTGGGGGGCTGGGGGAAGCTGAAAGGTTCCCTACTAGACTAAGGATGCCATTACTTTTTGGTTAGTTTGTAGCATACTGTATGTAACAACTTTTCGCTAATGATACAAAAACAAAACATTTGTTGCAATGTAACCTTTGCATGTTATGGAAATATGTATTCTTTTTCTCAAACAAATTCAAATACTCTCCAGATTCCACAATAGACAAACCTCCTCTCTGTCAGGAATCTTATCATTAGGGCATCTCACAGTATGTCACAAGACACTACTATACTGTAATAAGGTCCAGTATGGCAGTATGGGTCAGATTCAACCTTAATGGAAAACGTGTCTTCTAGTAAATGTCAGACCAAACAACAATACTTGAATGAAATGCCATAGGTCACCTATGTGCTTGGGGTGGATTTTGTTACTAGATCCTTGAAATTCAACTATTCGTTGTGCTCTAAATCCAGGGTCAGACATGTCTGTATAATGTTACATTGAATACAAGGTATCAGTACTGATTCTTGATTAAGAATTGAACATAAAAGCTGTATGAAGTCCTATAACATGTTTGGTAAACCTAGAAATTCAGAAGCATTATATCTGTTTCTTAAACATTTTACCATTATGGCAGTCATCATATAGGCTGCACGAGGCCTAGACTGACCCACAGGAGAACAGGAGAATCCTCCGGTGGGCCATCACCCTCTTATATGAGCAGTACTTGGCACAATATACTTTAATTACTATGTACAGATAAAGGTAGCATCTTATTCATTTACCAATCTACCCAGTTCATTGTTATATAAATTTGTGATTGAGAATAATGTCACATTTACATGTAGGTGAAAAGTGGGGCCCTGGAGTTGGTTACTGGTGGACCCTTGGTAAACCAGTCCGACACTGGGCTGCAGTGTCGGTGGACCCCAATACTAGAGCACCCTAGTAAGGTTTCATACTGGCTTTGCATTCTCACATTCAAATTACTGTATTTTTCGGACTATAAGACGCACTTTTTTCCTCCAAAATTTTGGAGGAAAGTGGGGGGTGCGTCTTAAAGTCCGAACATATGTTCGGCTGTGGATGGTGGGGGCGTTGGAGGGGGCGGCAGCGATGGATGAGCGGGGCACAGGAGGCGGTAGCCGCCTGCTGCAGCCTACACTGTCCCTGCTGCTAAAGAGAATGAATATTCCCTGCTCCCCACGCCTATGAGAGTGGAGAGCAGTGAATATTATTATTATTATATTATTTATTATTATAGCGCCATTTATTCCATGGCGCTTTACATGTGAAAAAGGGGTATACATAGCAAAAACAAGTACAATAATCTTGAACACAATGTGACAGCGACTGGTACAGGAGGAGCGAGGACCCTGCCCGCGAGGGCTCACAATCTACGAGGGATGGGTGAGGATACTGTAGGTGAGGGTAGAGCTGGTCGTGCAGCGGTATGGTGGAGCGGTGGTTACTGCAGGTTGTAGGCTTGTCGGAAGAGGTGGGTCTTCAGGTTCCTTTTGAAGGTTTCCACAGTAGGCGAGAGTCTGATACGTTGGGGTAGAGAGTTCCAGAGTAGGGCAGAAGCACGGGAGAACTCTTGTATACGGTTGTGGGAGGAGGAGATAAGAGGGGAGTAGAGAAGGAGATCTTGTGAGGATCGGAGGTTGCGTGCAGGTATGTAACGGGAGACTAGGTCGGAGATATATGGAGGAGACAGGTTGTGAATGGCTTTGTATGTCATGGTTAGGGTTTTGAACTGGAGTCTCTGAGCAATGGGGAGCCAGTGAAGAGATTGACAGAGAGGAGAGGCCGGGGAATAGCGGGGGGACAGGTGGATTAGTCGAACAGCCGAGTTTATGATAGATTGGAGGGGTGCAAGAGTGTTAGAGGGGAGGCCACAGAGCAGGAGGTTGCAGTAGTCAAGGCGGGAGATGATGAGGGCATGCACTAGTGTTTTTGCAGATTCATGGTTTAGGAATGTGCGGATCCGGGAGATATTTTTGAGTTGGAGTCGGCAGGAAGTGGAAAGGGCTTGGATATGTGGTTTGAAGGAGAGTTCCGAGTCTAGGGTTACCCCAAGGCAGCGAGATTGAGGGACTGGGGAGAGTGGGCAGCCATTGACATTGATAGATAGGTCAGTTGGGAGGGTTGAATGAGATGGCGGAAAGATGATGAATTCTGTTTTGTCCATGTTAAGTTTTAGAAATCAGGCAGAGAAGAAGGATGAAATAGCAGACAGACATTGTGGGATTTTGGCTAATAAGGAGGTGATATCAGGTCCAGAGAGGTAGATCTGTGTGTCATCGGCATAGAGGTGATACTGAAAGCCATGAGACTCTATGAGCTGTCCCAGGCCTAAGGTGTAGATGGAGAAGAGCAGGGGTCCTAGAATTGAACCTTGGGGGACACCGACAGATAGGGGGCGAGATGAAGAGGTGGTGTGCGAGTGGGAGACACTGAATGTCCGGTCTGTTAGGTATGAGGAGATCCAGGATAGGGCCAAGTCTGTGATGCCAAGAGATGAAAGAGTCTGTAGTAAGAGGGAATGGTCCACTGTGTCAAAGGCAGATGACAGGTCTAGGAGTAGGAGGACAGAGTAGTGTCGCTTAGATTTGGCGGTTAGTAGGTCGTTTGTGACTTTAGTCAGTGCAGTTTCAGTAGAATGGTGCGGTCGGAAACCAGATTGTAGGCGGTCAAAGAGGGAGCAGGAGGAGAGGTGGGAGGACAGCTCATAATGGACATGTTGTTCCAGTAGTTTTGAGGCATAGGGGAGAAGTGATATGAGGCGATAGCTAGACAGAGAGGATGGGTCAAGGGAGGGCTTTTTGAGGATAGGTGTGATTGAGGCATGTTTGAAGCATGAGGGGAAAACACCAGTTGTTAATGACAGGTTGAAGAGGTGGGCTAGGGCTGGGATGAAGATAGTGGTAAGGTTTGGGATGAGGTGGGACGGGATTGGGTCAAGTTTACAGGTGGTGAGGTGTGATTTGGAGAGTAAGGAGGAAAGTTGATCTTTAGAAACGGTGGAGAATGTAGTTTTGGAAGAGGAGGGTTGAGTAGGTGTGGGGTTGGGGCGGTGGGGGCTTTAGGCAAAAGCTTTGTCTGATGGTGTCAATCTTCTGCTTGAAGAATGAGGCAAAGTCTTCAGCTGAAATAAGAGGAGAGGGAGGAGGCACTGGGGGACGGAGGAGAGAATTGAAGGTGTTGAATAGTTGTTTAGGGTTGTGAGACAGGGAGGATATGAGAGATGCAAAGTATGTTTGTTTTGCTGCAGTGAGTGTGGACTTGAAGGTAGTGAGGGACTGTTTGAATGCGATGAAGTGCTCATGGGAGTGGGACCTTTTCCATCTACGTTCAGCAACCCTGGTGGCCCGTCGCAGTTCTTTAGTTAGGCTGGTGTGCCAGGGTTGTCTGTTGATTGTGCGAGCCTTGGTATGCATGAGGGGGGCAACCGAATCGAGAGCTGCAGCTGTTGTTGTGTTGTATAAAGTGGCAGCAGCATCTGCATCATGTAAGGAACTAATGTCTGTAAGAGGGAGGAGGGATTCAGAGAGAGAGTGTAAGTCAAGGTGTTTGAGATTTCTACGAGGGTATGCAAGTTTGTGGAGTGGGGATTGTTGCCCCGGGGAGGAGAGAGAAGAGAATGTGAGTAGGTTGTGGTCAGAAAGAGGGAGAGGTGAGTTAGCGAGGTTAGATAGGGAACAGAGGCGAGTGAAGATGAGATCCAGCGTGGGGCCGTCTTTGTGCGTGGGTGTGGAAGACCACTGGGTAAGACCGAAGGAGGGAGTGAGGGATAGAAGCTTAGAGGCAGCTGAGAGGGAAGTGTCAATGGGGATGTTAAAGTCGCCCATGAGGATAGTGGGGATGTCAACGGAGAGGAAATGAAGTAGCCAGGTGGTGAAGTGGTCAAAGAAAGTGGTGGTTGATCCTGTGAGGCGGTAGATGACAGCCAGTTGGAGGTTGGATGGGGAGTAGATGCGCACGCAGTGCACTTCAAAAGACGGGAGAGTAATTGCGGGCGGCAGTGGGATCTGGGTGATGGAGCAGTTTTCTGAGAGGAGGAAACCTATTCCTCCACCGTGCTTGCAGTTGGGGCGGGGGGTATGGGAGAGGTGGAATCCGCCATACGAAAGTGCAGCAGGAGAGGCTGTGTCGGAGGGGGTGAGCCAGGTTTCAGTGATGCCGAGGAAGGAAAGCTTGTTAGTGATGAAGAGATCGTGAATGTAGGAAAGTTTATTGCAGACAGAGCGAGCGTTTGTCACACTGTCTCTGTATACTGGAGGTAGGGGGCCTAAGCTGACCCTAAGCTGGGGCCCTGACTAATCCCTCAACCTGGAGGTACTGTTAAAGGTACAGAGGTCCAGGCCGCCAGCGTAACCCCTACCTCCTGAGGATCCCTGCACCTAAGTAATCTAGTCCTGAGAAGGACCCCGATCACAACAAAAGGGGACAAGTAATAATATGCCCACACACAGTACTTAGACGAACGAGACAGTACAAGGGAAAAACCAAAACCACCTTGCATACAAAAACTACACAACTGCAACAGAGGGAACACCAACGGGAAAGGAGATAAATGATAAAGCGAGGAAGGGAAAAAACTCTCCGAATACACTTATCTCTGAAACTCCAAATACCACGATCCGCTCTGTTAGTCTGCATGAAATGCTTTCACCGACACTTCCCTAACAGACCAGCAGGCATTTGAAGGAGTCTCACTACAGCAGCATTGATTGCAGCTGGGCGAGGCTGGACCTCGTCTAGCACAGAGAGAGAGAGAATTAACTCCCTCACTGCCGAAAAACACAAAGCACCAAAAAGTCAGCTGCGAGAAGTCAGGCTGTGTAATCGTGACGATCTTCGTGGCGACACACCCGTGACAGTACCCCCCCTTCTACGAGGGGCCTCCGGACCCTCAGGGCCAGGTTTATCCGGGTGAGTCGTGTGGAAGGCCCGAGCTAATCGGTCTGCGTTAATATCCGACGCAGGAACCCACATCCTCTCCTCAGGACCATACCCTTTCCAATGAACCAGGTACTGAAGGGACCGGCGATTAAAGCGTGAATCGATGACCCTCGATACCTGGAACTCCAAGTTACCATTGACCACCACTGGAGGCGGAGGTAAAGGTGACGGTACCACCGGCGCCACATACCTCTTAAGCAACGATCTGTGGAACACGTTGTGAATTTTAAACGTAGGGGGGAGGTCAAGACGGAATGCCACCGGATTAATTATAGAACTGATTCTGTACGGCCCGATGAACCTGGGACCCAGTTTCCAGGAGGGAACCTTAAGTTTTATATTCCTGGTAGACAACCATACCCGATCGTTCACACTTAGGTCCGGACCAGACACTCTCCTCCTATCAGCCATACGTTTGTATCGGTTCCCCATAGTATTCAGATTCTTCAGTACCCCTCTCCATACTGAAGCGAGTGATGAGGAAAATCGTTCCTCCTCAGGAACCCCCGAAGAGCCCCCCCTACTGAAAGTACAAAACTGGGGGTGAAAACCATATGCCCCAAAAAACGGGGACTTACCAGTGGACTCGCTCCGCCTATTATTAAGAGCAAACTCTGCCAGAGGTAAGAAAGAAGCCCAGTCCTCCTGGTTCTCTGACACAAAACACCGGAGATATGTCTCCAAGCTCTGGTTCATTCGTTCCGTCTGACCATTGGTCTGAGGATGAAAAGCCGATGAGAACGACAAATGCATCCCCCGCCGTGCACAAAACGCCTTCCAGAACTTGGACACAAACTGAGACCCCCGATCAGACACCACCTCGGAGGGTACCCCGTGAAGCCTCACAATCTCCCCAATGAACACCTGCGCAAGAGTTTTAGCATTAGGGAGAGCAGGAAGAGCGATAAAATGTGCCATCTTGCTGAACCTGTCCACTACAACGAGTATGACCGTTTTACCCGAAGACGGAGGGAGGTCCGTAATAAAGTCCATAGACAGATGAGTCCAAGGACGCTCCGGGATCTTCAAAGGTAAGAGGGCCCCAGACGGATGGGTATGTGAGGTCTTAGAGCGCGCACAAACCCCACAGGACGCGACAAAAGTTACCACCTCCTTATGTAAGTTAGGCCACCAAAACCGACGCGAGAGGAGATCCACAGTTGCTTTACTCCCCGGGTGTCCTGCAAAAACTGAGTTATGGTGTGCCTCGATCACCTTTTGTCGCAACTGATCTGGAACAAACAGTCTCCCCGGAGGTCCAACAGGGGCGTCCCCCTGAGCCTCCAATACCTCCTCCTCCAGCTCAGAGCATACTGCCGAAACCACCACCCCCTCCTGAAGGATAGGAATCGGGTCGTCCGTATTCCCGGCCCCAGGGAAACTACGAGATAAGGCATCCGCCTTTACATTTTTTGACCCAGGACGATATGTAACGACAAAATTAAACCTGGTAAAAAACAATGACCACCTAGCTTGTCTGGGATTCAGACGTTTCGCGGACTCCAGATATAGCAGGTTCTTGTGATCGGTGATGACGGTGACCGGATGGACTGCCCCCTCCAAAAAATGGCGCCACTCCTCAAAAGCTAACTTAATGGCCAAGAGTTCCCTATTGCCGACATCGTAATTCCTCTCAGCGGACGACAATTTTTTAGAGAAAAAGGCGCACGGATGCCACTTACCAGGGGACGAACCTTGTGACAATACTGCTCCCACCCCTACCTCGGAAGCGTCTACCTCTACAATGAATGGCTGTGACGCATCAGGTTGAATGAGTATGGGTGCCGAGGCAAAACATTTTTTCAAGGAGGAGAATGCTTGACAAGCCTTGTCAGACCACCTAGAAAAATCCGTCCCCTTTTTAGTCATGTCTGTGAGAGGCTTAACCATGGACGAGAAATTACGAATGAACTTCCGGTAATAATTAGCAAACCCCAGGAAAGTTGTAGTGCCTTAAGATTCTCTGGCCGATCCCACTCAAGAACTGCCCGCACTTTCCCAGGGTCCATACGAAAACCGGACGCTGAAACCAGGAAGCCTAAAAACTGGAGTTCCTGTACGGCGAACACACACTTTTCCCATTTGGCATACAGTTTATTATCCCGCAAGATCTGTAACACCTGCCTAACGTGCTCCTGATGAGACACCAGATCCGGCGAGTAAATTAAGATATCATCCAGATATATGACAACAAACTGTCCCACCAGGCGGCGAAAAATGTCATTAACAAAGTGTTGGAACACCGCCGGGGCATTAGTCAGGCCGAATGGCATGACAAGGTTCTCATAATGCCCCTCCGGAGTGTTAAACGCCGTCTTCCACTCATCCCCCTCCTTCATCCTAATCAGATTGTACGCCCCCCTGAGATCCAACTTAGAGAACCATTTGGCGCCCACGATCTGATTAAAGAGATCGGGAATAAGTGGGAGCGAATACGGATCTCGGACCGTAATCCGATTAAGTTCACGGAAATCCAGGCAAGGGCGTAGGCCTCCATCTTTCTTCTTAACAAAGAAGAACCCCGCAGCCACCGGTGAAGATGAAGGTCTAATATGCCCCTTAGCCAGACTTTCTGAAATATAATCCTTCATGGCCTGCCTCTCAGGACCAGAAAGGTTATACAACCTAGCTTTAGGTAACTTGGCCTCAGGGAGCAGTTTTACAGAACAGTCATACTCGCGATGAGGAGGTAGTTCCTGACACCCTTTCTCCGAGAATACATCCTCAAAGTCCGCCAGAAATGGAGGTAAGACCCAAGGAGTAACCGCACCGATGACCATGTTCATGCAGTTTTTATTACAGAATTTACTCCATTGGCTTATCTCTCTGATTTGCCAATTAATAACCGGGTTATGCTTAGTTAACCAAGGAAGGCCCAACACTATAGGAGTGGGAAGACCCTCCAACACGTAGCAAGACAACAGTTCTTTATGTATCGCCCCCACTTGAAGTTTTACGTCATGCACAGCTTGCAAAAAACTTCCCTGACCGAGAGGCCTGGCATCGATCGAGAATATGGGGATGGGTTTAGCCAACTCACTCAATCGCATACCTTGAACCCGGGCAAACCGAGCATCAACCAGATTAGCCCCGGCCCCACTATCCAGAAGAACAGATATCCTCTCAGTTCTCGTACCCACCACCACCTCCGCCGGTACTAGAAACTGAGACGAACCTAGGGACGAAATACCTACTCCCAGATTGCCGTCCACCACACAACCTGGGATCAACAGTTTTCCGACGACTCTTCACTCTGCAAGGGACGGGATGGACACCCCCCAATAAAATGTCCCTTTCTCCCGCAGAAGAAACACCTTCCTGTCTTATGGCGCACCACCGGTCCCCTCCCCCGAAATGATGTCCCTCCTAATTGCATAGGCTCCTCTGGACTGACCAGGGGAACCACCATATGAGGGGACCTTGTAGGAGGTGGAGTCATCACAGGGGGTAGAGTTATCCCGCACCTCTCCCGAAGCCGTCTGTCAACGTGAATAGCAAGGGCCATAGCGGCTTCCAGTGACGCGGGAGAGTCATACTGTGCCAACACATCCTGTAATTTGTCGGATAAACCTTGACAAAACTGGCTCCTAAGAGCCGGGTCATTCCACTGGGTGTCCGTGGCCCACCTACGGAACTCCGAACAGAATTCCTCCGCCGGACGATCTCCCTGCTGAATCCTACGTAACTTAGACTCAGCAAGGGAGATCCGATCTGGGTCATCATATACGAGTCCCAGAGCAGCGAAAAACCTATCCACTGACTGGAGAGCCGGGGAGCCCGGGGGAAGAGAGAACGCCCAAGATTGTGGGTCCCCTTGTAGGAGCGAGATGACAATTCCCACCCTTTGTTCTTCACTCCCCGATGACCGAGGCCGCAGCCGAAAGTACAACTTGCATGCCTCCCGGAAAACAAAAAACTTGTCCCGCCCCCCAGTGAACCTGTCAGGGAGAGCTACTTTAGGTTCTGGTCCGGCTTGCTCCTGAGGATACAAAACCTTGGACCTAACGTCCGCCAGCTCCATGGACAAACTCTGCAACTGCCGAGCTAGACCGGCTACTGGATCCATGGTAGCTGGAGAAAAACTAAGTGGTCGGTGAAAATGTCACGCTGTCTCTGTATACTGGAGGTAGGGGGCCTAAGCTGACCCTAAGCTGGGGCCCTGACTAATCCCTCAACCTGGAGGTACTGTTAAAGGTACAGAGGTCCAGGCCGCCAGCGTAACCCCTACCTCCTGAGGATCCCTGCACCTAAGTAATCTAGTCCTGAGAAGGACCCCGATCACAACAAAAGGGGACAAGTAATAATATGCCCACACACAGTACTTAGACGAACGAGACAGTACAAGGGAAAAACCAAAACCACCTTGCATACAAAAACTACACAACTACAACAGAGGGAACACCAACGGGAAAGGAGATAAATGATAAAGCGAGGAAGGGAAAAAACTCTCCGAATACACTTATCTCTGAAACTCCAAATACCACGATCCGCTCTGTTAGTCTGCATGAAATGCTTTCACCGACACTTCCCTAACAGACCAGCAGGCATTTGAAGGAGTCTCACTACAGCAGCATTGATTGCAGCTGGGCGAGGCTGGACCTCGTCTAGCACAGAGAGAGAGAGAATTAACTCCCTCACTGCCGAAAAACACAAAGCACCAAAAAGTCAGCTGCGAGAAGTCAGGCTGTGTAATCGTGACGATCTTCGTGGCGACACACCCGTGACAGCATTCCATAGAGCTCCTGTTAGGGGGATTGGGGAAGCGGGGGCTGGACGGATGGGTATAAGTTTAGAAGGGTTGCAAGAGTTTGGGATAGATCGGGGGTAGGAGGTGGAAGTAAATGTAGGGATGTGGTGAGGAGGGCCAGGATTTGGAGAGATGTCGCTGGCAGTAAGGAGGAGAAGAGAAAGCGTTATTAGGTGGGAGCAGGAGAGGGCATGAGGTGGCTGTCTGTGTTTGGAGACAAAGGATTTTATGTTGTGGAATAGCTCTGAGGAGGAGGCGAGATGGGTGGGGAGAATGGAGGGAGAGATGAAGAGTTCCTTACCAGGTGTAGGGATTAGGGGTGGTTGGAAAAGGTGAAGGATTAAGGGGGTGAGAGTGAAAACAAAGACAAACATTGTTTACTGCGACTTAGTATCCAGTTACCTTCAGTTCACTTCAGATTCAATTCAGAATTAATTCAAATTTCAGACACTTCAGCTCATGGACACTTAAGCTGAGGGACACAGACTGTAGTCTGACACAGACTCCTGGCTCTCAATATATTTGTAACAGAATGCATTCAGCTGTGAACCAGAGGGGAGTGGTCTGTGCTCATCTTGATCAGCTGATTAAGGCTGAACCAGATGTAGGATACTCAAAGGTTCAGTAAACAGGGTCATAAATGAAAGTTGGGGGTGGGTAGTGTAACTTGGGTCACGTACCATTATTATATAGTAGGAGCAGAGAGAATATTCATTTCCCTTAATGGCGCACACACTGTACCCGCAGCGCAGCTCCTGCTGCGGCCGGCAGTCTGTGTGCCCGCTATTAAAGTCCATGAATATTTGCTACAACCCACTCCCATTGAATATTCATGATCTTTAATAGCGGGCACATACACCACAGAGTGGCAGCAGGAGCCGCGCTGCGGCTACAGTGTGCGCGCTACTGAGGAGAGTGCTGCTCCCCAGGGTGTCACTGCTCCCCACGCACAGAGTCCCGGCGCGGGGAGCAGTGACTATTCAGGCACAGCACTTCACTGTGTGAGAGCGCATGGCAGGGACGCAATGCGCGCCTCACACAGTGAAAATGTCGACATCAGAGCGGGACGCAGTACTGGAGGAGAGAGGAGGTGAGTATAATTGTTTGGTTTTTTTTGGGCAGCGTGATGGGGCTCAGAGGATGCCATGCACACCATGATGGAGGCTCAAGGGGTGCCATGCATACCAGGATGGGGGAATCAAGGGGTGCCATGCATACCAGGATGGGGGAATCAAGGGGTGCCATGCATACCAGGATGGGAGAATCAATGGATGCCATGCATACCAGGATCAAGGGGTGCCATGCATACCAGGATGGGGGAATCAAGGGGTGCCATGCATACCAGGATGGGGGAATCAAGGGGTGTCATGCATGCCAGGATGGGGGATCAAGGGGTGCCATGCATACCAGGATGGGAATGAGGGCCACGTATACCAGGATGGGGATGAGGGCCACGTATACCAGGATGGGAATGAGGGCCACGTATACCAGGATGGGGATGAGGGCCACGTATACCAAGAAGGAGGGGCCATACATACCAGGATGGAGGATATTAACAGAATTGGGGGACATTGCCCCAATACCAGTATCAGCATCAGACCCCTAGCCCCCATAACAGGGCATCATGACCACATTTTTTGCTTATTTATTTTTTTCTATTTTCTTCCTCTAAAACCTAGGTGCATCTTATTGTGGCACCCCAGGGGTCCGGTTGCCACAGGGGCATTGCCTTCCTCACAAGGGGTGATGCCATGCCTGGAAGCAAGGAGGGGTCCCCTAATCAGGTTTACCAGCATACAACACTTTCCTGCCTCCAGACCAGAAAGGGGAGCTCCTCCCCTTGACAACTGGAATCTGGAGGCAGGGTTAGTGAGGGTGAGTGGAGAGGAGTTGAAGACAGGACAGCGACGAGGAAGGACCTGGGGAAGGGACATGTGTACAAGCTCACCCCAGAGGAGAGAAGCGCAGAAGAACCGGACACTGGAGTCCGAGGTTGTGGGACACTGAAGGCCCAGCAGCAGAAACCGGAGGGCAGGAGACTGCAGGCCTCCTGGCCCCACCAGACACCCGGAGGCTCAGCAGCACATAGGGCCCAGCACTGCCACGTGGGAGCGACACTCCAGGAAGGCCCGAGCTGCCTGCCATACGGGTGAGGAAAAGACGTTTTTCTCAGGGACGAGGGCCGCAGCACAGCTATGAGCAGCAGGGCCAAAGAGATTAGCGCAGAGGGAAGGCCTACAACTTCACCTGGCCAGGTGGATCCCCAACCTGCTAACAGGCCGCCCGGACCTCCACTTCCAGCTAGTACCCGTGCCCCAGTCTGCTTAACAACCGCAAGTAAAGATAAGAGGAAACCGCCATTAAGCTGTGGACTGGTCATTATCTGCGCCATCACCTGCACTACACCGCACCAACAACATCTACCTCATAACATCACTATATCCTGCCCTGGAGCTAAGCTCTGCCTGTGAAGAGCTGAACCAACTCTGCTGCATCACCATCAGCTCCAGTGGATCTGCACCGCAGCGGCGGCTCCATATATCCGCATACAACAGGTGGCGTCACGATCATTATCTCTATAAAGACTTTATTCCCCTTTTACTTTTCCCCTTTTATTGACCGCCCGAGGCCACGGACCGGGTCACTGCCACTGTGACATCCCCCAGCATCGGCCGGCCCAGCTACCGAGTACCCAAGGGACCAGAGGGCGCGTCAATATGGTCCGGTGCATCTTATAGTCCAAAAAATACGGTAGTCAGCAAAAAAAAACCACTTCTATTTTGGTCTGATGCAAAATTATCCACAACTCGCCAACCTTTCCTTAAGGTGTGTGAAAAACAAAATCTATGGTTAGATTCGCACATCCATTGTACATATCCGCATACTGTCCATTTTTTAAACGAGCAGTACACGGACCCACTGGGTTTTATTGATCCATACACACATCTATTTTAAAGATGGAACCTTGAGATCTATCTGCCACACTCAGGTGCTATTCTCATCCGTTTTGAGGATGAGACTCGGCCATTGAAGTCTATGGGGATCCGTATAAACTGGATAAAACACGGAACTTTACATCAAAGTTGTACCTGAGTTTCATCCGTTTATCACTGGTCCAATGTTAAGAGTCAATGGATACATAAAAGTTTAGACATTTCAGCTTCAGTTTTTTTAAAAATGGATGAGAAAAAATTGATTCAATACGGATGACACATGAGAGAAAAGCGGTCCATCTTACATGGACTTAAAAAATAGACACGGATGGCGAATGTAGCCTTAGCCCTCATTCAGATGTCCGTTTTTCACGTACATGTTCTATCTGCGTTTTCATGGATAGAACTTGTACCCATTGTCCCCCATGGAGCTGTCTCTTTTGCCGACCATGTGTCCTCAAAAAATTATGGAGGTATGTCCGTTTTTTCATCAGATCAAAATTACCCATACAAGTTTATGGGTCCGTGAAAATTACACTGCTCAAAAAAATAAAGGGAACACTCAAATAACACATCCTAGATCTGAATGTATGAAATATTCTCATTGAATACTTTGTTCTGTACAAAGTTGAATGTGCTGACAACAAAATCACACAAAAATCATCAATGGAAATCAAATTTATTAACCAATGGAGGCCTGGATTTGGAGTCACCCCCAAAATTAAAGTGGAAAAACACACTACAGGCTGTTCCAACTTTGATGTAATGTCCTTAAAACAAGTCAAAATGAGGCTCAGTACTTTGTGTGGCCTCCACGTGCCTGTATGACCTCCATACAACGCCTGGGCATGCTCCTGATGAGGTTGCGGATGGTCTCCTGTGGGATCTCCCCCCAGACCTGGACTAAAGCATCCGCCAACTCCTGGACAATCTGTGGTGCAACGTGACATTGGTGGATGGAGCAAGACATGATATCCCAGATGTGCTCAATTGGACTCAGATCTGGGGAACGGGCGGGCCAGTCCATAGCTTCAATGCCTTCATCTTGCAGGAACTGCTGACACACTCCAGCCACATGAGGTCTGGCATTGTCCTGCATTAGGAGGAACCCAGGGCCAACCGCACCAGCATATGGTCTCACAAGGGGTCTGAGGATCTCATCTCGGTACCTAATGGCAGTCAGGCTACCTCTGGCGAGCACATGGAGGGCTGTGCGGCCCTCCAAAGAAATGCCACCCCACATCATTACTGACCCACTGCCAAACCGGTCATGCTGAAGGATGTTGCAGGCAGCAGATCGCTCTCCACGGCGTCTCCAGACTCTGTCACGTCTGTCACATGTGCTCAGTGTGAACTTGCTTTCATCTGGGAAGAGCACAGGGCACCAGTGGCGACTTTGAAAATCCTGGTGTTCTGTGGAAAATGCCAAGCGTCCTGCATGGTGTTGGGCTGTGAGCACAACCCCAATCTGTGGGCGTCGGGCCCTCATACCACCTTCATGGAGTCGGTTTCTAACCGTTTGTGCAGACACATGCACATTTGTGGCCTGCTGGAGGTCATTTTGCAGGGCTCTGGCAGTGCTCTTCCTGATCCTGCTTGAGGTAACGGTCCTGCTGCTGGGTTGTTGCCCTCCTTTGGCTCCCTTTACATCTCCTGGTATCTGCTCCATGCTCTGGACACTGTGCTGACAGACACAGCTACCCTTCTAGCCACAGCTCGCACTGATGTGCCATCTTGGATGAACTGCACTACCTGAGCAACTTCTGTGGGTTGTACTGTAGACACCGCCTCCTGCTACTGTACCTCTAGGGGAGAGAGCAATGGCAAAATGAAAAAGTGATAAAAAAAACAGCCAAAAAGGATGAGAACAGAGAAATGGTCTGTGGTCCCCACCTGCCGAACCACTCCTTTATAGGGGGTACCGTATCTTCCTAATTGCTGATCATTTCTACCAGTTGTCTGTTCCTTTTGCACAACAGCAGGAGAAATTGATTCACAATCAGTGTTGCTTCATAACTGGACAGGTGGATTTCCCAGAAGTGTTATTGACTTGGAGTTACATTGTGTTGTTTAAGTGTTCCCTTTATTTTTTTGAGCTGTGTAATTGCTGTATGTTTTTAACATTGTAATGTGTAGGGGGAGCTTTGCAATTTTTCTATTTTTTTTGGCTCTTTCATTCAAGTGAAAAAAATAGACCGCACTCGGACCAATGTTATTGGGGTAGTGAAAATGAGTGATTTTTTTTTTTCACTGACCGAATCAGAGTTTGAAAAAAAAATGTTTGGTTAAGTGCCCACGTAGCGTGTTTGTAGCGTTTTTGCGGCGTTTTTACGGCTGCGAAAACGCTTGTAAAACAGTCTGCCATGCAAAGCAATGTGAATTCGGATGTGCTGTGCACATGATGCGCTAATTAGCGTGCTGAATTCGCATTGCGTTGCAAAACGCAGCATGACCATTTCTACCGCGATTACGCTGCAAATTCGCGGCCATTGAGGAACATTGAAACGCAGCAAACCCGCAGGTATATGTGGATTTGCTGCGTTTCAATTAAATTCAGTGGCCGTCAATTTGCAGCGTAATCGCGGTGCATGTGGTAGCCGGGATGAAGAGAAGACTACAACTCCTCTTCATCCCGGCTACCACGCGGTGAAAAAAAGAAATAAAAAAGTTAAAAATAAACAAAACCTGTATATTCACCTCTCCGGCGGCCCCCGCTCTGCTCCCGGCCACGTCCTCTCGCCTTGGCGTCCCGCGGTGTACTGTCAGGACCTGCGGTGACGTCATTTAGTCACCTGACGGTCACGCGACCGCTGAGGTCGGCGGTCAGGTGATGGTCGCGTGACCATCAGCTGACTAAATGACGTCACTGCAGGTCCTGACAGTACACTGCGGGACGACGAAGAGAGAGGACGCGGCCGGGAGCCGACTGGAGGAGGCCGGAGAGGTGAGTATACAGTTGTTTTTTTTATTTTTAACGTTTTAATTCTCTTTTTTTTACTATAAATGCTGCATTTAAAGCATCAGTTGTTCACACATTCTAAATCCATGCCAGTTGCATGGATTTATATTGTGTGACCAACTTGTCAAGCACTTTCCAAGTGATGCTCAAAATCGCTTGGAAAACTGCTTGAAAAAACGCATGCGAAAACGCATGTAAAAACGCTGAAAAAACGCTGAAAAAACGCTTCTCACTGGCAGAAAAAACGCATGTAAATCTGCATGCGTTTTTTTCTGCCAGAGAGAGGCAAAAACGCTCTGCATCAAATCTGCTACGTGGGCACATAGCCTTTCTTCTATAAATTGGATGGGACTCATCCATTAGGCTGAGTTCACACGATGCGTATTTCATGCGTTTCCGCGGCGTTTTTGCAGTTGCGTAAACGCCGCGGAAACGCATGAAAAACGCATGGTAGAAGGGAAGCAATGTTCCCCAATGGAAATCCGCATGTGCTGTGCCCATGATGCGGATTTTTCTGCAGCGTTAACGCTGCGGTCAAAAATCCGCAGCATGTCAATTAATTTTGCGGAAACGCGGCGATTTCGCCGCCATTGACTTGCATTAGAACGCGCCAATTCCGCAAGACAGCATTTGTACTTGCGTTAATGGCGCGTTCTAATATGCGGATGGTACCCGGGTGTGGAGGAGAGGAGAGTCTCATCCACACCCAGGTACCATTAAAAAAGCTGTAAAAAAAGAATAAAATAAAAAATAAATGTATTCTTACCTTCTGTCGGCCCGCGCAGCGCTCCCGCTTGGTTCCCGGCACTTGCAGTGAGTTGTAGGACCTGCGGTGACGTCAGAGTCATGTGACGGGTCACGTGACGCTGACGTCGGCAGGTCTTTCAATTCAAAGTTGCCGGCAGCCGGGAACTTTGTAAAGCAGGACAGCGCGGGCCATCAGAGGTAAGTATATACACTCTCTCGGGTCACACTATATAAATCCATGCTGTTTGCATGGATTTATATAGTGTGACCTAGTTGTCAAGCACTTTCCAGGTGATGCTAAAATCGCCTGGAAAGCGCTTGTCAATCTGCATGCGGAAACGCATGTCAATCTGCATGTGGATCCGCATGTATTCTGCAGGAAAAACGCATGCACAATCTGCATGCGTTTTTTCTGCCAGGGAGATGCAGAAATGATGCAGAAATTTTCTGCTTCATTTCTGCATCGTGTGCACATACCCTTAACGTCTATGGCTAAGCAAAAAAAAAACGGTTACCATACGGAGCCACAGTATAGAATATGATTTTTATGTATACATTGCAATTCTGTAACATAGAATCATAGAATCATAGAATCATAGAATGGTAGAGTTGGAAGGGACCTCCTGGGTCATCTGGTCCAACCCCCTGCTCAAAGCAGGATTCACTAAATCATCTCAGACAGATGTCTGTCCAGCCTCTGTTTGAAGACGTTCATTGAAGGGGAACTCACCACCTCTCGTGGCAGCCTGTTCCACTCATTAATCACCCTAACTGTCAAAAAGTTTTTTCTAATATCTAATCTGTATCTCCTCCCATTTAGTTTCATCCCATTGCTTCTAGTCTTTCCTTGTGCAAATGAGAATAAAGATGATCCTTCTACAATGTGACAGCCCTTGACATATTTGTAGACAGCTATTAAGTCTCCTCTCAGTCTTCTTTTTTGCAAGCTAAACATTCCCAAATCCTGCAACCGTTCCTCATAGGACATGGTTTGCAGACCAGTCACCATTCTGGTCGCTCTTCTCTGAACTTGCTCCAGTTTGTCTATGTCTTTTTTAAAATGTGGTGCCCAAAACTGTACACAGTATTCCAGATGAGGTCTGACCAAAGAGGAGTAAAGACCGATAATGACTTCACGTGATCTAGACTGTATGCTTCTGTTAATACATCCCAGAATTGTATTTGCCTTTTTTGCTGCTGCATCACACTGTTGACTCATGTTCAGTCTATGATCTATTAGTATACCTAAGTCTTTTTCACATGTACTGTTGCTTAGCTCTATTCCTCCCATTCTGTATATGCTTTTTTCATTTTTATTGCCCAGATGTAGTACTTTGCATTTTTCCCTGTTAAAAACCATTCTGTTGGTTGCTGCCCACTGCTCCAGTTTATTTAGGTCTTTTTGAATCCTCTCTCTCTCTTCTCTAGTATTAGCTATCCCTCCTAGCTTTGTGTCATCAGCAAATTTAATCAGTTTACCCTCAATTCCTTCATCTAAATCATTGATAAAGATGTTGAACAATACAGGTCCCAGGACGGAGCCCTGTGGTACCCCACTTGAGACATTCATCCAGCTGGATGTGAAGCCATTTACAACCACCCTTTGAGTCCGATCACTAAGCCAGTTATGAATCCACCTAACAGTTGCCTGGTCCATTGCATACTTGGTCATTTTTTCAATAAGGATGGTGTGAGATACTTTGTCAAATGCTTTGCTGAAGTCAAGATATACTATATCTACAGCATTTCCCTGATCCACCCAGTCAGTGATTCTGTCATAGAAGGAAATTAAGTTAGTCTGACATGACTTGTTAGTTACAAACCCATGCTGACTCTGGTTAATCACTTCATTCTTATCCATGTACTTACATACATGTTGTTTAATAATTTGTTCAAAGATCTTTCCTGGTATAGAAGTCAGACTCACCGGCCTATAGTTCCCTGGGTCCACCTTCTTCCCCTTATAGAAAACTATAAATGGTTAATAGCGGCTGAGTAAAAAAAAAAAAACAGATTAATGCGGACCGCACAAGAAATAACAACTGAGAAAAAAAAAGTGTCACACTTTTCTGGATGAAACTGTGAACAATTTTTTTATACTCTCGTGTGAATCTACCCTTTCAAACAGTGGATGAAAAATGGATAACACACGGGTGCCATCCAATTTTTTCACGGACCCATTGACTTCCATTGGCGAGATTGATCTAAGTTGCAGATTAAAGTCGGACAAGTCTTAGTGATTTTGTGCAGACCCTTCAGCTAGAAAAATAGGTGGACATGTGAACAGCTGCATAGACTGTAATAGCTATGAGTTCTATCCATGAAAACATAGAACTCGTATGAGGAAAAATTGACATCTGAATTAGCCCTAAGGCGCTTTCTACACTTTTGTTCATTATTTTTTGATGATCAGAATAGTGCAGCATGTTTGCAACAAATTCATTATATCTGTCGGAATTCTTGTAAAAATGGAAGTTATAACTCCAGTGTGGCCTCATATGATCCTGCCCGCTGCACGCACATAGCTATTTCCGTCAAGTTGGATGATTGCGCTTTATGTAGCACATCCCTGACCCTGATTATCAATATCATGGCCATTGCAGACTTCTTTCCTTAATTGCACCCTTAATTTGGCATACCACAGTTGTTGTTTTTTTTTTACCACGTTCACTGAATGCTAAAAGTGACCTGCCATTATGATTCTCCAGGTCATTGCGAGTTCGTAGACACCAAACATGTATAGATTCTTTTTTATTTAAGTGGTGAAAAAAATTCAAAGTTTGCTCAACAAAAATGGCGCCATTTTCTGAGACCAGTAGCGTCTCCATTTTTCGGGATCTGGGGCTGGGTGAGAGCTTATTTTTTGTGTGCCGAGCTGACATTTTTATTGATACCATTTTGGGGTAGATCTGATGTTTTGATCGCCCGTTATTGCATTTTATTGCAATGTTGCGGTGACCAAAAAAGCGTAATTTTGTTGTTTAGAATTTTTTTCTCGTTACCCCGTTTACCGATCGGATTAATTCTTTTTTCATATTGATAGATCGGGCGATTCTGAATGCGGCCATACCAAATATGTGTATATGGGTTTTTTTTTAATTATTTTATTTTGAATGGGGCGAAAGGGGGAAATTTAAACTTTTATATTTTTTTATTTTTTTAATATTTTTAAAAACATTTTTTTTACACTTCATGCTTGCTTCTATAGTTTCCATAGGAGACTAGAAGCAGCAGCAGTCTGATTACCTCTGCTATATAGAGGCGATGAGCCTCTGTGTAGCAGAATTGCTCACTTGCTATGAGCGCCGACCACTAGGTGGTGCTCATAGCAATCTTTACATGACAACCACAGGGGTCTGCTGCAGACCCCGGGTTGTCATGCTCACGCATCGGTGACCCACGATCATGTGACGGGGTCACCGATGGATGGGGCTAATGCCGCGCTTCCGGTGCAGCGATGTTAAATGCCGCTGTCAGAGATTGACAGCAACATTTAACTCGTTAACAGCCGCGGGTGAATCGCGATTCCACCCGTGGCTGTTGCAGGCACATGTCAGCTGTATAAATCAGTTGACATGTGCCCGGTTCAATGCGGGCTCAGGGCCGGAGCCCTCACTGAAGTGGGGGTGATGGCCTGGGGCGTACTAATATGCCCCAGGCTTTAAAGGGGTTAATATAGACCCTTTAACGAGCCTTGCCACATGACATAGGATAAAAGCCAAACCAGAATCTCAGTTTGCAGACGAATGTTTCGGGGTGTTTTGCACTCGTCAGTGCAAAGCATGAGATCTAATTTGGCTGTATGAGAGGCCTGTGACTGGGGTCTAAGGGGTATTGTTTGGAGAGTGACATGTCTGAATGCCAGGATAAGGAGACTTATAATCCATGAAATGCTCCTCTGTGAAATTAAATATGCAGATTGTCTCTTCAGAGAGTAAGAGCACTGGAGCTCGAGTGCAATTCATTGGAAGTAGCATTTCTAAAAGTTAATATTGACCTTTAAATGAACCTTGACACGTGACTTAGAATAAAAGCCAAACCCGAATCTCAGTTTGCAGAAACAAACGTGTTTCAGGGTATTGCCCCTCATCAGTGCAAAGTATGAGCTCTGATTTGACTGCATGAGAGGCCTGTGACTGGGGTTTAAGGGGTATTGTTTGGAGAGTGACATGTCTGAATGCCAGGATAAGGAGACTTATAAGCCATGCAATGCTCCTTTGTGAAATTAAATATGCAAATTGTCTCTTCACAGAGAAAGAGGACTGGAGGACTGGCGTTCCAGTGCAACCCATTGGAAGTAGCATTTCTAAAAGTTAATACTGACCTTTTAACGAGCCTTGTAATATGACTTAGAATAAAAGCCAAACCAGAATCTCAGTTTGCAGAAAAGTGTTTCAGGGTGTTGCCCCTCATCAGTGCAAAGTGTGCGATCTGATTTGGCTGTATGTTTTCATAGATATTTCATCGTTTATGTGTGATTTTTAACATCCAGAATTGGCCAAACTCCCCTCCCCAAGAATCTGAGAAACTACATACGGTGGCATCATGCTTTTCTATAATGTAGATCCTTTACGATCTATGCACAGAGATAACAGGCGCCGCATGTAAATCTAACTACATGTGCACTGACTGTCAGCACTCTGTGCTCCGGATCTGTCTGTAACATTCAATCTGACGTTTGTTTTTTGATATCTCAATGGAAATGACAGTGTTTGATAAATTATATGCTGCATCTTAGTAGAAGCAGTTTGTGTCCTGCGCGGTCAGATTGTAATATGTCGAGATGTGTGCAGTTAACAATGACAACACGAACACAAATTACTATGGACACCCAGGCATAGGATTGCAATAGTACAAAATGTGACAGGTATGATACTATGTTATATAAAGAGCATGTGTTTGTAGTGTAAAAACATCACCTGTAGAAATAAGCCCAAAAGTCGATTTTATTTTCCATTTGAGTACTTAAAAAAAACAAACTATATTTATCTATAATTATATTTCATTCTGGGAAACCTGACTGGCATCAAAAGAGCCACCATTGCAGCTGTCACCCAGCTGATTCCTGACATTTACATCCACTTATCAGGGCTGGATCAACCTTTGTGGAGGCTTCTCGGGTGCTTATTCTTTGGTGGAAGCGTACTTGTCGTTTCACGCAAATTTTAGAACAAGATTGTGAGTAATAAAACTATTTCTGGCAATTTTATGACTTGTTTGTGATAACAACTATGACTATTTAATAGACTGTTCCCAATCAATAATGTTCAGTTGTTGCTTTTTTTTATTTATTAAGGAGTCACTTAAACATTTTAAGAGATTAAGGGTGGCTGCACACGACCATTTTCTCTCCGTCCGAAACAGTTCAGTTAGGCCACGTTCACACGTTCAGTATTTGGTCAGTATTTTACATCAGTATTTGTAAGCCAAAACCAGGAGTGGATGATAAATACAGAAGTGGTGACGTGTTTCTATTATACTTTTCCACTGATTGTTCCACTCCTGATTTTGGCTTTACTGATGTAAAATACTGATCAAATACTGAACGTGTGGACGTAGCCTTATTCTGATCACGGTTTGATCAAACTTTGGTCAGAGTTTGATCAGAGCGGCATCAGTTTTTCTCGGAGATGGAGAGAAAAAAACATTTTTTCCACCATCTCCATACTGTCAGTCCGTGAAAATCAGATTTTATGTGGTCCGATGTTTTTCACGGACCCATAGATTTGCATTAGCGATTTTGATCTGACACTCAGATCAAAGTCGGACATGTCTCCCAATTTTTTCCTCTGAACACTTGGTACGAAAAAAAAAAAATTGGACATGTGCCGAGCCCTAGAGAATATCATGGGTACGATTGCTATCCTTAAAAAGCACAGATAGCACTTGTTCGAGAAAATTGGTCGTGTGCTCGAGACCAATGAAAAACAGTTTCATAGAATTCTATGTATGGTAGATGGTATTAATTCAGAATGTGCTATCAGAAAATTGTTTAAATGGTCACTGTTATTACAACCGTCTGTGTGTTAATCAAAAGTATAAGCAGATATATATATAAAAAACAACTTTATATTACGGTATATCCTATGAGAGGCATTGGCTTCTTTCTCCACTTATTAGGGACTTTTTCTACTCCCCCTCTTCTTCCTGAATTCAACATCCACGGAAAAACAGCTCAAATGTATTTTGGTCAAAGTAAAACAATGTATGCATTTCGTGAGCAACCGCTCGAGGATCCATACTGCTGCGAGAGATGTGAGCATATCGTGCACTTGGAAGCCCAAATTCTGGATCTAAGTGCTCAGATAGCGATACTGAGGAGCATCGACAACATGGAACGGAGTTTGCTGCTCACCGAGCAGACACTCAATGGGTCAATACTGGGGGTGGAGCATAGAGGGGAAGTGCAGGCTGAACAGGCAGGGAGCTGGATAACAGTTAGGAGGGATATAGGGAAGAAGTATAGGAAGGCTGGTTCAGAACCGGCATTATTGGAGCACGACAGATCCTCTGACCGCCGGGGGAGTGTATGCTCCATTAATGAGGGGGGAAGTGTAGGGCAGGCAAGACAGGTTCTGGTAGTGGGTGACTCTATTATTAGGGGGACAGACAGGGCAATCTGTCACAAAGACCGGGATCGCCGAACGGTGTGCTGCCTCCCTGGCGCTCGAGTCCGGCACATCGCGGATCGGGTTGACAGGTTACTGGGTGGGGCTGGCGAAGACCCAGCGGTCATGGTCCACATCGGCACCAATGACAAAGTGAGTGGTAGATGGAGGGTCCTTAAAAATGATTTCAGGGACCTAGGTAGGAAGCTTAGGGCAAGGACCTCCAAGGTAGTTTTCTCAGAAATACTACAAATCCCGCGAGCCACACAGGAGCGCCAACGGGAAGTTAGGGAGGTGAATAAGTGGCTAAAGAGTTGGTGCAAGGCAGAAGGGTTTGGGTTCATGGAGAACTGGGCCGACTTTGCGGTCTTCTACAGGCTCTACCGTAGGGACGGGCCGCACCTCAATGGGGAGGGTGCAGCAGTGCTGGGGAAGAAGATGGCTAATAGGTTGGAGGAGTTTTTAAACTCGAGACGGGGGGGGGGAACCAAGGAAATAGGTGGGATGTGAGGCAAGCAAGGGGGAAGGGGAGAAGTGAATATAATGAGGGTGGAGAGGGGGTTGGGGATAGTACAGTTAGATCGTTAGAGAAGAATAGGATGCTAAATAACCCCAAAGTTTTATCTTGCATGCTGACCAACGCAAGAAGCCTGACCAATAAGGCGGATGAGCTGGGGGCGCTTATATCGGAGGAGAGGTATGACATCGTAGGTATAACAGAGACTTGGCTAGACGATAGCTACGACTGGGCGGTAAATTTATTAGATTATAGTTTATTTAGAAGGGACCGGAAACAGGGGAAAGGCGGAGGAGTCTGCTTATATGTAAAGTCATGTCTAAAACCCAGACTAAGGGAAGATATAGGAGAGGGACAAGAGGGGGTCGAGTCCATGTGGGTAGAGATAGAGGGGGCAAAAAATAATAATAAAATATTACTGGGGGTCTGCTATAAGCCACCAAATATAACAGAGGAGAATGAGAATCTGCTATTAGGACAAATAGACAAAGTAGCAAAACATAATGAAGTGATTGTAATTGGGGATTTCAACTACCCGGATATTGACTGGGAAACAGAAACCTGTAGATCTCAGAAAGGAAAAAAGTTCTTGACAAATAATAAGGATAATTATCTCTCCCAACTAGTGCAGGAACCAACGAGAGGGAAGGCCATGTTGGACTTAATATTGACTAATAGGCCTGATAGAATAACTGAGGTACAGATAGGGGGGCACTTAGGTAATAGTGATCATAATATTATCGACTTCAAAATGCCCTTTAGTAGGGTTATCAATAAGGGAACAACAAAAACATTAAACTTTAGGAGGGCGAAGTTTGATCAGCTGATAGAAAACCTTCAACTTATTGACTGGTACTTAATCAATGGAATACGAATAGTAAATGGGAAACCTTCAAAAGAATTCTGAATACTCAGTGCGAGAGGTATATACCGTATGGGAATAAAAGGGCCAGAAATAAGAGGAAACCAATATGGTTGAACAAGAACGTAAAAGGGGCGTTAAATAGCAAAAAAGAGGCATTCAAGAGATTAAAACAGGAAAACAGTAAGGAGGCACTAATGTGTTACAAGGAAAAAACGAGAACCTGTAAAAAACAAATAAAAATAGCGAAGGAGGAAACAGAGAGACGTATTGCTAGGGAAAGTAGATCAAATCCCAAACTGTTCTTTACGTATATAAATAGTAAAAGGATTAAATCGGATAATATTGGACCGATAAAAAGTGAGGAAGGCAAAATCATAGAGAAAGATGAGGATAAAGCTAATCTATTAAATAATTTTTTTTCGACAACTTTCACGAAGGAAATAGAACTAACAGGAGAAATGAGAAGGGACAAGCGTAATCCTCCACTAAGTATGACTAATCTAACCCAAGCTGGGGTACAGAAACGCCTCAGTAACATTAAAATAAACAAATCACCAGGACCTGATGGCATACACCCACGGGTACTAAGGGAACTAAGTAATGTGATAGACAGACCGTTATATCTTATATTTAAGGACTCTGTTGAGACTGGGTCTGTGCCACTTGATTGGCGACAGGCGAATGTAGTACCAATATTCAAAAAGGGAGCGAAAAGTGACGCCGGAAACTATCGGCCGGTGAGTCTGACGTCCGTTGTGGGCAAAATTTTTGAAAGCTTCATTAAAGAGGCAATTACGGAGCATCTTGATGCTAATAATCTTTTAATCCCGAACCAACATGGATTCACGAGGAATCGCTCCTGCCAAACAAGCCTGATTGACTTCTACGAGGAGGTTAGCTCTCGAGTAGATCAGGGGGAACCAGTGGATGTCGTGTATCTCGACTTCTCAAAAGCGTTCGATAGCGTGCCACATAATAGGTTGGTATACAAAATGAGAATGATGGGGCTTGGGGAAAATGTCTGCAAGTGGGTAGCTAACTGGCTAAAGGATAGAAGGCAGAGGGTGGTTATAAATGGAATATACTCAGATTGGGTAAGCGTCACTAGTGGGGTACCACAGGGGTCTGTACTAGGCCCAATGTTATTTAATATCTTTATTAACGACATAGTCAACGGGATAAATAGTAAAATATCAATATTTGCAGATGACACAAAGTTATGTAAAACAATTAATACAAAAGAGGACAGTGCAGACCTACAGAGGGATTTGGATAAGCTGGGTAGGTGGAGCATTAAATGGCAATTGAGGTTTAACGAGGAGAAATGTAAGGTCATACATATGGGAAGGAAAAATGGAAGTCACCAGTACTCACTGAATGGGAAATCATTGGGGAATTCAGAGATGGAGAAGGACTTGGGCATCTTGATTGATAGCAAACTAAATTGGAGTGCCCAAAGTCAGGCCGCTGCTGTAAGGGCAAACAGGGTAATGGGATGTATCAGAAGAGGTATAGCTGCAAAGGAGGAGAACATTGTTCTTCCACTGTACAAAGCACTGGTCAGACCACACTTGGAATACTGTGCTCAGTTATGGGCCCCAATATATAGAAAGGATATAAATGAGCTTGAAAAGGTACAAAGGAGGGCAACAAAATTAATAAAGGGAATGGAGGGACTGCAATACCCAGAGAGGTTGGCAAAACTAGGACTATTCAGCCTGGAAAAGAGAAGGTTGAGGGGGGACATAATAAATGTGTACAAATATGTTAGGGGACAGTATAGAGATCTTGCCCGGGATTTGTTCAAAAGGAGGGATATTACGGTAACAAGAGGGCATTCACTAAGACTGGAAGAGAAAAGGTTTCAGCACCAGCATAGGAAGGGGTTCTTTACGGTAAGAGCAGTGAGAATATGGAATTCACTGAGTGAGGAGACGGTAATGTCGGATTCACTACACCAGTTCAAGCGGGGACTGGATGCATTTCTAGATACCAGGCAGATTTCAGCATATACTTAAAAATAAAATAAAATAGTAGGTTGATACAGGGATTTATTCTGACTGCTGGTTTCAGAGTCGGGAGGGAATTTTTCCTCAGGTGAAGATTGGCTAAATCATTTGGGGTTTTTGCCCTCCTCTGGATCAACTTTAGCAATTACAGAACTAACAGGTCGAACTTGATGGACGCAAGTCTTTATTCGGCTTTACAAACTATGTTACTAAAACAGACTGCCAGCACAGTGAGGGGTCAGGTTACTGCTCCTATTAAAGGGAACCTGTCAGCTTCCTCAAGCCCCCCAAACTGCAACCATGTTTTTATTGAGCAGGTTATATGTATTCTAACAAGCCCCTTTTTATGGCCTATAGCTTTTAGAAACTCCATAAAATCAATTTTATAACTGCGGCCATGATAAGCTAATTATTGGGTGACTAGTCATGGGGAGGTTGTTTTCCCCAGGCTAATCTTCCCACTAATCATGATTTCACACGTCACCACGTCTGCATTTATCACCCACTCCTGGTTTTGGCTCCCACTCCTGAGAAAAAATACTGACCGAATACTGACCAAATACTGATAGTGGGGCCGTGGTCTTATACAAAGGATAATGAAGGAGCCAGGACCAATTGCACTCAAATTTGCCAAGATTGTTGGAAACTGGGTACAACACTTTTGGGGACATGAAGGATAATTTATTACCAGGGTTTTGCCACTTATTCGGAGAGCACTATGATGTAGAGAGAGTCCCTGATTCCAGTGATTTGTCACTTACTGAGCTGCTTGCTGTAGTTTTGATAAATTCTCTGTTTTATCAGCAGGAGATTATCACTACAGGACTAGTAAACCTGCTGCCAGGTAGTCACTCATATTCATGAGCCCAGTATAACCCTGCCCCCCACCACTGATTGGCAGATTTCTGCCTATGCACAGTGTACACAGAAAGCAGCCAATCAGTGGTGTGGGGCGGGGTTATACACAGCTCAGCATTCAGAGAACTGCTGGATCTGCAGCAGAGAAAAGTGTGATTTATCAAAGCTGCAACAAGCAGCCCAGTAAGTGATGTATCGCTGGGATCCGGGTCTCTGCCCCTACATAATGCTGCTCTCAGATGGGGTAGAAACAACTCTGACAGATTCCCTTTAAATTACTGCCTTATTATCTTTCATCTTCCGCAGAAACAGCATGCTTGTGTAAAGTCCCCGTCACACTTAGCGACGTTACAGTGATCCCGACAACGATACGACTTGTCAGGGATCGTTGCTGCGTCGCTATGTGATCGCTGGTGAGCTGTCAAACAGGCAGGCTCACCAGCGATCAGGGGAGCAGCGACATCGTGGAAAGAATCTTTCCACGATGTCCTGCTCCTGGTTACCAGCCTGCTCCTGCTTCAGCACACGCGCACCTTGTAACCCGCTGTTTATCATGGTTACCACTCTGCTACGGTGAGCGGGAGGTTACCGCTCACGTAGCAGAGTGGTAACCATGATAAACAGCGGGTTACTAAGTGCGCGTGTTCCCCTAGTAACCCGATGTTTATCATGGATACCAGCCTGATCGCTGGTCCCACTGGTCACACACAGCGATGTGTGCTGACCAGCGGGAGGGCAAAGACCAAAAAATGGTCCAGGACATTCTGCAGCGATCAGCGACCTCACAGCAGGGGCCTGATCGCTGCAAAGTGTCACACATAGCGACATCGCTGGTGAGGTCACTGTTGCGTCACCAAAACCGTGACTCAGCAGCGATCTCGCTAGCGATCTCGCTATGTGAGACGGGGGCTTTACTTCTACTGGAAAAGTCTCCGCCATACACGTCCATAGCCTATTTTGTCATTCTTGTCGGCTACAGTATTCTTTAAAGGAAAGTCAACATAATATATATTATATATATATATATATATATATATATATATATATCCATGCAAAAATGGAGGCAGCACACAGAGTAGAACAAAGTGATAAGGTTTAATAGCCCATATGGCAACGTTTCGGTCCAAAATTGTGGACCTTTCTCAAGGCAGTTACACCCCCTTATAGTAATACAAACCAGAGAAACCTGACCAGAACCTCCTAATGTGAACTGGTGCCAGCTGCCGTAACTATAAAATATATCAAAAGAATGCAGCAGCACTCCATATGGCCAAGGTACGTCTTAACAATGAAAATAATATTGGATCTAAACTGTTTTGCTTAGCAAACAAGTACTTACAAACAATGAAGGTTTTTAGTGCATAAATTGGCCAATTCATGTGTGCCCATCAACCACAGCAAGGTAACCTCCCCCTGATGGGTAACTGCTCTGCCTAACATGCCACTTTTGGGCTACAAGCCTACAACTAAACGGACAAATATGTCTTCTTCTGGGCTAAAAACACCTACATTTAAAGGGCAAGCAGAGCTTGAGGTGCTGGTCAGGTTTCTCTGGTTTGTATTACTATAAGGGGGTGTAACTGCCTCTTGCCTGATTCTGCACTCCTCCCATTAACCAGCAGGTGTTGTACAAACAGCTTTGCTTGCCCTTTAAATGTAGGTGATTTTAGCCCAGAAGAAGACATGTTTGTCCGTTTAGTTGTAGGCTTGTAGCCCAAAAGTAGCATGTTAGGCAGAGTAGTTACCCATCAGGGGGAGGTTACCTTGCCGTGGTTGATGGGCACACATGAATTGGCCAATTTATGCACTAAAAACCTTCATTGTTTGCAAGTACTTGTTGATAAGCAAAACAGTTTAGATCCAATATTATTTTCATTGTTAAGACGTATCTTGGCCATATGGAGTGCTGCTGCATTCTTTTGATATATATATACATACATATAGACACAAACAGCGGGTGAAATAAGTATTGAACACGTCACCAATTTTCTAAGCAAATATATTTATAAAGGTGCTATTGACATGAAATTCTCACCAGATGTCGGTAACAATAACAACCCATCCAATCCATTCCTTATTTCTCCTGCTGTATATTATAATATAGAGTTTGTATACTTATATAAATTACTTGTAACAATGTTACACATATTGGGGCCATATGTTCATGTATATGTTGAACGCATATATCCGAAAGGTAAGTAAATTCGAGGCCTGAGGAACGGCTGGATAGAATTTTTTAGGCGAACACCTCAATGACTTTTTACAATTTATTTCAGGGTGAAATGATCTTTACAGTTTGTGTTGTATCTGCACAGGGAACATTTCGGCGTTGCATATTGAACTGCAACAATGACTGCTCCAAATGTCAAATTGTGCTATTCGCAGAATGTAACGTAATAGTTATGTTTCTAGCAGATGTCTTTGTGAATGTTTTATAACTGTACATTGTAGCTGAAATCCAGCACTGAAATGTTTTAAGTGCACATTATACTGAAATATGGCGCATACTGAAAACAATCTATATGCATTATTTGCTTCGTTTTCTTTCAGCATAAAACAATTGCACTCCAGAGATGCACGGTTCAATGTTTTCTGATTAGTAATATGGAGCCAGCATGTTAGCATTTTTCAGGATCATTTACCCAATGGGGGCACTATTCCAATGGAGCTTCACATTTAATTTTTTTTTTCCTTTGGCGATCAATACCACAGCTTTACATTTTATTGGCAAACATAAATTTTCTCTTACATGTGGGTAGTGTGATATACCATATTACATAATGAGTGATGCTGCCTCTGACCTGTATATAGGGTCCGGTAGAAAACTATTGCGGCTATTCTATTCTCCAGGACCTGGGAAGCAGTGATTGCTGATCAGTGCATAGTTAGTTTTTGCCATGAAAATAGGATGGACCAGAGGTGTCTTCCCAATCTACACACTTAAAGGGAATCCGTCAGCAGGTTTTTGCCATGTAATCTGACAGTAGCATGGAGTAGGGAAAGAGACCCTGATTCCAGCGATGTATCACTTAGTTTACTGGGAGAAGCAGTTGTGATAAAATCAGAGTTTTCTTTGCTGCAGATCTAGCAGAACTCGAAATGTCGAGCTCTGTATAACCCCGCCCACACCACTGATTGGCCGCTTTCTGACTATCAGTGGAGGGGACGGGTTGGACTAAGAGGCACGAGATACCTAGTCCTCAAGTGATAATCTCCTGCTGATAATACACTGATTTTATTGAAACAGCAAAACAACCCAGAAAGTGATATATCTAGCTAGCAGGATGAGTACACACTGGCTGCCATTGTTTTCCACCTGGGCGTTAACCTGAGTGTATTCCACCAGCAATTTTGCAAGTCCCCACAATAACTTATTTACGTTGCAACCAAAGAAAGTGCAATGAATTGGGAGAATGGGAACTTATTTTTAGAAAAGAATGAGAGAGTTAATGTGTCTAAAAAGACTACTTTGATATATTGTTAAAGATATGTATTTGTATTTTTCAGGTATGAAGAAGAAGTGCCAAGAAATGTAAGGTAATTTGTCATTTATTCTTTTTTTTATATAGTAAGTATGCATTCGTAGCACATCACTGACTATTTTATTAGCTTGGTATCCTGCATCCACACATGTAGAAATTACTGATAAAAGCTTCATTTTATGACTTTATGTGCATCTACCTGTATTTCATGCGCAACATACGAGTATTGTAAGCTAATGGTTTTTAGATTTGGCTTCTTTTCATTACTTTATTATGGCATTTTAATATTTTTTCTGCCTTTTCTCTCTGTTATCGAGAAATGGGACAAGGCTTACAGCTTCTCATGCAGCCTTTTTTTTTGGTGCATCATTTGCTTAATGCCAAATGCCAATGGACATTCATTAACGATGTGGTCTGAAACTAACATTTATTTTAATCCTAAACCTCAATTTAATGTAATAATCTAATCTCTTTTCTAATATACTTTAATTAAAAAGTCTATATCATTACCTCACTACTCTATCTAGCTGCTTTATTTATTTATTTTTTACTACTTCTTGTGTGATGACGCTTCATTTAAGAATCCCAGTGCATGCTGGGATACTCAAACAACTTGTCATCATGAAGAAGAGTCTGCAGTCACTGCCGCAGCCTCTGCCCCCACCCTGAAATGAAGCATTATCAGTGACATCTATTTCAGGGTCTGGGCTAGTCCCTGCTCTACTGAGCATGCGTCGGTTTTTATTTCTAATGCATGCTCAGTAGACTCTTGTCATTGTGCAATATTATTCTCAGCATATAGTGGCAGAGCGCTCCCTTGTCGACTCTTATGACAAGTGATGAGCCATCAAGAGAGCACACTGTCAGTGCACATTGTAAATAAAAGACCCAGAGTACAGGAAAAGCAGAGACCAGCGCTGCCCCCACAAGTGATATCACTATCAGGGGTGGGGCTGGTCTCTGCTCGCTCGTTTTTTCCTTAAAATGCGTATTAACAGTGTGCTCTCTTGCTGGCTCATCACTTCTCATTAGAGCCGGCGAGGGAGTGCAGTGTCACTACGCACTGAGAATATTGCAAAGTGACAAGATCCTACTGGGCATATGTCAGAATTGACAACTGGTGCATACTCAGTAGAGCAGGGACTAGCCCAGCCCCGGAAATGGACGTCGCTGATGACGCCTTGTTTGACTAACCTTGCACAAAGCGTCATCAAACTGGAAGTAGTAAAAAAAAAAAAAAAAATGTTAGAGAGGGAACAATAGAGACTTTTTAATTAGAGTATATTAGAAAAGAGATTTAATTATGACATTAAATAGATATACATTTTGGATTAAAATAAATGTTAGTTTTGGATCACCCGTTTAATGCCAAATGGCCATTGGACATTCATTAAAGATGTACATAATTAAAGTGGACCCATCCTTATTCCTGACTTGTCTCTTTTAGGAATTACTTGTATTCTTCTTGAAATAACAATTTTTTTTTAATTCCTCAGTTATTAATCCTTATTCCTAACTCCAAAACTGTCTGATTTTAAAGTCTATGATGTCAATTGTGTCAAGGCCATTTTGCTGCCTCTGCTGTAGTCACTAAGGCACTTGGAAACTTCCTTTGGTTTCTCCTTAATAGTGTTATCTTTTACTTCATCTGTAACGACAAGCTATTAGCCATTTAATGATAGTGATGGCCACGTAGGGCATGCTGTATAATAGGTCTCCAGTGCTGCCTGGTCTTGCTGCAGTAATTGAGTGAATCTTTCACTGTAGCTTCAGTACAGGCAGAGATGTCTTCCTTCATGTTGATGAGCTGCTACAAGTGAAGAGATCAGATAATACAGCTGACCTGATAGCGGCTGCACCAGGGACTCCGTCTTGTCCACTGTGGCCTTATTCATTGTCATCTATTTCGGTAGTTAGAATAGAACATTTTCAATGGAATCTAAAAAAACAAAAGATGCAGCAAAAAACATTAAAAAATGCAACATGGAAATGCATTCTTGTAAAGTAACGCAACGAGCAGAAGCGGTGTTAGGGCGGGAGAAGCGGCAAATTGGGCAAACGCCCAGGGCTTCCATTTTCAAGGTGTCCAACTTGGTGATATGAGGCACCAGACTTTTTGCCCGATGCTCCAGATCATAGGGGGGATGAACGGGCGACACTTAAGCATATGGAAGTTGTTGATCCTGCGTCATACAGTAAGTAAATGTCTAAGGCTACACTCACACAAACATATTTTTCTATCTGAAGTGTTGTCCTTGTAATACATGACCTCACTCGGACAGCACTCGGACCAATGTTAGCCTATGTACCAGTGCTCATGGACCTCAGGTCCATGTGAAAAAATGTGGCGTGCACTAGATTTTTCTGATTTACGGACCAGACTAGTGCATGTAAATAGCAGACATTTGCGCCCGACTGCTGTGAGAACGAGTACATGGAACTTATACAGAAATACAGAACCTATCATGGATGTGACTACTCCGTGATCTACGGCAATGGGAACTCAGCCTAAGACTCCATGACTTTGATGCTGTCGCTGTCACACCAAGGACCGATCAGTAAAGGAAGCCCACAGTGCAAGAGACTATCGGAAGGGGGCATGTGCCTATTGGAGAAGCTATTTTTGCTTAGACTCTTTCCTGCCTAAGACCAACACTAAACTCTGCACCGTCCTAAAAGTATAATGTTAGTAATATTTAATAATACTAGCAGCCCGAGTTCCAAAACAAATACGTTTAGGAAGCTAGAAAAGTGTGCTCTACATAATAAAAACTAACTCAAATTACCCATGTCTATTTACTTTCAGCCTTTTTACACGATAAACAGCAAAGTTGTCATAATTAATAAATTAGTAAATGGCGTTAAGGAAAACCAAAATAAAATTTAGCAGGTTACAGAGACATTCATCAATTCAAAAAGTGTATCGCCCAAAGTAGATCGCATGGAAATCTCTCTGTATGCCTTATCACCTTCAGCGGATCCTGTTAAAATCTTTGCCTCAAGAACATTTCTATTCAATGATGTTATAAGTTATAACTTATAACTAATCATGTACCATTGCTGAGTCCTCGTTTTGTATTCAAATTTCTCAACAACATGATAATGCTGCCCACCTTGTCTAAGGCAATGACTTGGCATGCCTGATGGGGTTAAGCTATTTAAAAATTCAATAGTAAAATGTTCCCTTTCATCGTCGTCATCTACAACAGTCATCGCTCCAACGTCAGCTGATGTTTTTCTCGGACTCACCTCAACATTAAGCTCTTTATGTAGTAAGATAATTACTATAAATGCTTAGAGGGGATAGGTGATACCGTATTGATCGGTTGGGGTCTTCAAAAAAAACACAGACAAATGGACCCCTAAAATTTAAGTTGTGTAAGTTATGTAAGTTAAAACCAGAAAACTCTCCAAGGGTCTTCCAGCTGGGACCAGTTCTGATCAGCAGAACAGTGAATTTTTCATCTCCACTGGGGCACCTTTATCTTCGCTAGAATGGAGCAGCAGTGCACATTCCCAACCAACACTTCACACATCCTCTATGTAGCTGTCGGAGAAAGCGTTCGGCACCCACCCATGGGGAATGAATGGAACAGCGGTCCAGCATACGTGTCCTCCACTATTGGGGATAAAAGTGCCCAGTTCTGCCTATCAGTTGGAATCATAGTGGTCGGACCCCCAACATCCTATCGATAGTGGTTGTCTGCTGAAAATAAGTAAAGTGTTAACGACTAAGGAACAATAGCCCTCCAGGAATTTGATATTGACCCATCCATCAGTGCGTTTATCTGTCTGCAAATGTTAGAAATGGTGTAAAATATTGCATTCCACAATATTCAATGTTAGAAACAGAACAGTCGCTGTAAGGAGAACCTTTACATTCACAGAGGTTTGCAGTAAGGTGATTCAAATGAAAAACTTCTTATCCAGAAAACTCATTTCCAGGTTCCCAGTTAATGGATCCGTTCTCGATGCTTTGTAATTATAATCAGTTTTCTGATTGTTCTCCACCAGACCAAGGTTGTGGAATTAGATAATTTAACTCTAAAACTGCATATTTGTCATTGTGCTCGGCAGGTAAATTACTTACATGACTAGGAATAATCTCCCATACAATCTAAGAGAATATGAAGAATGTGCTACTTACATTGCACGTGTAAAATTACACCACTGGTTAAAGGGTCACTGTAATTTCATTCTCCTGCCAGAGCTGATATTGTGGAGACGTGCAGATGGCACGATGGGTGCTATAGTTGCCAAGACATTGTATAAAGATTCTCACTCACAGGTCCCATTAATTAGAGTAGGACCTGTTCACAAGACGAATCCTGTCTCAGCAACTGTACTGCCCAGCACATATTTTGAAGTTCGATGTCAGATCAGGCAGGATGATGGAATTATAGTGACAATTCAAAGCTAGTACTAGGCCTAGAGGTTTTCTACCGCCACTGTTTATTTGAATTATTGAGTGACCACTGGAGTCCACAGGATTGAATACAACTTACCGTAATGTATTGCTTTGGATTGCAGCATTTATCTGCTGTTAAAATGAATCGATAGTGCTAGTAAAAGTATAAGAAGTATCCATATCCTAAGGCTATACGCACACAAAGTCTTTTTCAGGGGGATTCCACCAGGAATTCCCCTGAAAAAGCGCCACAAAAGCTCCCCATAAAACAACATTGCTGTGCACATGTCCTGTGTTATGTCACTTCTTTTAACTGCTTCAGGGTCCGGAAATCCTGAAGCGCAGTTTAAAACAACATTCTCTTTATGCTGAACAGTACAGACAAAAACACACTGGTGGCACAGCCGCCACAAGAACAGCGGCGAAACCACCGGAGTTTCCTGGAGTAGCATCGCCTGGGACAATTAAAAGACGCTGTGTCCTTAAAAGGATTTCCATGTATAAATGAAAAGTTGTCATTTATTACTAAGTCAACATAGTAAAAGCTCAATTATATCTGATTTCTAATTAGAGATAATGTCATTTTTGGGGTTCTTCTGGTGTCGTTTTATACAGCAGGATGGGCAGTCATTTTGGTTTGGATGTACAACATAGTCCTTAAAAGTAAAGAGACGGTTTTTCCAGTTTCCTAGATGTACATTTTCGTAGAACTAAACAAAAAAATAATGTTGTTTTTTAGTAAACTATAAAGCTCCCTTTTGTGATGGATGCAAGCAGCCAAAATTCAAAAAGGGAGATAGCAAATAAGTTGGAGCTCTTCATCAGAAAAATAGAACTTTACTCCCCCCCTATACAATAGAATATAATTTGAGTTCTTTGTACTTTGTTTAGTTATACTTATATTCTTTAGTTATGATTTTTCTCTAACATACTTCATTACCTTAGTTTGCTTCCTTCTCTCCTAAATGTTGTGCTGCAGGGCTGTTTCATGTGACCAATTTATGCTGCTTTAGAAGCTGCTTTCAACTGCTGCTCTGCCAAGATCTGTCCTATTATTATTGAATAAGACCCTATTTTTGCTCCTCAGCTTTTTCCTACAAGGAAAAGTTTCTGTATCACCTCTTGGATCACTGGGAGTTGTAAAGGGGGAGAGATGATGGTCACAAAGGGATGCTTCTTCCTGATGTCATCTCTCATCCCACCACTCTCACCTACAGATGGTGTCATTGAAAAGTACAACTTGTCCCACAAAAAAAAGCCCTTATACAGCTATATTGATGGTAAAATAAAAAAGTTATGGATCTTGGAAGAAGACGAGGAAAAACTGAAAACAAAAAAAATGGAAAATCGCAAGGTCATAAAGGGGTCAAAATCAGGGGTGGACATATCATCTGTGCAACCTGTGTGACCACACAGGGGCCCAAGAGGACAGGGGGCCATTTCTACCTCCAAAGCAGGTGCAATTTTGCATTTTTAGGCACTCTTAGGCTGCAGAGGGCCCATATATTGTTCTTGCACAGGGGCCCTTTTCTGTCTGTGTCCGCCAGTGGTCAAAATGATATCAAAGTTTAAGCTCTAACTCTTATATTTTAGCCATGGACCTTGTTGAAATGCAAGACAAACTGCATACACTTTCGGCAGTGAAAGAGTCAAAAGGACACTTAATTAGCAGTCAGCAAATTTATCTAAATTTGTTTTGGTCAGATTTACTCGACTCTGCTTCTAAAAAAGGTCATAATTGAATTTGCCCCAATTACCGTGAAAAGACATTTATTATTCTCTGAGGTCTCTCTAGATGCCAAAGCATAATCAACGGACCAAAGGGAAAGGATTAAAAAATAAAAATACACATTATACTCACCTGTCCATGGCTCTCACCTGACTCTTCATACTGCCTCTACCGCAGCTCTCCAGTCCTCGGCATTGGTCTTCTGTTATTTCGGTGCCAAGGTCAGTGATTAGCCTAATGTAGTCAAGTGGGGAGTGACATGACACAAGTCATTGACATCAATTAAGTGGGTCATCCCACACAGTTACTGGCCTCAGCTCCAGAAGAACCAAAGACCCACGCAGAGGACTGGGATGGTATGACAGCAGTGAAGGCGGTATAAGGAGTCAGGTGAAGGAGTATGAAGTGTTTTAGTATTATTTTAACTCCTTCCCATTCTTCAAAATAGTGGGCAGTGATTTCACTAGTTCGTGCGAATAGAATCCCCAAATTTTGGATTCGCTGGAATCCAAAATTTGTGGAAATTCAGAATCCAAGGGGTAACCTTTCTCCTTATGGAGAGTGACATGCCAAGCCTGGCATGCCAATGTGAGGAGACTTTTAAGATTTAAAAGTCTCCTCACATTGGCTTGGTAGGCTTGGCATGTCACTCTCCACAAGGAGAAACGTTACCCCTTGGCTCCCGGTCAGACTCATCTACTCCAGATAAACCAGATCTCACACTTTGCACTGATGAAGGGTAGCACCCCGAAAAAAAAGTGTCTGTAAATTGAGATTCTGATTTGGCTATTATCCGAAGTCATGTGGCAAGGCTCATTAAAGGGTCGATATTGACTTTTAGGATTTCTACGTCCAATAGGTGGCACTAGAGTTCTAGTCCTGTTCCTGTCTGAAGAGGCAATTTGCATGGGGAATTCAGAACAAATTTGATTAATCACAGGTCGTTTCACCCATTTCTGCAATTCATGGAAGTGTATACTTATGGTCATTTCAGTTTTTATGGTTGAGATGAACATTTTTGTTTGTACCCTACACAGATACATCTGCACCATTATAGGAAATAAGTGATAATACTTCCTTTGCTGGAACTATCAGGTTGATTACCTCGGTCAAACGAACGGAAGCTAAGTATGTGTTTTGTGAGATTGGCCATCAGTGTGTTTATTTGTGGTAGTTGTGACGTGCACTCAGTGCGATGTTTTCTGCTCCGGTCGTAGCCAGCCTGTTTTTGCATTCCTGAGGAGTTTTTAATGGCTCATTGTGATGGCTGAATGAGGGTGATTTGACATTCTCTTGTCTCGAGGTAGTGGAGACATAATTCCTGCATTGTGACTAATATAATTTCTTTGTCATATTACGGCACTCAATAACGGCACCTCATTTATTCTTTTTTATCTGCTGTAATGCAACTAACATACAGTTATTACATTCTGAAATGGCTTCATTCATTATTTTCTTATTTGTTAGTAATTGTTGACATCTCAGGCACATTCAAAAGCTAATTCGATTTTTAAGTAAAATTGGCATGGCGTACCTGTGGATCCCAGAGCTCAGATTCAGCTGCCTTATGTATTAAAATTACGTTGGCAAGACTAAAATATTTTACTAGTAAAATGGAAAATAGACATTTTGAAGTACAAAAATTAAAGGTTTTTTTGGGAATAAAATAAAGGTAATGTCATTATAAATAAATTCCTAAATACCTTC
Organism: Phyllobates terribilis; assembly: GCF_046119375.1. Taxonomy (NCBI): domain Eukaryota; kingdom Metazoa; phylum Chordata; class Amphibia; order Anura; family Dendrobatidae; genus Phyllobates; species Phyllobates terribilis. The sequence goes on from NW_027362768.1 coordinate 297,301,576, forward strand.
AATTAGAAAATCACAATCGTTTTGTCTAGGGAGGTAATAACTATAGTATTAAATTGGTCACTGTCTTCTTACACTGACAGAAACCTGTCCTAGAATGTTACTAGCACAGATGGCTGTGTTATAGGAAACCCCACTGCTGGGACCTGGAGATACCTATACTACGTTCTGTCATTCAGAAAGAAAAGGAGGACAGCAGTGTGAGCAGTCTCTTCTCATCTCAGCCCCCCAGATATCGCCATTATCAGATCAGATAGACAGGGTGAACAGCAGTGTGAGCAGTCTCTTCTTACCTCAGGACCCCTGATATCTCCAGTATTAGATCAGATAAGAAAGGGTAGACAGTATTGTGAACAGCCTCTTCATACCTCAGCACCCCTGTTATCTCCATTATTAGATCATATACACTACCGTTCAAAAGTTTGTGATCACCCAGACAATTTTGTATTTTCCATGAAAACTCATACTTTTATTTCTCAAATGAGTTGCAAAATGAATAGAAAATATAGTCCAGACATTGACAAGGTTAGAAATAATGATTTTTATTTGAAAGAATAATTTTCTCCTTCAAACTTTGCTTTCGTCAAAGAATGCTCCCTTAGCAGCAGTTATAGCATTGCAGACCTTTGGCATTCTAGCTGTTAATTTGCTGGGGTAATCTGGAGAAATTTCACCCCATGCTTCCTGAAGCCCCTCTCACAAGTTGGATTGGCTTGATGGGCACTTCTTGGGTACCATACGGTCAAGCTGCTCCCACAACAGCTCAATGGGGTTGAGATCTGGTGACTGAGCTGGCCACTCCATTACAGATAGAATACCAGCTGCCTGTTTCTTCCCTAAATAGTTCATGCATAATTTGGGGGTGTGCTTTGGGTCATTGTCCTGTTGTAGGATGAAATTGGCTCCAATCAAGCACTGTCCACAGGGTATGCATGGCGTTGCAAAATGGAGTGATAGCCTTCCTTATTCAAAATCCCATTTACCTTATACAAATCTCCCACTTTACCAGCACCAAAGCAACCCCAGACCATCACATTACCTCCACCATGCTTGACAGATGGCGTCAGGCACTCTTCCAGCATCTTTTCAGTTGTTCTGGGTCTCACAAATGTTCTTCTGTGTAATCCAAACACCTCAAACTTTGATTCGTCTGTCCATAAAACTTTTTTCCAATCTTCCTCTGTCCAATGTCTGTGTTCTTTTGCCCATATTAATCTTTTCCTTTTATCAGCCAGTCTCAGATATGGCTTTTTCTTTGCCACTTTGCCCTGAAGGCCAGCATCCCGGAGTTGCCTCTTCACTGTAGACGTTTACACTGGCGTTTTGCGTGTACTATTTAATGAAGCTGCCAGTTGAGGAGCTGTGAGGCGTCGATTTCTCAAACTAGAGACTCTAATGTACTTGTCTTGTTGCTCAGTTGTGTAGCGGGGCCTCCCACTTCTCTTTCTACTCTGGTTAGAGCCTGTTTGTGCTCTCCTCTAAAGGGAGTACTACACACCGTTGTAGGAAATATTCAGTTTCTTGGCAATGTCTCGCATGGAATAGCCTTCATTTCTAAGAACAAGAATAGACTGTCGACTTTCACATGAAAGTTCTCTTTTTCTGGCCATTTTGAGAGTTTCATAGAACAAACAAATATAATGCTCCAGATTCTCAACTAGCTCAAAGGAAGGTCAGTTTTATAGCTTCTCAAATCAGCCGAACCATTTTCCGCTGGGCTAACATACTTGTGCATGGGTTTTCTAAACATCCATTAGCCTTCTTACACAGTTAGCAAACACAATGTACCATTAAAACACTGGAGTGGTGGTTGTTGGAAATGGGCCTCTATACACCTATGTAGATATTGGTATAAAAACAAGACGTTTGCAGCTAGAATAGTCATTTACCACATTAACAATGTATAGAGTGTGTGTCTGATTCATTTAATGTTAGCTTCATTGAAAAAAAAAGTGCTTTTCTTTCAAACATAATGAAATTTCTAAATGACCCCAAACTTTTGAACAGTAGTGTATATATGGTGGACAGCAGTGTGAGCAGTCTCTTCCTACCTCAGCACCCCTGGAATCTCCAGTATTAGATTAGAATATCTACTGGGAGCATATCTTCCTACAGCAATTTTTTACTATCATTTTTGTGAACCATAATGTGCTATCAAACGGTTAAAAAATATTAAAAAATCACTATGCACACCTCACCTTTCACCTCTCCAGCCCCTCTACTAGTCACTGCCAGCTGTCTGGTTCTCGACGCATATTCTAGTCCCTTCGATGCTCGCATTGGAATCTTTGGTCCTCTCTTGCTGCATCAGACTTCCGGGTGTCATGATGCCAGAAAGCAATTCCAGAAAGGAGGTCAACGGCACCATGACGTGCCTTGTTGATGTCACGCATGCCTGCGTAAAACCCTCTTGACACCTGGAAGGCTGCCGCAGTACCGCAGTATAAGAGGACTGAAGAATCCAACGCAAGCAGCGGAGGATGAGAAAATGTGACTAGGGCCAGAAGGATGGTGGGTAGCGGAGGGGCCGGAGAGGTGCATGATGAGGTAAATATAACACATTTTTAAATTTTTTACATATTACATTTATTATGCTTTGGGGCCTGAAGAGACACGAGAAAATAATGAGGGACAATAAATTAGCGGAGAATACAGTCTCTGCAAATAGAATTTCCTGGGAAAAAACGCGTGAACAGGTGAATTTGAATTTTGCCTGAACCGCTCATCTTTTTACTAGATTCTGTGATGGGACATTGATCCAGGGAACTAGTCTGTGTTACGCAAGGCGAGTGGAGAGTTAGTACATAGGGGGCAGAGGAGCTTAACTCGCTCACCCCGAAGCATTTACCGGACACCGGGTCCGAAGCTTACCGGGATCTCTATGACCCAGTAAGGCATAACTGGAATCCCTGGAGAACTAAAGGTCCCAGGATCGCTAAAGTTCTGATACGTAACAGAGCCGGGAGACACATAGGCCCTGCAAGCTGAGGAGCGTGTACTCCAAGAAAAGGCCCTACCACAAGGTCAGCCAGCGCAGGACAGAGACAAAGTTAGGCCTAGCTCCAGGCAGGTCAGAAACTTACTACGCAGAGGCAAGTAACAGGAGGCCCTACACCCGCTCATTGGGGAGGATCCTGACATGCACCCTTCACCCTACAGTGCTCCGGGACATGCCTGAATTTCCATCAGTAAAAGGTACTGAAGTGACTATCGTGTCTGTCCCTGTTCTTGCCCTGACCCGGCTGGGTCTCACCTGTCCTGCATACCCCCTCATACGCTGCCCTGAGGCCTAGCTCCACCAGTGGGGAGCTATACCATTGAGCTGCCTTATCACCGGCCTCAGTGGACTGCGCAGCGCTGGTGATTCTCACCAGAAGCCACAGGTGGCGTCACGAACTTTAATAAAATTAACAACTATAAACGCTTTTAAAGAGAGACCTCAGGATACGGGCCCGGGAGCCGACCACCGCGACATCCCCAAGGCAAAGGCCCGGGTACCGAGTCATCCCCATCCCCCTGGGCTAGTCATACTCTTCCATGCTGAAGGAACAGTTTGTCCGGGGACTGAGGTCTCCAGAGGAGAGCAGGACTGTACGTTGGTGGTCCTTGGATCATCCAGATGCCACCTTTGACAATCTTAAGGACATGGCTATAAAAGGACTGCAGCCCCTGGAAACAAATGCCATCCAATGTTACCAGGGTGGGGCTACCCCAGTACCTGCTACACCCACCTTTTCCCCAGTGGCTGCTGAAGCTAAGGTCGCCAGAAGAGAGATGACAAGCCCAGGGGGATGGGGATGACTCGGTACCCGGCCCTATGCCTGGCGTAGTCGGCAGGATTGCGTGCCCGCAGCAAAGGAAGGAATTACCCATTGCTACCGGGTACTGTGTGCCTTACACCTTGAACTGTCGTTTTCACTTAAAATGGCGCCCGCCCAAGAAGAACAGGCGCCATAATACTGTGGAAAGATGGCCTTCTGACACCTCCCATCGTGGGCTGGGCTCCCGCATGGCGCCAAAAGTGCGGACTGCCCCTTCCATCAGAGACTGTCCGCGGGTAATGCCCGTCAAACCGGATGGGCCGAACGAAGGCGGGCCTGTCAGCATGCCGCCCAGGAACCGCCCTGAAAGAGGAGGAAGAAGACAAGCAACAATGTGCGGCCTTAGCAGTTGGAGGTTGGCAATCTTCGGGAGCAGACATGGACGCTTCTGGAGCGCAACCTACCGAGCCTTCTGAACCCGGTTCAGGTCCTTCACCCAGCTGGGAGCGAGGAGGCAAGATCTTGACAGCGGGAGAATTATAGTTTCTCCATCAGGAAACCCCGGGACAGAAAGAGGCCCAGGAGGCGGCGACGGCTGCGTAGTGGGAAGAAATGTTGCTGCGCATCCGGGCCCGCCGCCAAGGAGCTGAAGCTCAGGGAGACACGGTGACAGAGGTCGCGAGCAGCCCAGAGGCGGGTGAGTGTGCTACCCCTGCCCCGGCTGCTGAGCCTACCGTACTGATGCTGGACCTCATGATCGAATATCTCTTGCCCGGCGCGGTCAGCTGGCAGCAGGTCTTTGCCCTGGAGCTGCAAGCTTCAGCTATCGGTGGAGTCCTGCAGTGCCGCCATACTCCCGAGTCCGAAGCACCTGAAGCTGCAGAGGTGTCCACCGGCCCCAACCCGGACTGGTCCACACTCGTAGAGGAACCGCAGCAACCCCTAATGACACCGCTACCCGCACTGACAGTCACCTGGCCGGAGGCTGAGGAGTGGGCCTGGGACAACCAAAGGGGGGACCTGATCGGCTTCCCCTGGGAGACCCGGGCTGAAGCGCAGAGGAAGAGTGAGCGGTGCCGTGAGCAGATCCTCCAGCTCACTCGGGAGCAACGCCAAAGGGAGGTCCGCTGCGAGCGCCTCGAGGTGAGGGCCAAATCTGCCAAGTCCCGGGTCCGACAGGAGGAGGCAACCCGTCCCAGTCCCCGTGTGGAAGGGCAAGTCGTCCGCTTCCACAATGAGGCGGGGTGGGGGTTCATCAGAAGTCCCCAGCACGAGGACGACGTCTTTGTCAGCCGGCGGAACGTCGAGCCGCGGCTGAAGAAGGGACACCCTGGCAGGAACCTCTTCCTGGGCGATGTAGTGACTTACTCTCGCCACCATGGGGTGCGGGGGTGGTACGCCCTGGATGTCCACAAAGTGTCCGGGAGCGACGCCCCCTCGCGCTCAGCCTCAGCGGACCGGTCAGCCTCCGTCGGGAGTAACGAGCCTTTTCCCAGGAGGGAACCCGAGATCTAAGCAGCCCCGGCTGTAATCTGTTTAAAGTTAAAATGTTGACATTTACGTTTTGATTTTTCTATCCCCGGTTTCTGGAGACATTGGTCCCTGCGGACTAGCAGCAGACAGACTCCCTTCCTGTATATAGTTTGCATCTCTTTAGGTGCTCCTTATTGGTTTTATGTAAAACCGCGTATATATTTCTACCTCAGACCTCAGAAGAAAAACCTGTCGGGGTGGCTCTCTTGCAGGTCCAACTCGGGATCTACATGCCCTGCAGCCACCGCAGGGCCCACGTTGGGGGTTTGGGACAGGTCCCTCGCACTTCTGAACTGACTCTTTGTCCTTGCACTTTAACCCGCCTGTCTGCATGTTATGTCTCTGGAAAATGCTAGCACTTTTATAATTTTATAACTTTATATTTTTGTACTTTTATAATGTCATGTTTGCAACGTTTAAGAAGATGTGCCTCCCATAAAGGGAAGATGGTTTGTTGTTATATAAAAAGAAAACTTTCCTATGTGTTACTCTTTTGCAGCACACTGACGTGCTGTGTTTCACCAGGGGGGAATGTGGCGCCCCTGAGGGTTCGACCGCCACAGGGATGCTGCACTTCTTTAATGGAGTGTAGTGTTCCTCCTCTGAGGTAAGAACAGTGTGATGGTCAGGACTCCACCTCCACATCCGACACCACATTTCTCCACCAGAGGGGGCTAGAATGCACTAGGTGCTGTCCTCCTGGTTACAGGGAGACTGGGGAACAAAGAGTTAGGGGAACCATTTAGTGGGTGAGGGTGGAGGACTCACATTTTAGTGACACTTAATAATTCATATTTAATAAAAAAAAACATTTTGGTTCTGGGTCTTTGTATTGTGATCTCCCTCCCTGAGCGTGGATCCTGTGTGGGCCTGCAGAGGACAGAGACACGGCCCTCGTACCTTAGCCTTGTGGTCGTGGGGCAGGTTGCAGATAATGAATGTCTGAACCCGGTCAAAGACCATGACCAAGAAGGCCCGGAGCTTTAGAGTGTAGCTCCACCGCAAATGGGTCCCGGGGAGGATGCAGACGGAGCGGTATACGCCACCTGTCCTCGCCTACCTGATCTATTCAGAGGGATTCTGGCTGCAAAAGGGGTACCGGCCCCCGACACCCGACCTTGCTACTCTACGTCCTGGTCGGGAAAGCCCGGTAGGCCCAGAGGATCCCACTGGGTAACGGAAAGAGCCGCCACCCGTGCCCTTTTTCTGAGAGGAGTTCAAAGGGAGACCCGGCCTATCCACACACACACAGACAGGAAAGGACCCGGTCTGAAGTCTAGGAACACTCTGGTGCGGGGTCCTGATTGAACGCTGGACTTACTCGGAGGTTGTCGGACCCACGTCCCTGGTGACCGCAGAACTCCGCGAGGAGCAGGGAGTCGCCTTCCTACTGCCATCTCTCATGTGAGTAAAGCCTTGGAAGTTCACCTCTATGGCCTCCGGACTCTTTATTCTGCGCCACACCGCACTATGCAGACTTTCTAGACTACTACCCTTCGACCTCCTGTCCCTCTGCCCTGAGGCCTTGCTCCGCCTGTGGGGAGTAGTAACAACGACGGCCGCCTTACCACCATGCCTCAGTGGACTGCAGCAGCGCTGGTGGCCTTCACCAGGTGCCACAGGTGGCGTAGTCGAAATCAGCCACTCAACCCGGATAAGCCCGTACCATCCTTTTAATTGTGACGGCCCTGGGCACGGAGCGGGTCCGGGCCACGGCTGCACACCATCTCTCCATCACAGGACCCGACTCTGAGTCCCCTAACTCCCAGGGTAAAGAAAAGGGCTTTCGAGCAGAGGCGTCACATTTAAAAAAAAAAAATCTATACTTACCTTCTGATGGCCCCCGCAGTCTTTATTCGCTCCGTCCTGGCTGCCGGCAGCTTGCGGTACAGTACTCTGAAGGACCTGCCGTCACATGACTATGACGTCAGCGCAGGTCCTTCAGTCCACCGCGAGCTGCCGGCAAGCTGAGATAAGGATACCGGGGGCCATCAGAAGGTAAGTATAATGTTTATTTTTTATTTTATTCTTGTTTTTACAGGTTCTATGGTACCCGAGTCTGGAGGAGAGTCTCCTCTTCTCCAAACCCGGGTACCATCCGCACATTGAAACGCATGGATGCCGCATATACAGATCCAGTGATGCGGATTCCATGCGTTCCAATGAAAGTCAATGGCGGCGAAAACGCAGCGCTTCCGCAAAATAATTGGTAGTGGTTCGTTTTTTTCCGCAATGATAATTCGCAGCGGAAATTCCCGCAGCATGTGCACATGAGGATTATCATTGGGGAACAGGGAAGGCCTTCTACTAAGTGTTTTTTAAGCGTTTCTGCTGCGTTTTTGCCGCTGCGGAAATGCTTAAAAAACGCATCGTGGGCACACAGCCTAAAATAGCACTATAGAAATGTTTTTGCACATATAATGCTAACTTGCTTACTTTCCACCTCCTCTGCTGGTCATTACAAATTTCACTTTTTTACCAGTTCGCCATTTTGACTGAGGTATGTTGTACTGTAATGTATGATTTTCTCGCCTCTTCTTTTTTTCCTTCTTTGTTAAGATCTTCGTTATCTTATAAGCATTATTTGTTTGTACCTTAGTAGGCGGAGGGTAATTTAGATGTCAGCAGAATGGTTAATAACAGATTCCCTTTAAGTGTTTTTAACCTTGTGTAGCAGTGTTTGGTGTTGATAATCGCTATTATTGAACTAATAAAGTTGCAATACTATACTTGTATTTGTGTTTAATTGTCATGTGTGAATTTTCTTGGTGTTTGATGACTGCGAGAAACCTGTCACAAGCAGGAGGCCAGAGAGACAGATGGAAGATGCATAACATAAGATTCACTGAGACTCTGAAGTGTGAGTCACATACTTACCAACATTTCAGAGTTTCAAATCAGGACCTTTAATGGAGTTTTCTAGGTGTTACATATTGATTGCATATTTTGAGGCTAGGGCAGATCAGTGGGGATCTGACTCTCGGCACTCCCATCTACCAGCTGTTTGCAGCTATTCAGATTGAATGAAGCTTCATGATTATGCAGTACATCTAAATTCATTCCGTTCTGGGTTTGATAAGAGAGACCTGAGCGCTGTACTCTCTTGCTATCTTGGTCAGTCTCATAGACATTGCATTGTTTGTTCTGGCTTTTGTGGTTTAATGTTTTGTGTCATTATGTAGCTGTAAATGATGGAATATTGCAATTGATTCGACTTTGTTGGAAAGAACTTAAAAACTGTGGAACTGTTACATTATTAATTTAAATCTGCTAACTGTGTTCTGTCACTTTGAAGAATTAATTATATTAGGATTTGAGTCAAGACAAATGCTTCCTTACCGTATATCTGAGCAAATTCAGTGAATGCCTAGCAGACATAAATGAGTCATAATGAAGGATCTTGTCTTCAGCTTCTTTCCTGCCAGTAATGTGTGACATAGGTCTTCAGAACCGATTATAATCTGCTCATTTGCATTTGTACACATTTGTAACAATGATTGTAAGATTTGTGGGTGACCTTGATTCTTTTCTCTCTATCTACTGATTATATTGAGCTTCATGCATCAAAAATCTCACGGAGAAAGTGCATTTGTATTCCTATAAGCACCAATAAAAGTTTAGGCATACCACCCGTAAAAAAATAGAAATGATATATTATCGAAACATATGAGCAATGGTATGCCGCAACATGACTACATCAGAGTGTTCAATTGAAATTGTCCATTATGAAACACCCCAAGAATACACCTAATCTAAGTCTCAAATATATAACAGAGTCTTACAATGGATCTGCATCCTGATCACTGCCACTACTTTTACAAGTCTGCTGGCTTACAGAACAATTACTTACCCCCTGAACTCCCCACTTCAATCCCTTTTCATACTACAGATGCTACTTGCTTCAAAAAAATGCAGAGGTTGCTGTAATCAAAGGACTATTAAGTCACTTCTGCATAATTAAAAAAATAGTGACTGCAGTAACGATGGATACATCAGTCTTAGAGTTTGATCGTAGTTTTCATAGCTCGGTTTGGGGATTTGATTTGGTGACCTGTTGCTTCGTGGTTGGTTCTTCTGCCAGTTGAGCTATGGCATTTTTCCTTCCCTGTCCAAATGCTGATCTTGTTTCTCCCTTCTAGGTTTGCTCCTTTCCAGGTGTTTTCCATTTTCCCATTTAGGTTTACCCTATCCCTTCTCTGCACTTCCTTGCTGGCTATATTTCCTGGTGGATGTACGCTTAAGAGTTCCATCTATTTATCTTGGGGGTTTAACTAGCTTGGTAAACTCCAGTTGTATTCCTGCTGTAAGTTGATTTGCTTTCTCTCCCAGCACATTTTCCTTTTACGACTGTTAGGTTCTTGGGAGGTCTTTCTTGTTCCTTTTATTTTGGGTACTACTTAACCTTCACCCTTCCATCTTATTTAAATTTGCTTTGGTTTCTCACCTTGGGTTCTTTTATCTCTCTTCACACTTTTCTTTCCCCTTGTAGGTAGTGTGTTGAGGCCTCCCCTCTGGTTCCTCAGGAGGTATGAGAAACCCCTCAACAGCCTTTTAGGTAGTCAGATCTGAGGTGGTGTTTTTTAGTTGTGTGGCTAGGGCCTTTCTAGTTTGTACAGGAACCAGTTGAGTGTAGGTGCAGCGTTTCCCTTGGGTGAGTGTGGACACGTTCATAAAAGTAGTTTGCTCCGATTCTCTCAGATGAGGAGAAGATGGAGAAAAAAGATGCCTCCATCTCCTCCATTGTGTCAGTTTGTGTAAATCAAATTGCACTCAGATGTCATCCAAGTGCAGATGGTTTTCACCGACTCATTGACTTGCAAGTCCGAGTGTGATCCGAATATTGGATTAAACTTGGGCATGCTACAATTTTTTCCTGGGACAGGCTCTATCCGAGGAAAAAATCGGACATGTGCCCGGTATCCTTAGAGAAACAGTACAGTTCAGCCCCCAGCAACAAAATCAAACATGGTGATGTAAATAAATATGGTACATGACTGTTCACATGACTGGTTACTTGCATATATGATGCAGCATTTCTTCGGCTGACTATTTCATACAGTACCACTGAAATTTATAGGAACCCAACCATTGTTATTTATGACATAGGAAAAACCTTTTTCAGCTCTCTCATTGGTTGTCACAGAGGCTTGCAAATTATGATAATTGTCGTATAAGTGAAAAAGTTGTTTAAGCTGGATTTTTAGAGAACGCTGAGGTTCAGTTTTCAGGGGGGTTTTTTGCTTGCAGCATCTTTGTAATTCTGAATGTTATTTTATTTTATTTTGAATACTCTTGTAAAGGTTAAAATACATTAAAATACATAGTTAAAAAACAGCAGTAATATAATGCTAACAACCTAAAATACAAAACTGCAGTTGTTTTAATGGGAGTTTTTTTTTGCTTTTGGCCCTTAGAGGGTTTTCTTGCATTTACATTTTTCTGCTAGATCACAGAAAACAAACCTATTTTCCAAGTGAAATTCATTTTAAAAGAATATTTATCTAGATATTGCTTTTACATTCTTATTTTGTTTTTTTTTAAAGGGATTGTCCAGTCGCAGTATGTTGATGATTTATCCATATTATATCAATACCAGATTAGTGGGGTCCAACACTCGGCACCCCTACCGACCAGCGGTTATTTGCTTCGGGTGCCGCCAGGTGTAAAAAATTTGAATGGAACTGCAAAGTGCGACTCCATTCATTGTGTAGTGGCTGCTGTCAATTACTGCAGAACAGCTCCTATTCCAAAGAGCTTAAGTTCTGCAGTACTTGGCAGAGGCCACTACACAGTGAATGGAGGTGCATTTTGAAACTTGTTCAAAATGTTTACATCCAATGGTCAACAGAGCAAATGACAACTGATCGGTGGGGGTGCTCAGTGTAGGACTCCCAGAGATGTGATATTGATCCTAGCCAATCCTATGGATAGGTCAGAAATATGTTGTGATCAGACAACCCTTTTAATTTTCTTCTGATTCCGTCCCAGAGTTTCCTCCAAGCGTATCCAGTACTGGTAACGAGGTTGCTTCTTGTGCTCTGATTCTTATAGACGGGCCTGATTACTAGCAGATGGCACCCCACTAACTATGCAAAGTAGGATCCAAGTGGCAGAACCAAGGCAGTAGAGATATGTAACCCCCCACCCCTCCACATTAGAGGAAATTAAAAGAATAACAGGGAGTACCATTACAAATCTATAACAGTAATATCTAGACCCATGAGCATTTTTTTAATTATTACAATTGAAAAACTGCATGATTTTTTAGACAAATTTATAGGGGTTGTCCAGGACAGTGATACTGATGACCTATCCGCTCATACAGTTTTGATACATATTGGCCATACCATAGTTCGGCCTTCAGCTATCTTGCCCAACTTTCCCATACACAGGAATGCTCACTCTGCCGAGTGCTCCTGTGTTCTCTATGAAGGAGCGGCTGCAGGACATCTCTGGCGGTGGCTTATGTTTTAGAAAACTAAAGGATTGGCAGTCTGAAATCGGACATGCAGAATCTTTATTTCTCCCAACATCATCTGTCTGGGGAGAGCTGGGAGGCCCTCATAAACATTAGACAGTGGTCCAAAACTGTCGATATTGGTAAGTTCATTCAACGTCAGTCTATGTGTATGGAGGCATTTAGGATGAGTCAATAATACTAAATTGGTCACTTCCAGCACCCAACAACTCCAATGATCAGTTGTTATTAGCTGTTATTGTTGTTAAACTATTTACAGGTCGGTTCTACAGTACCCAGGAACGGACACTACACTGTATTTGGATCTGTGCAGTTCCTGTTCCAGAGACTTTATACATGTGGCAGCTGATAACAGCTGATCAGTGGAGGTGCTTTCATGTCTGTCAGAGGTCACAGGTTCACAAAGGCTACTTCGTACAGACTTGGCACAAGCCACTCCATCTGACAGATTCCAAAAGAACCCCGATCTTCACCCCTTAACCAAGTCTCTTCATTCCCGCAGCGCAGCCCACTTACGCGTGCCAGCTTTCATTTTTGCCATATACTTATGATAGAGCATCAACATCACAGCTCTCTAAAAACCCCTTTAATACTGAATTGCAGCACAGCTACTTTAAGGCAATTTTAACATAGCACAATTTTAGTTAATTTACTACACTCATTTACTATAGCCACCAGATATTTCATTGCAGTAACTGGAATTGTATAAAATCCCATCTGCACAATACTAAAAGTTACACAATCGTTATTCTGACGCATGCTGCATTTTTTGGAACCTAAAGATAAAAAAAAATAATATTTCCTTACAATAACCGTGTTGTGATTTTTCATATACCGTAAATAGTTTTAGAAACGTTTTAGAACAGGAAATCTATGTGTATTTATTATGTAGGTTTTCAGTGTTTCTCCAGCAGTGGTGCCGCTTCCAGCAATGCCAGGTTTCTTTTACAATGCGAGTCTCTTGCATTTGACAAGTTACATAGCACCATGGAAAAGCTGGTGGATTTAATCCATTTTTCAGTCCAGAGGCTGTAAGATCTCATACATTTTTCAGCAGTGGTTCATCTACCGGTGCTTTATACATTTTTTTTGATTGAAAGAGCGTTGGCTTTGCTTCTTGTGGCACGGCTTACACTGTATTTTTCCTGGCTGTAAATATTTAAACAGCAAGCAACACGTGTAATTTTCTCCATATGTTTTACTTATTACACCGCATGTCTGAGGTTGAGAGTTTTGCTTTAAATTGAAATGATGAAATAGGATCCAAACTACTATCCAGACATGTATACTGTGGGTATGCAGAAATGTACATGAATCCTGAAATACAAATTTGCTTAAAAACACCATGATGAAGGCATTTTTCACTTATATGGTAGTATTGCATATTTTTAACATAAAATTGGAAAAGTTAGTACTCATATTAAAGGGCTTTTCTATGTATAATCTTTTTCTGGCTAGGTGCTTCCTCGAAGTGAAATTAATACACTAAGCATTTACCCTCCCCTGCTCCAGCGGAGCCTCTCCTCTGCTGCTCCCATTTTTGGGGATAGCCAGCAGCGGTGATGTCGTGACTACAGCACTTGACCACTGCAGCCAATTCAAAATCACAGTTTCATTGGTATCTCCATCCTCATGATGCGGATACCCTGGACTGAAAGTTTTCATAGTATCAGGAGGGCTTTAGGGGCCATCAGACTGTGTGTGGATCATCCTACTGTGTGGGTATAATGGGGACCATGATACTCTGTGTGGGAAACTCTGGTGTCCATCATACTATGTGGGGCTGTGGGAACATAACAATGTGATGGGGGTCACTGGAGACCTCATAAAGTGTGTAGGGGTAACTGTTGGGCATACTACTAGGTGGAGGGAAGAGTCATTGTGAGAGCCTCGTAATGTGTGTGTGGGAGCTGTGGGGATGCCACACTGTGTTGGGGGCACTGTAGGGGCATTGTACTGTGTTGAGTGCACGTGTGGGGTCATTTGCTGGGCACGTGTAGCGGTCATTATATTGTGCAGTGGGGGCTACTGTGGGGGAATTCACTCTGAGGGTATTATACAGAGTGTTTGTGGGGAATTTGAGGGGGGGGGGTTTGTTGGCATCATACTCTATAAGGGCCAATAAAGGGGTATTGTAGTTAGTGAGAACACCAAGGGGCTTCAATGGCGGCAACATTACTGTGTAAGTGCCGCAATACATGTCCTTCTCTCTGTCTTTTAAAGTTGGATGGTATGCCGTTTGTGACTGCACCTATGCACCGTGACCCAGCTTATGCCGCAATTTTTTTTATTTTTGGAGAGGAGGGAGTTGGACCAATTAGGACTTTTACTATGAGGCTCCATGCCACTTTTGGTACCACTGCAGAACTAAAGAAGATGATACTGTAGTAGTTTGCAACTGAAAATAATACAGAGATTCTTTTGATAGGGGGAGAGAGATAGGAAAGGTATTTTTTGGACTATAAGACGTACCGGACTGTAAGACGCACCTAGGTTTTAGAGGAGGAAAATAGAAAAAAAAATTAAGAAAAAAATGTGGTCATGATGCACTGTTATGGGGGAGGGGTTCTGAAGCTGACACTGTTATAGGGGTAATGTCCCTCAATTCTGTTAATATTCTCCATCCTAGTATATATGGCCCTTCCTTCCTGTTATATGTGGTCCCCATCACCATACTGGTATGCATGGCACCCCTCATCTCCATCCTGATATGCATGGCACCCCAATCCACCATCCTGGTATGCATGGCACCCCTCATCCCCATCCTGGTATGCATGGCAGCACTCATTCTGGTTGCATGGCACCCTGATCCTGGTATGCATGGCACACCTCGTCCCTCTTCCTGGTTTGCATGGCACCCCTCATCCAAGTACACACAGCCCCCCTCATTCTGCTTGCATGGCACCCCTCATCCTGGTATGTATGGTGACGCGTCCCCTGGGCCGTGTGGGGAACCCAGAACCAGGCCTTTTGCGGATGCTGGGGGTTGTAGTCTCCGTGGCGGCGACCCGGTCCCGTGGCTCAGGGCGGTCAAACCAAATGGCAGTCTATCATGCTGAATGTCTGACTACGCCACCCGTGGATTGCGGTCAGAGTGAACCGCCACTGCAGGGCTGACCGCTGAGGCTGGTGTTGTGGGTGCAGCAGAGTGTAGTATAACTCCCCACGGGAGAAGTATAGCCTCAGGGCAGTGAGTGCAGAAGATGGGGGTGATGGTGCGCGGGAATAATGACTCAGAGTCTCTGTAATGCAGTCCAGGACCTTTACTCACAGTTCGTTACTCCACGTTACTCCGGCCGGCTGTAACTTCCCGCGTCGCACTGTGCTCACCAGGTGAGGGGCTCGGCCTATTCCCAGATAACTTTGGAGTGTTTCACAGGACCCCCTTTGTCCGGCTGCCTCGGGCCTTCTCATGGTAAACTTTGGCGCCAGTTTCCCTGACCCTATATGGTGCCTTCCTAGCGGGTGTAGCGAGGGGCTGCGCCACGTGAAATGTCACAGCCTCCGGTTTCTAGCTGAGGGTAGTTTCCCGCCTCCACTAGTTTCGGGGACCGGTCTCCCCCTTTGGCCTGACCCTTCTACGCAGGTAGATTCGGGCGTGCGGTGGAGACTCGCCGGTCCACACCCCTGGGGTCCCTTCGTTCCTTGTTCCTGGAGCCTCCTCCTCTCCTCTTCCTTCCTTCTTCTTCCTCCATTCCCCGGCCTCTCCCAGGCCCGCCTGCGGAGCAGAGCTCGGTCTGAGCCTCTGCTCCCTGTCTTCTCCTCTCTCACTCACTTTCAGTGCTGGCTGGACCTCACAGGCTAGGCCCACCTCCGGAGCAGAGCCCCATGCAGAGGCCCTGCTCTGTCACTTCTTCTCTCAGACTGCACTGAGCCCTGATCTAAGATGGTGCCCACCTCTTATACCTCCCTCTAGGTGCACCCAGGAACTGCTCTCTCCCTGCTCCTGCACTACAGGGTCCCCCCTTCCTCGGTGTCCCCCCCCCCCACTCCAGCCAGGGACAGGGACTGTCGTGCTCTGCTTTGAGCATATCGGTCGCCCTGCTCCCCGGAAATGTGGTGTAATGCATGCAGGTGTCGGGGTCCTGATCCACACTCCATCCTTACCTGAGAGTGAGATATCACACCTCTGGTTGAGATGCAATACTCCTGTAGCAACCGAGCCCTCAGGGTGCTACATATGGCACACCTCGTCCCTCTTCCTGGTATCCATGGCACCCCTCACCCATACATACTCAAATGCATATTAATGAAGGACCGTTTACAAAAGGTCAAGTAACTAGTAAATTCTTACCCTTTTAAGTGGTGCCCCCCCCCCCCCAGGGAGGATGAAACTCTCCTCCCTACGCTCGTTTCGATTACTCTTGTTCACGGGGGAGTAACCAGTAGTGCCCATAGTACCTTCCAGGACCTCTTTAATCCATGTGATAGAGGTCACATGTATACCTATCAACCAGTCATGTTCCGATACCACGGCACGTGCGCCAATGCCGACCGCACCAACCATGCGCCCCAGGCCATCAGATGGGAACTCACATGGACCGGAGCCCGGACGCGTTGCCATGGCTCCCGCACATGCGCACACCCACCTAAGGATGCCGAGGTGCGGGCGGAGGTAGCAGGCAGAAAGAGGCTCATGCACACATTGAACAGGATGGCTAGGTAAGTATAGTAGGCTCTTTTTTTTCAGGAATAAGGACATATACAAAGGATGCATGGAGCCAAACAGCAATAGATTATTACAATGTATACATATCCATAACTGCCACCAATGATTACAATTAATCTAACTTGTTTAAGAATACACATCCAAATCTTTTTAATATTGGACAATTAATAGCGGCACGCTGACCGCCAGCTTCTGCAGGAGCCGCGCTGCAGTACAGTGTGCCGGCTATTAAGGAAAATTAATATTCAGTGTTCCACACGCCCATGGGCGTGGGGAGCAGTGAATATTCATATTCTTTAGTAGCAGGCACAGCGTAGGCTGCAACAGGCGACTCCTGCCTCCTATGCCCGCTCCACCGCCACTGCTGCTCCCCCACACCACCCACAGCCACCATATACTGTATACAAAATTTTGGAGGAAAAAATTGCATCTTATAGTCAGAAAAATATGGTACATTTTTTTTTTCATTCTTAATGCACTAGAGAGCAGCAGCAAGGCTGCATATTTTTTATAGAAAAAAAATCTGAAATCAGTGTCAATCTAAACAGTGTGCTTGCTTGTCACAAATGACACTGAGTGTTTGATTTTTTAATTAAATGTTTTTGTTTTTCAAAAATGCAAAATAAAATGTTACAAAATCTAAACATTTACCTACAACTGTTTACCAAATGTCTGTGTTCAACTGTCTTCCAAATGTGCATGACACAAGCATGTGCACATCTGTTTTACTAGTCAAATTTTGAATCCATACATAGCCCACCAATACAGCACCCAGTCGCAGGTACTGTTTTTTTGGATGTGTACCTACTGAGCATTCTTTATTAATTATTATTACGAAAACTATGTTTTTCACATCCAAGTGCTAACCAAGTTTTTCACAAATAGCTTCCGTACCTATGATAGTCTATTCATATGTCGGTGATTTTTATGTACAAAATGGTTTGTGCAAAATCACAGAGACATGTCTGATCTTGTTCTGAACGTAGGATCAAAACTGGCTATTCAAGTCTATGTGTCCATGAAAAAATAGAACAGCACTTACGTGCCATTTGAGTGCTGTCTGTTTTTCATGGACTGTTAGATAGGAGACATTGGGGAAACTTTTTTTTCTCACATACAAGACAAACTGATGAAAATCGGCAATACTTTGATGAAATTCGGATGACACTGATGAAAATCTGTTGTAAATCACTTATGAACCTTAGTCAGTTATGTGAAACAAAAATGACGTCTGAATGAGAACTAAGTCACATGATGATGTTACCTTCGACAGCAACAGTTTGAGTCAGTGTATCTCACAGAACTGTGTGATCACAAATGACTAAGAAGGATAATTTTTGGACCAAATTGTAACGGGTCTGGGAGGCGGAACCTCTGAGCTACTATACAAGGGGGCGGTCCTTGTAAGGGAGCGGGTGGCGACCAGGGAAGACGGGCAGGCAGTCACAGCAGGTGACCGGGACAGTCTCTGAGTGAACGGGCTGGAGGTCACGGCAAGTGACCGGGGCAGTCTCTGGATGAACGGGCAGGAGGTCACGGCAAGTGACCGGGGCAGTCTCTGGGTAAAGGGTAGGTACGACCTGTGATGGCAGAGCCTCCAGGTAGGCTAGCAGGCAGATGGTTGATGTGTGCTCCCAGGTGAGCAAGCGAGAGTCTCTGGAATGGCAGGTGGTCACAGCACGTGACGACGGAGCCTCCAGGTAGGCTAGCAGGCAGGTAACAGGTGTGTGCTCCCAGCTGAGCGGGCAGGAGTCTCTGGAATGGCAGGTGGTCACAGCACGTGACGGCGGAGCCTCCAGGTAGGCTAGCAGGCAGGTAACAGGTGTGCGCTCCCAGGTGAGCGGGCAGGAGTCTCTGGAATGGCAGGTGGTCACAGCATGTGACGGCGGAGCCTCCAGGTAGGCTAGCAGGCAGGTAGCAGATGTGCGCTCCCAGGTGAACGGGCAAGCTGGTCCATAGACAGACTGACAGGAGTTGGAGGGCAGACCGTCGGACCTCAGGCTAGCAGGCAGGTAGCAGAGAAGCGCTCCCAGGTGAGCGGGCAAGCTGGTCCTTAGACAGACTGACAGGAGTCGGTAGGCAGACCGTCGGACCTCAGGCTAGCAGGCGGGTAAGCAGAATATCAAGCAGGAATCAGACAGCAAACTGGCAGGAATCTGGCAGGTAACTGGCAATGGGACCTGAGGGCTGAAGCAGAGTAGTGAACAGTGCAACAACATTGCTCGGGCACCTCCATTTTGGAGGAGGTGCCTTATATATGGTGAAGTCCTCCGGCCATTGGCCGGGGACTCCTTAGGACGGCGCGCGCGGCCCCTTTAAGAGGGAGGGAGCGCGCGTGCCCTAAGCACAGTGGCCGGGAAGGAGCGCGCGCTGCCAGCAGAGCGGGAGGAGGACGCCGGACTCGGAGCAGAGGGGTGAGGGGAACAGCGTCCCTGCCTAGCAGAGGGCAGGGACGCCGGCGCTACAGTACCCCCCCCTTTAGGCCCCCCCTTTTTTAGGCCAGAGAGAAATTTAGCTAGGATGAGAGGGGCATGGATGTTCTCCCGGGGCTCCCACGTTCTCTCTTCAGGACCAAACCCCTTCCAATCTACTAGAAAAAAGGTCTTCCCTCTTACCCTTTTGGTGGCCAGAATGTTCTCTACCTCAAATTCGTTTTCAGCGGAAACCGGAGCAGGAGGCGTACCTGTAGACTTGGAAAAAGAGTTAAGTACCACAGGTTTGAGGAGAGATACATGGAAGGAGTTAGGGATCCGCAAGTTGGCCAGGAGTTTCAGTTTATAGGCCACCGGGTTGATCTGACTGATGACCTCCAGGGGACTGATGAACCGAGGCCCTAACTTATAGGAAGGAATCTTGAACCGGACATATTTGGACGAGAGCCAGACCTTATCCCCTGGACGGAATTGAGGATGATCCAGACGTTTTTTGTCAGCATGTCTTTTCATACGCTCGGATGACAGAAGGAGTGCGGATCGGGTACTCTCCCATATGGAGGAAAATTTGTTAACAAGAGATTCCGCAGCCGGATTGTCCACCGAGGTGGAGACGGGAAATGGGATCCGAGGATGCTGACCGAAGACAACAAAAAACGGGGATTTGGAGGAAGATTCGCTCTCGTGATTGTTGTAAGAAAATTCGGCCCATGGCAGGAGATCCACCCAGTCTGAATGGTGGGCATTAACGAAGTGCCGGAGGTAACTGGTCAGGTTCTGATTGATCCGCTCCACTTGACCATTAGACTGTGGGTGGTAAGCGGAGGAGAAGTCCAGGGTGACGTCTAGCAATTTACAAGTGGCTCTCCAGAAGCGTGAGGTGAACTGTACCCCACGATCCGACACGATGTGGAGGGGCAGGCCATGAAGACGGAAGATGTGGCGGATAAAGTCTTTAGCCAGCTCGGGTGCAGACGGGAGGCCTGGCAGGGGAACGAAATGAGCCATCTTGGAAAAGCGGTCAGCGACCACCCAAATGACCGTACAACCGGCAGAGACGGGGAGATCGGTTATAAAGTCCATTGCTATATGCTGCCAGGGGGCAGCAGGTACTGGGAGCGGAAGGAGGCGACCGGCTGGCAGATGTCTCGGAACCTTGTTGCGGGCGCAGGACACACAGGCAGAAACAAAGTCTATTACGTCCTTGTGCAGGGTAGGCCACCAGTAGTACCGGGTAATAAGCTGGAGGGTCTTTTTCTGACCGGCGTGGCCAGCTAGTTTAGACGAGTGACCCCAGTGTAGGATCTTCTCCCGATCAGGTACTGATACGAACGTCTTACCGGGAGGGAGACGATTTAGACTCACGGAAGCCACCTGCATTACTCTGGCGGGATCGATGATGTGTTTCGGTTCCTCCTCGAGATCAGACACCAGAAAGGATCGGGACAAGGCGTCCGCCTTGATGTTTTTGTCAGCCGGGCGAAAATGAAGAATAAAATCAAAGCAAGCAAAAAACAAGGACCACCGAGCTTGGCGCGGGTTAAGTCTCTGGGCATGCTGGAGGTAAGCCAAGTTCTTGTGGTCAGTGTAAATTATTACCGGGTGAAGAGCCCCTTCGAGCAGGTAACGCCACTCCTCCAATGCCAGCTTGATGGCCAATAACTCTCGATCTCCTATGGAATAGTTGCGCTCAGAAGAGGAGAAGAGTTTGGAGAAGAAGCCACAAGTTACCATTCTCCCGGAAGATGATTTTTGGGTAAGTACCGCTCCGGCTCCAGAGGAGGAGGCGTCAACCTCCAGGAAGAACTGCTTGTTGCCATCTGGGCGATGCAGCACCGGGGCGGAAGAGAAGGCCTGTTTTAAGGAAAGAAAGGCCTCCTCTGCTTCGGGTGGCCACTCTCTGGGATTAGTGCCCTTACGGGTGAGCGCGGAAATTGGGGCAGTCCGGGAAGAGAAGTGCGGTATGAAGAGGCGGTAGTAGTTGGCGAAGCCCAGGAACCGCTGAATGGCCTTCAACCCCTCCGGTCGGGGCCATTTCCTAAGCACAGTGGCCGGGAAGGAGCGCGCGCTGCCAGCAGAGCGGGAGGAGGACGCCGGGCTCGGAGCAGAGGGGTGAGGGGAACAGCGTCCCTGCCTAGCAGAGGGCAGGGACGCCGGCGCTACACAAATTTACATTTTTAAAAGTCTGTCAGTGCATTGTTATTATATGAAACTTGTCACGTGAAAAGCTATTAACCTTCAGATATGGAGTTAATCTGCAGATTAATAGCGTTCTGAACAAGTCTGACCCCCAAATTTAGAGCCCCACTGCCGGGAGGAAATTAACTTTATACCTCTCTGCAGTATTTGGCGTTCAGTGATAGGGGTGGCACCATCAAGGTTTCAGTCAACTCTCTGTATAGAAAGTGGTAGCTGTAACCATGCCCTGGCACTGACTGATAGTTCGCTCTTCATTAGTGCCGGCTGTCAGTCAGTACAGAGGGCATGGTTACAGCCGCCACGCTCTATACACAGAGAGGTTACTGAAAGTGTACTGGTGCCACACCTATGACTGGAAGCCGAATGCTGCAGAGGGAATAAAGTTCATTTCCTCCCAGTAGCGGGGGTCTAAGTGCCGGTGCCGAGAATGTTCAGAACGCTATTAACCTGCAGATTAACCCCATATCTGCAGGTTAATAGCATTTTTTCACATAACAGGTTACCTTTAGCCCCTTCATGACCGGAGCATTTTCCGTTTTTGCATTTTCTTTTTTTGCTCCCCTTCTTCCCAGAGCCATAACTCTTTTATTTTTTGGTCAATATGGCCATGTGGGGGCTTATTTTTTGCAGGACAAGTTGTACTTTTGAACGACAAGACTGGTTTTACCATATCGTGTACTGGAAAAGGGGAAAAAATTCCAAGTGCGGTGAAATTGCAAGCAAAGTGCAATTCCACAATTAAATTTTTTTTTTACCCCGTTCACTGAATGCTAAAACAGACCTGCCATTATTATTCTCCAGGTGATTACGAGTTTGTAGACACCAAACATGTATAAGTTGTTTATTATTTAAGTGGTGAAAAAAAAATCCAAAGTTTGCTAAAAAAAAAAAACTGGCGCCATTTTCCGAGACCCGTAGCGTCTTCATCGTGATCTGAAGCCGGGTGAGGGCTTATTTTTTGCACGCCGAGCTGATGTTTCTATTGATACCATTTTGGGGTAGATACAATGTTTTGATCGCCTGTTATTACATTTTATTGCAATGTTGCAGCAACCAAAAAAACTTAATTCTGGGTTTTAGAATTTTTTTTATCGTTACGACGTTTACCGATCAGATTAATTCTTTTTTTTATATTGATGGATCACACAATTTTTAACGAGGTAATACTAAACATGTGTATGTGTGTTTTTTTTTACTGGTTTATTTTAAATAGGGTGAAAGGGGAGTGATTTAAACTTTTATATATATATATTTTTTTTTTATATATTTTTAAAAACACTTTTTTACACTTTTTGCATGCTTCAATAGTCTCTATGGGAGACTAGAAGCTGCAGTTGTCGGATTTTCTGTACTACACACAGGCGATGATCAGATCACCTCTGTGTAGCAGAATTGCTACGAATGCCGACCACTTGGAGGCGCTCATAGCAATCTGACAATGACAACCGCAGGGGTCTCCTGCTGATCCCAGGTTGTCATGCCTACCCATCGGTAACCTACAATCATGTGACGGGGTCGCCGATGGGCGGGGCCAATGACACGCTTCCTGGAAGCCTGAGTTAAATGCCGCTGTCAGAGATTGACAGTGGCATTTAACTAGTTAACAGCCGCTGGTGGATCACGATTCAGTATAGATCAGCTGACATGTGCCCGGAAAGGTGCGGGCTCCAGCGCTGAGCCCGCACCAAACAGGAGGATCTGACGTGGGGCGTACTATTACGTTCCAGGTCAGAAAGGGGTTAAATGAGCTGTTGGTTATTCTTCAGCTCCATCCTTTTTTATGGTGAGGTTACTTTGACATTACTAAGTCTGTGTTTGTGTTAAAGAGCTTGAAAGTTGGATTTAGTACTAGGAGACCTCAGAGTATTACACACATCCTTTCAGGGCATTTGGAGGTTTTGCAGTATTGCAATTTGTGTTAAATAATTTATCAAATTTTGGGTAAAATTTTGTTGAATCTGGTGAATTTGAAAAGATTCAATCATCTCAGGTGAACCCCAAAATGTTCCCTGAGACACACTAAACAGAGTGGTTAGTAGAATGTTCAAAAAAGCTCCATTAAAGAGATTGGCCACTACTTTTTTATTAATGGCCTATCATTAGGATAGGGCTTCAATATCTGACTGGTAGGGATGCGACATTAGGCACCCCTGCCGATAAGCTGTTACCAACACCTGCAATGAAGGATGGAAGTTCTTTGATGCTGCCGGAACACAGCAGATCTGTCAAAACTATAGTAGTCATGGCCGAACACTCCAGATCCACCCCCTATTCACTTGAGTAGGTAACAACTGATTGGTAGGGGAAGGCAGATGTTGCGCCCCCCATCAATCAGATATTGAAGCCCTATCCTAAATCCCAAAGGCCATCACAAAGAAACAGTGGCCTACCTCTTTACGTGCTGCCAGGTTTCACATTCAGTATCTTAGCAGCAGGACTCCTTTGATGTTGAATTGAATATATCATACCACACTATTAGTAATAGGTACTATCAGATTTTGTTGTGATCTGTTTGAAAAACAAATACATTATAACACACATTAAAGAATGCAATGGCGCTAGCGGGTACAGAGCCGTATACAGACTCTTTGTATATTATTTTTCAGTTTTTTTGGAAGTAAAAACCTCCAAAACCAAATACATTTTGCTACTAAACTAGCATTAAAGTAATAATCTACAAACTCTCCTAATGTCTTTTGAGACCAAGGGTTATAAAACAGGTGTCAGTTAATGGCTTTTGGCTTCAAGCTCCTAATTATTAGCAGTGAGGTTGCTGTTATCTGCAGATGTTGCTACTTGTAAATTTAATGAGTTTCTTACGTGCCATGATGGAGAAAGACGGTTATGTTTTATATATTTTCACAGAAATGATCAAACTTTGTGAAAAAGCATTTACTGAAAAATTCAGGACAGACAAAAACAAGGCTGGGAATTCATCCAAATGTTTAGATGAGGCAATATACAATTACAATTTATATATTTCCAGCCCCAAAACACCTTTAGAGAATGAAATATCCTGTTAGTTAATATAAATGTATAAACCCTTCTGCTTTCAAGGTTGACAATGCCAACTAACTTTTTTTTTATAGATTTGGGGGGTTGTATTTTTAATAAATAGTTCTTATTTTATAATAGACTTTTGATATGATATTTAGTTTCCTTTATTTCTTTAGAGCTCTGCTTTTGGCTACATTTGCAGTGTCAGGAATGCACTATCCCTTTATTCATCATCCTATAAAGTCATGGCATATCTCTAGGATACGTTATCACCAGCAGTGTAGCAATAATAGGTGCAGACGTTGCAATCTTACCCGGGGCCTGGAGACTAATGGGCATCAAAAGGTCCATTTGCCCCATATGAAAAGACTGTTACTATGAAAGACGTGTTGGTTGGAAATTTTGCATTGGGGCCCAAAAGCTTCAAGTTATGCCACTGGTCATCACTCAATGATTGTTGGGGGTCTGGAAAAGGGAATAAAGGGGAGATAGAGCTGGTTTAGCGCTGTTTTGCCTTTGTTGTTTTTCTCTGAAGAGTGGTGCCACAAGGCAGAGGGCCAAGCTATGCTGCAGTTGCCGGCACAACTTATCTGTTGCAGTGCCTATCTTATTTTCTTGGTTTTATGAGGATCCTAGCGATCAAGCAACTACAAGTCATTCAATTAAGGCATATCATAATGATACATCATTACTTAATTTGATGGAAATAAATCTTTTTCATTCAAGCTTGGTTAGGATAGCAGCCTCACTTCCAGGGACTATCACTGCCAGAAATAGTTGAAAAACCACAAATAATATTTGGAGACCTTGTAAACAGTTGCATTTAACAAGTAGATCTCTGGTGAGAACTCTACATATATCAAGGCCAAGTATATCAAGGCATAGACCCTTCTCCATACAGCATTCCTATGTTGAAAATCATACAAGAGATGCTTACCCTCCTGGTGTCCAGCGCAGTGGTGTAACTAGAGTTCGATAGCCCCCGTGCAAAATTTGGACATGGGCCCCCACCTGCATTGTTTATCAGATTTATGGGCCCTTTTAGTGTTCTAGATCCCATAATGAAGTACGTGTTCACCCCCCATGTAATAATGTCCTCTGTCCTGGCTTCTTCTTGTGATTATCTCTCCCACCCTGCACCCCTTCAAGTAATAATGTCTCTATCCTGGCCCCTTCCAGTAATAATACCCCCATCCTGGGCCCCATGCTATAACATTTTCCCCCATACTGTGTTCCTTCCTGGTATAAGGCTCTCCCTGGCTCTCCCTCCTGCTCCCCACTGCATACTACGGAGGCTCTCTGGCACCTGCACATTAGCTGGCGTCTTAGGTATTTTTTCAGTGTCTACACATGACACTGCACATACATGCACATTCTGCATAGGTTATATTTTCTTTACCTTTCAGCACACATTATTGTTGGTGCCTTTTGGTAAAATAATTAGTGCCCAAACGTAACAGCTCAGATATTTGGGTCTTTTTTCCACTTTCGAGGGGTATGCTTATTGTGGCCCTATGACAACTCTTATTGTGGAGGTTGTTCTCATGGTAACACTCAGCCACACATGTTTGTAATATTAGATATCTGTTATTATGATATATATATATATTTATGCATTGTCAGAATGTTATGAAACTGTGTGCTTACCTCTGTATTTAATATGCTTATTGTGGCCCTATGACAACTCTTATTGTGGAGGTGGTTCTTGTGTTAACACTCAGCCACACATGTTCGTAATATTAGATATTGGGCTCTCCCTTCTGCTTCCCACTCCATACTATGGAGGTTCTCTGGCACCTGCACATTAGCTGGCGTCTTAGGTATTTTTTCAGTGTCTACACACGACACTGCATATACAAGCACATTTTGCATAGGTTATATTATCTTTACCTTTTGAGGGGTATGCTTATTGTGGCCCTATGACAACTCTTATTGTGGCCCTATGACAACTCTTATTGTGGAGGTGGTTCTTGTGCCAACATTCAGCCACACATGTCTGTAATATTAGACATTTGTTATTATGATATACATATACTTATTCATTGTCAGAATGTTATGAAACTGTGTGCTTATTTTTGTAATTATCTTTTGAGCCTGCTTTTATGCACATGTATGGAAAAATAAGACTACATCAATTACTGCTTTTCATGATAGTATACATCTGATTGCAGTTATTATTGACTGATTGTGATCTGCTATGAGGGGAGCAGTTGCAGGCCCCATATGGCCTTTTTAAGTATTTTTAACAATTTTTTTTTGTGGTCCAATAAAATTTATTTCTATATCACTTTATATTGGAGGTGTGCTCGTCAAATGTGTAGTTCTTTTTCTTCCTCCTTCCTGGTATAATGTCACCATCCTGGCATAATGCCCACATTTTGGTATAATATCCTCCAACCTTGTGTAATGCCCCCATTCTGATATAATGTCCCCCATCCTGGCATAATGTTCCCCATCCTGGTATAATGTCTCCATTCTGGTATAATGCCCCTCTTCTAGTATAATGTCCCTATTCTGGAATTATCCTCTCATTCTGGTATAATGTCCCCATTCTGGTATAATATCCCCCATCCTGGTATAATGCCCCTATTCTGAAATTATCCACTCATTCTGGTATAATGCCCCTATTCAGGTATAATGCCCCCCTTCCTGGTATAATGTCCCCCATCCTGGTATAACGTCCCCATCCTGGTATAATGTCCCCCATCCTGGTATAATACCCCTATTCTTGTATAATGTCCCACTTCCTGGTATAATGTCTCCCATCCTGGTATAAAGTCCACATCCTGAGATCACAGACTCTAAACACCAATAAATGTTAGATAAGTAAAACATCACTTTTATTAAATATTATTAAAAAAATGTAATATACGCAAAACAAAAAAAAGGCAATGTTAAAACCAGGGGAGGAGTCCTGAGGAGATAATTTGCATATTCCCACTGCATTTTGGGGTAAGTGAAGAGTCTCCGCGAGCTCAAAGAACACTGGATTTTGGCTGTTGGAGCTGAAAAGAGGACATCGGTAAACCAGGGGAGGAGTCCTGAGGAGATAATTTGCATATTCCCACTGCATTTTGGGGTAATTGAAGAGTCTCCGCGAGCTCAAAGAACACTGGATTTTGGCTGTTGGAGCTGAAAAGAGGACATCGGTAAACCAGGGGAGGAGTCCTGAGGAGATAATTTGCATATTCCCACTGCATTTTGGAGTAAGTGAAGAGTCTCCACGAGCTCAAAGAACACTGGATTTTGGCTGTTGGAGCTGAAAAGAGGACATCGGTAAACCAGGGGAGGAGTCCTGAGGAGATAATTTGCATATTCCCACTGCATTTTGGAGTAAGTGAAGAGTCTCCACGAGCTCAAAGAACACTGGATTTTGGCTGTTGGAGCTGAAAAGAGGACATCGGTAAACCAGGGGAGGAGTCCTGAGGAGATAATTTGCATATTCCCACTGCATTTTGGGGTAAGTGAAGAGTCTCCGCGAGCTCAAAGAACACTGGATTTTGGCTGTTGGAGCTGAAAAGAGGACATCGGTAAACCAGGGGAGGAGTCCTGAGGAGATAATTTGCATATTCCCACTGCATTTTGGAGTAAGTGAAGAGTCTCCACGAGCTCAAAGAACACTGGATTTTGGCTGTTGGAGCTGAAAAGAGGACATCGGTAAACCAGGGGAGGAGTCCTGAGGAGATAATTTGCATATTCCCACTGCATTTTGGAGTAAGTGAAGAGTCTCCACGAGCTCAAAGAACACTGGATTTTGGCTGTTGGAGCTGAAAAGAGGACATCGGTAAACCAGGGGAGGAGTCCTGAGGAGATAATTTGCATATTCCCACTGCATTTTGGGGTAAGTGAAGAGTCTCCGCGAGCTCAAAGAACACTGGATTTTGGCTGTTGGAGCTGAAAAGAGGGCATCGGTAAACCAGGGGAGGAGTCCTGAGGAGATAATTTGCATATTCCCACTGCATTTTGGAGTAAGTGAAGAGTCTCCACGAGCTCAAAGAACACTGGATTTTGGCTGTTGGAGCTGAAAAGAGGACATCGGTAAACCAGGGGAGGAGTCCTGAGGAGATAATTTGCATATTCCCACTGCATTTTGGGGTAAGTGAAGAGTCTCCGCGAGCTCAAAGAACACTGGATTTTGGCTGTTGGAGCTGAAAAGAGGACATCGGTAAACCAGGGGAGGAGTCCTGAGGAGATAATTTGCATATTCCCACTGCATTTTGGAGTAAGTGAAGAGTCTCCACGAGCTCAAAGAACACTGGATTTTGGCTGTTGGAGCTGAAAAGAGGACATCGGTAAACCAGGGGAGGAGTCCTGAGGAGATAATTTGCATATTCCCACTGCATTTTGGAGTAAGTGAAGAGTCTCCACGAGCTCAAAGAACACTGGATTTTGGCTGTTGGAGCTGAAAAGAGGACATCGGTAAACCAGGGGAGGAGTCCTGAGGAGATAATTTGCATATTCCCACTGCATTTTGGGGTAAGTGAAGAGTCTCCGCGAGCTCAAAGAACACTGGATTTTGGCTGTTGGAGCTGAAAAGAGGACATCGGTAAACCAGGGGAGGAGTCCTGAGGAGATAATTTGCATATTCCCACTGCATTTTGGGGTAAGTGAAGAGTCTCCGCGAGCTCAAAGAACACTGGATTTTGGCTGTTGGAGCTGAAAAGAGGACATCGGTAAACCAGGGGAGGAGTCCTGAGGAGATAATTTGCATATTCCCACTGCATTTTGGGGTAAGTGAAGAGTCTCCGCGAGCTCAAAGAACACTGGATTTTGGCTGTTGGAGCTGAAAAGAGGACATCGGTAAACCAGGGGAGGAGTCCTGAGGAGATAATTTGCATATTCCCACTGCATTTTGGAGTAAGTGAAGAGTCTCCGCGAGCTCAAAGAACACTGGATTTTGGCTGTTGGAGCTGAAAAGAGGACATCGGTAAACCAGGGGAGGAGTCCTGAGGAGATAATTTGCATATTCCCACTGCATTTTGGGGTAAGTGAAGAGTCTCCGCGAGCTCAAAGAACACTGGATTTTGGCTGTTGGAGCTGAAAAGAGGACATCGGTAAACCAGGGGAGGAGTCCTGAGGAGATAATTTGCATATTCCCACTGCATTTTGGAGTAAGTGAAGAGTCTCCACGAGCTCAAAGAACACTGGATTTTGGCTGTTGGAGCTGAAAAGAGGACATCGGTAAACCAGGGGAGGAGTCCTGAGGAGATAATTTGCATATTCCCACTGCATTTTGGAGTAAGTGAAGAGTCTCCACGAGCTCAAAGAACACTGGATTTTGGCTGTTGGAGCTGAAAAGAGGACATCGGTAAACCGCGCGCCTGCCGGCGCGCGCATTTTGAAGCTTTTTTTTAAGCTTTTTTCACTGTTTTCAGAACATTAACAATAAGAACATGGAAGAGTCCAGGAGCCATTTGGTGAGCTGCATATCTTGCTACATGTTCACAGACTTGCCGGTGGAAAAGCCAAACTTCACATGCCAGAAATGCAAGCTTGTGTCCCTGTTGGAGGAAAAGTTGCGAAATCTAGAAGAGAGGTTAACTACCTTGAAAATCATTAAGGAAGGTGAAGAGTTCTTAGACAGAGCAGAATTATCTCTTCATGATTCAGAAAGAGAAGAAATTCGAACTGCACCTGACGAAACAGAGGAATGGAAGCATGTGACCCACCGAAGCAGGAGGATCAAGAGGCAGTCAGCACCCATACTGCTCAGGAACCAGTACCAGGCTCTCTCGCAGGAGCACCATGAAGAAATACAGCAAGATAAGACTTTGCCAGCAATGAATAACCTTGTAAGCCCTCAGAATCCTCCTGGATGGAGAAAGAAGAATGTTGTGAAGAAAAAACGGAGAGTGGTGGTCATGGGGGATTCCCTGTTAAGAGGAACAGAGGCCGCTATCTGCAGACCAGACATAACCTCAAGAGAAATGTGCTGTCTTCCAGGAGCAAAAATTAAAGATGTGTCTGACAGGATATCAAGACTCTTCAGACCTACAGATCACTACCCATTCCTGCTAATACATGTGGGGACAAATGACACCGCAAGAAAGGACCTGGAAACCATCTGCAGTGACTTTGAAGACTTAGGCAAGAAAGTGAAAGAATTGGGAGCGCAGGTGGTCTTCTCATCCATCCTCCCAGTGGATGGCCATGGAACAATGAGGTGGAATAAGATTCTACAGGTGAACAACTGGCTACGTCGATGGTGCCGTCAACAAGGATTTGGATTTCTGGATCACGGAATGAATTACCTATACGATGGACTACTTGCTAGAGATGGGGTGCACCTTACGAAGACTGGAAAACATGTATTTGGAAGTCGCCTTGCTACACTCATCAGAAGAGCTTTAAACTAGAACAATGTGGGAAGGGAAGCAAAAGGCCAGAAAAAGCCATACAGCTGACAAATACTATTGAGATCTCTGCTACTGGAAGTGGAAAGGAAGAACAAAGACAAAACAATTTAAATAATAAAAATATGGGAGGAAGAGAAACCAATCACAAACTAAAATGTTTTTATACAAATGCACAAAGCATGGGCAACAAACAAGGAGAACTGGAACTACTAATGCAGGAAAAGGAATATGATGTCATTGGAATCACTGAAACTTGGTGGGACGATACACATGATTGGAATAAAAGGCTAAAAGGATACAACTTATTTGCAAGAAACAGACTTGATAAACGAGGAGGAGGTGTTGCATTGTATGTTAGAAAAGCGTATATCTGCACAGAGATTGAAGCTTCAGAGACTGGGAGTTCTGTGGAAACTGTTTGGGTAAGAATACAAGGAGAGAACAACGGAAAGGACACCATTGTAGGCATTTACTACAGGCCACCTGGGCAAGCTGAAGATATGGATGAACTCTTTATGTATCAAATGACCAAGTTCTCCAAAAAATATGACGTAGTGGTCATGGGAGATTTCAACTATCCAGACATTTGTTGGGAATCTCTCTCAAGTAAAACTAACAGGTCAAGCAAATTCTTATCCTCTCTTGCTGACAACTTTATCTTCCAAAAGGTAGGGGAGAAAACAAGGGGATCTGCTACTTTGGATCTAATCCTTATAAACAGGGAGGAAATGGTTGAGGAGGTAAAGGTGGCTGGGACCCTAGGAGGCAGCGATCATGCTATTATAGAATTTTGGATAACTAGAGGAGGAAGACATGTGAAGACTCAAACTTCAAGGTTAGATTTTAGGAAGGCAGATTTTAAGAGACTCAGAAAGAGAATAGGAGGGATCCAATGGCTGGATGTCCTTAAGGACAAAAATGTCCAGGAAGGATGGGAAATTTTTAAAAATGAGATTCTCAAAGCACAATCGTTAACAATCCCGAAAAGTAGGAAGAATGGGAAGCATTTAAGGAAACCAGGATGGATGAACACAGAACTTAAACACATGCTAAAAAGAAAGAAAGAAATGTTTATTAAATGGAAAGAGGGAGGCATATCTAAAGAAGATTATAATGCAGTCTGCAGATCCTGCAGGGCACGTATCAGGTTAGCTAAAGCTGACAATGAATTAAGGCTTGCAAGAGATGTCAAAAGCAATAAAAAAGGATTTTGGGGGTATGTCAAAAGTAAAAGAAAAGTCAAAGATGCTATAGGATTTTTACAGGATGAAAATGGAGAAATGGTAAGAGAGGATGTTGAGAAGGCCGAACTTTTTAATTCCTATTTTGCATCTGTTTTCTCTCAGAAAGAAAATGTAACATCAACTGATCTTCACTGTCCTTTTAAAGGAATAGAGGAATCCAAGTTATCTGTAAACAGAAAGATTGTGAGGGAATATTTAGCTAACATAAATGAGTTCAAGTCACCAGGTCCAGATGAATTACACCCCAGAGTACTGAAGGAGATCGTAGAAGAAATTTTAGAACCACTCTCCATAATCTTTGAAAATTCTTGGAGAACAGGAGAAGTCCCAGAAGACTGGAGAAGAGCAAATGTTGTTCCTATCTTCAAAAAGGGGAAGAAGGTGGACCCAGGGAACTATAGGCCGGTGAGTCTGACTTCTATACCAGGAAAGATCTTTGAACAAATTATTAAACAACATGTATGTAAGTACATGGATAAGAATGAAGTGATTAACCAGAGTCAGCATGGGTTTGTAACTAAGAAGTCATGTCAGACTAACTTAATTTCCTTCTATGACAGAATCACTGACTGGGTGGATCAGGGAAATGCTGTAGATATAGTATATCTTGACTTCAGCAAAGCATTTGACAAAGTATCTCACACCATCCTTATTGAAAAAATGACCAAGTATGCAATGGACCAGGCAACTGTTAGGTGGATTCATAACTGGCTTAGTGATCGGACTCAAAGGGTGGTTGTAAATGGCTTCACATCCAGCTGGATGAATGTCTCAAGTGGGGTACCACAGGGCTCCGTCCTGGGACCTGTATTGTTCAACATCTTTATCAATGATTTAGATGAAGGAATTGAGGGTAAACTGATTAAATTTGCTGATGACACAAAGCTAGGAGGGATAGCTAATACTAGAGAAGAGAGAGAGAGGATTCAAAAAGACCTAAATAAACTGGAGCAGTGGGCAGCAACCAACAGAATGGTTTTTAACAGGGAAAAATGCAAAGTACTACATCTGGGCAATAAAAATGAAAAAAGCATATACAGAATGGGAGGAATAGAGCTAAGCAACAGTACATGTGAAAAAGACTTAGGTATACTAATAGATCATAGACTGAACATGAGTCAACAGTGTGATGCAGCAGCAAAAAAGGCAAATACAATTCTGGGATGTATTAACAGAAGCATACAGTCTAGATCACGTGAAGTCATTATCGGTCTTTACTCCTCTTTGGTCAGACCTCATCTGGAATACTGTGTACAGTTTTGGGCACCACATTTTAAAAAAGACATAGACAAACTGGAGCAAGTTCAGAGAAGAGCGACCAGAATGGTGACTGGTCTGCAAACCATGTCCTATGAGGAACGGTTGCAGGATTTGGGAATGTTTAGCTTGCAAAAAAGAAGACTGAGAGGAGACTTAATAGCTGTCTACAAATATGTCAAGGGCTGTCACATTGTAGAAGGATCATCTTTATTCTCATTTGCACAAGGAAAGACTAGAAGCAATGGGATGAAACTAAATGGGAGGAGACACAGATTAGATATTAGAAAAAACTTTTTGACAGTTAGGGTGATTAATGAGTGGAACAGGCTGCCACGAGAGGTGGTGAGTTCCCCTTCAATGGACGTCTTCAAACAGAGGCTGGACAGACATCTGTCTGAGATGATCTAGTGAATCCTGCTTTGAGCAGGGGGTTGGACCAGATGACCCAGGAGGTCCCTTCCAACTCTACCATTCTATGATTCTATGATTCTATGAAAAGTTTTGGCCAAAGATAGCTTCCAATAGACAAGTAGGCAGGTTTGGGAGGTTCACCCTATAATAATTCTATTTTCTCCCTACCTGACAGCGGAGGTTGGCACCCTTATCCTTTGCAGTGGCGCCCAAGCTCAATGGCGGCTGCCCCTGTCTGACCCGGTTAGACCCTATACCTGGGACATATAAGACAATACCACTATCTAGGGAGAAAAGAAGCCTGAAACCGGGATAGACTGTGCAAATTCAATTAATCAGAATGTTTATTAAATGTACAACCAAATAAATATGCATTCAATCTCCGAATTCTTTGTAGATGATTTTCTTAGTAGACAAGCAGAAACAGAAAATTCAAAGATATCCCTCGCTCATCAACCTGCCTAACAGCGAAGGCTGGCACCCTTCACCTGCGCAGTGGCGCCCCCGCTCCACGTCAACTGTCCCTGTCTGACCCTAGTAGGCCCTCAGACCGAAATAGCCAGAAGAGAAACCTGGAATATATGAAGTACAAAAAGAGAGATGAGCTAATATCCCAAGCTAATAAACAATAGATACAAAGATGATGTTTCCCAACACTAGGGACAGGGGTTGCTAATTCTCACAGCATTTTTGCAAACTCAGAATGCATAGAATACATGCGGATATTTGTATTCCCTATATGTCCGATGATACAACAAAATTATTGCACAATGCCCAAATATAATAAAGTGCAATCTATAATATAACGACACCTGGCTCCAGACAGGAGAATGCATCCGGCCGTTACAGGTATGAGAAGTATATGGCGCCGGAGATCACTGTATGCGTAGACACTGAATGCATACCGCGAGCTTCGGCACCATAAGTACATACCTGACCCGAAGGAATGTTGCCGCGGCTCCTCTGTTTGGCCGGAGTCCGGGGGAGGAGTGCGGCGTCGGAATCGGTGCATGCGCATAGTGCGCTATCCAGCTCCATTTTAGTGAAGATACATTGGCGTCAGACAGCGCGGTATGGGCACACACATACTCTGGTGCCACACTCCTCCCCCGGCCTCCAGATGGGGGCAGCACATAACAGGATGGGGGCGCAGGATGGGGACTGCACATAGCAGAATGAGGGCTGCACATAACAGGATGGGGGCTGCACATTACAGGATGGGGGCGCAGGATGGGGACTGCACAGAGCAGAATGAGGGCTGCACATAACAGGATGGGGGCTGCACATAACAGGAACGGAGCGCAGAATGGGGGCTGCACATAGCAGGATGGGGGATGCACATAACAGGATGGAGGCGCAGGATGGGGGCTGCACATAGCAGGATGGGGGCTGCACATAACAGAATGGGGGCTGCACACAACAGGATGGAGGCGCAGGATGGGGACTGCACAGAGCAGAATGAGGGCTGCACATAACAGGATGGGGGCTGCACATAACAGGATGGGGGCTGCACATAGCAGAATGGGGGATGCACATAACAGGATGGAGGCGCAGGATGGGGGCTGCACATAGCAGGATGGGGGCTGCACATAACAGAATGGGGGCGCAGTATGGGGGCTGCATATAACAGGATGGGGGTTGCACATAACAGGATGGGGGCTCCACCACGTAACAGGATGGGGGCGGCGCGTAACAGGATGGGGGAGCACATAACAGGATGGGAGAGCACATAACAGGATGGGGGCGCAGGATGGGGCTGCACATAGCAGGATGGGGACTGCACATAACAGGATGGGGCGCAGGATGGGGGCTACACATAGCAGCATGGCGACTGCACATAACAGGATGGGGGCTGCACATAACAGGATGGGGGCTGCATGTAACAGGATGGGGGCTGCATGTAACAGGATGGGGGCTGCACATAACAGGATGGGGGCTGCATGTAACAGGATGGGGGCTGCACATAACAGGATGGGGGCTGCATGTAACAGGATGGGGGCTGCACCACGTAACAGGATGGGGGCGGCACGCATAGGCGGATTATAATGAGGTCAATCCGGGCTACCGCCTGGGGCCCGGGACTGCCATGGGGCCCGGGGCCGGATTGACCTCATTATAATGTGTGACAGGAGGGCCCGGTAGTCGGAAGATGGAATCTGCTCTGCTGTGTCCCGGGGCGGCGCTGGGAGGATGACTCACCAGCTGCTGACTGTGTAAGTGCAGGAGAGGAGGCTCCGCCCACCTGCTCCGGCCTCCAGCAGAGCACAGAGCCAGCTTACAGCATGGCCACTGCTCTCCCTGCCCCCTACCCGGGTCTGAATGTTGCCTCTCCGCTCTCCCCCTCCTGCCCTGCAATTACACCAGAGCTCTGCAGTCGGGCCTCAAGAGGAGGGGAGGCTGCCCCACAGAGAAGATGGAAGAACCTGCATCATGTGCAGAAAGGGTAAGTCCATGTGCAGTGTGTATATACATATATATATATATAATTAGTGTGTGTGTATGTATCTATGTATTTGTGGACCATCAGGCCCGGGCTGCTTCCCCTGTGCAGGACCGCTGGCACTTCACCTGACATGGCCGTGAGCTGTGCGGATGTGTCTGGTATTAATGACACGGCAGGGGCGACACTGCGCCTATAATTGTGCTTGTGTATTGCCCCTACCGCGCCATTACTACCAGACACAACTGCACAGTGCACGGCCATGTCAGGTGAAGTGCCGGCAATCAAACAGCGCCAGAGGTCCTACACAGATGCTGTAGAAACAGCCCAGGCCCCAAGTTCGAGTGGGCCCCTCTGATGGTCCAGGGCCATGTCTGTGACATGCCGGCGGCCCTGCACTGAGACATGCCTGTGGAGCTGCTGGACAGGACAGTTTTATGTGTTTAGAAGATATGTACGTATGCATGTGTCTGTGCGCATATCTGCGTACTGTGTGCATGTGTGCGCATATCTGCATATCGTGCGTGCGCACGTGTGCTGGCCCGGCCGCATCACAGCTAGAAGACACGGCCCTGTGCGCGCCAGTGTCTGCTAGCGTGACGTCATGCAGTGTGCCCTGCACTGCTTCTTACCACCATAGAGGAGCTGGACGACTGGAGCCGAGCAGGGGGACGGTGAGTGATGTGTCAGTGTGTGCAGATATCATTGTGTGATATGTCTCTTTATATGTATTTTTGTGTTTCAAATGTGTTTATGGCTATGTGCCCACGATGCAGAAATACTGCAGATTTTTTCCGCTTCTCCCTGGCAGGTAAAACGCATGCAGATTTTACATGTGTTTTTCCCACCAGGTAGAAGCGTTTGTCAAGCGTTCTTCACATGCATTTCCGCATGCGGGTTATCAAGCGCTTTTCCAAGCGATTTTAGCATCACTTGGAAAGTGCTTGACAACTTGGTCACACTATATAAATCCATGCAAACGGCATATATAGTGTGACCAAGTAATAGTTAAAAAAAAAAAGAATAAGAATGGTAAAAAAATAAAGATTATACTCCCCTTCCGATGGCCCCCGGTCTCCTCAGCGATGCGTCCGGTGTGTTGGGCGGCTCACGGTGGTGTGAAAGGACCTTTCATGACGTCATTTAGTCATGTGACAGGTCACGCGACAGCCGATGTCAGCTGTCTTGTGACCTGTCACATGACTAAATGACGTCATGGCAGGTCCTTTCACACCACCGCGACGCATACAACAGACCGGACGTATCGCTGAGGAGACCGGGGGCCATCGGAAGGTGAGTATAATCTTTATTTTTTTTATTTTAAATTTTTTTTTTACAGTTTCTATGGTACCCGGGTCTGGATGAGAGCCTCCTCTTCTCAAAACCCGGGTACCATCCGCACATTGAATCGCTTAATATCCGCATGTGCACATGTAGTCATGCGGATATTAAGCGATTCAATGCAAGTCAATGGCGGCAATTACGCTGCGTGTCCGCAAAATTAATGGACATGCTGCGTTTTTTTCCGCAATGATAATCCGCATTGGAAATTTCCGCAGCATGTGCACAGCACATGCGGATTATCATTGGGGACGATGGGGCACGTATTACCAAGCGTTTTTTCAGCGTTTTCCCTGCGGAAATTCCGTGGCAAAAACGCTTGAAAAACGCACAGTGGGCACGCAGCCTATGCGTGTATGTATTTGTCTTTGTATATGTCTGTATATGTTTGTTTGTGTGTGTGCGGCCTCCTGCTGTATCTGGGGGGGGGTGCCATGCGCCCCCCGGCTGTACCTGGGGGGGGGGGGCGCCGTGCGGCCCCCGGCTGTACCTGGGGGGGGGGGCGCCGTGCGGCCCCCGACTGTATCTGGGGGGGGGGGCGCCGTGCGGCCTCCAGCTGCATGGGGGGGGGGGGGGGCGCTGTGCGGCCCCCGGCGGTATCTGGGGTGGGGCGCCGTGCGGCCCCCGGCTGTATCTGGGGGGGGGCGCCGTGCGGCCCCCGGCTGTATCTGGGGGGGGGCGCCGTGCGGCCTCCGGCTGCATCTGGGGGGGCGCCGTGCGGCCTCCTGCTGTGTATAGGAGGATGTGAAAGCTCCTATTATACAATATGAGACCCTACATACATAAGGGGGATGTCAGCATACTTAATTGTGCTCAATATTAAGTCATACAATTAATCTAAAAAAATAATTATAATATATTAATATTGTGCAGAATTAATTTCACATGAACTATCACATGATCTATCAAAGGGGGATCATGTGACAAGTCATGTGATACATCAGGTGTGTGTGTGTGGGGGGGCCCATGCCGTCTAAACTGCCCGGGGCCCTTGCTACTCTTAATCCACCCCTGGCGGCATGTAACAGGATGGAGGCAGCATGTAACAGGATAGGGGAGCATATACCAATAAAAATGCTTGCCACCCGAGCATAGAACGGGTTCAGTAGCTAGTAGTACTTATAAAGTGTCCAAAGCTAGTCTATCATAGACCTATTTCAGATTCAAATATCCAATAATACTTACAAAAAACATTGCAAAGTTCCCTTATAAAGAGCAGTTTTAGTAACCCATATGCCATACAAGTCGACGCGTTTGCCCTTTGATAGGTTCTTCCGGAGAACATACTTTTAACTGGTCCCTAAGACCCACAAATAGAAGAAGAAAAGCATAATGGACTTAGCTTAATGTTATGTTGATAATAGAAAACAGTGGCATACCGCCAATGGAGGCAAGCCGCGCGACTGCTATGGGGCTCTGAGCCGTTGGGGCCCCATAGCAGTCCAGGGGTGGACATACCGCCGCTGGTGCAGTTGAGCCGGGGGCCCACCGGTGCAGCTGCTCCCTGCAGCTCCGCTGCTGACAGGAGAAGAATAGCAGCGGAGGTGGAGGGATTGTCCTCTGCCTCCTCCCTGACCCAGGCGAGCGCAGCTTGATGACGTCATCATGCAGTGCGCGCATGGGTCAGGAAGAAAACTGCCGGCAACGAGGAGGATGCTACAGCAGAGCGAGCTGAGGCAAGTTGTTGGTTTTTTCTTTTCTTTTTTTTTTAACTGAAACGCTGGGGAGGGGAGGTGGGGGAGAGCAATGATGGGATGGTGGGGCTGGGGAGAGCAATGATGGGGCTGGGGAGAGGAATAATGGGGCTGGGGAGAGGAATGATGGGGCTGGGGAGAGGAATGATGGGGCTGGGGAGAGGAATGATGGGGCTGGGGAGAGGAATGATGGGGCTGGGGAGAGGAATGATGGGGCTGGGGAGAGGAATGATGGGGCTGGGGAGAGGAATGATGGGGCTGGGAAGAGCAATAATGGGGCTGGGGAGAGCAATGATGGGGATGGTGGGGAAGGGGAGAGCAATGACGTGTTGCTGGGAGAGAGCAATGATGAAGGTGCTGGGACAGAGCAATGATGGAGGTGCTGGGAGAGAGCAATGATGGGGGTGCTGGGAGAGAGCAATGATGGGGGTGCTTGTATATTTTCCGTGTGCACATAGCGTTACAGTTAATTGGGGAGAGTCACAGAGACTGAATAATTTATATTATTGGCCGGTGGAGATTCTAGTTAATGGGGGGCACAGTGCTGCTTATCCCTTTATATTTTGATGGCTAATAGTATATTAATGGGGGGGTACATATCTGTAGTCAGGGCCGCAGTGTGGGGGAGACATGTATTTATACAATATATGTGACCTTGTTATTTTCTAGGCTGGAGATCATCGTGACAAGACGAGTCGTGGCTGGGAGATGTCCACATGGAGGTCTGACCAGATGGAGAAGAAGCAGCAGAAACCGGCTCTGATCAGATGAGACGTCAGCGGTAAGTGCCTGGATGTAAATATTATTCTGTATCTGCACTGTGTGACTTGGAGTGATGATGTTATCTGTAAAA
Source organism: Phyllobates terribilis (assembly GCF_046119375.1). Taxonomy (NCBI): domain Eukaryota; kingdom Metazoa; phylum Chordata; class Amphibia; order Anura; family Dendrobatidae; genus Phyllobates; species Phyllobates terribilis. Next base: position 297,341,241 of record NW_027362768.1, read on the forward strand.
TCCCTTAGGCTGCATTCTCACATTTGTGTGAAATGTCCGTGAGCTGCCAGATTTTTTTATCGGATTGTTAACGGACTCGTAGAGTTTTATAGATCCATTCACACATCCATGAAAATCACGTATCTGAGAATGAGATCTAAGAGGGTCAGAGAATGTCCTGTTCTGATCCGATTTTGCTCAATGCGTCTGTAAAACAGGGCAGCACACTGACACTGCACACAGATGCAGGAATGTAGCCATATTATGTATAACACAGTCCCTTAGTATATAGTGTACTCACTTATTATGTATAGCGCCGTCCTTAGTTATATAGTTTCCTCTTTTATTATGTATAACACCCTCCCTTATTACGTACCATCCTTTCTAGCTCTAGGGCTTACAGTTGGGGGATCATACTGTGTTGGGGTCACCATACTTTGCCCTGGGAGTTGCGGTGGGGTACAGTAGGGTCATCATATTGTGCATTGGATGCACATGCACATGCTAATGTGGATGAATTCACCATGGGGGTATCATACTGTGTTTGGGGATACTTTTGTTGGCATCACACTTTATGGGGCAATGAAAGAAGAATCTAGGACTTCAGCAGGAGGAAAATTACTATGTAAAGAATGGAAAGTTGTGAGATCTGCTCTTCTGTGACCCCAACAGTTATTTACATTTTTTTTTGGGGGGGGGGGGGGCAATTAGAACTTCTGCTATGGGGCCCAATGATTCCTATGTATGGCCCTGATAGAGAACAAGGGGAACAGTCTCCTTCCTCATTCACAGCCAACCCCCGCTGTTATGCAGGTTGGTGAGCGAGGGATATCTTTGAATTTTCTGCTTCTAATTGTCTACTAAGAAAATCAAATCTTCAAGGAATTCGGAGATTGAATGCATATTTATTTGGTTGTAGATTTAATAAACATTCTGACTAATTGAATTTGCACAGTCTATCCCGATTTCGGGCTTATTTTCTCCCTAGATAGTGGTATTGTCTTATATGTCCCGGGTATAGGGCCTAACAGGGTCAGACAGGGGCAGCCGACGTTGAGCGGGGGCGCCATTGCGAAGGATAAGGGTGCCAACCTCTGCTGTCAGGTAGGGAGAGAATAGAATTATTATAGGGTGAACCTCCCAAACTTGCCTACTTGTCTATTGGAAGCTATCTTTGGCCAAAAGTTTTAACATTGTCTGTTTTTTGTTTTGCGTATATTAAATTTTTTTAATAATATTTAATAAAAGTGATGTTTTACTTATCTAACATTTATTGGTGTTTAGAGTCTGTGATCTGAGTAATCTTTCTACACCCGTTTCATTTGATAATCAGTGATTGGTAATGTCCCCATCCTGGTATAATGTCCCCCACTCTGGTATAATATGCCCATCCTGGTAAAATTCCAATATTCTGGTATAATGTCCCCCATTCTGGTATAATGTCCCCCATCCTGGTTTAATGTCCCGATTCTGGTATAATGTCTCCCATCCTGGTTTAATGTCCCCATTCTGGTATAATGTTCCCCTTCCTGCTGTAATGTTCCCCATCCTGGTATAATGTCCCCATTCTGGTATAACGCCCCCAGCCTCTTATAATGTCCCCCATCCTGGTATAATGTCCCCCATCCTGGTATAATGTCCCCATTCTGGTATAATGGTCCCCAATTCTGGTATAATGTCTCTCATGTTGGTCTCCTTCCGTTCTTCTCTAGCACATTTAAAAAAAAAAAATTCTACTTGCCTCCCTACGCTCCCATGATGTGCAGCATCCTCTTCTGTAACCAGCTGAATTTGGCATGCTGGTACTGGCAGCTAGTAGGTCACTACCATGTGCCGGCCTCTGATTGGCTGGAGGCGTGTTTTGCAGCACATGAAGCTGACAAGTCTCTGCGCCACAATGCATTGCTTGAGCTAAGTGATTGGCTTGAGCCAATGGTGATTAGCTGCAGGGCTGTTGATGTGATGTTATCACTGCAGATAGTTTAACAATCACTGGAGCACCGGCGGAGATGCAGAGAATGGTGGGTGCCACCTGTTTTTATTATTTTTAACACAGGTATGCCAAGCAGAATGCTGAAAGTGAAAACGCCATGTAATCTCATATAGAGAAGGAAACTCAAACTCGTATAATCTTAAAAACATAATATTTATGGAAAGAATTGACGGATTTGGAACGTTTCGCAATAGCGCTGAGCTACATAAAGGACTTACAGACGCGCTGCAGCAGCAAAATAGTAGCACATTTTTAATGAACATGCTTTAGAAAGTTGCTTAACTTTGCATTTAGGAAATAAATGAATACAAAAAATATTTGCAAAGGTGTACGTATGCTTTATTGTATCAAAAGCACAGCGTTGTACAAGCGTTGTAGGGAGAGTGTGTGTCCCCAGAGACAAAGGGGGAAATGTATCAGGAAGGACTTATTGAAGTTATGTGTCAAATGTGTCAAAGTTGACAAAATATAACACTTCTGTCTTAAAAAAAGTTTCTCTAGTTTTTACACTACCCCTTATTAGAGTGGGAATTGTGACTTTTTTGCAACTTTAAAAACTCATAATTTATAATTCTACTACATAGTTAAATACCATAAATGGTCAAGTGAGATAAAAATCACAAAAATGGGCAAATTCTTAGTATAAAAAAAAAATAACAATGTGCAACAAAATTTGTGATTTTTTTTTGATGCCAAGAAATTGGCTCCAAACCTTTATAAATATTCTCTTGCCCTCTTGGGAACACACACAACAGGTTGAGACCCCTGGCATTGTACAATCTTATTTTAATAGTGAGTGCTATTAATAATTACATACATATTATTTCTCTTTCCTAAATGTTGTTGTGCATCCGGTGTGATTCACAGACAGCTGGACTGAAGACGTGGCTTTTTACGCAGTTCTCATTACTAACATGTCTCTTCTTGTGTCTTTGTGCCTCTCTGCAGTAATAATAGTGTTAGTGGTCAGCCCTGACATGCTGTAACCTTCACAAGGTCGCATACTGTAACACGTTCCTGTGGCTGTTAGCATCTGTCACATAGGAAGCTCATACATTTTTTAATATGCATTACTTAAGGCAAAATAATTATAAGTAAGCCCGGGCAAGGAAGGTTTCTAATCTTATATTCCCAAATATATTTATAGACTTCAAATGTCACAGCCAATGTTATTCCCGTTTGAAAATCCGATGTGGAATAACGAAATAATGCACTTAGAAAAGTTCTTTTTTGGACAACATCTGCAGCCTGGTGTTAGGATATTTCTTTCTTTAATCATGTCTTGAACGATTGTACAAGAATCTCGCCATGATCAACAGCTCGTTCTTTGAATAGAATTCATTTCAATGCATTAGAATTGATTGTAGCGCGCCAGGCGCTTAGAAAACAGGTGAGAATGGAAATCACAGCTATTGTTGAACCAACAGAGAGGAGAAAGTAAATCAAAAAGATTTGTTTCATTAATGCTCCAAAGGAGGTTTCTTAACTTCTGCTATGAGCACCCACGGAGGCAATTTATGGTGACCTTAAATGGTACCGGAGGCTTTGACTCTCTTGTTCTTCTATGTATTATGGAGTAGCATAAACTGGAGTTCTCTCGTAGGAAGTAGTGATGTGAAAATAAGTCAAATAAATCAAGACCCTTTAGGCTTTTCAGATTTCCTGCAGCAGAGTTCAGGCGCCACTTAAGGTAGCCCTTTGCCTGTCCCCCGGAAAACTACATGAAATATAACATTTTGGCCTGGATGTCTTATTACTATTTTCAGATCTAACCAGATACTTCTTCTCTCCAGTTATTGATGTGCATATGATTTCGTAATTTGTTCCATGAAATATAGAAGTGATAGTTTCTGCTTTCAAAATACGTCAACCTGACCCTAAAAAAAAAAAGACTATCACTTAGGATCTACTTTACTTATGTGGATACCCATATCCTGGCTATGGGTGGTTGCATTGCCCTAAAATCTTTGCCTTCAGGAAATTAAACCTCTGGGTTTTTAGTATCAAGCCCATAAGCTGCCACAATACATCTTCATGGCGGCACACATTACAGTTGAAATCTCAGCCCCTCAGTGTGGTTATAATTAAAGGGGTTATCCCCTTTCAGTTAATTTTTGTCCCCGGGTATTTGGGATAAAAAAAACTCCGGTACTCACTTCCCCAGGGTCCACCTGAGAATCTCTGCAGCTGGTTTCTCCTGCAGCGTTGATTTCATGCCCGGCAGCATATACGTGAGCTTCACGGCTCTGCCAGTGTAGACTGAGCACCATACTCATAGCCGCTAAGTTCATTGATTGGCTGATGTTAGCGCCGCAGCCAATGCCAGACCCTGGGAGCATTGGCAGAGACTCACTGGTGGACCTGGGGAAGGTGAGTACATTGTGGTTTATTTTTTTATCCCAAATACCCAGGAACAACAAACATTAACTGAAAGAGGACAACCCCTTTAAGTTGAGAGTGGCTTGTATGTTAATTTACAAAAAAATAATAAAATCCATCTGGACTAGATGGAGCTCTTTCTGAAAAGCAAGCAGCCTTGTGTCAATTTAATTGATATTCCAGGCCTCGGTACTTCTCTTCACCCCTAACTTTGGGGTAATACTTCCTTAGACCTTACTACTTTACCTAACTCATAAATACTCTCATTTTGGGTCACTCCTTACTAATCTGGCTTTAGTATATCATATGTGGTAAAGTGACTTGTTCGGCTCTCTAGAGGCAGACACAGGACACACGGTTCGGGTTAACTTCCTGCTGGTTTATTCTGCGGCATAAACTTCAGCAGTGTCCCATAAAAATAAACAGACCCTCTCGGGGTTAACGGGTAAACAAACGATAAGGTGTAACAGAGTCCATTTGCAACCGAGGCTCTGCCCGCTCCGGGTAGCACAGTAAAATCTCAGCAAACACCAGTCCTCCGGTGTTGCTCTCTGGCTTCACCCAAAGACAGCCTGGAGACTTCCCTCTCCAGACCACACACTACGCAGAGGAAAAAAAACTGACTGACCATTTACCCATGCTCAGCCACACCCTGAGTGGAGGTAGGGGAATGGCCTCCCACTCTCTTTGCTATTTCCATAAAACCACACCCTTTAAGAGAGTTAACCCCCAGCATATAACATGCTGGCAGAAATTTAGTAGGGTTCAGTTCACACAGGAGAGCAACCTGAGTGACACATACCTCCCCTCGCATATCACACCAGTGACTCTGTCACAAATACTAAAATCCACTTTTACACTAATGACACCGTGCGTGGAAAACTGGTTTGTGCGTTACATTGTTTTCATTAAGATAACTTTATTTCCAAATAAAAATATACTTTTAGTGAAAAAATAAATTCTAAAGAAATTAATGAGTAGAGCACCTGTATTTTTTAATTTAATTTACTGTTTATTTCACAGCAACAAATAAGTGAACAGATTATCACACACATTATAAATGAAGCATCCCTGCCTGCCTCTCTCACAGCAGGAAGTCTCAGCAAAATCAAAAGCACCAATGAACAGTTGAATCACATCCAGCTAACCAACTTCATGTAAAACTTTGATTCTCTATGTGCCCGAAACAGACATACATTTTTTACAGTCTGAATATATTTTTACTACAATTTTTATTGGCATAAAATAGGGTAACAAATACAGTGGCTTGTGAAAGTATTCACCCCCTTTGGCTTTTTTTTTAATCTATTTTGTTATATTACAACCTCTGTTTAAAAATTTTTGTAATCTGATTTGTGTGTAAGGCTATGTGCCCACGATGCAGAAATGCTGCATATTTTTTCCGCTTCTCCCTGGCAGGAAAAACGCATGCGGATTGTACATGCGTTTTTCCTGCCTGGTAGAAGCATTTCTCAAGCGTTCTTCACATGCATTTCCGCATGCGGGTTGTCAAGCGCTTTCCAAGCGATTTTAGCATCACTTGGAAAAGTGCTTGACAACTTGGTCACACTATATAAATCCATGCAACCGGCTTGGATTTATATAGTGTGACCAAGTAATAGTTAAAAAAAAAAAGAATAAGAATGGTAAAAAATAAAGATTATACTTACCTTCCGATGGCCCCCGGTATTTTCTCTGCACTGTCTGATCTGCGGTGACGTCATTGAGTCATGTGACGGGTCACGCGACCGCCGACGTCAGCGGTCACGTGACCTGTCACATGACTAAATTACATCATGGCAGGTCCTTCACACCACCGCGACCCATACAACAGACCGGACTCATCGCTGAGGAGGCCGGGGACCATCAGAAAGTAAGTATAATCTTTATTTTTTATTTTAAATTCTTTTTTTAACAGGTTCTATGGTACCCGGGTCTGGAGGAGAGTCTCCTCGTCTCCAAACCCGGGTACCATCCGCACATAGAATCGCATAATATCCGCTTGTTCACATGTACTGACACGGATATTATGCGTTTCAATGCAAGTCAATGGCAGCAATTACGCTCCGTGTCCGCAAAATTAATGGAAATGCTGCGTATTTTTCCGCTATGATAATCCGCAGCGGAAATTTCCGCAGCATGTGCACAGCACATGCGGATTATCATTGGGGACCATGGGGCACGTATTACCAAGCGTTTTTTAAGCATTTTTGCTGCGGAAATTCCCCGGCAAAAACGCTTGAAAAACGCATAGTGGGCACGCGGCCTAATGCATCAGCACTAAATAATATAAGGCTGTGTGCCCACTATGCGTTTTTACCGTGGAATTTCCGTAGCGAAAACGCTTAAAAACGCTTGGTAATACGTGCCCCATGGTCCCCAATGATAATCCGCATGTGCTGTGCACATGCTGCGGAAATTTCCGCTGCGGAAAAATATGCAGCATGTCCATTAATTTTGCGGACACGCAGTCTAATTGCCGCCATTGACTTGCATTGAATCGCTTAATATCCGCATCACTACATGTGCACATGCTTATATTAAGCAATTCAATGTGCGGATGGTACCCGGACTCTCCTCCAGACCCGGGTACCATAGTACCTGTTAAAAAAAGAATTTAAAATAAAAAACGAACATATACTCACCTTCCGATGTCCCCCGGTCTTTTCTCCACTGCGTCGCGGTCGCATGACCTGTCACATGACTAAATGACGTCATGAAAGGTCCTTTCACACTACCGCTAGCCGTACAAGAGACTGGACGCAGCGGAGGAAAGACCGGGGGCCATCAGAAGGTGAGTATAATGTTTTTTTTTTTTTATTTTTTATCATTCTTATTCTTTTTTTTTTTAACTATTACTTGGTCACACTATATAAATCCAAGCCGGTTGCATGGATTTATATAGTGTGACCAAGTTGTCAAGCACTTTTCCAAGTGATGCTAAAATCGCTTGGAAAAGTGCTTGATAACCCGCATGCAGAAAAGCATCCAAAAACGCTTGACAAACGCTTCTACCTGGCAGGAAAAACGCATGTAAAATCCGTATTCGCTTTACCTGCCAGGGAGAAGCGGAAAAAATATGCAGCCTTTCTGCATTGTGGGCATATAGGCAAAAATTAAATTTATGGGATAAAATAAATAAAAATTGGCATGTGGATATGTATTCACCCCTTTTGCTATGAAGCCCCTAAAATATCTGGTGCAAGCAATTCCCTTCATAAGTCACATGCTTAGTGAAAGGAAGCCCACCTGTGTGCAGTCTAAGTGTCACATGTCTGTCAGTATATACACTTTGCCTTTTCTGAAAGGCCACAGAGGCTGCAACACCATTAAGCAAGAGGCACCACTAACCAAACAACACCAAGAAGACCAAGCGGAAGATGAATGGTGTGAAATACAGAGATATTCTTGATCAAAACCTGTTTTAGTCTGTCAGTGAGACTGGGACGGTTCACCTTCCAACAAGACAATGACCCAAAGCATACTGCTAAAGCAACACTCGAGTGGTTTAAGAGGAAACGTGTAAATGTTTTGGAGTGGCCTAGTCAAAGCCCAGACCTTAATCCAATTGAGAATCTGTGGTCAGACTTGAAGATTGCTGTTCATCAGAGGAGACCATCTAACTTGAAGGAGCTGGATCAGTTTTGCATTGAGGAATGGGCAAAAATCCCAGTGGCAAGATGTGGAAAGGTCATTGAGACTTATCCAAGGCGACTTGTAGCTGTAAGTGCGCAAAAGGAGGCTCTACAAAGTACTGACTTTAGGGGGGTGAATAGTTATGCACACTGAAGTTTAAATGTTCACAGTTTAGGCATGTTCTTTACATGAGCTGATGCAAACCATAAAAAAAAAATTAAAAAAACAGTGAAATTCCAGGTTGTGAGGTAGCAAGGCACGAAAAATGCCAAGAGGGGGAAGGGGTTGAATGCTTTCGCAAGCTACTGTATGTTTCTCTAGTCAGGATAATAATTTCTTATGGATCCTCAATTTATACACTGTCTTTTTCACCATAGACTCAGGGCCGGCTCCAGGTTTTTGTGGGCCCTGGGCGAAAGAGTCTCAGTGGGCCCCTTTAACACATACCACGATTCATGATGCAGAGATACCGCAGAGAAATATATATATAGTACAATGCCAAAGATTTCACTTCTTACATTACAGGAGTGATATCTATTGTAAATTATATAATAGCTCAGAAACCGGTGAATCCTCACAGCGCACAGTGCAGCCCGGACAGTATAGTTCTCCATACAGTATTATGGGCACCACATAGTCCTCCATACAGTATTATGGGCACCACATAGTCCTCCATACAGTATAATGGGCCCCACATAGTCCTCCATACAGTATAATGGGCCCCACATAGTCCTCCATACAGTATTATGGGCGCCACATAGTCCTCCATACAGTATAATGAGCCCCATATAGTCCTCAATACAGTATGATGGGCCCCACATAGTCCTCCATACAGTATTATGGGCACCACATAGTCCTCCATCTAATATATATAATTGTCTTATCCCGTCTGTCTGTCCAGGAAATCCCGCGTCGCTGATTGGTCTGGCCGCGGCCAATCAGCGACGCGGCATTTCAGAAAAAGATGGCGGCCGTTAGCGGCTCATCTGCCGCACGGAGGTCTGCAGCGATGCAGCCGGCTGCTCGCAGCATAAGTCCCCCGACCGGAGGCGCCGCTCACCTCCATGCGGCTACCGTCGGGAGATCAGCGGCTACGGCCACTTATCTCCTGACGGCAAGTGTGACGCCCCTCTCCCCTCCTTTCCTCCCTCCTACCCTCCCCCCGCTTTTTCAGGGAGAGCAGTGCCAGCGCCCCCCCGGCTTTCTCAGGGCCCCGGCAGCCGGCACAATACTTACCCCTCCCCGTGCCTCCGCAGCAGGTCCTGTGTCTTCCGCTGCTGCTCTGTGATGTCTCAGGTCAGAGACCGCTGTGACGTCTTTACACTGCGCTCTCTCCTGAGCGGTCACAGCGCAGAGCGGGAAGATGCCGGCTACGCTTGAGTCCGGAGCAGCAGCTGAGAAGTGAGGTGAGTATTGGATTTTTTTTTTTTTTATTGTATGGGGGCATAGGGCATTAAATGGTGGGGTGGGGGTGTGTGACATCGTGGAGGGGCCATTATAAGCGAGGGGGGGTGTGACATCCTGCATGGGGCACTATGGGGGGATGTGACATCCTGCATAGGGTATTATATAGGGCGGATGTGACTTCCTGCATGGGGCATTATAAGGGAAGGGGGGATGTGGCATCCTGCATGGGCCACTATGCGGGAGATGTGACTTCCTGCATGGGGTATTATATAGGGTCTCCGGCCAATTGGCGGCAGATTTAAAATAAGTACGCCACCGTCGGGAGACATATTCTAGAATACCCGATGCGTTAGAATCGGGCCACCATCTAGTACAGTATAATAGGCCCCACATAGTCCTCCATACAGTATTATGGGCACCACATAGTCCTCCATACAGTATTATGGCCCCCATAAAATGCTCCATGCAGAATACTGGCCCCCATATAAAGCTCCATACAGGATACTGGTCCCCATATAATGCTCCATACAGGATACTGGCCCCCATATAATGCTCCATACAGAATACTGGCCCCATATAATGCCCCATGCAGGTGCCCCATATAATGCCCCATGCAGGCTGTGCCCCCATATAATGCCCCATGCAGGCTGTGCCCCCATATAATTCCCCATGCAGGCTGTGCCCCCATATAATTCCCCATGCAGGCTGTGCCCCTATATAATGCCCCATGCAGGCTGTGCCCTCATATAATTCCCCATGCAGGCTGTGCCCCCTTATAATGTCCCATGCAGGCTGTGCCCCCATATAATGAATCCTGCTGGGCCCCCATATAATGCCCCATGCAGGTGCCCCAATATAATGCCTCCTGCTGTGCCCCCATATAATGCCCCATGCAGATGCCCCCATATAATGCATCCTGCTGGGCCCCCATATAATGCCCCATGCAGGTGCCCCCATATAATGCCCCATGCAGGATGTCACCCCCCCCCCCCAGTATAATGCCCCATGCCTCCATACATAAAAAAAATAATAAAATCAAATACTCACCTCACTTCTCACCTGCTATCGCTGCTACGGACTCCTCACCATCTTCCCGCTTTGCGCTGTGACTGCTCAGGTGAGGGCGCGGTTTAAAGACGTCACCGCACCCTCTGACCTGAGACGTCACAGTGCAGCAGCCGCGGAAGAGACAGGACCTGCTGTGGAGGCACGAGGAGAGGTAAGTATTGTGCCGGCTGCCGGGGCCCTGAGCAAGCCAGGGGAGTGCTGGCACTGCTCTCCTCAGCTTATGGGTCCCATAGCGCACCGGGGTGACCGATGGTGAGTGGGTCCCCGGCGCCTGCTCAGGGCCCCGGCACTTGCCCGGGTTCTGATGCCGGGGCTGCATAGACTGATGATATAGCATTGCATTTAAATATTTTTAATTTTCAGTGAGTACGAACTAAAATTGCTTTTCAACATGTAACATTTTCCCTTTTCTCTTATTATATATACATATATACTACAAATATATTATTGCCTAAAGCTCATCTTTGACAAATTATCTGCTGCTTTTATGGAATTTTTATTCGGACTATTGCATATTCTGTTTGATGTTTCTACTCTTCCTTTCCTCTTTTCAGCGCTTGAAATGTATTTAGCCATGCTTCTTAAAGCTTAAAGGGATACTTTTGTCAGAATTTTTAAAAAATTTTGGCTTTTTATTTTGTGTGTTTACATTTACGGTAAATTGCTATTCATATTTTGGATTCTAAACACATTACACCTACAGGAACTTTTGTGACGTCCCTTTCTAAATCCATAAAAATGAAAGGGTTGGTCAGGAACTAAAATTTATTTTAATCCTAAATGCCTGTCTATTTAATGTCATAATCTAAACATTTTTTTCTAATATAATTTAATTAAAAAGTCGCTACTATTCCCTCACTACTCTAACTGTTTTTTTTTTTACACTAATTCCTCTTTGATAATGCTTCATTTGAGAATTCCAATGCATGCTGGTATAGTCAAACAAGTTGTCACTGCTGCAGCCTCTGCCCTCTCCCTGAAATGAAGTGTCATCAGTGATGCCCATTTAAGGGGCTAGTACCTGCTACACTGAGCATACGTCGGTTGTCAATTTCGACGAATGCTCAGTAGGTTCTTGTCACTGTGCAATATGCACAGTGACAGTGCGCTCTCTCACCAGCTCTGATCAGAAGTAACGAGCTGGCAAGAGAGCACACTGTCAGTGCATGTTGTAAGAAGAATACCTGGTGTGCAGGAAAAGCAGAGACCAGCGCCACAGCCGAACGTGACGTCTCTATCAGGGGCAAGAATGGATGAAGATTCCTCAAACAAGAATTGTCTGGCTACAAAAAGCAATTACAAGCTGTGATACTTGCAAAAGAGGGCGCTACTAGGTACTAACCATGCAGGGTGCCTAAACTTTTGCATCAGCGCATTTTCCTTTTTGTGTAAAAAATGACAATATATACAGTACAGACCAAAAGTTTGGACACACTTTCTCATTTAAAGATGTTTCTATATTTTCATGACTATGAAAATTGTACATTCACACTGAAGGCATCAAAACTATGAATTAACACATGTTGAATTATATACTTAACAAAAAAGTGTGAAAAAACTGAAAATATGTCTTATATTCTAGGTTCTTCAAAGTAGCCACCTTTTGCTTTGACTGCTTTGCACACTCTTGGCATTCTCTTGATGAGCTTCAAGAGGTAGTCACCGGAAATGGTCTTCCAACAATCTTGAAGGAGTTCCCAGAGATGCTTAGCACTTGTTGGCCCTTTTGCCTTCACTCTGCGGTCCAGCTCACCCCAAACCATCTCGATTGGGTTCAGGTCTGGTGACTGTGGAGGCCAGGTCATCTGGCGTAGCACCCCATCACTCTACTTCTTGGTCAAATAGCCCTTACACAGCCTGGAGATGTGTTTGGGGTCATTGTCCTGTTGAAAAATAAATGATGGTCCAACTAAACTCAAACCGGATGGAATAGCATGCCGCTGCAAGATGCTGTGGTAGCCATGCTGGTTCAGTATGCCTTCAATTTTGAATAAACCCCCACACCATCACACCTCCTCCTCCATGCTTCACGGTGGGAACCAGGCATGTAGAGTCCATCCGTTCACCTTTTCTGCGTCGCCCAAAGACACGGTGGTTGGAATCAAAGATCTCAAATTTGGACTCATCAGACCAAAGCACAGATTTCCACTGGTCTAATGTCCATTCCTTGTGTTCTTTAGCCCAAACAAGTCTCTTCTGCTTGTTGCCTGTCCTTAGCAGTGCTTTCCTAGCAGCTATTTTACCATGAAGGCCTGCTGCACAAAGTCTCCTCTTAACAGTTGATGTAGAGATGTGTCTGCTGCTAGAACTCTGTGTGGCATTGACCTGGTCTCTAATCTGAGCTGCTGTTAACCTGCGATTTCTGAGGCTGGTGATTCGGATAAACTTATCCTCAGAAGCAGAGGTGACTCTTGGTCTTCCTTTCCTGGGGCGGTCCTCATGTGAGCCAGTTTCTTTGTAGCGCTTGATGGTTTTTGCAACTGCACTTGGGGACACTTTGAAAGTTTTCCCAATTTTTCGGACTGACTGACCTTCATTTCTTAAAGTAATGATGGCCACTCGTTTTTCTTTACTTAGCTGCTTTTTTCTTGCCATAATACAAATTCTAACAGTCTATTCAGTAGGACTATCAGCTGTGTATCCACCTGACTTCTGCACAACACAACTGATGGTCCCAACCCCATTTATAAGGCAAGAAATCCCACTTGTTAAACCTGACAGGGCACACCTGTGAAGTGAAAACCATTTCAGGTGACTACCTCTTGAAGCTCATCAAGAGAATGGCAAGTGTGTGCAAAGCAGTCATCAAAGCAAAAGGTGGCTACTTTGAAGAACCTAGAATATAAGACATATTTTCAGTTGTTTCACACTTTTTTGTTAAGTATATAATTCCACATGTGTTAATTCATAGTTTTGATGCCTTCAGTGTGAATGTACAATTTTCATAGTCATGAAAATACAGAAAAATCTTTAAATGAGAAGGTGTGTCCAAACTTTTGGTTTGTACTGTATATTTTTTGCCTAAAATACAATGGAAATGTGTCATCTTTAACTTTAGGCCTTTTAGAGATCATTTCATTTTCAACTTGCTTAACTGTTCACAATAACAGTAATTTTGCCCAGACTTTTACATGCCACTGTAGACTTTCCGATAGAAGGGAACCACTGCTGCAGAAAAGGAATAAACTAGTTAGAAAGTCTATCAGTAGTGAAGCAGCTGGCGAAACAAGGCATGGACCATGCCAAATGATTCTGCAGCATCACGCTGCAATGAGACACTGCATAACAAGGCACAGTCATTCCACTAATAGTGCCGTTTACCCGCCATACGCTTTTAATCAGTAAGATCAGAATTTGGAATTCAACATAAAAAAATGAACATAAAAATGACCAGAGAGAGAATCTGTATAAATGTAATTGATATTTATAGACAAATATTGCTGCAAAGTGCTGCAAAAGAAGTTTCTGTCTTTCTTTAGAACCTGGATAAAATGCTGCATTCAATAGAACATTAATGCCTCTGCCAAACATTAATTAGCACATGCTGGTCCACTGTGCATAATTGTCTTACCAGCAAGTATAGAGTGGAGACGCGCATCACTTAAAGGAGCAATGCAAAGCCCTTTCTATACCCTGTCACATCTGTAGCAAAGGTAATTGCGGCTCAATTCTAGGAAAAAGCCTAGAGCCTACATGTGGGTTTGTGTTTTGTAAAGAAATGTAAAATATATGAAAATGCTGATTTTTTATTCCTTAAAGGAGTTCTCTTGGCATATGATATTGATGACCTATCCTTGGAGTAGGTCATCAATAACAGATCGGTGGGGGTTGCTCCAACACCTTAGGATAGGTCATCAATATTGTAGGATAGATCATCAATATCAGATCGGTGGGGGTCCAAGACCTAGAGCCCCGATCTATCAGCTTCAGTGGTGGCTGGATGTAAATGTAGAAAGGAGCTGCACTGTGTCAATGCAACTTGTAGCGACCACTGCAGGGTACTATTCAGAATCCTAGCTTATTCAGTAGAATAGGAGCTAATCTGCAGTACCTGGCAGTGGCCTCTACACAATGAATGACTAAATGAAACTGTGCATTGCCGCTGCGTTGAGGGTTCACATCACACCAATCTGATATTGATGACCTATCCTAAGAATATTGATGATCTTTCCTAAGCTATTGGCCCCCACCAGTCTGATATTGATGACCTGACCTAAAGATAGGTCATCAGTATCATACACCTCGATAATCCCTTTAATACAACCCAATATGATGTTATTAGTCTTTACCATATGCTCCATTTATGGGATACAGGCTACTATAAGCAGGGACAAAATCCGCACCAAGTAAGGTGCCGATACCATGGCCCATTAGTTTGAAAGGTTGGAATCTCATAACAACCTTGTTAAGGGAGTTTTCCACTATTTGGACAACCCTTTCTCAATTCGTATGTTTCCTCCTTTTAATGTAACAACACTTATACTCACCTCTGGTGCCTTTCCAACCGGTGTTGGCACTGTCTCTCCCGGTGTGACGTAGTGCAAGCCCTGCGGCCAATCAGCAGCTGCTTCATTCTCCTGCCTTTGGACAAAACACTTACATCCGAAGGAAGTCAAAGCTGCTGCTCTGGCTCTTAGTCCAGATGTATGTGATACGTCAAACGACGGGGAAAGTGAAGCAGCCACTGATTGGCCGCAGGGTTCTCATGACGTTACACTGTTACACAATCACTGGGAGAGACAGTCCTGACACCGCTGGAATGGCGCCTGCACCCGAAGTGAAAATAAGTGTTATTTTAAAAGGGGGAAACATATGGATTCAGAAGGGATTGTCCAAGTAGTAGACAACCCCTTTAACTATGCTCTATGCTGAGGCATAAATAGGTAGCCAGTTTTCAATGTCAACCTAGGTCCTACATACACCCATAGTTGCCAACGTTTCTGGTGATATTTAAACCTTGCCCCCAAACCCTGCCCCTCCAAGGCATGTCTCCAGCTTTCCGGGGAACACCCAGGTCTGAACCAGAATGCACACTTTTGGGCAAAGCTTACATAAACTTAACACCATTTTGGTTCAGGAGTCCCTGATTCTGACCCTGACTCCAAATCTGTAGTTTGCTGTCAAAATTTTAGGTAAATAGAAGAATATTATGACAATCACATAATGTGATGGAAATAATATTTTAGCAATTTAAATAAGGGGTTGGCATATAAAGAAATCCATGTCCAAGTAGGACATATGCATGTCATATTGGTGGTTCCTCTAGAATAGATGACATGTAACATTACTATTGTCCTGCAGCAGCCAATGCTATGTCTCAATGGCTGACAAATCATGTTTGCTGAGGGTATAGAGAGAAGGATCCAAAACAATAAGCTAATCGCTGAATAACCCCTTTAGTATAGTTGTATAGTCGTAAAGAACAGGGCTTCTCAAACTTTTTTTTACTGTTGGGACCCTTTTGCAATGGGCCCTCTTTGCAATGCTTAGACACGTGTGATTCTCCAGAGAAAGAGGTCCTAAATGTGGGGTCAGAACTCCCTGTTAGGGTATTTGACGATGTGTTTATTTAACCACACAACCCCTTAAATTGACCTAATGTGACAAATGACACATCTATCTGAAGTATATGACCTTTGCTTCAACTTTTTCCAATGTTGTTTTGAGCCGGTGAAATATCTGTGAACCCATCTGTCGATCATTGAGAGTTGGCGGTGCTGAAGCCACGATCCAGCTGTGCGTGCTCAGAGGAAGTGTGAATGCCATGGCTGATATGCTATGATTGATCAGCGCTGACAATGCCAGCAGCATCACTGGTTTTCAGTACAGTTGTCGTCTTCTTTTAAAGAAACATTCACACAGTTGTTGATATGAAATAGCAGCTCTTACACACTTGTAAAACTTAAAGAATAACAGTCATTTTCATTTTTATATAATAT
Source organism: Phyllobates terribilis (assembly GCF_046119375.1). NCBI lineage: Eukaryota > Metazoa > Chordata > Amphibia > Anura > Dendrobatidae > Phyllobates > Phyllobates terribilis. The sequence goes on from NW_027362768.1 coordinate 297,357,642, forward strand.
ATAGTCAGCATGAAAATAAGCAGCTTTGTAATATATTTTATGAGAGAGATATGCTTCTTTCTCATTTTGGATTGATCTTTCACTCTCAATTCATGGGTAAAATCTACAGGTGCATCTCACTAAATTAGAATATCGTCAAAAAGTTCATTTATTTCAGTTCTTCAATACAAAAAGTGAAACTCATATATTATATAGAGTCATTACACACAGAGTGATCTATTTCAAGTGTTTATTTCTGTTCATGTTGGTGACTATGGCTTACAGCCAATGAAAACACAAAGGTCATTATCTCAGTAAATTAGAATACTTTGTAACAACAGCTTGAAAAATGTTTTTAAAATCCGAAATGTTGTCCTACTGAAATGTATGTTCAGTAAATGCCCTCAATACTTGGTCGGGGCTCCTTTTGCATCAATTACTGCATCAATGCGGCGTGGCATGGAGGCGATCAGCCTGTGGCACTGCTGAGGTGTTATGGAAGCCCAGGTTGCTTTGATAGCAGCCTTCAGCTCGTCTGCATTGTTGGGTCTGGTGTCTCTCATCTTCCTCTTGACAATACCCCATAGATTCTCTATAATAGATTCTCTATGGGATTAAGGTCAGGTGAGTTTGCTGCCAATCAAGCACAGTGATACTGTTGTTTGTAAACCAGGTATTGGTACTTTTGGCAGTGTGGACAGGGGCCAAATCCTGCTGGAGAATGACATTTCCATCTCTAAAAAGCTTGTCAGCAGAGGGAAGCATGAAGTGCTCTAAAATCTCCTGGTAGACGGCCGCGCTGACTTTGGTCTTGATAAAACACAGTGGACCAAACACCAGCAGATGACATGGCCCCCCAAACCATCACTGATTGTGGAACTCTGGGGCCTTGTGGAGTGTGTCAATGACTGCCTTCTGGACATCTGTCAAGTCAGCAGTCTTCCCCATGATTGTGTAGCCTACTGAAACAGACTAAGGGACTTTTTTAAATGCTTAGGAAGCCTTTGCAGGTGTTTTTTGTTAATTCTTTTAATTTACTGAGATAATGACTTTTGTGTTTTCATTGGCAATCTAAGAGCTCTGATTGTGTCAGAACCACTGCACCCAGTAAACTAAGTGATACATCGTTGGATTCAGGGTCTCTTTGCCTAAATCATGCTGCTCACAGAAGAGGTGGCAAAACCCTGCTGACAGATTCCCTTTAATACTGACATATAGTGCCAAGACAATACCGTGTTCTGTTATATGGACAATATTCTCTTCTAAATGTAATGCTTTAAAGGGAGATTGCTTCCATAATACAGCATGCATTGGAGTCCCTTTTTCTCTTATGGATTTTTACTAGTTTAAAAGGAAATTAAATTAGATTAAAAGGAAACTATTACCAGAAAATGACCTTTTATTTAAATCAGGTTTTCTTCTTACATGTAATTTTTTTTCAATACCATGATCTTTATTAAAAAAACAAAATTAAATTAGTAATCTTGCAATGTTCACACTGATTTAGACAGGAAGAGTTTTCAGCAAGTTCCTTATCACAGGCAGGATTACAATGACAGGTAACACCTCTATACACAGCTGATCCATTAATCACAATAGGCGATGTCACAGCTGACCCTACTCCCTCTCCTTTCACAATGATCTTTGCACATGCTCATTAGATGCTTCAATACAAAAGATAGAATTGGGATCTGACCATTTTGGCTATGTCCATGTGTTGTTTCCTGAAACAACAGGAAGTCAAAGCCTACTAAATCCCCTGTGGCCAGTGTGAGAATTGCAGGATTTCTATTTTATTTTTTTGATACATTGTTTTATGGAAGGAAAAACACGTTGCAAAAAAAAGTTAACACAAAAACCTGATTTGAAAAATAGCTCATTCTCTGATTATAGCTTCCCTTTAATGGAGGCACACTGAGGCCTTAATGTGATAAATGAGTATAGTTTTTCTCCTACTACAACTTTGCTAATACTTAATGGCGGCAGGGTTGCCTTTGATCCTATTGGACATGGACGTGTGGTTAGATAAGTTTACCAGGGTCAGAGCCATGTCATCACTCCAAGATGGTAAGAGCTCAATAAATCTTGATAATTACAAAGCGTTGCTGTGGAAGTGATGACAGGATCACAGTGATGGGTGGGTGGCCTTATTGTCCACTTCAGCAGTTTGGCAGATTTCCCAGATATGTAGATTTGTCTTGCACGGTACAGGAGCAGGGGGCGTTGTCGTACATCCATCGTCACTGTTTTCTAGTCATCCACTTGGCGACAGTATGTTGAAACTGTACATAAAAAGTTGCTTTCAAGGTTTAAATTGTCCTAGAAGACTCGGTAAACTTTTTTTTTTTTAAGTGCGGCGAGACTTGTTTGCTAGATTCTTGAAGGTTGCCACTAGTGGATGTAATCTATAGCAGTTATTTGTCATAAGGCTACACTTTTCTACCTGACTGACAAAAGAAAAGAAAAAAGTTGCCTTCTAGTTTCTATTGATTTCTTGCCAAAAAAAAGTATCATCAAGTTCTCGGCATTGTTGTATTTGCTGCTTGTTCATTATTTCTTCATGTCCCTCACTAACACACAAAAGATAGAAAAGTACATAAAAGAGAAACTCCCGGAGTAAGAGAGAACTTCTGCTGCCGATTACTCCTCAGACGACTTCCTTGATCAAAGCCGTAGTTGTATAAAAAAAAAAAAAAATCACAAACAATACTTACCTTTATTTCCCTTGATTAGCTCAGGGGCCGGCAGCCAAAATCACACTGTAGAAAGGCTAGCAGCATAAATGTGCAATGGAGATCAAAAAGTAGTCACTCACCAGGTGGCGTTTAGGTGCTGCTTAACCCACACTATTTTATCTATTTTATTCATTTATATTCCAAGATATTCCACAGCGATCAGCAGAGATTGTTATCACTCACATTATATCTCCATTAGGGCTTACAATCTAATTCCAAGGGAACCTATTATTATGTTTTTGAGTGTGGGAGGAATCCGAAGTACCCAGAGGAAACTAACACAGACATGGGAAGAACACGCAAACTGTGAAGAAGGTTGGATTAGATCTTGCATCATCCATTTTAGATCTTCTTTCTGCAATGATTTTACACACGTGGTCAAAATTGTTGGTACCCCTCATTTAATGAAAGAAAAACCCACAATGGTCACAGAAATAACTGGAATCTGACAAAAGTAATAATAAATTAAAAATCTATGAAAATGAACAAATGAAAGTCAGACATTGCTTTTCTGCTTCCACAGAATTAAAAAAAAAAATTAAACTCATGAAGTAGGCCTGGACAGAAATGATGGTTTTCTTCTTAACTTAATATTTTGTTGAACAACCTTTTGAGGCAATCACTGCAATCAAACGATTCCAGTAACTGTCAATGAGACTTCTGTACCTCAGGTATTTTGGCCCACTCCTCATGAGCAAACTGCTCCAGTTGTCTCGTGTTTGAAGGTTGCCTTTTCCTGACGACATGTTTCAGCTCTTTCCAAAGATGCTCCATAGGATTTAGGTCAGGGCTCATAGAAGGCCACTTCAGCATAGTCCAGCATAGTCCATCTGACACTGATGTTTCTTGAGCTTGAAGATGACCTTTAATCTCTTTAGAAGTTATCATGGGCTCTTTTGTTACCATTCGTATTATCCGTCTCTTTGATTTGTCATAAATTTTCCTCCTGCGGCCATTTTCCAGGGAGGTTGGCTACAGTCCCATGGATCTTAAATTTCTGAATAATATGTGGAACTGTAGTCACAGGAACATCAAGCTGTTTGGATATGGTCTTATAACCTTTACCTTGTCTATAATTTTCTTTCTAATTTCCTGAGACAACTCTTTCCTTTGCTTCCTCTGGTCCATGTTGAGTGAGGTACACACCATGTCACCAAACAGCACACTGAGTATCTGTAGCCCTATATACAGGCCCACTAACTGATTACAAGATTGTAGACACCTGTGATGCTACTTAGTGGACACAACATGATTTAACATGTCCTTTTTGTCACATTATTTTCGGGGGTACCATCATTTCTGTCCAGGCCTATTTCATGAGTTTAATTTTTTTAAAAATTCTGTGGAAGCAGAAAAGCAATGACTGACTTTCAATTGTTCATTTTCATAGATTTTTAATTTATTATTACTTTTGTCAAGTTCTTTCTGTGACCATTGTGGGCTTTTCTTTCATTAAACGAGGGGTACCAACAATTTTGACCACGTGTATGTGTTCCAATGGCCACTCAGAATTTGACTTTTGTTAGGTTTATCTTCTGTACAGTCATGGCCAAAAGTTTTAAGACTGGGACAAATTTTGGCTTTCACAATGTTTCCTGCTCCAGTGTTTTTAGATCTTTTAGTCGGATGTTTATCTGGTTACTGAGGTACAATTATCAGCATTTCATAAGTTTTTAAACTTTCATTGACAAATACATTAAGTTTATTTATATAAAGACTCCATACTTATTGTGTTGACCCTTATTTTTCAAAACTTCTGCCCTTCGTTCTGGCAGCTGAATATCAACTTCTGGGCCAAATACTGACTAATGGCTATGCGTTCATGTCAAATCAGTGCTTGGAGTTTACCACAATTTCTGTGGTTTTGTTGGTCCATCAGAAACAATAACTGTCCGCTAGTTGTTTTCAGTCCATTCCCTGTACTGCAAAGTTATTTTCTCTGATGAAGCCCCCCTTCAGACTGTTTTGGACATCTGGAAGAATGATTGTCTGGAGAAGAAAAGGTGAGGGCTACCATGAGTCCTGTGTCATGTTAGCACTAAATGCTCCTGAGACCATTCATGTGTGGGGGCTTTTTATACAAGGGAGTGAATTAACTCATAATTTTTCCTAACAACGACTAAAGAATGGGATCTAAACATCCTCCAGAAGCAACTTCTCCCAAGGATCCAAGAACAATTTGGCTTTTCCTAGCATGATGGAGACCATATCACAAGGCAAAAGTGATAACTAAATGGCTCAGTGAATAAACATTGAAATTTTGGGTCCATTGCCATGAAATTGCCCAAATTTGACAAATCCATAAACTAAAATTTTTAACCTCAATTTCCGGTGCAATTATAGTAATTCTGTTGGATTATGGTTAGCCACGTACATGCTCTCAAACCCACCACCTTTTTCTGCCAATTTTGTAAAAAAGCATGAGTGTTTAAAAGTCACAAATTTTTGAGCAGTAGTATCATGCACCGTTTTTATGCCATAAAAGTGGCATAAGGTCCTTGATAAACTCTTCAAATAATATTTCCTATTAGTAGCATTGCCAACACAAATAAGCCCACAAAAATAAATCACTATTTATCAAGCCACTCTAAATTGGACAGCATTTTAGGAAATTTGAGCACTAAAAATTTACCTAAAATATTTTTCTCTGCCAAATTTGGAATATATTTTCTGGTAATTCATCAATGCTAAAGAATATACCCAGAGAACGAGTACGCTATCCATACCTTATTATTGTTAGGTATGCAGTAGAGGAATTGTATCTATGCAGAAAATGAGCGATGATATCTGATTCTGTTTTCTATGTGATATCAGAAGTGTTTTCTATGCCCTTTTTTTCAAAAAGTATGGTCTAAAAACTACTCACCTAGTGAGGAAGTTTGGAGACTGATCCACCACCAATCTCCAATTTTCTTCTTAGAGCAGTGATGGAATGTGACCGCTGCAGCCGATCACTGAATGCAGCAGTAACTATCACGTCCCTACTGCAGTCAGTGGTTGGCTGCATCGATTGTTTGTTAATATCATCAGAACAGGATTTGCAAAGGTGGTCTGTATATATCCCCTTCTAGTCAGTAGGACATGTGACTCTTACAATTAATCACAAGTCCGATGCATGTACTGAACACAGAAAAAAATGATGCACATTTATACTGCAGATTACGGTTTGAGACAATTTATGTATCAGATAAGTGATGACCATTTCCGAGCTTAGCTGTAGATAATATATGGTGATATCCTCTTATGTAAAGAATTAGCAAGTATGGACACCTTTGACATTGAAAAAATGATTTTTACATATGTTAATGGTTACCTTTAGTTACAATTGCACTAAGTTTCAGTCTGCAATCTTCATTCCTATATTTATTTTCAGAACTCTTGACGTAGAGTTTGCAGCATGATCCAAATTTTTAGATTTTTTTTTGCTGAAGTATTTTTCCCAGTAACATAGAAAAACTGGATTTAAGGTGTCAGGCTCACTAGGTGAGATGGATCGTCGAAGCCCAAGGTACGGTTGGCACGTGCCATGGGGACGCTATTGCAGGCAGATGAAGCATGTAAGAATCAAGTAGCAGAGGTGCTGGAAGGTGCAGTTAGACAGGAGACATCCTGAAGACTGCAGACAGATAGCAAAGGTACTAGAAACTGCAAACTGGCAGTAGAAGCACTGGAAGCCGCAGGCAGACCGGAGACGTCCAGGAGACAGCAGAAAGGTACCATAGGTACTGGAAGTCACAGGCAGACAGGAGACATCCTGGAGACCGCAAACAGGTAGCAGAGGTACTGGAAACAGAAAACAGGTAGCAGAGGCACTAGAAGCTGCAGGAGATGTCCAGGAGACTGGAGACGGGTCGTTGTGCACACTAAGAGACTTAATACCAAGACGAGATATGGGTCTTGGTAGTTAGATGATCACATTGGAGCACACAGGCAACTTGTAAAGCTCGATGTGGAGCACAAGAAAGTTTAGCAGACCGGGGCAAAGGGAGCAGAGCCCAGACTCGAGGCAGGTGTGTAACATAAGGTCTGTGTATTCAGGGCACTGTTAACTTGCCTTCTGTCCTGCACTAATTTCCTCTTCCTATACTATACATGCTTTCTCCCCTCTCTACACTATCTGTGTATACCTCCTCCCTGCTGTTATTTCTAACATTGTGAGAAGGGAATCAGTGCAGATAGCCATTTGTAACAGGAGCTTTGAACATTTTTGCAAAACAGCTATTTCCGTGGGAGCGAAATGATTGATTTTTTTTTTACTGACAACTATTTAGAAAGTTTTTCACTTTACATTTAGGAAGCAAATGATAAAATCAGTGCAAAGGTGCCAATAGCCTTTAAATGCTACAATGTGCTTAGGCTAGTCATATGCATATATGCATACAATCTGCAGTACTTTACAGGGATTTTCCCATTTTATAGAAACATAGTCATGTCATTGAACAACCCTGAACACAATAAAACAAGCCTGCTCATGCCTGGACTGTCAACTGCACTCAAGCCAGAAGACGTTTTAGCTATTGACTCGGCAGACTCTGTTATGTTGAGATACGACGTGAGGACCATCAGAATTATTAGAAAGCACCCGCAAAGGAAATTACAGCTGATAAAAATACCCAATAAAATGGAAAAGTCAGACAAAAAGAAACAGCTTAAGGTTCGGTCTGCTCTCCAGGATGTTCTTTTATGTGGGTGCACGTGATAATGTGCTTACTCAAGGCAAACAGTTTGAAAAATAATCTAGGTAATACATACGGTTAAGTCCCGAAATTGAAAATGATTCAATACTGACATTTATACCATGAACACCACTGTGAATATTGATTCAAGCCTATGGGGCTTGCATGCTCTGTCTTGTATTTTAAAGGTGGAGGCTTTGGATCCACTTGCCAAAATCAAACAATAACTAAAAACTTACAATCCCAATCAAATACCATTTCCTCTGGCATCAAAATCCATTACACTACACCTAAGCAATCGAAAATACAGGACTGCATTGTATAGTTTTATATGATCATCTATATTAAAATCAGTATAACTCTCCCCCAAAAAAAAATTTGGACATGACAGGTGGGCTCAAATAGGCAACAGTACTAAGCATACAGTATATGGTATGTACTAATGAATAAATGCACATATAACTGCAAGTATTCTGCAGATATAACAATCAGCGGCCGTGACCCCCATGGATAATCCAATTGCAAATCCAACTGAGTATAGAAATGTGATGAGACGATGCACTCCTAATGCATGTGATATCAGTATGTTATGTTTCTCTTTGTAATGAATCATTTATTGAGTGCCACGGCTTTAGAGTTACCATTTCTGGGCCATATTTATGTGGTCGTCATGTCCAATCACCAACCACTCAGTTTTGCTGTTGGCAAAACTTCCGTCAATTGTGGTGGGTGACTTGGTTGAGTTTGTTGGACACCTGTTATTTTATCTACATACGACTCCCATAAACATTAAAATAATTTCACCCGAACCTGCTGATAATGGTGGGTTTGGTAGACTATATAATGTACATGGAATCCCCAGACAATTGATTGTCTTTGGAGTGCAGATGAGTGGATTTTTTTTAATTAAAATTTGCCAACTTTGTAGAATTTTACCCAAAAATTCAATTTGTGTCAAATAAATTTGCGTGAATCTCAAAACTGAAAAGCTTGTAATTGCTTAAAAAATACATGTGGGGGAGAGGAGAGAGAGGACCCCAGTGACCATAAGAGCTTACACTACAGGACAGAGAGGACCCCACGGACCATAAGAGCTTACACTCTACAGGACAGAGAGTACCCCACGGACCATAAGAGCTTACACTCTACAGGATAGAGAGGACCCCAATGACCATAAGAGCTTACACTCTACAGGAGAGAAAGGACTCCGCTGACCATAAGAGCTTACACTCTACAGGACAGAGAGGACCCCACGGACCATAAGAGCTTACACTCTACAGGACAGAGAGTACCCCACGGACCATAAGACCTTACACTCTACAGGATAGAGAGGACCCCAATGACCATAAGAGCTTACACTCTACAGGAGAGAAAGGACTCCGCTGACCATAAGAGCTTACACTCTACAAGGCAGATAGGACCCCACTGACCATAAGAGCTTAGACTTTACAGGTGAGAGAGGACCCCACTGACCATTGGAGCTTACAGTCTACCGGAGAGAGAGAGGACCCCTCTTACCATAAGAGCTTACTATCTACAGGAGAGAGAGGACCCCACTGACCATAAGAGCTTACACTCTACAGGTGAGAGAGGACCCCACTGACCATTGGAGCTTACAGTCTACCGGAGAGAGAGAGGACCCCTCTGACCATAAGAGCTTACTATCTACAGGAGAGAGAGGACCCCGCTGACCATAAGAGCTTACTCTCTACAGGAGAGAGAGGACCCCACTGACCATAAGAGCTTACACTCTACAGGAGAGATAGGACCCCGCTGATCATAAGAGCTTACACTCTACAGGAGAGAGAGGACCCCACTTACCATTGGAGCTTACAGTCTACCGGAGAGAGAGAGGACCCCTCTGACCATAAGAGCTTACTATCTACAGGAGAGAGAGGACCCCGCTGACCATAAGAGCTTACACTCTACGGGAGAGAGAGGACCCCACTGACCATAAGAGCTTACACTCTACAAGAGAGAGAGGACTCCACTGATCATAAGAGATTAAACTCTACAGGAGAGAGAGGACCCCACTGACTATAAGAGCTTAGACTCTACAGGTGAGAGAGGACCCTGCTGACCATAAGAGCTTACACTCTACAGGCCAGAGAGAAAGACATAGAGGACCTCACTGACCATAAGAGTTTAGGCTTTACAAGCGAGAGAGAAAGAGGGAGGATTCCGCTGACCATAAGAGCTTACACTCTACAGGAGAGAGAGGACCCCTCTGACCATAAGAGCTTACTATCTACAGGAGAGAGATGACCCCGCTGACCATAAGAGCTTACACTCTACAGGAGAGAGAGGACCCCACTGACCATAAGAGCTTACACTCTACAGGAGAGATAGGACCCCACTGACCATTGGAGCTTACAGTCTACAGGAGATAGAGAGGACCCCTCTGACCATAAGAGCTTACACTCTACAGGAGAGAGAGGACCCGACTGACCATAAGAGCTTACACTCTACAAGAGAGAGAGGACTCCGCTGATCATAAGAGATTAAACTCTACAGGAGAGAGAGGACCCCACTGACTATAAGAGCTTAGACTCTACAGGTGAGAGAGGACCCTGCTGACCATAAGAGCTTACACTCTACAGGCCAGAGAGAAAGACATAGAGGACCTCACTGACCATAAGAGTTTAGGCTTTACAAGCGAGAGAGAAAGAGGGAGGATTCCGCTGACCATAAAAGCTTACACTCTACAGGAGAGAGAGGACCCCTCTGACCATAAGAGCTTACTATCTACAGGAGAGAGAAGACCCCGTTGACCTTAAGAGCTTACACTCTACAGGAGAGAGAGGACCCCACTGACTATAAGAGCTTACACTCTACAGGAGAGAGAGGACTCCGCTGATCATAAGAGATTAAACTCTACAGGAGAGAGAGGATCCCACTGACTATAAGAGCTTAGACGCTACAGGTGAGAGATGACCCCACTGACCATAAGAGCTTACACTCTACAGGATTGAGAGGACTCCGCTGATCATAAGAGATTAAACTCTACAGGAGAGAGAGGACCCCACTGACTATAACAGCTTAGACTCTACAGGTGAGAGAGGACCCTGATGACCATAAGAGCTTACACTCTACAGGCCAGAGAGAAAGAGAGAGAAGACCTCACTGACCATAAGAGTTTAGGCTTTACAAGCGAGAGAGAAAGAGGGAGAGGACTCCGCTGACCATAAAAGCTTACACTCTACAGGAGAGAGAGGGCTCCGCTGACCATAAGAGCTTACACTCTACAGGAGGGAGAGGACTCCGCTGACCATAAAAGCTTACACTCTACAGGAGAGAGAGGACCTCTCTGACCATAAGAGCTTACTATCTACAGGAGAGAGATGACCCCGCTGACCATAAGAGCTTACACTCTACAGGAGAGAGAGGACCCCACTGACCATAAGAGCTTACACTCTACAGGAGAGAGAGGACTCCGCTGATCATAAGAGATTAATCTCTACAGGAGAGAGAGGACCCCACTGACTATTAGAGCTTAGACGCTACAGGTGAGAGAGGACCCTGATGACCATAAGAGCTTACACTCTACAGGCCAGAGAGAAAGAAAGAGAAGGCCTCACTGACCCTAAGAGTTTAGGCTTTACAAGCGAGAGAGAAAGAGGGAGAGGACTCCGCTGACCATAAAAGCTTACACTCTACAGGAGAGAGAGGGCTCCGCTGACCATAAGAGCTTACACTCTACAGGAGGGAGAGGACTCCGCTGACCATAAAAGCTTACGCTCTACAGGACAGAGAGTACCCCACGGAACATAAGAGCTTACACTCTACAGGATAGAGAGGACCCCAATGACCATAAGAGCTTACACTCTACAGGAGAGAACGGACTCCGCTGACCATAAGAGCTTACACTCTAAAAGGCAGATAGGACCCCACTGACCATAAGAGCTTGGACTCTACAGGTGAGACAGGACCCCACTGACCATTGGAGCTTACAGTCTACCGGAGAGAGAGAGAGGACCCCTCTGACCATAAGAGCTTACTATCTACAGGAGAGAGAGGACCCCGCTGACCATAAGACCTTGCTCTCTACAGGAGAGAGAGGACCCCACTGACCATAAGAGCTTACACTCTACAGGTGAGAGAGGACCCCACTGACCATTGGAGCTTAAAGTCTACCGGAGAGAGAGAGGACCCCTCTGACCATAAGAGCTTACTCTCTACAGGAGAGAGAGGACCCCACTGACCATAAGAGCTTACACTCTACAGGAGAGATAGGACCCCGCTAATCATAAGAGCTTACACTCTACAGGAGAGAGAGGACCCCACTGACCATAGGAGCTTACAGTCTACAGGAGAGAGAGAGGACCCCTCTGACCATAAGAGCTTACTATCTACAGGAGAGAGAGGACCCCACTGACCATAAGAGCTTACACTCTACAGGAGAGAGAGGACTCCGCTGATCATAAGAGATTAAACTCTACAGGAGACAGAGGACCCCACTGACTATAAGAGCTTAGACGCTACAGGTGAGAGAGGACCCCACTGACCATAAGAGCTTACACTCTACAGGAGAGAGAGGACTCCGCTGATCATAAGAGATTAAACTCTAAAGGAGAGAGAGGACCCCACTGACTATGAGAGCTTAGACTCTACAGGTGAGAGAGGACCCTGATGACCATAAGAGCTTACACTCTACAGGCCAAAGAGAGAGAAAGAGAAGACTTCACTGACCATAAGAGTTTAGGCTTTACAAGCGAGAGAGAAGGAGGGAGGACTCCGTTGACCATAAGAGCTTACACTCTACAGGAGAGAGAGGACCCCTCTGACCATAAGAGCATACTTTCTACAGGAGAGAGAGGACCCCACTGACCATAAGAGCTTACACTCTACAGGAGAGAGAGGACCCCACTGACCATTAGAGCTTACAATGTACAGGAGAGAGAGTACCCCGCTGACCATAAGAGCTTACAATCTACAGGAGAAAGAGGAGTCTACTGACCATTAGAGCTTACACTCTACAGGAGAGAGAGGACTCCGCTGACCATAAGAGCTTACACTCTACAGGAGGGAGAGGACCCTGCTGACTATAAGAGCTTACACTATACAGGAGAAAGAGGACACCACTGACTACATAAGAGCTTACACTCCACAGAAGAGAGAGGACCCCGCTGACCAAAAGAGCTTACACTCTACAGGAGAAAGTGGACCCCTCTGACCAAAAGAGCTTAAACTCTACAGGAGAAAGAGGACCCCGCTGACCATTAGAGCTTACACTCTACAGGAGAAAGAGAACCCCAATGACCATGAGAGCTTACAATCTACAGGAGAGAGAGGACCCTGCTGACCATAAGAGCTTACAATCTACTGGAGAGAGATGACCCCGCTGACCATTAGTGCATACAATCTACAGGAGAGAAAGGACCCCACTGACCATTAGAGCTTACAATCTACAGGAGAGAGAGGACCCCGCTGACCATAAGAGCTTACACTCTACAGGAGAGAAAGGATTCTGCTGACCATAAGAGCTTACACTCTACAGGAGAGAGAAAACCCTACTGACCATTAGAGCTTACACTCTACAGGAGAGAGAGGACCCCTCTGACCATAAGAGCTTACTGTCAACAGGAGACAGAGGACCCCGCTGACCATAAGAGCTTACACTCTACAGGAGAGAGAGGACCCCACTGATCATAAGAGCTTACACTCTACAGGAGAGAGAGGGCTCCGCTGACCATAAAAGCTTATACTCTACAGAAGAGAGAGGACCCCACTGACCATAAGAGCTTACATTCTACAGGAGGGACAGGACTCCGCTGACCATAAAAGCTTACATTCTACAGGAGAGAGAGGGCCCCGCTGACCATAAGAGCTTACTCTCTACAGGACAGAGAGGACCGCACGGACCATAAGAGCTTACACTTTGCAGGACAGAGAGGACCCCACGGACCATAAGAGCTTACACTCTACAGGATAGAGAGGACCCCACTGACCATAAGAGCTTACACTCTACAGGAGAGAAAGGACTCCGCTGACCATAAGAGCTTACACTCTACAAGACAGATAGGACCCCACTGACCATAAGAGCTTAGACTCTACAGGTGAGAGAGGACCCCACTGACCATTGGAGCTTACAGTCTACCGGAGAGAAAGAGGACCCCTCTGTCCATAAGAGCTTACTATCTACAGGAGAGAGAGGACCCTGCTGACCATAAGAGCTTACTGTCTACAGGAGAGAGAAGACCCCACTGACCATAAGACCTTACACTCTACAGGTGAGAGAGAACCCCACTGACCATTGGAGCTTACAGTCTACCGGAGAGAGAGAGGACCCCTCTGACCATAAGAGCTTACAATCTACAGGAGAGAGAGGACCCCACTGACCATAAGAGCTTACTCTCTACAGGAGAGAGAGGACCCCACTGACCATAAGAGCTTACACTCTACAGGAGAGATAGGACCCCGCTGATCATAAGAGCTTACACTCTACAGGAGAGAGAGGACCCCACTAACCATTGGAGCTTACAGTCTACAGGAGATAGAGAGGACCCCACTGACCATTAGAGCTTACAATCTACAGGAGAGAGAGGACCCTGCTGACCATAAAAGCTTATACTCTACAGGAGAGAGAGGACCCCACTGACCATGAGAGCTTACACTCTACAGGAGAGAGAGGACCCTGCTGACCATAAGAGCTTACACTCTACAGGAGAGAGAGGACCCCACTGACCATAAGAGCTTACACTTTGCAGGACAGAGAGGACCCCACGGACCATAAGAGCTTACACTCTACAGGATAGAGAGGACCCCACTGACCATAAGAGCTTACACTCTACAGGAGAGAAAGGACTCCGCTGACCATAAGAGCTTACACTCTACAAGACAGATAGGACCCCACTGACCATAAGAGCTTAGACTCTACAGGTGAGAGAGGACCCCACTGACCATTGGAGCTTACAGTCTACCGGAGAGAAAGAGGACCCCTCTGTCCATAAGAGCTTACTATCTACAGGAGAGAGAGGACCCTGCTGACCATAAGAGCTTACTGTCTACAGGAGAGAGAAGACCCCACTGACCATAAGACCTTACACTCTACAGGTGAGAGAGAACCCCACTGACCATTGGAGCTTACAGTCTACCGGAGAGAGAGAGGACCCCTCTGACCATAAGAGCTTACAATCTACAGGAGAGAGAGGACCCGACTGACCATAAGAGCTTACTCTCTACAGGAGAGAGAGGACCCCACTGACCATAAGAGCTTACACTCTACAGGAGAGATAGGACCCCGCTGATCATAAGAGCTTACACTCTACAGGAGAGAGAGGACCCCACTAACCATTGGAGCTTACAGTCTACAGGAGATAGAGAGGACCCCACTGACCATTAGAGCTTACAATCTACAGGAGAGAGAGGACCCTGCTGACCATAAAAGCTTATACTCTACAGGAGAGAGAGGACCCCACTGACCATGAGAGCTTACACTCTACAGGAGAGAGAGGACCCTGCTGACCATAAGAGCTTACACTCTACAGGAGAGAGAGGACCCCACTGACCATAAGAGCTTACAATCTACAGGAGAGAGAGGACTCCGCTGATCATAAGAGATTAAACTCTACAGGAGACAGAGGACCCCACTGACAAAAAGAGCTTAGAATCTACAGGTGAGAGAGGACCCCACTGACCATAAGAGCTTACACTCTACAGTAGAGCGAGGACTCCGCTGATCATAAGAGATTAAACTCTACAGGAGAGAGAGGACCCCATTGACTATAAGAGCTTAGACTCTAAAGGTGAGAGAGGACCCTGCTGACCATAAGAACTTACACTCTACAGGAGAGAGAGAAAGAAAGAGAGGACCTCACTGACCATAAGAGTTTAGGCTTTACAAGCAAGAGAGAAAGAGGGAGGACTCCGCTGACCATAAAAGCTTACACTCTACAGGAGAGAGAGGACCCCTCTGACCATAAGAGCTTACTATCTACAGGAGAGAGAGGACCCCGCTGACCATAAGAGCTTACACTCTACAGGAGAGAGAGAACCCCACTGACCATTAGAGCTTACAATCTACAGGAGAGAGAGGACCCTGCTGACCATAAGAGCTTACAATGTACAGGAGAGAGAGGAGTCTACTGACTATTAGAGCTTACACTCTACAGGAGAGAGAGGACTCCGCTGACCATAAGAGCTTACACTGTATAGGAGAGAGAGGACCCTGCTAACTATAAGAGCTTACACTATTCAGGAGAAAGAGGACACCACTGACTACATAAGAGCTTTCACTCCACAGAAGAGAGAGGACCCTGCTGACCAAAAGAGCTTACACTCTACAGGAGAAAGAGGACCCCGCTGACCATTAGAGCTTACACTCTACAGGAGAAAGAGAACCCCAATGACCATTGTAGCTTACAATCTACAGAATAGAGAGGACCCTGCTGACCATAAGAGCTTACAATCTACTGGAGAGAGATGATCCCGCTGACCATTAGTGCATACAATCTACAGGAGCGAGAGGACCCCACTGACCAATAGAGCTTACAATCTACAGGAGAGAGAGGACCCCACTGACCATTAGAGCTTACAATCTACAGGAGAGAGAGGACCCTGCTAACCATAAGAGCTTACAATGTACAGGAGAGAGAGGAGTCTACTGACCATTAGAGCTTACACTCTACAGGTGAGAGAGGACCCCACTGACCATTGGAGCTTACAGTCTACCGGAGAGAGAGAGGACCCCTCTGACCATAAGAGCTTACTATCTACAGGAGAGAGAGGACCCCGCTGACCATAAGACCTTGCTCTCTACAGGAGAGAGAGGACCCCACTGACCATAAGAGCTTACACTCTACAGGTGAGAGAGGACCCCACTGACCATTGGAGCTTAAAGTCTACCGGAGAGAGAGAGGACCCCTCTGACCATAAGAGCTTACTCTCTACAGGAGAGAGAGGACCCCACTGACCATAAGAGCTTACACTCTACAGGAGAGATAGGACCTCGCTAATCATAAGAGCTTACACTCTACAGGAGAGAGAGGACCCCACTGACCATAGGAGCTTACAGTCTACAGGAGAGAGAGAGGACCCCTCTGACCATAAGAGCTTACTATCTACAAGAGAGAGAGGACCCCGCTGACCATAAGAGCTTACACTCTACAGAAGGGAGAGGACCCCACTGACCATAAGAGCTTACACTCTACAGGAGAGAGAGGACTCCGCTGATCATAAGAGATTAAACTCTACAGGAGAGAGAGGACCCCACTGACTATAAGAGCTTAGACGCTACAGGTGAGAGAGGACCCCACTGACCATAAGAGCTTACACTCTACAGGCGAGAGAGGACTCCGCTGACCATAAGAGTTTAAACTCTAAAGGAGAGAGAGGACCCCACTGACTATAAGAGCTTAGACTCTACAGGTGAGAGAGGACCCTGATGACCATAAGAGCTTACACTCTACAGGCCAAAGAGAGAGAAAGAGAAGACTTCACTGACCTTAAGAGTTTAGGCTTTACAAGCGAGAGAGAAGGAGGGAGGACTCCGTTGACCATAAGAGCTTACACTCTACAGGAGAGAGAGGACCCCTCTGACCATAAGAGCATACTTTCTACAGGAGAGAGAGGACCCCACTGACCATAAGAGCTTACACTCTACAGGAGAGAGAGGACCCCACTGACCATAAGAGCTTACACTCTACAGGAGAGAGAGGACCCCACTGACCATTAGAGCTTTCAATGTACAGGAGAGAGAGTACCCCGCTGACCATAAGAGCTTACAATATACAGGAGAAAGAGGAGTCTACTGACCATTAGAGCTTACACTCTACAGGAGAGAGAGGACTCCGCTGACCATAAGAGCTTACACTCTACAGGAGGGAGAGGACCCTGCTGACTATAAGAGCTTACACTATACAGGAGAAAGAGGACACCACTGACTACATAAGAGCTTACAATTCACAGAAGAGAGAGGACCCCGCTGACCAAAAGAGCTTACACTCTACAGGAGAAAGTGGACCCCTCTGACCAAAAGAGCTTACACTCTACAGGAGAAAGAGGACCCCGCTGACCATTAGAGCTTACACTCTACAGGAGAAAGAGAACCCCAATGACCATGAGAGCTTACAATCTACAGGAGAGAGAGGACCCTGCTGACCATAAGAGCTTACAATCTACTGGAGAGAGATGACCCCGCTGACCATTAGTGCATACAATCTACAGAAGAGAGAGGACCCCACTGACCATTAGAGCTTACAATCTACAGGAGAGAGAGGACCCCGCTGACCATAAGAGCTTACACTCTACAGGAGAGAAAGGACTCTGCTGACCATAAGAGCTTACACTCTACAGCAGAGAGAAAACCCTACTGACCATTAGAGCTTACACTCTACAGGAGAGAGAGGACCCCTCTGACCATAAGAGCTTACTGTCAACAGGAGACAGAGGACCCCGCTGACCATAAGAGCTTACACTCTACAGGAGAGAGAGGACCGCACTGATCGTAAGAGCTTACACTCTACAGGAGAGAGAGGGCTCCGCTGACCATAAAAGCTTATACTCTACAGAAGAGAGAGGACCCCACTGACCATAAGAGCTTACATTCTACAGGAGGGACAGGACTCCGCTGACCATAAAAGCTTACACTCTACAGGAGAGAGAGGGCTCCGCTGACCATAAGAGCTTACTCTCTACAGGACAGAGAGGGCCCCACGGACCATAAGAGCTTACACTTTGCAGGACAGAGAGGACCCCACGGACCATAAGAGCTTACACTCTACAGGATAGAGAGGACCCCACTGACCATAAGAGCTTACACTCTACAGGAGAGAAAGGACTCCGCTGACCATAAGAGCTTACACTCTACAAGACAGATAGGACCTCACTGACCATAAGACCTTACACTCTACAGGTGAGAGAGAACCCCACTGACCATTGGAGCTTACAGTCTACCGGAGAGAAAGAGGACCCCTCTGACCATAAGAGCTTACAATCTACAGGAGAGAGAGGACCCCACTGACCATAAGAGCTTACTCTCTACAGGAGAGAGAGGACCCCACTGACCATAAGAGCTTACACTCTACAGGAGAGAGAGGACCCCACTGACCATGAGAGCTTACACTCTACAGGAGAGAGAGGACCCTGCTGACCATAAGAGCTTACACTCTACAGGAGAGAGAGGACCCCACTGACCATAAGAGCTTACACTTTACAGGAGAGAGAGGACTCCGCTGATCATAAGAGATTAAACTCTACAGGAGACAGAGGACCCCACTGACAAAAAGAGCTTAGACTCTACAGGTGAGAGAGGACCCCACTGACCATAAGAGCTTACACTCTACAGTAGAGAGAGGACTCCGCTGATCATAAGAGATTAAACTCTACAGGAGAGAGAGGACCCCATTAACTATAAGAGCTTAGACTCTAAAGGTGAGAGAGGACCCTGCTGACCATAAGAGCTTACACTCTACAGGAGAGAGAGAAAGAAAGAGAGGACCTCACTGACCATAAGAGTTTAGGCTTTACAAGCAAGAGAGAAAGAGGGAGGACTCCGCTGACCATAAAAGCTTACACTCTACAGGAGAGAGAGGACCCCTCTGACTATAAGAGCTTACTATCTACAGGAGAGAGAGGACCCCGCTGACCATAAGAGCTTACACTCTACAGGAGAGAGAGGACCCCACTGACCATTAGAGCTTACAATCTACAGGAGAGAGAGGACCCTGCTGACCATAAGAGCTTACAATGTACAGGAGAGAGAGGAGTCTACTGACTATTAGAGCTTACACTCTACAGGAGAGAGAGGACTCCGCTGACCATAAGAGCTTACACTGTATAGGAGAGAGAGGACCCTGCTAACTAGAAGAGCTTACACTATTCGGGAGAAAGAGGACACCACTGACTACATAAGAGCTTTCACTCCACAGAAGAAAGAGGACCCTGCTGACCAAAAGAGCTTACACTCTACAGGAGAAAGAGGACCCCGCTGACCATTAGAGCTTACACTCTACAGGAGAAAGAGAACCCCAATGACCATTAGAGCTTACAATCTACAGAAGAGAGAGGACCCTGCTGACCATAAGAGCTTACAATCTACTGGAGAGAGATGACCCCGCTGACCATTAGTGCATACAATCTACAGGAGCGAGAGGACCCCACTGACCATTAGAGCTTACAATCTACAGGAGAGCGAGGACCCCGTTGACAATAAGAGCTTACACTCTACAGGAGAGAAAGGACTCTGCTGACCATAAGAGCTTACACTCTACAGGAGAGAGAAAACCCTACTGACCATTAGAGCTTACTCTCTACAGGAGAGAGAGGACCCCACTGACCATTAGAGCTTACAATCTACAGGACAGAGAGGACCCTGCTGACCATAAGAGCTTACAATGTACAGGAGAGAGAGGAGTCTACTGACCATTAGAGCTTACACTCTACAGGAGAGAAAGGACTCTGCTGACCATAAGAGCTTACACTCTACAGGAGAGAGAAAACCCTACTGACCATTAGAGCTTACCCTCTACAGGAGAGAGAGGACTTTGCTGACCATAAGAGCTTACTGTCTACAGGAGAGAGAGGACCCCGCTGACCATAAGAGCTTACACTCTACAGGAGAGAGAGGACCCCACTGATCATAAGAACTTACACTCTACCGGAGAGAGAGGACTCTGTTGACCATGAGAGCTTACACTCTACAGGAGAGAGAGGACCCCACTGACCATTAGAGCTTACAATCTACAGGAGAGAGAGGACCCCGCTGACCATAAGAGCTTACAATCTACAGGAGAGAGTGGACCCCGCTGACCATTAGAGCTTACACTCTACAGGAGGAGAGGACACCGCGGACCATAAGAGCTTACACTCTACAGGAGGGAAAGGACTCCGCTGACCATAAGAGCTTACACTCTACAGGACAGATAGGACCCCACTGACCATAAGAGTTTAGACTCTTCAGATGAGAGAGGACCCCGCTGACCATAAGAGCTTACATTCTACAGGAGAGAGAGGACCCCACTGACCATAAGAGTTTACATTCTACATAAGAGAGAATGGACCATGCTGACCATAAGAGCTTACACCCTACAGGCCAGAGAGAAATAAAGAGAGCACCTCACTGACCATAAGAGCTTAGGCTCTACAGGCGAGAGAGAAAGAGAGAGGGCTCCGCTGACCAGAAGAGCTTACACTCTACAGGAGAGAGAGGGCCCTGCTGACTATAAGAGCTTACACTCTACAAGAGAGAGAGGACCGCGCTGACTATAAGAGCTTACACTCTACAGAAGAGAGAGGACCCCGCTGACCATAAGAGCTTACACTCTACAGGAGAGAGAGGACCCCGCTGTCCATAAGAGCTTACAATCTGCAGAAGAGAGAGGACCACGCTGACCATAAGAGCTTACACTGTACAGGAGAGAGAGGACCCCACTGACCAAAAGAGCTTACACTCTACAGGAGACGGAGGACTCTGCTGACCATTAGAGCTTACACTCTACAGGAGAGAGACGACCCCTCTGACCATAAGAGCTTACACTCTACAGGAGAGAGAGGACCCCACTGACCAAAAGAGCTTACACTCTACAGGAGAGAGAGGACCCCGCTGACCATAAGAGCTTACACTCTACAGGAGAGAGAGGACTCTGCTGACCATAAGAGCTTACAATCTACTGGAGAGAGATGACCCCGCTGACCATTAGTGCATGCAATCTACAGGAGCGAGAGGACCCCACTGACCATTAGAGCTTACAATCTACATGAGAGAGAGGACCCCACTGACCATTAGAGCTTACAATCTACAGGATAGAGAGGACCTGCTAACCATAAGAGCTTACAATGTACAGGAGAGAGAGGAGTCTACTGACCATTAGAGCTTACACTCTACAGGAGAGAAAGGACTCTGCTGACCATAAGAGCTTACACTCTACAGGAGAGAGAAAACCCTACTGACCATTAGAGCTTACACTCTACAGGAGAGAGAGGACTTTGCTGACCATAAGAGCTTACTGTCTACAGGAGAGAGAGGACCCCGCTGACCATAAAAGCTTACACTCTACAGGAGATAGAGGACCCCACTGATCATAAGAACTTACACTCTACAGGAGAGAGAGGACTCTGTTGACCATGAGAGCTTACACTCTACAGGAGAGAGAGGACCCCACTGACCATTAGAGCTTACAATCTACAGGAGAGAGAGGACCCCGCTGACCATAAGAGCTTACAATCTACAGGAGAGAGAGGACCCCGCTGACCATAAGAGTTTAGACTCTACAGGACAGATAGGACCCCACTGACCATAAGAGTTTAGACTCTACAGATGAGAGAGGACCCCGCTGACCATAAGAGCTTACATTCTACAGGAGAGAGAGAACCCCACTGACCATAAGAGTTTACATTCTACATAAGAGAGAAAGGACACCGCTGACCATAAGAGCTTACATTCTACAGGAGAGAGAGGACCCCACTGACCATAAGAGCTTACAATCTACAGATGAGAGAGGACCCTGCTGACCATAAGAGCTTACACCCTACCGGCCAGACAGAAATAAAGAGAGCACCTCACTGACCATAAGAGCTTAGGCTTTACAGGCAAGAGAGAAAGAGAGAGGGCTCCGCTGACCAGAAGAGCTTACACTCTACAGGAGAGAGAGGGCCCTGCTGACTATAAGAGCTTACACTATACAGGAGAAAGAGGACCCCACTGACTATAAGAGCTTACACTCTACAAGAGAGAGAGGACCCCCATGACTATAAGAGCTTACACTCTACAGAAGAGAGAGGACCCCGCTGACCATAAGAGCTTACACTCTACAGGAGAGACAGGACCCCGCTGACCATAAGAGCTTACAATCTGCAGAAGAGATAGGACCACGCTGACCATAAGAGCTTACACTGTACAGGAGAGAGAGGACCCCACTGACCAAAAGAGCTTACACTTTACAGGAGATAGAGGACTCTGCTGACCATTAGAGCTTACACTCTACAGGAGAGAGAGGACCCCTCTGACCATAAGAGCTTACACTCTACAGGAGAGAGAGGACCCCACTGACCAAAAGAGCTTACACTCTACAGGAGAGAGAGGACCCCGCTGACCGTAAGAGCTTACACTCTACAGGAGAGAGAGGACTCCGCTGACCATTAGAGCTTACAATCTACAGGAGAGAGAGGACCCTGAAGACCATAAGAGCTTACACTCTACAGGAGACAGAGGACCCCGCTGACCATAAGAGATTACACTCTACAGGAGAAAGAGGACCCTGCTGACCTTAAGAGCTTACACTCTATAGGAGAGAGAGAACCCCACTGACCATAAGAGCTTTCACTCTATAGAAGAGAGAGGACCTCGCTGACTGTAAGAGCTTACACTCTACAGGAGAGAGAGGACCCCACTGGCCAAAAGAGCTTACACTCTACAGGAGAGAGAGAGGAGTCCACTTACCATTAGAGCTTACAATCTACAGGAGAGAGAGGACCCTGCTGACCATAAGAGCTTACAATCTACAAGAAAAAGAGGACCCTGCTGACCATAAAAGATTACACTCTATAGGAAAAAGAGGACCCCACTGACCATAAGAGCTTACAATCTACAAGAGACAGAGGACTCCGCTGACCATAAGAGCTAATATCTACAGGAGAGAGAGGACCCCACTGACCATTAGAGCTTACACTCTACAGGAGAAAGAGGACCCCACTGACCATTAGAGCTTACAATCTACAGGAGAGAGAGGACCCCGCTGACCATAAGAGCTTACAATCTACAGGAGAGAGTGGACCCCGCTGACCATTAGAGCTTACACTCTACAGGAGGAGAGGACACCGCGGACCATAAGAGCTTACACTCTACAGGAGGGAAAGGACTCCGCTGACCATAAGAGCTTACACTCTACAGGACAGATAGGACCCCACTGACCATAAGAGTTTAGACTCTTCAGATGAGAGAGGACCCCGCTGACCATAAGAGCTTACATTCTACAGGAGAGAGAGGACCCCACTGACCATAAGAGTTTACATTCTACATAAGAGAGAATGGACCATGCTGACCATAAGAGCTTACACCCTACAGGCCAGAGAGAAATAAAGAGAGCACCTCACTGACCATAAGAGCTTAGGCTCTACAGGCGAGAGAGAAAGAGAGAGGGCTCCGCTGACCAGAAGAGCTTACACTCTACAGGAGAGAGAGGGCCCTGCTGACTATAAGAGCTTACACTCTACAAGAGAGAGAGGACCGCGCTGACTATAAGAGCTTACACTCTACAGAAGAGAGAGGACCCCGCTGACCATAAGAGCTTACACTCTACAGGAGAGAGAGGACCCCGCTGTCCATAAGAGCTTACAATCTGCAGAAGAGAGAGGACCACGCTGACCATAAGAGCTTACACTGTACAGGAGAGAGAGGACCCCACTGACCAAAAGAGCTTACACTCTACAGGAGACGGAGGACTCTGCTGACCATTAGAGCTTACACTCTACAGGAGAGAGATGACCCCTCTGACCATAAGAGCTTACACTCTACAGGAGAGAGAGGACCCCACTGACCAAAAGAGCTTACACTCTACAGGAGAGAGAGGACCCCGCTGACCGTAAGAGCTTACACTCTACAGGAGAGAGAGGACTCTGCTGACCATAAGAGCTTACAA
The DNA here is from genome assembly GCF_046119375.1 of Phyllobates terribilis. Classification (NCBI taxonomy): domain Eukaryota; kingdom Metazoa; phylum Chordata; class Amphibia; order Anura; family Dendrobatidae; genus Phyllobates; species Phyllobates terribilis. The sequence continues at coordinate 297,381,606 of NW_027362768.1, forward strand.
TCTACTGGAGAGAGATGACCCTGCTGACCATTAGTGCATGCAATCTACAGGAGCGAGAGGACCCTACTGACCATTAGAGCTTACAATCTACATGAGAGAGAGGACCCCACTGACCATTAGAGCTTACAATCTACAGGAGAGAGAGGACCTGCTAACCATAAGAGCTTACAATGTACAGGAGAGAGAGGAGTCTACTGACCATTAGAGCTTACACTCTACAGGAGAGAAAGGACTCTGCTGACCATAAGAGCTTACACTCTACAGGAGAGAGAAAACCCTACTGACCATTAGAGCTTACACTCTACAGGAGAGAGAGGACTTTGCTGACCATAAGAGCTTACTGTTTACAGGAGAGAGAGGACCCCGCTGACCATAAAAGCTTACACTCTACAGGAGATAGAGGACCCCACTGATCATAAGAACTTACACTCTACAGGAGAGAGAGGACTCTGTTGACCATGAGAGCTTACACTCTACAGGAGAGAGAGGACCCCACTGACCATTAGAGCTTACAATCTACAGGAGAGAGAGGACCCCGCTGACCATAAGAGCTTACAATCTACAGGAGAGAGAGGACCCCGCTGACCATAAGAGTTTAGACTCTACAGGACAGATAGGACCCCACTGACCATAAGAGTTTAGACTCTACAGATGAGAGAGGACCCCGCTGACCATAAGAGCTTACATTCTACAGGAGAGAGAGAACCCCACTGACCATAAGAGTTTACATTCTACATAAGAGAGAAAGGACACCGCTGACCATAAGAGCTTACATTCTACAGGAGAGAGAGGACCCCACTGACCATAAGAGCTTACAATCTACAGATGAGAGAGGACCCTGCTGACCATAAGAGCTTACACCCTACAGGCCAGACAGAAATAAAGAGAGCACCTCACTGACCATAAGAGCTTAGGCTTTACAGGCAAGAGAGAAAGAGAGAGGGCTCCGCTGACCAGAAGAGCTTACACTCTACAGGAGAGAGAGGGCCCTGCTGACTATAAGAGCTTACACTATACAGGAGAAAGAGGACCCCACTGACTATAAGAGCTTACACTCTACAAGAGAGAGAGGACCCCCATGACTATAAGAGCTTACACTCTACAGAAGAGAGAGGACCCCGCTGACCATAAGAGCTTACACTCTACAGGAGAGACAGGACCCCGCTGACCATAAGAGCTTACAATCTGCAGAAGAGATAGGACCACGCTGACCATAAGAGCTTACACTGTACAGGAGAGAGAGGACCCCACTAACCAAAAGAGCTTACACTTTACAGGAGATAGAGGACTCTGCTGACCATTAGAGCTTACACTCTACAGGAGAGAGAGGACCCCTCTGACCATAAGAGCTTACACTCTACAGGAGAGAGAGGACCCCACTGACCAAAAGAGCTTACACTCTACAGGAGAGAGAGGACCCCGCTGACCGTAAGAGCTTACACTCTACAGGAGAGAGAGGACTCCGCTGACCATTAGAGCTTACAATCTACAGGAGAGAGAGGACCCTGAAGACCATAAGAGCTTACACTCTACAGGAGACAGAGGACCCCGCTGACCATAAGAGATTACACTCTACAGGAGAAAGAGGACCCTGCTGACCTTAAGAGCTTACACTCTATAGGAGAGAGAGAACCCCACTGACCATAAGAGCTTTCACTCTATAGAAGAGAGAGGACCTCGCTGACTGTAAGAGCTTACACTCTACAGGAGAGAGAGGACCCCACTGGCCAAAAGAGCTTACACTCTACAGGAGAGAGAGAGGAGTCCACTTACCATTAGAGCTTACAATCTACAGGAGAGAGAGGACCCTGCTGACCATAAGAGCTTACAATCTACAAGAAAAAGAGGACCCTGCTGACCATAAAAGATTACACTCTATAGGAAAAAGAGGACCCCACTGACCATAAGAGCTTACAATCTACAAGAGACAGAGGACTCCGCTGACCATAAGAGCTAATATCTACAGGAGAGAGAGGACCCCACTGACCATTAGAGCTTACACTCTACAGGAGAAAGAGGACCCCACTGGCCAAAAGAGCTTACACTCTATAGAAGAGAGAGGACCCCGCTGACCATAAGAGCTTACACTCTACAGGAGAGAGAGGACCCCACTGGCCAAAAGAGCTTACACTCTACAGGAGAGAGAGAGGATTCCGCTGACCATTAGAGCTTACAATCTACAGGAGACAGAAGACCCTGCTGACCATAAGAGCTTACAATCTACAGGAAAAAGAGGACCCTGCTGACCATAAAAGATTACACTCTACAGGAAAAAGAGGACCCCACTGACCATAGGAGCTTACACTCTACAGGAGAGAAAGGACTCCGCTGACCATTAGAGCTAATAATCTACAGGAGAGAGAGGACCCCACTCACCATTAGAGCTTACAATCTACAGGAAAGAGAGGACCCTGCTGACTATAAGAGCTTAAACTATACAGGAGAAAGAGGACCGCACTGACTATAAGAGCTTACACTCTACAAGAGAGAGAGGACCCCACTGACCATAAGAGTTTACATTCTACAGGAGAGAGAGGACCCCACTGACCATAAGAGTTTACATTCTACATAAGAGAGAAAGGACCCTGCTAACCATAAGAGCTTACAATGTACAGGAGAGAGAGGAGTCTACTGACCATTAGAGCTTACACTCTACAGGTGAGAGAGGACCCCACTGACCATTGGAGCTTACAGTCTACCGGAGAGAGAGAGGACCCCTCTGACCATAAGAGCTTACTATCTACAGGAGAGAGAGGACCCCGCTGACCATAAGACCTTGCTCTCTACAGGAGAGAGAGGACCCCACTGACCATAAGAGCTTACACTCTACAGGTGAGAGAGGACCCCACTGACCATTGGAGCTTAAAGTCTACCGGAGAGAGAGAGGACCCCTCTGACCATAAGAACTTACTCTCTACAGGAGAGAGAGGACCCCACTGACCATAAGAGCTTACACTCTACAGGAGAGATAGGACCTCGCTAATCATAAGAGCTTACACTCTACAGGAGAGAGAGGACCCCACTGACCATAGGAGCTTACAGTCTACAGGAGAGAGAGAGGACCCCTCTGACCATAAGAGCTTACTATCTACAAGAGAGAGAGGACCCTGCTGACCATAAGAGCTTACACTCTACAGAAGGGAGAGGACCCCACTGACCATAAGAGCTTACACTCTACAGGAGAGAGAGGACTCCGCTGATCATAAGAGATTAAACTCTACAGGAGAGAGAGGACCCCACTGACTATAAGAGCTTAGACGCTACAGGTGAGAGAGGACCCCACTGACCATAAGAGCTTACACTCTACAGGCGAGAGAGGACTCCGCTGATCATAAGAGATTAAACTCTAAAGGAGAGAGAGGACCCCACTGACTATAAGAGCTTAGACTCTACAGGTGAGAGAGGACCCTGATGACCATAAGAGCTTACACTCTACAGGCCAAAGAGAGAGAAAGAGAAGACTTCACTGACCATAAGAGTTTAGGCTTTACAAGCGAGAGAGAAGGAGGGAGGACTCCGGTGACCATAAGAGCTTACACTCTACAGGAGAGAGAGGACCCCTCTGACCATAAGAGCATACTTTCTACAGGAGAGAGAGGACCCCACTGACCATAAGAGCTTACACTCTACAGGAGAGAGAGGACCCCACTGACCATTAGAGCTTTCAATGTACAGGAGAGAGAGTACCCCGCTGACCATAAGAGCTTACAATATACAGGAGAAAGAGGAGTCTACTGACCATTAGAGCTTACACTCTACAGGAGAGAGAGGACTCCGCTGACCATAAGAGCTTACACTCTACAGGAGGGAGAGGACCCTGCTGACTATAAGAGCTTACACTATACAGGAGAAAGAGGACACCACTGACTACATAAGAGCTTACAATCCACAGAAGAGAGAGGACCCCGCTGACCAAAAGAGCTTACACTCTACAGGAGAAAGTGGACCCCTCTGACCAAAAGAGCTTACACTCTACAGGAGAAAGAGGACCCCGCTGACCATTAGAGCTTACACTCTACAGGAGAAAGAGAACCCCAATGACCATGAGAGCTTACAATCTACAGGGAGGAGGACCCTGCTGACCATAAGAGCTTACAATCTACTGGAGAGAGATGACCCCGCTGACCATTAGTGCATACAATCTACAGAAGAGAGAGGACCCCACTGACCATTAGAGCTTACAATCTACAGGAGAGAGAGGACCCCGCTGACCATAAGAGCTTAGACTCTACAGGAGAGAAAGGACTCTGCTGACCATAAGAGCTTACACTCTACAGCAGAGAGAAAACCCTACTGACCATTAGAGCTTACACTCTACAGGAGAGAGAGGACCCCTCTGACCATAAGAGCTTACTGTCAACAGGAGACAGAGGACCCCGCTGACCATAAGAGCTTACACTCTACAGGAGAGAGAGGACCCCACTGATCATAAGAGCTTACACTCTACAGGAGAGAGAGGGCTCCGCTGACCATAAAAGCTTATACTCTACAGAAGAGAGAGGACCCCACTGACCATAAGACCTTACATTCTACAGGAGGGACAGGACTCCGCTGACCATAAAAGCTTACACTCTACAGGAGAGAGAGGGCTCCGCTGACCATAAGAGCTTACTCTCTACAGGACAGAGAGGGCCCCACGGACCATAAGAGCTTACACTTTGCAGGACAGAGAGGACCCCACGGACCATAAGAGCTTACACTCTACAGGATAGAGAGGACCCCACTGACCATAAGAGCTTACACTCTACAGGAGAGAAAGGACTCCGCTGACCATAAGAGCTTACACTCTACAAGACAGATAGGACCTCACTGACCATAAGACCTTACACTCTACAGGTGAGAGAGAACCCCACTGACCATTGGAGCTTACAGTCTACCGGAGAGAAAGAGGACCCCTCTGACCATAAGAGCTTACAATCTACAGGAGAGAGAGGACCCCACTGACCATAAGAGCTTACTCTCTACAGGAGAGAGAGGACCCCACTGACCATAAGAGCTTACACTCTACAGGAGAGAGAGGACCCCACTGACCATGAGAGCTTACACTCTACAGGAGAGAGAGGACCCTGCTGACCATAAGAGCTTACACTCTACAGGAGAGAGAGGACCCCACTGACCATAAGAGCTTACACTTTACAGGAGAGAGAGGACTCCGCTGATCATAAGAGATTAAATTCTACAGGAGACAGAGGACCCCACTGACAGAAAGAGCTTAGACTCTACAGGTGAGAGAGGACCCCACTGACCATAAGAGCTTACACTCTACAGTAGAGAGAGGACTCCGCTGATCATAAGAGATTAAACTCTACAGGAGAGAGAGGACCCCATTAACTATAAGAGCTTAGACTCTAAAGGTGAGAGAGGACCCTGCTGACCATAAGAGCTTACACTCTACAGGAGAGAGAGAAAGAAAGAGAGGACCTCACTGACCATAAGAGTTTAGGCTTTACAAGCAAGAGAGAAAGAGGGAGGACTCCGCTGACCATAAAAGCTTACACTCTACAGGAGAGAGAGGACCCCTCTGACTATAAGAGCTTACTATCTACAGGAGAGAGAGGACCCGCTGACCATAAGAGCAGACACTCTACAGGAGAGAGAGGACCCCACTGACCATTAGAGCTTACAATCTACAGGAGAGAGAGGACCCTGCTGACCATAAGAGCTTACAATGTACAGGAGAGAGAGGAGTCTACTGACTATTAGAGCTTACACTCTACAGGAGAGAGAGGACTCCGCTGACCATAAGAGCTTACACTGTATAGGAGAGAGAGGACCCTGCTAACTAGAAGAGCTTACACTATTCGGGAGAAAGAGGACACCACTGACTACATAAGAGCTTTCACTCCACAGAAGAGAGAGGACCCTGCTGACCAAAAGAGCTTACACTCTACAGGAGAAAGAGGACCCCGCTGACCATTAGAGCTTACACTCTACAGGAGAAAGAGAACCCCAATGACCATTAGAGCTTACAATCTACAGAAGAGAGAGGACCCTGCTGACCATAAGAGCTTACAATCTACTGGAGAGAGATGACCCCGCTGACCATTAGTGCATACAATCTACAGGAGCGAGAGGACCCCACTGACCATTAGAGCTTACAATCTACAGGAGAGCGAGGACCCCGTTGACAATAAGAGCTTACACTCTACAGGAGAGAAAGGACTCTGCTGACCATAAGAGCTTACACTCTACAGGAGAGAGAAAACCCTACTGACCATTAGAGCTTACTCTCTACAGGAGAGAGAGGACCCCACTGACCATTAGAGCTTACAATCTACAGGAGAGAGAGGACCCTGCTGACCATAAGAGCTTACAATGTACAGGAGAGAGAGGAGTCTACTGACCATTAGAGCTTACACTCTACAGGAGAGAAAGGACTCTGCTGACCATAAGAGCTTACACTCTACAGGAGAGAGAAAACCCTACTGACCATTAGAGCTTACCCTCTACAGGAGAGAGAGGACTTTGCTGACCATAAGAGCTTACTGTCTACAGGAGAGAGAGGACCCCGCTGACCATAAGAGCTTACACTCTACAGGAGAGAGAGGACCCCACTGATCATAAGAACTTACACTCTACCGGAGAGAGAGGACTCTGTTGACCATGAGAGCTTACACTCTACAGGAGAGAGAGGACCCCACTGACCATTAGAGCTTACAATCTACAGGAGAGAGAGGACCCCGCTGACCATAAGAGCTTACAATCTACAGGAGAGAGTGGACCCCGCTGACCATTAGAGCTTACACTCTACAGGAGGAGAGGACACCGCTGACCATAAGAGCTTACACTCTACAGGAGGGAAAGGACTCCGCTGACCATAAGAGCTTACACTCTACAGGACAGATAGGACCCCACTGACCATAAGAGTTTAGACTCTTCAGATGAGAGAGGACCCCGCTGACCATAAGAGCTTACATTCTACAGGAGAGAGAGGACCCCACTGACCATAAGAGTTTACATTCTACATAAGAGAGAATGGACCATGCTGACCATAAGAGCTTACACCCTACAGGCCAGAGAGAAATAAAGAGAGCACCTCACTGACCATAAGAGCTTAGGCTCTACAGGCGAGAGAGAAAGAGAGAGGGCTCCGCTGACCAGAAGAGCTTACACTCTACAGGAGAGAGAGGGCCCTGCTGACTATAAGAGCTTACACTCTACAAGAGAGAGAGGACCGCGCTGACTATAAGAGCTTACACTCTACAGAAGAGAGAGGACCCCGCTGACCATAAGAGCTTACACTCTACAGGAGAGAGAGGACCCCGCTGTCCATAAGAGCTTACAATCTGCAGAAGAGAGAGGACCACGCTGACCATAAGAGCTTACACTGTACAGGAGAGAGAGGACCCCACTGACCAAAAGAGCTTACACTCTACAGGAGACGGAGGACTCTGCTGACCATTAGAGCTTACACTCTACAGGAGAGAGATGACCCCTCTGACCATAAGAGCTTACACTCTACAGGAGAGAGAGGACCCCACTGACCAAAAGAGCTTACACTCTACAGGAGAGAGAGGACTCTGCTGACCATAAGAGCTTACAATCTACTGGAGAGAGATGACCCCGCTGACCATTAGTGCATGCAATCTACAGGAGCGAGAGGACCCCACTGACCATTAGAGCTTACAATCTACATGAGAGAGAGGACCCCACTGACCATTAGAGCTTACAATCTACAGGAGAGAGAGGACCTGCTAACCATAAGAGCTTACAATGTACAGGAGAGAGAGGAGTCTACTGACCATTAGAGCTTACACTCTACAGGAGAGAAAGGACTCTGCTGACCATAAGAGCTTACACTCTACAGGAGAGAGAAAACCCTACTGACCATTAGAGCTTACACTCTACAGGAGAGAGAGGACTTTGCTGACCATAAGAGCTTACTGTCTACAGGAGAGAGAGGACCCCGCTGACCATAAAAGCTTACACTCTACAGGAGATAGAGGACCCCACTGATCATAAGAACTTACACTCTACAGGAGAGAGAGGACTCTGTTGACCATGAGAGCTTACACTCTACAGGAGAGAGAGGACCCCACTGACCATTAGAGCTTACAATCTACAGGAGAGACAGGACCCCGCTGACCATAAGAGCTTACAATCTACAGGAGAGAGAGGACCCCGCTGACCATAAGAGTTTAGACTCTACAGGACAGATAGGACCCCACTGACCATAAGAGTTTAGACTCTACAGATGAGAGAGGACCCCGCTGACCATAAGAGCTTACATTCTACAGGAGAGAGAGAACCCCACTGACCATAAGAGTTTACATTCTACATAAGAGAGAAAGGACACCGCTGACCATAAGAGCTTACATTCTACAGGAGAGAGAGGACCCCACTGACCATAAGAGCTTACAATCTACAGATGAGAGAGGACCCTGCTGACCATAAGAGCTTACACCCTACAGGCCAGACAGAAATAAAGAGAGCACCTCACTGACCATAAGAGCTTAGGCTTTACAGGCAAGAGAGAAAGAGAGAGGGCTCCGCTGACCAGAAGAGCTTACACTCTACAGGAGAGAGAGGGCCCTGCTGACTATAAGAGCTTACACTATACAGGAGAAAGAGGACCCCACTGACTATAAGAGCTTACACTCTACAAGAGAGAGAGGACCCCCATGACTATAAGAGCTTACACTCTACAGAAGAGAGAGGACCCCGCTGACCATAAGAGCTTACACTCTACAGGAGAGACAGGACCCCGCTGACCATAAGAGCTTACAATCTGCAGAAGAGATAGGACCACGCTGACCATAAGAGCTTACACTGTACAGGAGAGAGAGGACCCCACTGACCAAAAGAGCTTACACTTTACAGGAGATAGAGGACTCTGCTGACCATTAGAGCTTACACTCTACAGGAGAGAGAGGACCCCTCTGACCATAAGAGCTTACACTCTACAGGAGAGAGAGGACCCCACTGACCAAAAGAGCTTACACTCTACAGGAGAGAGAGGACCCCGCTGACCGTAAGAGCTTACACTCTACAGGAGAGAGAGGACTCCGCTGACCATTAGAGCTTACAATCTACAGGAGAGAGAGGACCCTGAAGACCATAAGAGCTTACACTCTACAGGAGACAGAGGACCCCGCTGACCATAAGAGATTACACTCTACAGGAGAAAGAGGACCCTGCTGACCTTAAGAGCTTACACTCTATAGGAGAGAGAGAACCCCACTGACCATAAGAGCTTTCACTCTATAGAAGAGAGAGGACCTCGCTGACTGTAAGAGCTTACACTCTACAGGAGAGAGAGGACCCCACTGGCCAAAAGAGCTTACACTCTACAGGAGAGAGAGAGGAGTCCACTTACCATTAGAGCTTACAATCTACAGGAGAGAGAGGACCCTGCTGACCATAAGAGCTTACAATCTACAAGAAAAAGAGGACCCTGCTGACCATAAAAGATTACACTCTATAGGAAAAAGAGGACCCCACTGACCATAAGAGCTTACAATCTACAAGAGACAGAGGACTCCGCTGACCATAAGAGCTAATATCTACAGGCGAGAGAGGACCCCACTGACCATTAGAGCTTACACTCTACAGGAGAAAGAGGACCCCACTGGCCAAAAGAGCTTACACTCTATAGAAGAGAGAGGACCCCGCTGACCATAAGAGCTTACACTCTACAGGAGAGAGAGGACCCCACTGGCCAAAAGAGCTTACACTCTACAGGAGAGAGAGAGGATTCCGCTGACCATTAGAGCTTACAATCTACAGGAGACAGAAGACCCTGCTGACCATAAGAGCTTACAATCTACAGGAAAAAGAGGACCCTGCTGACCATAAAAGATTACACTCTACAGGAAAAAGAGGACCCCACTGACCATAGGAGCTTACACTCTACAGGAGAGAAAGGACTCCGCTGACCATTAGAGCTAATAATCTACAGGAGAGAGAGGACCCCACTCACCATTAGAGCTTACAATCTACAGGAAAGAGAGGACCCTGCTGACTATAAGAGCTTAAACTATACAGGAGAAAGAGGACCGCACTGACTATAAGAGCTTACACTCTACAAGAGAGAGAGGACCCCACTGACCATAAGAGTTTACATTCTACAGGAGAGAGAGGACCCCACTGACCATAAGAGTTTACATTCTACATAAGAGAGAAAGGACCCTGCTGACCATAAGAGCTTACACCCTACAGGCCAGAGAGTAATAAAGAGAGCACCTCACTGACCATAAGAGCTTAGGCTCTACAGGCGAGAGAGAAAGAGAGAGGGCTCCGCTGACCAGAAGAGCTTACACTCTACAGGAGAGAGAGGGCCCTGCTGACTATAAGAGCTTACACTGTACAAGAGAGAGAGGACCCCGCTGACTATAAGAGCTTACACTCTACAGAAGAGAGAGGACCCCGCTGACCTTAAGAGCTTACACTCTACAGGAGAGAGAGGACCCCGCTGTCCATGAGAGCTTACAATCTGCAGAAGAGAGAGGACCACGCTGACCATAAGAGCTTACACTGTACAGGAGAGAGAGGACCCCACTGACCAAAAGAGCTTACACTCTACAGGAGACAGAGGACTCTGCTGACCATTAGAGCTTACACTCTACAGGAGAGAGAGGACCCCTCTGACCATAAGAGCTTACACTCTACAGGAGAGAGAGGACCCCACTGACCAAAAGAGCTTACACTCTACAGGAGAGAGAGGACCCCGCTGACCGTAAGAGCTTACACTCTACAGGAGAGAGAGGACTCCGCTGACCATTAGAGCTTACAATCTACAGGAGAGAGAGGACTCTGCTGACCATAAGAGCTTACAATCTACTGGAGAGAGATGACCCCGCTGACCATTAGTGCATGCAATCTACAGGAGCGAGAGGACCCCACTGACCATTAGAGCTTACAATCTACAGGAGAGAGAGGACCCCACTGACCATTAGAGCTTACAATCTACAGGAGAGAGAGGACCCTGCTAACCATAAGAGCTTACAATGTACAGGAGAGAGAGGAGTCTACTGACCATTAGAGCTTACACTCTACAGGAGAGAAAGGACTCTGCTGACCATAAGAGCTTACACTCTACAGGAGAGAGAAAACCCTACTGACCATTAGAGCTTACACTCTACAGGAGAGAGAGGACTCTGTTGACCATGAGAGCTTACACTCTACAGGAGAGAGAGGACCCTACTGACCATTAAAGCTTACAATCTACAGGAGAGAGAGGATCCCGCTGACCAAAAGAGCTTACAATCTACAGGAGAGAGAGGACCCCGCTGACCATTAGAGCTTACACACTACAGGAGGAGAGGACCCCGCTGACCATAAGAGCTTACACTTTACAGGAGAGAAAGGACTCCGCTGACCATAAGAGCTTACACTCTACAGGACAGATAGGACCCCACTGACCATAAGAGTTTAGACTCTACAGATGAGAGAGGACCCCGCTGACCATAAGAGCTTACATTCTACAAGAGAGAGAGAACCCCACTGACCATAAGAGTTTACATTCTACATAAGAGAGAAAGGACACCGCTGACCATAAGAGCTTACATTCTACAGGAGTGAGAGGACCCCACTGACCATAAGAGCTTACAATCTACAGGTGAGAGAGGACCCTGCTGACCATAAGAGCTTACACCCTACAGGCCAGACAGAAATAAAGAGAGCACCTCACTGACCATAAGAGCTTAGGCTTTACAGGCAAGAGAGAAAGAGAGAGGGCTCCGCTGACCAGAAGAGCTTACACTCTACAGGAGAGAGAGGGCCCTGCTGACTATAAGAGCTTACACTCTACAAGAGAGAGAGGACCCCCATGACTATAAGAGCTTACACTCTACAGAAGAGAGAGGACCCCGCTGACCATAAGAGCTTACACTCTACAGGAGAGACAGGACCCCGCTGACCATAAGAGCTTACAATCTGCAGAAGAGATAGGACCACGCTGACCATAAGAGCTTACACTGTACAGGAGAGAGAGGACCCCACTGACCAAAAGAGCTTACACTTTACAGGAGATAGAGGACTCTGCTGACCATTAGAGCTTACACTCTACAGGAGAGAGAGGACCCCTCTGACCATAAGAGCTTACACTCTACAGGAGAGAGAGGACCCCACTGACCAAAAGAGCTTACACTCTACAGGAGAGAGAGGACCCCGCTGACCGTAAGAGCTTACACTCTACAGGAGAGAGAGGACTCCGCTGACCATTAGAGCTTACAATCTACAGGAGAGAGAGGACCCTGAAGACCATAAGAGCTTACACTCTACAGGAGACAGAGGACCCCGCTGACCATAAGAGATTACACTCTACAGGAGAAAGAGGACCCTGCTGACCTTAAGAGCTTACACTCTATAGGAGAGAGAGAACCCCACTGACCATAAGAGCTTTCACTCTATAGAAGAGAGAGGACCTCGCTGACCGTAAGAGCTTACACTCTACAGGAGAGAGAGGACCCCACTGGCCAAAAGAGCTTACACTCTACAGGAGAGAGAGAGGAGTCCGCTTACCATTAGAGCTTACAATCTACAGGAGAGAGAGGACCCTGCTGACCATAAGAGCTTACAATCTACAAGAAAAAGAGCACCCTGCTGACCATAAAAGATTACACTCTATAGGAAAAAGAGGACCCCACTGACCATAAGAGCTTACAATCTACAAGAGAGAGAGGACTCCGCTGACCATAAGAGCTAATATCTACAGGAGAGAGAGGACCCCACTGACCATTAGAGCTTACACTCTACAGGAGAAAGAGGACCCCACTGGCCAAAAGAGCTTACACTCTATAGAAGAGAGAGGACCCCGCTGACCATAAGAGCTTACACTCTACAGGAGAGAGAGGACCCCACTGGCCAAAAGAGCTTACACTCTACAGGAGAGAGAGAGGTTTCCGCTGACCATTAGAGCTTACAATCTACAGGAGACAGAAGACCCTGCTGACCATAAGAGCTTACAATCTACAGGAAAAAGAGGAACCTGCTGACCATAAAAGATTACACTCTACAGGAAAAAGAGGACCCCACTGACCATAGGAGCTTACACTCTACAGGAGAGAAAGGACTCCGCTGACCATTAGAGCTAATAATCTACAGGAGAGAGAGGACCCCACTCACCATTAGAGCTTACAATCTACAGGAAAGAGAGGACCCTGCTGACTATAAGAGCTTAAACTATACAGGAGAAATTGGACCGCACTGACTATAAGAGCTTACACTCTACAAGAGAGAGAGGACCCCACTGACCATAAGAGCTTACATTCTACAGGAGAGAGAGGACCCCACTGACCATAAGAGTTTACATTCTACATAAGAGAGAAAGGACCCTGCTGACCATAAGAGCTTACACCCTACAGGCCAGAGAGTAATAAAGAGAGCACCTCACTGACCATAAGAGTTTAGGCTCTACAGGCGAGAGAGAAAGAGAGAGGGCTCCGCTGACCAGAAGAGCTTACACTCTACAGGAGAGAGAGGGCCCTGCTGACTATAAGAGCTTACACTCTACAAGAGAGAGAGGACCCCGCTGACTATAAGAGCTTACACTCTACAGAAGAGAGAGGACCCCGCTGACCTTAAGAGCTTACACTCTACAGGAGAGAGAGGACCCCGCTGTCCATAAGAGCTTACAATCTGCAGAAGAGAGAGGACCACGCTGACCATAAGAGCTTACACTGTACAGGAGAGAGAGGACCCCACTGACCAAAAGAGCTTACACTCTACAGGAGACAGAGGACTCTGCTGACCATTAGAGCTTACACTCTACAGGAGAGAGAGGACCCCTCTGACCATAAGAGCTTACACTCTACAGGAGAGAGAGGACCCCACTGACCAAAAGAGCTTACACTCTACAGGAGAGAGAGGACCCCGCTGACCGTAAGAGCTTACACTCTACAGGAGAGAGAGGACTCCGCTGACCATTAGAGCTTACAATCTACAGGAGAGAGAGGACTCTGCTGACCATAAGAGCTTACAATCTACTGGAGAGAGATGACCCCGCTGACCATTAGTGCATGCAATCTACAGGAGCGAGAGGACCCCACTGACCATTAGAGCTTACAATCTACAGGAGAGAGAGGACCCCACTGACCATTAGAGCTTACAATCTACAGGAGAGAGAGGACCCTGCTAACCATAAGAGCTTACAATGTACAGGAGAGAGAGGAGTCTACTGACCATTAGAGCTTACACTCTACAGGAGAGAAAGGACTCTGCTGACCATAAGAGCTTACACTCTACAGGAGAGAGAAAACCCTACTGACCATTAGAGCTTACACTCTACAGGAGAGAGAGGACTCTGTTGACCATGAGAGCTTACACTCTACAGGAGAGAGAGGACCCTACTGACCATTAAAGCTTACAATCTACAGGAGAGAGAGGATCCCGCTGACCAAAAGAGCTTACAATCTACAGGAGAGAGAGGACCCCGCTGACCATTAGAGCTTACACACTACAGGAGGAGAGGACCCCGCTGACCATAAGAGCTTACACTTTACAGGAGAGAAAGGACTCCGCTGACCATAAGAGCTTACACTCTACAGGACAGATAGGACCCCACTGACCATAAGAGTTTAGACTCTACAGATGAGAGAGGACCCCGCTGACCATAAGAGCTTACATTCTACAGGAGAGAGAGAACCCCACTGACCATAAGAGTTTACATTCTACATAAGAGAGAAAGGACACCGCTGACCATAAGAGCTTACATTCTACAGGAGTGAGAGGACCCCACTGACCATAAGAGCTTACAATCTACAGGTGAGAGAGGACCCTGCTGACCATAAGAGCTTACACCCTACAGGCCAGACAGAAATAAAGAGAGCACCTCACTGACCATAAGAGCTTAGGCTTTACAGGCAAGAGAGAAAGAGAGAGGGTTCCGCTGACCAGAAGAGCTTACACTCTACAGGAGAGAGAGGGCCCTGCTGACTATAAGAGCTTACACTCTACAAGAGAGAGAGGACCCCCATGACTATAAGAGCTTACACTCTACAGAAGAGAGAGGACCCCGCTGACCATAAGAGCTTACACTACAGGAGAGACAGGACCCCGCTGACCATAAGAGCTTACAATCTGCAGAAGAGATAGGACCACGCTGACCATAAGAGCTTACACTGTACAGGAGAGAGAGGACCCCACTGACCAAAAGAGCTTACACTTTACAGGAGATAGAGGACTCTGCTGACCATTAGAGCTTACACTCTACAGGAGAGAGAGGACCCCTCTGACCATAAGAGCTTACACTCTACAGGAGAGAGAGGACCCCACTGACCAAAAGAGCTTACACTCTACAGGAGAGAGAGGACCCCGCTGACCGTAAGAGCTTACACTCTACAGGAGAGAGAGGACTCCGCTGACCATTAGAGCTTACAATCTACAGGAGAGAGAGGACCCTGAAGACCATAAGAGCTTACACTCTACAGGAGACAGAGGACCCCGCTGACCATAAGAGATTACACTCTACAGGAGAAAGAGGACCCTGCTGACCTTAAGAGCTTACACTCTATAGGAGAGAGAGAACCCCACTGACCATAAGAGCTTTCACTCTATAGAAGAGAGAGGACCTCGCTGACCGTAAGAGCTTACACTCTACAGGAGAGAGAGGACCCCACTGGCCAAAAGAGCTTACACTCTACAGGAGAGAGAGAGGAGTCCGCTTACCATTAGAGCTTACAATCTACAGGAGAGAGAGGACCCTGCTGACCATAAGAGCTTACAATCTACAAGAAAAAGAGCACCCTGCTGACCATAAAAGATTACACTCTATAGGAAAAAGAGGACCCCACTGACCATAAGAGCTTACAATCTACAAGAGAGAGAGGACTCCGCTGACCATAAGAGCTAATATCTACAGGAGAGAGAGGACCCCACTGACCATTAGAGCTTACACTCTACAGGAGAAAGAGGACCCCACTGGCCAAAAGAGCTTACACTCTATAGAAGAGAGAGGACCCCGCTGACCATAAGAGCTTACACTCTACAGGAGAGAGAGGACCCCACTGGCCAAAAGAGCTTACACTCTACAGGAGAGAGAGAGGTTTCCGCTGACCATTAGAGCTTACAATCTACAGGAGACAGAAGACCCTGCTGACCATAAGAGCTTACAATCTACAGGAAAAAGAGGAACCTGCTGACCATAAAAGATTACACTCTACAGGAAAAAGAGGACCCCACTGACCATAGGAGCTTACACTCTACAGGAGAGAAAGGACTCCGCTGACCATTAGAGCTAATAATCTACAGGAGAGAGAGGACCCCACTCACCATTAGAGCTTACAATCTACAGGAAAGAGAGGACCCTGCTGACTATAAGAGCTTAAACTATACAGGAGAAATTGGACCGCACTGACTATAAGAGCTTACACTCTACAAGAGAGAGAGGACCCCACTGACCATAAGAGCTTACATTCTACAGGAGAGAGAGGAC
Source organism: Phyllobates terribilis (assembly GCF_046119375.1). NCBI lineage: Eukaryota > Metazoa > Chordata > Amphibia > Anura > Dendrobatidae > Phyllobates > Phyllobates terribilis. Next base: position 297,397,978 of record NW_027362768.1, read on the forward strand.
CCCACTGACCATAAGAGTTTACATTCTACATAAGAGAGAAAGGACCCTGCTGACCATAAGAGCTTACACCCTACAGGCCAGAGAGTAATAAAGAGAGCACCTCACTGACCATAAGAGTTTAGGCTCTACAGGCGAGAGAGAAAGAGAGAGGGCTCCGCTGACCAGAAGAGCTTACACTCTACAGGAGAGAGAGGGCCCTGCTGACTATAAGAGCTTACACTCTACAAGAGAGAGAGGACCCCGCTGACTATAAGAGCTTACACTCTACAGAAGAGAGAGGACCCCGCTGACCTTAAGAGCTTACACTCTACAGGAGAGAGAGGACCCCGCTGTCCATAAGAGCTTACAATCTGCAGAAGAGAGAGGACCACGCTGACCATAAGAGCTTACACTGTACAGGAGAGAGAGGACCCCACTGACCAAAAGAGCTTACACTCTACAGGAGACAGAGGACTCTGCTGACCATTAGAGCTTACACTCTACAGGAGAGAGAGGACCCCTCTGACCATAAGAGCTTACACTCTACAGGAGAGAGAGGACCCCACTGACCAAAAGAGCTTACACTCTACAGGAGAGAGAGTACCCCGCTGACCGTAAGAGCTTACACTCTACAGGAGAGAGAGGACTCCGCTGACCATTAGAGCTTACAATCTACAGGAGAGAGAGGACTCTGCTGACCATAAGAGCTTACAATCTACTGGAGAGAGATGACCCCGCTGACCATTAGTGCATGCAATCTACAGGAGCGAGAGGACCCCACTGACCATTAGAGCTTACAATCTACAGGAGAGAGAGGACCCCACTGACCATTAGAGCTTACAATCTACAGGAGAGAGAGGACCCTGCTAACCATAAGAGCTTACAATGTACAGGAGAGAGAGGAGTCTACTGACCATTAGAGCTTACACTCTACAGGAGAGAAAGGACTCTGCTGACCATAAGAGCTTACACTCTACAGGAGAGAGAAAACCCTACTGACCATTAGAGCTTACACTCTACAGGAGAGAGAGGACTTTGCTCACCATAACAGCTTACTGTCTACAGGAGAGAGAGGACCCCGCTGACCATAAAAGCTTACACTCTACAGGAGATAGAGGACCCCACTGATCATAAGAACTTACACTCTACAGGAGAGAGAGGACTCTGTTGACCATGAGAGCTTACACTCTACAGGAGAGAGAGGACCCTACTGACCATTAGAGCTTACAATCTACAGGAGAGAGAGGATCCCACTGACCAAAAGAGCTTACAATCTACAGGAGAGAGAGGACCCCGCTGACCATTAGAGCTTACACACTACAGTAGCAAAAAAGAAGCAAGACAAAAATATATCTCATACCCTACCATAATTATATATAAATGTAAAGCAAAATTGCATAATAAATATAGGGTACTTAGTGAACTATTTTTGATCAAAAAAAGTATACAAGCCGTCCCACCAGCGGCAAGGTGACCCTAAATTGGGACGGTACCTATACTGCCTATATTAAAAACCTTACTGTATATCAAAGTTGAAGTAATGCATATAAAAGGGTAGACAAATAGGACCGGGTCCCAACTCCAGACCACCTAGGCCCGTGGTAAGCTACATATATACCAATCAGCTCAACAAAGGGCATGCCACACCCTTAAATTGCACAGAATGCAAACAAGTCAAAAAAACAGACAATGTGAACTGAGGTCTAAGATGGCAGACATACAAGAAACAGAGGCATGTTCACACTAGCAAAAAAGAAGCAAGACAAAAATATATCTCATACCCTACCATAATTATATATAAATGTAAAGCAAAATTGCATAATAAATATAGGGTACTTAGTGAACTATTTTTGATCAAAAAAAGTATACAAGCCGTCCCACCAGCGGCAAGGTGACCCTAAATTGGGACGGTACCTATACTGCCTATATTAAAAACCTTACTGTATATCAAAGTTGAAGTAATGCATATAAAAGGGTAGACAAATAGGACCGGGTCCCAACTCCAGACCACCTAGGCCCGTGGTAAGCTACATATATACCAATCAGCTCAACAAAGGGCATGCCACACCCTTAAATTGCACAGAATGCAAACAAGTCAAAAAACCAGACAATGTGAACTGAGGTCTAAGATGGCAGACATACAAGAAACAGAGGCATGTTCACACTAGCAAAAAAGAAGCAAGACAAAAATATATCTCATACCCTACCATAATTATATATAAATGTAAAGCAAAATTGCATAATAAATATAGGGTACTTAGTGAACTATTTTTGATCAAAAAAAGTATACAAGCCGTCCCACCAGCGGCAAGGTGACCCTAAATTGGGACGGTACCTATACTGCCTATATTAAAAACCTTACTGTATATCAAAGTTGAAGTAATGCATATAAAAGGGTAGATAAATAGGACCGGGTCCCAACTCCAGACCACCTAGGCCCGTGGTAAGCTACATATATACAGTATGAGAGGACCCCGCTGACCATAAGAGCTTACACTTTACAGGAGAGAAAGGACTCCGCTGACCATAAGAGCTTACACTCTACAGGACAGATAGGACCCCACTGACCATAAGAGTTTAGACTCTACAGATGAGAGAGGACCCCGCTGACCATAAGAGCTTACATTCTACAGGAGAGAGAGAACCCCACTGACCATAAGAGTTTACATTCTACATAAGAGAGAAAGGACACCGCTGACCATAAGAGCTTACATTCTACAGGAGAGAGAGGACCCCACTAACCATAAGAGCTTACAATCTACAGGTGAGAGAGGACCCTGCTGACCATAAGAGCTTACACCCTACAGGCCAGACAGAAATAAAGAGAGCACCTCACTGACCATAAGAGCTTAGGCTTTACAGGCAAGAGAGAAAGAGAGAGGGCTTCGCTGACCAGAAGAGCTTACACTCTACAGGAGAGAGAGGGCCCTGCTGACTATAAGAGCTTACACTCTACAAGAGAGAGAGGACCCCCATGACTATAAGAGCTTACACTCTACAGAAGAGAGAGGACCCCGCTGACCATAAGAGCTTACACTCTACAGGAGAGAGAGGACCCCGCTGACCATAAGAGCTTACAATCTGCAGAAGAGATAGGACCACGCTGACCATAAGAGCTTACACTGTACAGGAGAGAGAGGACCCCACTGACCAAAATAGCTTACACTTTACAGGAGATAGAGGACTCTGCTGACCATTAGAGCTTACACTCTACAGGAGAGAGAGGACCCCTCTGACCATAAGAGCTTACACTCTACAGGAGAGAGAGGACCCCACTGACCAAAAGAGCTTACACTCTACAGGAGAGAGAGGACACCGCTGACCGTAAGAGCTTACACTCTACAGGAGAGAGAGGACTCCGCTGACCATTAGAGCTTACAATCTACAGGAGATAGAGGACCCTGAAGTCCATAAGAGCTTACACTCTACAAGAGACAGAGGACCCCGCTGACCATAAGAGATTACACTCTACAGGAGAAAGAGGACCCTGCTGACCTTAAGAGCTTACACTCTATAGGAGAGAGAGAACCCCACTGACCATAAGAGCTTTCACTCTATAGAAGAGAGAGGACCTCGCTGACCGTAAGAGCTTACACTCTACAGGAGAGAGAGGACCCCACTGGCCAAAAGAGCTTACACTCTACAGGAGAGAGAGAGGAGTCCGCTTACCATTAGAGCTTACAATCTACAGGAGAGAGAGGACCCTGCTGACCATAAGAGCTTACAATCTACAAGAAAAAGATGACCCTGCTGACCATAAAAGATTACACTCTATAGGAAAAAGAGGACCCCACTGACCATAAGAGCTTACACTCTACAAGAGAGATAGGACTCCGCGGACCATAAGAGCTAATATCTACAGGAGAGAGAGGACCCCACTGACCATTAGAGCTTACACTCTACAGGAGAAAGAGGACCCCACTGGCCAAAAGAGCTTACACTCTATAGAAGAGAGAGGACCCCGCTGACCATAAGAGCTTACACTCTACAGGAGAGAGAGGACCCCACTGGCCAAAAGAGCTTACACTCTACAGGAGAGAGAGAGGATTCCGCTGACCATTAGAGCTTACAATCTACAGGAGACAGAAGACCCTGCTGACCATAAGAGCTTACAATCTACAGGAAAAAGAGGACCCTGCTGACCATAAAAGATTACACTCTACAGGAAAAAGAGGACCCCACTGACCATAGGAGCTTACACTCTACAGGAGAGAAAGGACTCCGCTGACCATTAGAGCTAATAATCTACAGGAGAGAGAGGACCCCACTCACCATTAGAGCTTACAATCTACAGGAAAGAGAGGACCCTCCTGACTATAAGAGCTTAAACTATACAGGAGAAATTGGACCGCACTGACTATAAGAGCTTACACTCTACAAGAGAGAGAGGACCCCACTGACCATAAGAGCTTACATTCTACAGGAGAGAGAGGACCCCACTGACCATAAGAGTTTACATTCTACATAAGAGAGAAAGGACCCTGCTGACCATAAGAGCTTACACCCTACAGGCCATAGAGTAATAAAGAGAGCACCTCACTGACCATAAGAGCTTAGGGTCTACAGGCGAGAGAGAAAGAGAGAGGGCTCCGCTGACCAGAAGAGCTTACACTCTACAGGAGAGAGAGGGCCCTGCTGACTATAAGAGCTTACACTCTACAAGAGAGAGAGGACCCCGCTGACTATAAGAGCTTACACTCTACAGAAGAGAGAGGACCCCGCTGACCATAAGAGCTTACACTCTACAGGAGAGAGAGGACCCCGCTGTCCATAACAGCTTACAATCTGCAGAAGAGAGAGGACCACGCTGACCATAAGAGCTTACACTGTACAGGAGAGAGAGGACCCCACTGACCAAAAGAGCTTACACTCTACAGGAGACAGAGGACTCTGCTGACCATTAGAGCTTACACTCTACAGGAGAGAGAGGACCCCTCTGACCATAAGAGCTTACACTCTACAGGAGAGAGAGGACCCCACTGACCAAAAGAGCTTACACTCTACAGGAGAGAGAGGACCCCGCTGACCGTAAGAGCTTACACTCTACAGGAGAGAGAGGACTCCGCTGACCATTAGAGCTTACAATCTACAGGAGAGAGAGGACTCTGCTGACCATAAGAGCTTACAATCTACTGGAGAGAGATGACCCCGCTGACCATTAGTGCATGCAATCTACAGGAGCGAGAGGACCCCACTGACCATTAGAGCTTACAATCTACAGGAGAGAGAGGACCCCACTGACCATTAGAGCTTACAATCTACAGGAGAGAGAGGACCCTGCTAACCATAAGAGCTTACAATGTACAGGAGAGAGAGGAGTCTACTGACCATTAGAGCTTACACTCTACAGGAGAGAAAGGACTCTGCTGACCATAAGAGCTTACACTCTACAGGAGAGAGAAAACCCTACTGACCATTAGAGCTTACACTCTACAGGAGAGAGAGGACTTTGCTCACCATAAGAGCTTACTGTCTACAGGAGAGAGAGGACCCCGCTGACCATAAAAGCTTACACTCTACAGGAGATAGAGGACCCCACTGACCATTAGAGCTTACAATCTACAGGAGAGAGAGGATCCCGCTGACCAAAAGAGCTTACAATCTACAGGAGAGAGAGGACCCCGCTGACCATTAGAGCTTACACACTACAGGAGGAGAGGACCCTGCTGACCATAAGAGCTTACACTCTACAGGAGAGAAAGGACTCCGCTGACCATAAGAGCTTACACTCTACAGGACAGATAGGACCCCCTGACCATAAGAGTTTAGACTCTACAGATGAGAGAGGACCCCGCTGACCATAAGAGCTTACATTCTACAGGAGAGAGAGAACCCCACTGACCATAAGAGTTTACATTCTACATAAGAGAGAAAGGACCCTGCTGACCATAAGAGCTTACACCCTACAGGCCAGAGAGAAATAAAGAGAGCACCTCACTGACCATAAGAGCTTAGGCTTTACAGGCGAGAGAGAAAGAGAGAGGGCTCCGCTGACCTGAAGAGCTTACACTCTACAGGAGAGAGAGGGCCCTGCTGACTATAAGAGCTTACACTATACAGGAGAAAGAGGACCCCACTGACAATAAGAGCTTACACTCTACAAGAGAGAGAGGACCCCGCTGACCATAAGAGCTTACAATCTGCAGAAGAGAGAGGACCATGCTGACCATAAGAGCTTACACTGTACAGGAGAGAGAGGACCCCACTGACCAAAAGAGCTTACACTCTACAGGAGACAGAGGACTCTGCTGACCATTAGCGTTTACAATCTACAGGAGAGAGAGGACCCTTCTGACCATAAGAGCTTACACTCTACAGGAGAGAGAGGACCCCACTGACCAAAAGAGCTTACACTCTACAGGAGAGAGGGGACCCCGCTGACCGTAAGAGCTTACACTCTACAGGAGAGAGAGAACTCCGCTGACCATTAGAGCTTACAATCTACAGGAGAGAGAGGACCCTGAAGACCATAAGAGCTTACACTCTACAGGAGACAGAGGACCCCGCTGACCATAAGAGATTACACTCTACAGGAGAAAGAGGACCCTGCTGACCTTAAGAGCTTACACTCTATAGGAGAGAGAGAACCCCACTGACCATAAGAGCTTTCACTCTATAGAAGAGAGAGGACCTCGCTGACCGTAAGAGCTTACACTCTACAGGAGTGAGAGGACCCCACTGGCCAAAAGAGCTTACACTCTACAGGAGAGAAAGGACTCCGCTGACCATAAGAGCTTACACTCTACAGGACAGATAGTACCCCACTGACCATAAGAGTTTAGACTCTACAAATGAGAGAGGACCCCGCTGACCATAAGAGCTTGCATTCTACAGGAGAGAGAGGACACCACTGACCATAAGAGTTTACATTCTACATAAGAGAGAAAGGACACCGCTGACCATAAGAGCTTACATTCTACAGGAGAGAGAGGACCCCACTGACCATAAGAGCTTACACTCTACAGGTGAGAGAGGACCCTGCTGACCATAAGAGTTTACACCCTACAGGCCAGAGAGAAATAAAGAGAGCACCTCACTGACCATAAGAGCTTAGGCTTTACAGGCAAGAGAGAAAGAGAGAGGGCTCCGCTGACCAGAAGAGCTTACACTCTACAGGAGAGAGAGGGCCCTGCTGACTATAAGAGCTTACACTATACAGGAGAAAGAGGACCCCACTGACTATAAGAGCTTACACTCTACAAGAGAGAGGACCCAGCTGACTATAAGAGCTTACACTCTACAGAAGAGAGAGGACCCCGCTGACCATAAGAGCTTACACTCTACAGGAGAGAGAGGACCCCGCTGACCATAAGAGCTTACAATCTGCAGAAGAGATAGGACCACGCTGACCATAAGAGCTTACACTGTACAGGAGAGAGAGGACCCCACTGACCAAAAGAGCTTACACTTTACAGGAGATAGAGGACTCTGCTGACCATTAGAGCTTACACTCTACAGGAGAGAGAGGACCCCTCTGAAAATAAAAGCTTACACTCTACAGGAGAGAGAGGACCCCACTGACCAAAAGAGCTTACACTCTACAGGAGAGAGAGGACCCCGCTGACCGTAAGAGCTTACACTCTACAGGAGAGAGAGGACTCCGCTGACCATTAGAGCTTACAATCTACAGGAGAGAGAGGACCCTGAAGACCATAAGAGTTTACACTCTACAGGAGACAGAGGTCCCCGCTGACCATAAGAGATTACACTCTACAGGAGAAAGAGGACCCTGCTGACCTTAAGAGCTTACACTCTATAGGAGAGAGAGAACCCCACTGACCATAAGAGCTTTCACTCTATAGAAGAGAGAGGACCTCGCTGACCGTAAGAGCTTACACTCTACAGGAGAGAGAGGACCCCACTGGCCAAAAGAGCTTACACTCTACAGGAGAGAGAGAGGAGTCCGCTTACCATTAGAGCTTACAATCTACAGGAGAGAGAGGACCCTGCTGACCATAAGAGCTTACAATCTACAAGAAAAAGAGGACCCTGCTGACCATAAAAGATTACACTCTATAGGAAAAAGAGGACCCCACTGACCATAAGAGCTTACACTCTACAAGAGAGAGAGGACTCCGCTGACCATAAGAGCTAATAATCTACAGGAGAGAGAGGACCCCACTGACCATTAGAGCTTACACTCTACAGGAGAAAGAGGACCCCACTGGCCAAAAGAGCTTACACTCTATAGAAGAGAGAGGACCCCACTGACCATAAGAGCTTACACTCTACAGGAGAGAGAGGACCCCACTGGCCAAAAGAGCTTACACTCTACAGGAGAGAGAGAGGATTCCGCTGACCATTAGAGCTTACAATCTACAGGAGACAGAAGACCCTGCTGACCATAAGAGCTTACAATCTACAGGAAAAAGAGGACCCTGCTGACCATAAAAGATTACACTCTACAGGAAAAAGAGGACCCAACTGACCATAGGAGCTTACACTCTACAGGAGAGAAAGGACTCCGCTGACCATTAGAGCTAATAATCTACAGGAGAGAGAGGACCCCACTCACCATTAGAGCTTACAATCTACAGGAAAGAGAGGACCCTGCTGACTATAAGAGCTTAAACTATACAGGAGAAAGAGGACCCCACTGACTATAAGAGCTTACTCTCTACAAGAGAGAGAGGACCCCACTGACCATAAGAGCTTACACTCTACAGGAGAGAAAGGAGTCAGCTGACCATAAGAGCTTACGCTCTACAGGAAAAAGAGGACCCCTCTGACCATAAAAGATTACACTCTACAGGAGAAAGAGGACCCCACTGACCATAAGAGCTTACGCTCTACAGGAGAGAATGGACTCCGCTGACCATTAGAGCTTACAATCTACAGGAGAGAGAGGACCCTGCTGTCTATAAGAGCTTACACTATACAGGAGAGAGAGGACCCCGCTGACCATAAGAGCTTACACTCTATCGGAGAGAGAGGACTTCGCTGACCATAAGAGCTTACACTCTACAGGAGAGAGAGGACTTCGCTGACCATAAGAGCTTACAATCTACAGGAGACAGAGGACCTTGCTGACCATAAGAGCTTACACTCTACCGGAGAGAGAGGAGCGCACTGACCATAAGAGCTTACACTCTACAGGAGAGAGAGGACCCCACTGACCATAAGTGCTTACAATCTACAGGAGAGAGAGGACTTCGCTGACCATAAGAGCTTACACTCTACAGAAGAGAGAGGACTTCGCTGACCATAAGAGCTTACAATCTACAGGAGAGAGAGGACTTTGCTGACCATAAGAGCTTACAATCTACAGGAGAGAGAGGACTTCGCTGACCATAAGCGCTTACACTCTACCGGAGAGAGAGGACCGCACTGACCATAAGAGCTTACAATCTACAGGAGACAGAGGACTTCGCTGACTATAAGAGCTTACACTCTACCGGAGAGAGAGGACCGCACTGACCATAAGAGCTTACAATCTACAGGAGACAGAGGACGCCTCTGACCATAAGAGCTTACACTCTACCAGAGAGAGAGGACCCCACTGACCATAAGAGCTTACACTCTACAGGAGAGGAGTTTCCCAGTGACTCAGGAGATAGAAAACAACTCTGTCTTATCCCACGTTTATGCGTGCAGTATTTCGTCAGTTTCTTACCTTAGTATTTATGAGCCAAAACCAGGAGTGGAACAATCAGAGGAAAAATATAATAGAAACACGTCACCACTTCTGTATTTATCACCCACTCCTGTTTTCGCTTACAAATACTGATGTGTAATACTGACCAAATACTGAATGTGTGAACATGGCCTCATAAACTGTGCTCAACTGGGAACTGCTGATCTGTGATGACCCAGGTACTGACCTCCCTGTACAAGGTATGATAGTCCGCTAGATGTCATAGTTGCACTGCATTATGGGGAAACCCACGTGGCAACGCAAAATTACGTTAGCCCACTCTCTGCTGCTTCAGCCGTGTGGGAAATGGTGCTAAGTTTTCTTTTTTTGTGAACTGCAAATCAAATCTAAAAATTTTCGAATCTGAGTGAAAAATTTCAGAAAATTTGACTCAAACTTCATCCTTCGTGGATCGATCCGCTCATCTCTCCTGGGGAGTTTTTGTTTCGGGATATCCGATTTCAGACTGCCGATCCTTTTGTTCTCCGTGAGATAAGACGCCACCAAACATGAACACAGGCTCTCAGCAGGACAAGAGCTTTTCTGTATGGAACAAACAGCCTAGATAAGTGCCAGACGAATGGTCATCCAAGAAAATCAGGCAACAGCCATCTAATGTGTATGGGGGGCTTTACCTACTTATTTACCTGCTTGGATTATTATGTATCTCTTATTCCGTAGGCTGCCTTTATGTTTGATCATTCATGTATGGCTCACCTATGTGGCTCATAACTTTTACGTGGATATTTATAGTCTGTAAATGGATTGTCCGTTGGGGTACGGCCGGTTGTCATTGTCGTGACAGTCCGGCATCTTCGTGTAATTGGGTGTAGGAGCTAAAAAGTTAGGAAAGTGATGCCATTCAGGCCAGTTTAGTCTGGGTACTTTGTAAGCTGATGATATGCCTAGCGATAGTGACGCGCCCCCTGGGCCTGTGCTGTGCAGGGGAACCCGGAACCGGGCCTGTTGTAGGATGCTGGGGGTTGTAGTCTCCGTGTGGCGGTGACCCGGTCCGTGCCCAGGGTGGTCAAACCAGTGGCAGTCTTAATGTATAGCAAATGTCCGACTACGCCACCCGTGGATTGCGGTCAGTGGGGACCGCCGCTGCGCTGCAGACCGCTGAGGCTGATGTTGTTTGCGCAGCTGAGTATGGGATGACTCCCCACGGGAGAAGTATTGCCTCAGGGCAGCTAATGTGGATGATGGTGGTGATGGTGTGAGTGTCCCAGTACTGATGGTGCTGGTGCAGCGAGGAACCACAGAGACGTGCAGTTGCAGTTTTCAATGCTTTACTCACAGTTCTTTATCAGGTCACTTGTGCGCAGTTAGGACCGCCCGAGTCATGCTGCGTCCACCAGGTGAGGGACTCGGTCAACTCCCAGGCAATTCCGGAGTGTGGTTCAGAGCTCCCTTCTCTTCCCTTCTCTGGCCGTCCCCACCAGTGACCCACCTTTGTCCAGCTTCCTCGGGCCTTCTGTTGGCGAAACCTCTCTCCGGTTTCCCTGACCCTATACGGTATGCCTTTCTGGTGGATGTAGTGAGGGGTCGCACCAAGATGTGGTAACAACCTCCGGTCTTTGGCTGAGGAATCTGTTGCCTCCACCAATTTGGGTTCCGGTACCCTGTTCTGCCAACCCTTCACCCTGTATCTCCTCTGGGCATATGGGGTTCCTTCTGTCCTCGTGTCTCTGGGCCTTTCTCTGTGTTCCTTGCTTCCTTTCTCCTCTGTTCCAGTTCCTTTCCTACTTTCCTTTCTGTTCCTTCTTCTCTCTCTCTCTCTCAGGCTCCAGCCTCCTGACAAGGCCTGCCTGCAGAGCAGAGCCCGTGCAGTGGCTCTGCTTCCTGTTTTCTCCTCAGACTGTCTCCACTGAACTGAACTGGACTGAACCCTGATCTAAGATGGTGCCCACCTTTTATACCTCCTTCTGACACCCGAGCCCAGGTGACTTGCAACCAATGGGCTCCTGCCTATGCCTAGAGACCCACCCCTATCTGCTCCTACACCACTGGGTTTTCCTTTCCCCGCCCCACTCCAGCCAGGGACAGAAGCTGTCGTGCCTGCACTTCTGTGGGAGCACCGTTGAGCTGTCCCTCGGAAATGGGGTGTGTGTGGTGCATGCAGCTAAACGAGTCCTGGTCCACACTCCATCCTTACCCGGGAGTGGAATATCACACCTCTGGTCTGAGGTGCAATACCCCTGTAGCAGCCGAGCCCTCGGGGTGCTACATTCCCCCCTGGTAAATCACAGCACGTCCTCGGGCTGGAAAAGAGCAAAGACAATTCAAAAACATGCAATACTTTTTCAAAACTTTTCACATTAGAAACCGGCCGGCATTATTCAACTTCCCTTTATGGGAAACACTTTCTCTTTACTAGACATTATACTGCACTTTTAATATTACTGGAACTCTTTTGTCATATAACATTTTCTAGCAGCATATAAAACTATTCAGCATATCAAACTTTTTCTGGTAAAACATTTTAGTAGATTCTCTTCTTCACTGGCCACTGTGCAACTTGTGACCAGGTAAAGGTGCAACAGTCCATTTAATTCCGAGGTAGGCGTTGCAGTTTTTGTATAAAACCAGTAGGGGGCGCTTTAATAAGCGCAACTATATACAAGGGATGGCCGCTCTCAGTCCTCGGCCAGTGGGGATAGGGGAATGGCTGCTCACAGTCCTCAGCCTGGTTAGGGATTAGGGGCACACAGGTAACAGTTCTTTAACAGTTCCATACTAGTCCCAACGGGGACCACACTTCAATCAGCAACAGTTCTTGTACCCTGACGGGTAACTATATACAGTTCCACTTTTACCGTTCACTGGTAACGGTGTCCTCCTCGCTCTTCCGGGTAATCTTCTGGTCCGTCCGGACCCTCGGTGTACTCAGTTTCTGGGCGGTACTGTAGTTCCTCTTCCGTGAGCCGGTGAATGTGGAGGGCGTACGGTCCCTTGGCACCCTTGTGCCGGGTGAAGGTGACCACATCACCCGGGTAGAGATCGCGTCCGCGGTGTCCCTCTGGCAGGTGGCTCTCGACGTCCCTGCGGGTGACAAAGACGTCGCCGGGGGTTCGATGGTCTCGGATAAAGCCCCAGCCATGCTCCAGCTGGAACTTTATTACGGTCCCGTTGACTCGGGGACCGCGGGCGGCTCGGGGGTCTTGTCGGGCCCTGCGCTTCTGCTCCGCGCTCCGGGCCTGCAGCTGTTCCTCTCGGATTCGCCTCTCCCACCGTTCCCTTTCAAATACCTCCAGCTGTTGACGGCAGCTCTCCTCACGCCGGGCTGCGTCCGCCCGGGTCTCCTGGGTGAACCCCATGAGATTCTCACCGGTGGGATCCCATGCGAATTGAGTGTCCTCCAGCGGGAGCGGAGCGATTTTGGCGGGCTCCGGAGCCGGGATCAGAGGCTCACACAGGGGTCGTTCCCTCCGGAGACGGGGGTTGACGTACTCCGGTGGCCACACGAAGGGCAGCCCGTCCGGGCTGGTATGTTGCGCAAAGAGGTCTGCGCCCAGGGGTGGCACCACGGGCCTCGGTCGGGGAGCAGCGCCCGGGGGCACTCGGCCTTGCGACCAGGCCGGGGAATTTCCGGTTGGGTCTGGGGGTGGCACTGTTGAGGAAGAGGGCGCTGGAGGGGCAGCGGCGCCCGGGTTCACCAGGCCTTGCGACCAGGCCGGTGGTACTTCCTCTTTTGCCGCGCCCGGGGTCGAGGGGCGTGGCGCGGAACGGGGCGTGACCGCGGCTCCTGCCGCTTGAGGCCTAGTTGGGAGCAGTGGCGGCGCGGCAACGGGTGTGGTGAGTAGGACTTCGGGCTCTGCGACGGGAGGCTGGGGCAGGCTTACAGCTGCTGGGCTCGGGGTGATGACGTCCCCATTACCTGCCTCAATCCTCGCGGCTCCCTCCACGGCGTCGTCTCCGGCCTTCGTCCCTCCTGCACCATCCTCAGAGGCAGGCGTGCTCCAGGTTGCTTGTGTCACCTCCTGCTGGCGGGTTCCAGCCTGCCGGGCCATCTCCCTTCTCCACTCGGCCAGCGCATCCTGCTGTGCCCGGACCATCCTCCGGTCCAAGTCCTCCAGCGCAGCCTGTGCACGCTCCGGGTCTCTGGGGAGCTGCGCCAGGATCTCCACCAGGCTGTCCGGCGGTGCGGCCTGCAGCAGGCTCCGGACCAAGGTGTTGGCACTGCCGGACGCTTCCTCAATTTCCGGGTGCGGTCTGTCCAGACTGATCCAGACCGCGCCCTGCCCCACAGTTTTCTTCACTTCCCGCCCCCATTGGGGGTGGTCCTGGGGCAACTTGGTGACAGTCAGTTTCAAGGGCAGCCCTCCCACGCTGATGGACATCTCCACTGCTGCATTCATAGCTGGTGGGGGCGGGCTCCTTCTTTGGCGCCACTCTGGGACCTGGCCCACGATGGGAGGTGGCTTCCTGCTGTCCTTTGGTGCGCACATAATGGCGTCCGCTCTGCCAGGGCGGGAAAAACGGATGAAGATGGCGGGAAACGGTCCAAGATGGCGTCTGATGGCGGGAATCAGCTCCGGATGGCGGGAAACGACCCCGGACGGCGGCAAACTTCTGGAAATGGTGGGAGACTTCTTTTCAAGGTACATGCACAATCTTCTTCAGGCACGCAATACCCGCTTGTGGCGGGTTGGTAATGATCCTGCCGACTACGCCAAAGTTGACGCGCCCCCTGGGTCTGTGCTGTGCAGGGGAACCCGGAACCGGGCCTGTTGTAGGATGCTGGGGGTTGTAGTCTCCGTGTGGCGGTGACCCGGTCCGTGCCCAGGGTGGTCAAACCAGTGGCAGTCTTAATGTATAGCAAATGTCCGACTATGCCACCCGTGGATTGCGGTCAGTGGGGACCGCCGCTGCGCTGCAGACCGCTGAGGCTGATGTTGTTTGCGCAGCTGAGTATGGGATGACTCCCCACGGGAGAAGTATTGCCTCAGGGCAGCTAATGTGGATGATGGTGGTGATGGTGTGAGTGTCCCAGTACTGATGGTGCTGGTGCGGCGAGGAACCACAGAGACGTGCAGTTGCAGTTTTCAATGCTTTACTCACAGTTCTTTATCAGGTCACTTGTGCGCAGTTAGGACCGCCCGAGTCATGCTGCGTCCACCAGGTGAGGGACTCGGTCAACTCCCAGGCAATTCCGGAGTGTGGTTCAGAGCTCCCTTCTCTTTCCTTTCTCTGGCCGTCCCCACCAGTGACCCACCTTTGTCCAGCTTCCTCGGGCCTTCTGTTGGCGAAACCTCTCACCGGTTTCCCTGACCCTATACGGTATGCCTTTCTGGTGGATGTAGTGAGGGGTCGCACCAAGATGTGGTAACAACCTCCGGTCTTTGGCTGAGGAATCTGTTGCCTCCACCAATTTGGGTTCCGGTACCCTGTTCTGCCAACCCTTCACCCTGTATCTCCTCTGGGCATATGGGGTTCCTTCTGTCCTCGTGTCTCTGGGCCTTTCTCTGTGTTCCTTGCTTCCTTTCTCCTCTGTTCCAGTTCCTTTCCTACTTTCCTTTCTGTTCCTTCTTCTCTCTCTCTCTCTCTCTCAGGCTCCAGCCTCCTGACAAGGCCTGCCTGCAGAGCAGAGCCCGTGCAGGGGCTCTGCTTCCTGTCTTCTCCTCAGACTGTCTCCACTGAACTGAACTGGACTGAACCCTGATCTAAGATGGTGCCCACCTTTTATACCTCCTTCTGACACCCGAGCCCAGGTGACTTGCAACCAATGGGCTCCTGCCTATGCCCAGAGACCCACCCCTATCTGCTCCTACACCACTGGGTTTTCCTTTCCCCGTCCCACTCCAGCCAGGGACAGAAGCTGTCGTGCCTGCACTTCTGTGGGAGCACCGTTGAGCTGTCCCTCGGAAATGGGGTGTGTGTGGTGCATGCAGCTAAACGAGTCCTGGTCCACACTCCATCCTTACCCGGGAGTGGAATATCACACCTCTGGTCTGAGGTGCAATACCCCTGTAGCAGCCGAGCCCTCTGAGTGCTACAATAGCTTGTGTGTTATGATTGCTTATTGATTTAGATGCGTATAGTCATTTGTTGGTGTAAAGTTGATAACATGACTATTGACAGGAGTAATTGTGTTGACTATAGTAACCGATCAGATCCTGTCTTCATTTTCAAGCCAGTTCTGGAAGAAGTAAAGCTGTTTTCTCGTTGTTCTGTACCATGAGATAAAATGTGATTTTATGTAGTGTCTCTACTGACTCTCTCCAAACTTGATTTAGGAGATATCCTCTCCGACATCCAATGTAACATCTTGTTACAGCAAGAAGTACGAAGCCACTGGGTAATCTGTGTGCAGCCAAATAGACTATAGACTATGTGTGTGTATGAGACTATGAGCAATTTTAGACAAAGTCAGGGGCGCATCTCCCATAGCATCAGACCACGCAGCCGCTGTTGGTCCGTGAGTTGGGGGGATCCGGTGCAGTGTGGCACCTTTCCAACTTCTCACGCTTGTTGTCGCAGTTTCAACAGTATCTGCATAAGTAGGATGTGGCGGCATCATCCTTTGCTGAAGGCATTGTGATGTCATCATGATATGCATGTGAGGGGAATTCTCTTTGGTGGTATCATAAGATAAGATAAGATATACTTTATTTATCCCGGAGGAAATTGCGGTATCACAGCAGCAGAACACAGATCTCGAACATGACACATATGATAACATAACATTTGGAATGCTTTAGACATTGCTTTTCAGACATTTGTTAAACACCCCCATAGCTGTTGGAACAATCATGCCATATGGGGGACATTTTTTAGGGCATTGTACTCTATAACGGCCATGAAAGGGGTTTAGTAGTTGTCAAGAACACTAAGGGGCTTCAGTATTTGCATAATTACTGTGTACCTGCCGTAATACGGTCCCTTTCACTGATTTTAAAAGTTGGAAGGTATGACCTGGCATACTTGGCCAAATTGTTTTTTTTTGGGGGGGGGGGAGGCATATAAAATGGGGGTGGGGGCCCAATTAGGACTTTTATTATGGGGTCCCATGATTTCTCTGTATGCCACTGATGAAAGTAGTTGGTACAATGTATCAAGAGAGTTGAAATCCAGACGTTGCTAACTACTGGTGAGCGAGCATGCTACTCGAGATTTATGAGCGAGCACTGAGTATCTACAGCGTGCTCGGTGATAAATTTGAATCACTCCCGTGTGCATGATTTGCGACTGTTTGACAGCTTTAATACATGTGAGGAATGCTTAAGAAGCAGGCATTCCTCACATGTATTAAAGCTGTCAAACAGTCGCAAATCATGCACACGAGAGTGATTCAAACATATCACCGAGCACGCTGAAGATACTTGGTGCTCGTCCGAGCATGCTCGCTGAAAGGGTTAACAGAACATTCTCGATCAACTAACTACCTCCCTATTCTGCCCAGCACAGATCTCTGCCGGCACAGAGCAGTCACTGACTGCTCCTGCCGGAGATTCTGTGGCTTTTGCTGAGGTCATATCAACAGAGCAGCGGCTTCTTTTCCGCTCTGCTCTGTTGATGGGGCGTGACTGCCAATGTAATACTGATTGACAGCCGGCTCCCCGCTGCCTTACTGCGGGGAGCTAGCTGTCAATCAGCATAATGTCGGAAGTGATGCCACATCGACAGAGCGAACCAGAAGAGAGTTGCTTGTTTGACATGAGTTGAAATGAAGCAGCAGAATCGACGGCAGGACCGGTCCATGACTGCTGCATAATTGCAGGAGGCGAGCTGTCAATCAGCATGACGTCTGCAATCATGCCTTGTCGACAGAGCAGCCCAGAAGAAGAAGAGCTGCTCTGTTGACACTGAGTAGCTGAATCGTCAGCAGAAGAGGCAGGTAGTTGCTAACTAGTTAGCAACTACTTGCCTGTTAGTTTTTTGGTTCATAGTAAGAAAGAATAATATAGTCCTGGATAAACTTTTAATACAATAGGAAGCCATTGTGATGTGACATTGGGCTTAAATACTTTGATCAAAATGTCAACTGAGAACCTTGTGTTCTGTTTGTAAAGTTTTCTTAGCTGACTTTAATCAATGTATTATATTTGGAAGTGCAGTCTATGTAATTGTTGCTACATTTATGATGTGACGCCGATCACTTTATATGTGATAAGCCTTCAAATTGGGCGCTTAAGTGCAGGCCATGACTCCATGTGGAAAAGTGTCTGTATTAACAGTGCCAGCAAGGTGCCCATATAAACCTTAAGATCCAGTGCAAATTCAGCCATAGTATGTGTAACTAAGGGCGCACACAGCGCCAGAAACGCACAAGAGTGAACATGTGGATTTTAATTGTTTGACGTATATGGAATAAAGTTTGAAGATTTCATCTATTTTTTGGGGATCTGACGATCAACTTTATTTTTCTTGGATGTATTTTCTGGCGGTCAGAAGTATTTGAAACCCATTGCACATAAAGGACAGATTTCATCAATCATTGCACGGTGAGTGATTTATTCAATATTTTTTCTCAGGGAAGAGAACAGTGTCTATTATACGGAGGCTTATGCACATTTATTAGGCAAAATCTCTATAAGTTTGAAGCATTTTTTTTCCCCAAAAATCAGGTTTTCGTCTTCTTTATAAAATGTCGTCCTTATCACACTCTTGAAATGTTCTGTCCTTATAGGAGACAGAAAGGACTGACAAGATACATGTACTATGTGCACGGCAACTCATCACCGATGGCACCACAACTCTTATATAACAAAGGTTATCAGGTTGTCACTCTTAGCCACCCAGAGGGGATATTACCCCATAATTGGATCTAATTGAGTAAAAAAACACTTCAACAATATCATTGGGGCATTAGTGCCTTATTTCATCTGCAATGGATTTAAGAAAGAAACTTTAATACCACATGTGTCGATATCTCATACACATTCATCAATATTATTTTGCCATTAAAGTGTTGGTCCAGGATTAACATATTGATGATTTACCCATAGGAAACAAAGATAAATGCACTAGGATTCTGGCACAATTTATGCCAAAAAAAACCATGCCATGCATCAAATTTCTTTTCTGTATTAGACAACTTTTGCTCCTCACGTCACAAGAGGAAGCTGCTTATCGGGAAAAGGTTGCTTTTATGTGTAAGACAAAATTTGGCATAATGCAAGAATATACACGGATGCGCAATGTTTTATACGGGATATAGGTAATGGTGTTTCGGGCATGTACACATCGCGGTACTGTGTCCAATATATTTTGCATATGTATTTGCTGATCTGATTGCATACATCCCAACCATCCTGAATCCACCGGGACTGTCTCAAATTTTTGGAGCTGTCTTGAGAATTTGTGGGGGTATGATCCGCCTTCAATTGTGACTGTGTTCTCAGGCAAAACCAAAGATAAAAACATAAAAAGCAAGTACCCTGCAGTAAATAAATAAATAGTAATAGTGCATAAAAATAATATGGGGTGCTTAGTTAACATAATTTTGATCAAAAAAACATAAGCCATTCCACCACGTCATGGTGACCCTATTCGGGATGGTCCTAACCTCTAGTATTAAAACCTTACCTTTTGCCAAGTGACGTGCATGTGGATAAGGGCTGAGAAGGACTGAGACCTGGCTAATGGACACACAGCCATGGGGAACTACATGAATGTAATATCCAGCTCAAAGAAAATGGAGGTAACAACCTTATTTGCACAGAGTGTGAAAAAACTGAAACAAAAAAACCTAAAGAGATGAATTGGGATATAAGTTAGTGTGCATGCAGCGTGTAGGCGTATGTTCACATTGGCCACTAAACAGACAAAACCCAAGATAAAAACATAATAAGCAAATACCCTGCAGTAAATAAGCAAATAAATAGCAGAAGTGCATGAAAATAATATAGGGTGATTATTTAACATAATTTTGATTAAAAATAAATGTATGAGTCATCCCTCCACATTACAATGAACCTATTCGGGACACAGATACAGTAGACTATCACAGTGGAGTAGGGAACCATCAGATCCTTATTTCTCCATTCAATACCTGTAAAGACTGAAGGTCCTACTAGGGCATCAGACATTATGGAAGAAAGAAGGGAATTTACTGTGTGGGCATCATACTGTGTGGGGAGGGATGTGGGGGCCATCATGTAGTGTTTGTATCTGTGGGGCATCCTACTGTGTGTGAGGCTGTGGGGGTATCATACTGTGTACTGGGGCTGTATAGGGAAGTGTGAGGAGCTGTGGGGTAATCACACTGTGTTGGGAGCTATAAGGGCATCATACAGGATAAGGGCTTGTGGGGGGAGCATCATACTGTGTGTGGGGAGCTGTGTGGGTATAATACTGTGTAAGGGGTTGTGAGGAACTGTGTGAGAGCTGTAGGGGTATGATACTGTGTGTGAGGAGCTATGGGGGCATAATTCTGTGTATGGGGTCATCAAACTGTGGGGGGGCTGTGGGGGCATCATACTGGATAAGGGGTTGTTTGGGGAGGTGTGACAATCTGTGGGGGCATCATACAGTATGTGGGGAGTGGTGGAGGCATCATACATTGTGGGGGCATCATACTGTGTGGGGGTTGTGGCGGAATCATACTGTTTGCGTGGGAATCTACTGTAGGGGCATCATAATGTGTATAAGGGGCTGGGCGGCATCATATTTTCTGTGGGGGAGCTGTAGGGTCATCATTCTCTGTGTGGGGGGCTTTGGGGGCATAATACTGTGTGTGGGGTAATGTACTGTAAAAGCATTATACTTTGTGTGGGGAAGTATAGGGGGCATCATGGTGTGTAGGCATCATTCTATGTGTGTGGGAATTTACTGTTGGAGCATCTCACTGTGGAGGCTGTGAAAGGGTTATTGTACTTTGTGAGATAACTAATGGGCTTAGGAGCAACATTTCTGTAAAGTCACGAGTAAAGGCCTGGACGAGGTTAGATCAGTAGTTTAGCGTCAGATCTAAATTGCAGTACCCGTCCCTCTTTCTTGTCTTTCATAGAAGGAATGCTGATTGGCATGGTCTATCTTTACAGCTAAGGTTACACTATGATGTGGCTCCCTGTATGTGACATGCCCGTTTTCTTTCCTGATTGCATTATTTTTGAAGAGTTTGGAGGAGTTATAAATTATTCAGAGAACCATAGAGGGCATTTAGATCAATTTTCTTGCAGGCTGCCTTCCTAAATGAGTCTATAAAGCTCTCGAGTTTCCTGTGAAGTTTTTATACCACATAAATACGTGAAGATTTGTAGTCTTATGAGTTGTAAAAGTAATGTGAATGAAGTTTAATGATAATATAATCGCAATCACACAGTTTCATGTACACTTCTCCATAGTTTGATACGTAGAGAATTACATCTCTAATTCAAGGTAATACACATGAAGATCTTTTCTAGAAAGTGTCTGCATTATAGCTGGAGAAGCTATGATTTACAGTATTCCCACGATAAAACATAATCAGATCCCAGTTATGTAGGTAAAGTATTCTAAACCAGTGATGCATCAGTGCTTGCAGCAAAACGGTAGGGTTTAGTGATATTAGCCTTTCATTGTACTAAACTTATAATTGGACTTCACCCAAAATAGGATAAATGTATGGTCTCATCCCCCACAATAAGGTAAAACTGCTTTTAGTTCACATACCTAGTGTAATATATCCAGAAACCATCCCAATTCTCATGCTCTGAAAATTGCCTTCTGCTCCTTTTGAGTGAGGGAGTTCTTCCTTATCATATTCTTCCAGCATTATAGGTGTTGGAACTTCTTTTCGCCCACTTTCCAGCATGCATTGTGCCTACCACTGTCAAATGGCTTTTTTCTCTCTGTTATACCTGTATGCATTTTGACAAAAGAGCTGTTAAAAAAAGTCCATCCCCCACATCCTGTAATCTTTTTTTTCTGTCTAACTTGCCTTCTGCTCCTTTTGAGTGGGGAAGTTCTTCCTTATCAGTATTCTTCCAGCACTATAGGTGTTGGAACTTCTTTTCTCTCACTTTCCAGCATGCATTGTGCCTACAACTGTCGAATGGCTTTTCTCTCTCTGTTATACCTGTATGTTGTATGTAGAATAAAAGCCCAGCCCTACCTCCTATAATCCTTCTTTCTGTCTAACTTGCCTTCGGCTCCTTTTGAGTGGGGAAATTCTTCCTTATCAGTATTCTTCCAGCCCTATAGGTGTTGGAACTTCTTTTCCCTCACTTTACAGCATGCATTGTGGCTATCACTGTCGAATGGCTTTTCTCTCTCTGTTATACCTGTATGTAGAAAAAAAGCCCAGCCCCTACCTCCTGTAATCCTTCTTTCTGTCTCTGCTGCTGGAGATTACAAGCAGTTATACTGAATGGAAAAACATAGAGGCTGATTCATTCAGACTGGCATTGCGCATGCTAGTCTTAATGAACAGGCTGGCTGGAGTATATGGGTTGAATTCATTAAGAGGCACTCGCCACTTAATGAATTAGGTGCATCTCTTAAAGGGGATGTCCAGCCTTAGGTTACAAATCTGCAGTCACATCTATGTGCCAGTGATGATGTTGTGACCATCAGACTCCTAACCTCTCAGCCAATCAGTGGCCACAGTGGTAAAGGTGACTTTTGATTACGGTGTCATCACTTGCGGCCCTCTGTCGGAGACCTTCAGAGTGGTAATGCTGGAGTCAGGAGGGTATTGCTGCTTTTCTTCTTTGATATTACTTATAGAAAGTTTTCAGAAAATGGGTTTCCCTAGTTTGATGTTTAGCTTGCGCTGGTGCAGTGATAGACTCAACGGTCACAATGCTGTTTTCATAAAATTCCCTGCCTTCACAGACAAAACACAAGTGCCACCTAAGCGATAGCCCCCCAAGTCATCATCTTCATTTTTAAAGTGACTTTTTATTTTGTCTTGTGGTATTTGTTGCCGTTTTTGCGCTAAATTCGTTAAAATGGTGTAAAGTCAAAAATGTTGTCTTTATCTTAAACATTTTTGGCGACTTTTTAGTTTTGCAAAAAAAATTACGTCAAAATATCTGGAAATCAGTCCAGGAGGGCACTGAAATGCATATGCGACAAGTTTAGTGACTTTTCAAAAAGTCACAAAAACACGTGGAAAATCTCCAAACCCTGCCCACAATGGAAATCATGAAACGAAAAAAAAAACAATTAAACACACTAAATAGTTTAAAAAAATAGCAAATTGAAAGATGAATATGATGCAAACAAAAAATTGCACAAAACACTAAAAACTTGTCAAAAAAACAGGGGCTATTGCAATATTGAATTGGGTCCACTACACTTTGTACACAGCTGACCCTTGATATATCCTACGATCTACGTACCCATCACATGATTGTGTATGTGATTCCTAAGCTCAAGTTACAGTTTGAGAAGGGAACGCATAATTTCTGAAGACATCCATTGAGTAAGGGGTATGACTACTAGGATACCTTCATGCCGGCTGATATTGTGCTCCATGGCTTTTCCTCAGCAAAAAAATCTACAGTGAGATCCATATTGGGAACAAACAAAGCGACAAGATTCACTAAATCTTTCACACCAGAATTCTGGAGTAAAAGTTTTGAAAAGTCGCAAAATTTAGGTGTGAGTTTGCGCTTTTGGCATTTTCACACTGGTTTCTCCTAGCTGTGGCAAAATGGGTGGGATTGGGGTGGAGACGGGGGCATGACCGTATTCCAGAAATCTCACTCCATTTCTTGACTGGAGTGAGATTTCTGGCGTAGTGCATGGAGGCGCACACTACTCATCAGACGTTTCAGATATATGAAGTGGCGTGCACCTCTTCATGAATCAGAAGCGTCTAACTCCAGTACGCTCCATCATAATCACTGGCATGAACAACACTGGTCTTGGTGAATCGGGTCCAAATTTTTTGTTGCTGATCTCATTGTGGAAATGTTGCAAAATTAGCCGTAGATTTCACCTGTTGCAAAGAGAAATATCAGCAGCGTAAATCTGCACTGACGGTCAGATTTCAGTGCACTGAAAGCATAGTAAATACATTTTTAGGCATATTTTTTGCATTAATTTCAGGGCACATTCAGGTGTATACTGTGTAGCATACATGATGAAGAAGCGGTAGCACCAGACTTTTCTAGATCAGAAGAGTCCATCCCCAGCGGGGAAGTGCACAGATGGCCGAGTCCTTCTTTAAATCAAGATATTTGGAAGCCTGGGCTTTTGCCACATTGAAAGCCCTGGCAGAAAAAAGAAACCCATAATTATGCTAGAATAAATTAAGGCCATTTATTTTTTAATGACTCATCTCTTTAAGGACTGAGGAATTAATATTCATCATCCAGACACATTATCGTGGTGCATTTGAAAGTAATCGGTCAGTTGCCCCTGACTGCTCGGACTTCATAGACTATAGAGAGTGCGAAACCTCTGATCTCGCTGACAAATTGAGGACATGGAGTCGCGCAGAACTGAATTTTCTGGAATGTGATCGTTATAATAAATGGTAAGTAGTAATGTCAGTCATGTTATGAAACATTGGAAACATAAAAGATGTGTCAGCCGCCATCATCCTACCTGTCACTACCGTTTCTCATAGTCACGGTATAAGTCATTTATGTTTTCAGCAGACATTTGTAACTATTGGATGGAACTGTCTACATTCTACAACATATGAAATTACCTTTTCTTTAAAGACCTACAGGCACATTATTTTATCATTAACTTCTGCCTATTTCATTCTGTTTTCAAAACTAAGTTCATGCACAAAATATATTTATTACAAACATACTTTAAAAGCTCCTCCACAGTTTAAGGGGATGTCCAGCCTTAGTGTGCTTTCACATTGCGTTCTGTGTCCCCGTCGGGGCATACGTCCCAAATTCCCAGCAAAACGCGGTCTGGACGTATGCTGTGACAGGGGCCATAGACTGCAATGGTGACGGCAGAGCGAACGTGTGCTCGGCAGTGCACTTTTTTCAGGAGCGTGCGCCCACAGGAGGTGGACACCCAAACATAGGCTGCTGCATCTGAGTGTCTGCCTCCTGTAGGCGTGCACTCCCGAAAAAAGTGCAGTGCAGAACGCACGTTCGCTCTGCCGTCACCATTGCAGTCTATGGCCTCCGTCACAGCATATGTCCAGACCCCGTTTTACTGGGAATTTTGGGAAGTATGCCCCAACAGGGACACAGAACACAATGTGAAAGCACACTAAGGCTGTGTGCCCACGATGCGTTTTTTGGTGCGTATTTGCAGCGCGGAAACGCTCCAGAAACGCATTGCATACCTTATCCCATGACTTCCTATGATATTCTGCAAGTTCTGTGCACATGGTCAAGATTTTTTCTGAGCGGATTTTACTTGCAGAAAAAATCCGGACATGACCAATTCTTGTGCGTTTCTGCATACGTATTTGCCTATACAATGCATTGGAAAAACGCATGGCAAATCCGCATGCAAAAACGCATCAAAAACACATGTAAAAACCGCAAGCGTTTTTCTGCCAAGGAGATGCAGAAATGCTCAGGAAAATTTGTGCTTCATTTCTGCATCGTGGGCACATAGCCTAAGGCTACAAGATTGCAATCGCTCTATGTGACTGCAGACTCGTGAATCTTCCTATTGCGCACACTGCACGCTGTGAGAATTTTCTGGTGCCGGCGTCGGGAGCGGGCAGTTGTAAGCAGGTGACCAGATGCAACGCGCAGACAGTAAAAAGGCGGAAGTAACCAATTAAACTGTTTATTTCCCTAAAGTGGAGAGAAATTAAAAAACAATAGCAACGGTAAATAGTGCAAAACAGAGTAATTACAGCATGAAATATACAATATCAGATATGCAATGAATCCTCTGGTTCACTCTACCTATTTTAACAGTCTCTTGTGATATATTCTTATAACTTTCTGACAGGAGTGATAATCCCAGTACCATGAGAGTCACTGTACTGTTTCTTCCTCTAACACAGGCCATAGCGAGGGTCTCCAGTTCTTTTCACTAGACCAAGTCTAACAAGGCTCGCTTAGTTTATTTCCTTCACTGTTTGTATCATTTTTTTAAACACATTAGAAACCATCTTTACTTTCCCTCTCCCCACCCATAGTGCACACTTTAAAATTGAATCTGTTTGCATGAAAAAAAATCAAGACCAAAATTCTATTTTGAATATCTCTATTTTCGGTAGAGATTTACTAAGCTCAATGCACCAGAATTCGAGCTGAATTTGGACATACACTAGAGTTGGGCAGATCAATTTTGTGGGATCTGGTCCATCGGCCAGGTCAGTAGTATCTGGCTGCTGGACAGCAGGCTCGTGAATCTCTTACTTTCCAGCATACACGGTGCGGCTTTTGATTAGCTGTCATGGCGTGACATCATCTGTGCGATGATGTGCAAAGTAGCCGTCAGTCAAGCAGGAGGAGGGAGCGCCTGGCCGTGAATAGAGCTGGAGTGACAGATGCTTCAAATCCACAATAGTTTGGGATGTGAAATCCTTCTGACAGATTCCTTTTACTGTATTTTAGACCACAATTTTTTTCTCTAAACCACACTTTTATGGACATTAACTAGTGAGGCACAAGAAGTGGTGGACAGATTGATTCTGGGGACTCGGGTCCATCGGCCAGGTCAGTAGTCTCTGGCTCATGAATCTCTTACTTTCCGGCATCCCTGGTGCGGCTTTTGATTAGCTGTCCTGGCGTCACGTCATCTGTGCGACAATGTTAAGATCGTGCCACCCCGACTTAATCGAAAGCAGCGCCAAAGATTCTGGGAAGTTATGAGATTCACGAGGCTCCCAGAATCAATCTGCCCAACCACTTCTTCTGCCTCACTAATTAATGTCCATAAAAGTGTGGTTTACAGAAAAAAATTGTGGTCTAAAATACATTAAAGGGAATCTGTCAGAAGGATTTTCCACCCAAAACTATTGCGTATCTGAAGCCTCTGTCACTCCAGCTCTATTCACGACCAAGCGCTCCCTCCTCCTGCTTGACTGACGGCTACTTTGCCTGAAGTTACATCGCATAGAGGCTTTCAGTCAAGCAGGAGGAGGCGGCTCTGGGCGGTGAATAGAGCTGGAGTGACAGAAGCTTCAGAGCTACCATACCATTTGCATATCAATTTAAACACTGATTTCTCAATAATGAAGGAATGGACTGGCCATGTAAAGGTATTGTTGGACTTGTCTATGAAAGAGCTAGATGCGCATATAAATAGTTTGGAAGGAGAAATCCCTTTAATGTGCACTGAAAATACACCAGAATTTTGGGGCAAATGCAACATCAGTAAATTTGCCCTATTATTTTATTTCCTGTTGCTTATAAAGCGACCAAACATTTTCCAGTGCTGAACATAACCCCACCGAGGCTATCTCAAACACAGAAACTAGGACAATAACTCATCAGTATGTTTTTGGAATTATTTTTTGCCTTTTCATCTGGAAAATGATTGTTGTCAGTTAAGAGGCTCGCCTACATGTTTAAGCACAATAACAGTGTCCAGCCAACCTCTAGTTGTGGGTGGAAAGTGATAAATGACGTAATCTTTGTTAGATCTGGTAACAATCATTCTTCGGCTTGACGAGAGACATATCTGCAGGAGATACTGAGTTTGCATTACACTGACACATAACTGCAGTCATCTAATCTTTACAGTTTATCAGTGGAAATACACTGTCCGCATCAGGAGATCATTGCATAGTGACAAAGTGTCACTACCACTGGAGATAGGACGGATGATGTACATAAACACATCTCCCCTGTGTCTTCACCTGCGAGCAGGAGCCAGTAGGCAGAAAAGGGACAACGCTCATACAGGCAAACTCATTTACAGTCCAAACTTTGACAAGAGTATTAAACAAGTCACATTATTTTATAATATGCTGTGTGCAAAAACTGATACTGTAAAGACTAGATTGGGGAGGCAGCATGGTGGTGGCCCGGTTGTTTGCAATGTTGTATTCGACAAGAGTCAGTGCTTCCCCTGAACTTCTTCCAACATTTCAGAAATATAATCGGCTTCATGTGAAATTGGACTGATTACAGAAGGCTTTGAGAAGAAAGAGTACCATTGCCAAGAAGAGATGTATGTAATGTTTAGGTCGGGGGTTTGCGTCAAAACAACATTGACATGAATGCCAGGATCCAAAGTTTCCCAGCAGAACCCAGAGCCTCACACCTTTTCCCCATAGCATATCTTGGTGCCTTCTCTTCCCCAGATAAGAAACACACATGGACCTAGCTGTCTACATGAACAGACCACATGTTTCCACTGCTCCATGGTCCAGTGCTGATGTTCACATCTGTTGTGGATGCTCTCAGTGACTGTAGGCTGCTGAGTGTTCTGTCTCCTTTCTGTAATAGACAATATTAAAGGGGTAATCAGGAGTATATGAATTTTTTATTAATTTTTTACTATGGCCTGTTGTGCCCAGGGCAGATTCCTGCCGGCACAGATCGGTCATGGACCGCTCCTACCGGCAATTCTGAGGTTTACACTGACGTCACATCGACAGAGTAGCGACTTCTCTTCTGCTCTGTTCTGTTGATGGGGTGTGACTGCAGACATTATGCAGATTGACAGCCGACTCCCAGCTGCCTAACTATGGGGAGCCGGCTGTCAATCAGCATGACGTTGGCAGTCACGCCCCATCAACAGAGCAGCCCAGAAGAAGAAGACCTGCTCTGTTGACGCGGAGCAGCTGAATCACCAGCGACCGCTCTGAGCTGGCGCCGGATAGAACAGGCAGGTAGTTAGCAACTGTTATTTTTTTTTTTTTTTACTATGAGCCAAAAAACAAATGTAGCCCTGGCTAGCCTCTTTAATTTTTACATCGATTTGTGCTATATTAAGTCCTCAAAGGTCAAACAGTCTAGTATTTGATACATAGCTTCAGTAAGCTTTGGGTCCCCATGACCTTGCTGCCTGTCCACTGGTCATCATTCCTTAAGACCGAGTTTAAGAACACATAGTGTTTGAAACGCGTTTGGTTTTCTCTGCCTATGGTTTTTCCTCCTGTCTCCTGTCAATTTTTATTGGATGTACCAACACATTATATATATTTTTTAAATGATAAAATAAAGATTTTTTTCTACATTTTAAATGGATCAACTTTTTCTTCTGTGCAAGTCCTTTCTTGGACCACTTTTTGTAGTTACTAACCACTGTATACCAGGGACATCCCATAAGATCTGCAGTTTTGAAGATGCCCCAACTTTTTGTCTAACCAACACAATTTGGCTGTTCTTAGTGTCACTCAGCGCCCTACACTTGTCCATTTTCCAGCTTCCAGTATATCAACTTCAAAAACATGAAAGTATACCATTGTAACGGAATAATTAATGTTATTTTCTTCACCTGTGATTTCAATGTTACGGTTGATTGATGTACTGTACAAGCTTTTAGAAAGTATGACTATTAAAGGGAATCTGTCAGCAGGGTTTTGCTAAGTAATCTGAGAGCAACATGATGTAGGGACAGATACCCTGATTCCAGCAATGTACCACTTAGTTTACTGGGTGCAACCGTTGCGATAAAATCACTGTTTTCTGTGCTGCAGATCTAGCAGAGCTCTGAATGCTGAGCTGTGTATAAACCCATCCACACCACTGATTTGCAGCGTTCTGTGTACATTGTATAGTGACAGAGAGCTGCTAATCAGTGTTGGGGCGGGATTACACAGAGCAGAAGGACTAGGAGTGTAGTGAAAATCTCCTGCTGATAAAACACTGATTTTACTGAAATAACAACACAAAGCCCAGAAAGTGACACATCCCTGAAATCAGGCTCTCAGCCCCTAAAAATTGCTGTTCTCGGATTACAAAGCAAAAACTTGCTGATATATTCCCTTTATGCATCAATAGGGTTACTAGAGAAAAAGCCTGTTCTGTTTATATAACAAACTGAGGGTTTTTAGAAAGAAAAAAATAATGGACAACCCCTTTAAGAATATACTTGGGTATCTGCAAGTATCACTAAGCTGAATGAAACGCTCAGAAAATTCTCCAACAAATTTACCGCATGTGAACTTGAAATGACACCATTGTCTTCTGCTCTTGCATATGCAGGTGCATCTCACTAAATTAGAATATCATCAAAAAGAGTATTTATTTCAGTTCTTCAATACAAAAAGTGAAATTCAGTAAATTAAAATTATTAACAAAAAACACCTGCAAAGGCTTCCTAAGCGTTTAAAAAGGTCCATTAGTCTGTTTCAGTAGGCTCCACAATCATGGGAAAGACTGCTGACTTGACAGATGTCCAGAAGGCAGTCATTGACACACTCCACAAGGTCCCAGAGGTCCAATTTTCATTTGGAAATCAAGGTCCCAGAGTCTGGAGGAAGAGTGGAGAGGCCACAATCCAAGCTGCTTGAGGTCTAGTGTGAAGTTTCCACAATCAGTGATGGTTTGGGGAGCCATGTCTTCTGCTGGTGTAGGTCCACTGTGTTTTATCAAAGCCAAAGTCAGCGCAGCCGTCTACCAGGACATTTTAGAGCACTTCATGCTTCCCTCTGCCGACAAGCTTTTTGGAGATGGAAATTTCATTCTCCAGCTGGACTTGGCACCTGTCCACACTGCCAAAAGTACCAATACCTGGTGTAAAAACAACAGTATCACTGTGCTTGATTGGCCAGCAAACTCGCCTGACCTTAACCCTATAGAGAATCTATTATAGAGAATCTATGGGGTATTGTCAAGAGGAAGATGAGACACCAGACCCAACAATGCAGACGAGCTGAAGGCTGCTATCAAAGCCACCTGGGCTTCCATAACACCTCAGCAGTGCCACAGGCTGATCGCCTCCATGCCACATTGATGCAGTAATTGATGCACAAGGAGCCCCGACCAAGTATTGAGTACATTTACTGAACATACATTTCAGTAGAACATTTCGGATTTTAAAAACATTTTTCAAGCTGTTGTTATAAAGTATTCTAATTTACTGAGATAATGACTTTTGTGTTTTCATTGGCTGTAAACCATAATCATCAACATTAACAGAAATAAACACTTGAAATAGATCACTCTGTAATGACTCTATATAATATATGAGTTTCACTTTTTGTATTGAAGAACTGAAATAAATGAACTTTTTGATGATATTCTAATTTAGTGAGATGCACCTGTATTTTTTGCTTCTGCGCATTTGCACAGGCATTTGTTCACTTCAACTAACTTAATTGATTGCGTTTTGCCCGAATGCATTTTTACCATTTCCACTACCATCATGCAGGCGCTAGCCGCCATGTTTGGACTGTGTGTTCTCTTTTTTAGTGTCTGGGTATATTTGTCCATTTTTCGCTTGCGCTTAAGTCATTTGTTCTTTTTGTAAATTACGTTAAAATTAAATTAATTTATGTACTTTTGCTATGATTTTTGAGGTGCACAACTGTTGCAACTTCACTTTTACATATTCGTTGACTTTTTGTACCTTTCATGACTCAGATCCCATAGATTACAAGATTCTAGGGATCCATCCTAAACTCTGCAGAACATGTACATATCCGGTTCATTTTATTCTCCACTCATCACAAATCTAGTTTACTGCTGTGGAATCTCAGCATGACTTCGCATCTGACCCCCAATATTATTTGTGCGCCATAGTTGGTTCTTCTAGCCGCTGTCTTAATTTTGTACTAGTGCAATTTTCACTCATTTGTTGAATTTTGTACCGGGATAACAGCAATTTGGATAAGTAGCATCCAAATACACATGTGCACAATGAATCCGCAGCAATGTTCAGCCGATGGGAATGGCACGATATTTAAGAAACTGCAAGTGAAACGAAGGCT
Organism: Phyllobates terribilis; assembly: GCF_046119375.1. Taxonomy (NCBI): domain Eukaryota; kingdom Metazoa; phylum Chordata; class Amphibia; order Anura; family Dendrobatidae; genus Phyllobates; species Phyllobates terribilis. The sequence continues at coordinate 297,429,285 of NW_027362768.1, forward strand.
GGAATTTTCCACAGGGATATTGATTTTTTTCTCTTACTTTTTTTTATACCAATGTAATTCATTCCACTGTGGCCTTTGCTTTACTTTTTAGGTCCTAATAGGATTACATCGTCTTCTAAGTGCTAGTGTCCCACAGACTGCGACAGTGTTACTACCAAGATTTGTTCATAGTCTTCGGCATTCATTTTTCCACTCTATTTTTAAAGATAATACATCAGCAGGTTTTGCTATGTAATCCAATAGCAGCATAATTTAGGGATAGAGACCCTTATTCCAGCGATGTGTCCCTTGCTCAGCAGCTTGCTGTTGTTTCAATACAATCAGTGTTTCATCAGCAGGAGATTATCACTGCAGGACTAGGTCTCATGTGCCAGGCAGTCCAGATAATCTGTAACCCCGCCCCCATCACTGATTGGCAGCTGGCTAACGGTGTACACAGGAAGCTGCCAATCAGTGATGTGGGCGGGGTTATACACAGCTCAGCATTCACAGCACTGCTGCATCTATAGCAGAGAAATTAGTGATTGATTTTACATAATATTCTACTCCTGTATATTTTTATGCTGCATGGATATACGCTTTATCTATGGTACTGCATGGGTAGTCATCTTGCCTGTCATGTTGAACATGTTGGGGTAATGCCCCTTATTGGGGCTATTTTTTGTCATTTTTCTTGTCCTACATTTGATACCTGAGAGAGAGTGTTGTCAGATTATTTAGAGCTGCAGTCTCTGTTCTATGCATGAATATTTTTTCTTCCATGCTGGATATTATTAAGCTCGTGACACAACAATGCATATCTCATTGAAAATACAATAATCTTTCTGGGATTCGTGTTTACCATGTAATACAGTGACATTGTGTACCAGAACGTACAATACTGTTCAATACCTATGTGCAGCACGTAATAGATTCTTGTATTCTGTATAGTGTCAAGCTCAGCAATTCTAATTGTCCTAATTGAGATCCATCGCCGTCACCATCATCATTTATCTGTTCTTTTTATAGAAGCAATAAACAGAGAAATTCCGAGTCATTTATAAAAATGAGTCCAGAGAAATACAGAGCGTTTCCAATCAGAACTACCCCATGAAAAAAAATACAAGCGATTGGTTCCCATGTGCGACTAATCTATTTTTTTTTATTCTGCATTATGCTTTTTTTTTTTTTTTTTAATATCTAAGATACTTTTACTCTTGGCTGAAAAATGTAGTTAATTGATGTAATTATAATGTAAATATTCCTAGATTAATCTCCAAGATTAAAGCAACCTGTCATTCTATTTATGCTGCCCAAATCACAAGCAGCATGAATCAGCGCCGGGTTGCACGATATCTCTCTGATCTACTCTTCCATTTAATAGAAAACATGGTTAGAAAAGTCAGCCGGGACCATAGGCTTCTCTTTAAAGATTGTATCCAGGACTTTTTTTTTGTTTGTTTTTTTACTAAGGGCCTAAAAACTAGTTAGCAACTACCTGGCACCGGCACAAAGCAGTTTCTGCTGCTTCATATGAACAGAGCAGCTTTTTCTCTTCCGACAGGGCGTGACTGCCGGTGTCATGCTGATTGACAGCTGGCTCCCCGCAGTTAGATCGTGGGGAGTCGGTTGTAAATCAGCATGACGTTGGCAGTCACGCCCCATCGACAGAGCAGCGCGGAATAGAAGCTGCTGCTTTGTTGTTGTGATGTCGACGGAATTCGCTGAATCGCCGGCAGGAGCGGTCTGTGATCAACTCTGTGCTGGTAGAGATCGGCGCTGGGCTCAAGAGGCAGGTAGTTAGCAACTTCCCGCCTGATAGTTCTTAGACCCATATTAAAAAAAAAAAAAATAGTCCTGGATATCCCCTTTAACTGTGAACACCACTAGTTTGTAGGTATAATTAAACTTACCATCATTTGCGAGCCCTTCCCCATTTCACATGGTGACACCTTGGCAGAAAAACCCTTTTTAATGCATGTTGGAATAAGCTCAGCTCCCTATAAAAGTCCAATATAACCCACAGCGATGTATAAATATTGCAATCATTTAGTGTAAATCAGTCCTTAGATTAATTGGCTTCTTATGAAATTGGCCCTATCAGCATGTAGTGAACTGAGGATCCCAGTGCTGTAAGGCTACATTGCTAACAGATATATCTTTTCACACCACATTTGGTCATACGGATCTCAGTATATGACGGTAACAAAAAAAAAAATTCAAACATTCGCTGTACAGTATCTATAGAGTTCTCTTGCAGAGATGTATAATTAAAATGTTGTTAGAAAGTTGAACATTTTATGTATTTACCTTTATTGACTTTTATATTTAATCTGTTTCATTTGTCAAAAATAAAAAGCACTCCTCCTCCTCCCATCAAAGGTTTTATTCTTTTAAAATATTTCAATCATCATATTATAAAGCTCTGTGTACTTACTATTTCTCATTTTGCCTTTCTACCCAGATAATTCTTCTCTTTTCTCTGCTCTATGTAGTAACAGGAAGTCTCTTTTCCCTGTATTTATAATCCCCTTTTTCAACTCCTGACCCAGCTGCTCCCGCCTCCCCTCGCCATAGACTTTTGCAGTGACTTATGACTCATACAGGGAAAATTGACCTCCTGTTTCTCCATAGAGCTTAGAAGGATTCAGCTAGTCAGTTTTTAATCACGTGATGTCATAGACCTAATGGAAACGAGAAGAATTAACTGGGTAGAAAGACAAAATGAGCAATTGTAAGTGCACAGTGCTATATAATATGATGACTGCAATATATTAAGAGGATAAAAACTTTGATTGGAGGAGGAGGAGTGCTTCTTTAAACAGTGATTTAAAACAATGTGTATACAGTCTTGGCATATGTTACATGGGTTGTTTTAATTCGTCAAAGCTTGGCTAATCCACTTACATATAAACGAATGGACTTCTAATAAAAAAATATTGAACAAATACTGTATTTGCTGAGCACTGAAAAAGCCATGGTGGAACAATTTTCTTTAAAGGGAAGGTATCATCAGAAAATGACCCACTGCTAAAATCATGTTTTTATGTTAGAGAAGGGGTGCACAATCTTTTTGGGTCCAATGGTCACATTGAACCAACCACATGGGTCACAATATTACCAAAGTGTTACCTTCTGAGACATTTACTGCATATTGAAGGTATGCGCCATCAATATTTAATAGGTGCAGGCTCCATTTTTAGGGGTCTCACCTATCACAACAGTAGAGGTAACCTGAAAGGAAGACACCGTGCATTCAGCTCTCCACATTGTAGTATTTGCAAGACATTTAAACAGTTGAGTGTTTTTTTCATCCCAGTGATCTAAGGGGTAATATTTCTCCTTGTGGAGAGTGACATGCCTGACAAGCCAGTGTAAGAAGGATTATAAGCCATGCAATGCTCCTCTGGGAAATTAAATATGCAAATTTCCTCTTCAGAGAGAAAGATGACTTGAACTCTAGCGCCACCTATTGGAAATATCAATCCTAAAAGTCAATATCGACCCTTTAACGAGCCTTGCCATATGACTTAGGATAAAAGCCAAACCTAAGTCATATGTCAAGGCTTGTTATAGGATCATTATTGACTTTTAGGATTGCTCCTTCCAATAGGTGGCGGTAGAGTTCAAGCTTTCTTTCTCTTTGAAGAGAAAATTTGCACATCTCTCATCCTATAAACTACAATGAATTTAAAAGCACTCATGCAGCATGGCAACTTCTTCACAGGCTTTTAGTTATAGGCAGGCAAACCATTGGACCAGGACAGGAGCAATATTTGATGGAAAGTGAGTGGAAGTAAAGCTCCAGCACCTATAGTGCTGCCAGAATTTTGATGAAGAGGAGCTGCCTACTCAAAATAGAGTCATTCCATGTCAAGTGGACCAGTGGTCCCCACTCGACCTTCTCCGATTTTGCTGAAAATTTATAAGGATGTACATGTATGTTTGAAAAGAGGTTCTGTAAATTTTTAGGGCCAGATCTCAAATACATTGGGCACTGTTGACCTTTCACTGGAGGTTCCACCAAGCCTGCGGCTTCAGCTAAGAGGATTTTGCAAACTTTGGCACATAGCCATTAGAGTTCTATACTGGCTATGATGCTGAAATTTGGCATACTAGCTCAACTTTTGCTGCTAAACACGATAAAATTATTACCGGCTATGACAAAACAATATTTCGGCCGCAATTTTGTGTCAAAGTAGCTTGTAAAACGCATCGCATAAAATTTATGCCAAACTTTGCCCATATATAACTCAAGACCAAAAACCAATAGTAACCTGTGCTTTGCCCTGTACACCAAACATCTACATGACTTTGCATTGCTGCAATATCACGGTCAAATCATATGTATTTGTGGAAATATTCACACCCACATATGATGAAAAACTTAAAAAAAACAAATTTTACCTATTTTTAGGTCAAATTTCTCAAAAAGGGTACCCCTAAAATATATTAATTCTGATATCATTAGAAAGAGCACATTTTTCTCTACAAGGATCATTGTTGTTTTTTTTGGAGTCTCTCAGTTTAAGAAAAGAAAAATGCCACTGAACATGGTGTTATTTATTAATAAGCAATGAATGGTAACTGCACTATTCAAACCCTTGCGTTGGTCCATGGTGGTTATACCACAACCAATTCCCTAAGAATTGGTATTATAATCCTATTAAGAATTGTAGTAATGCTGTCTTTCGAGAATTGGCAGCCCCATCGCCTAGGAGCCATGGCCGATAGCCGTGCAAGGCCAGCCGCGGGCGGTCTCTTTATCGCAGGTTCCGAAGCCTGAGGGTGGGTGTCTTTGCCTAGGATCCCAAGCCTAATATTGGGTATCTTTTGTTGGTTCCCAAGCCATAATGTTCAGTCTAAGTGGTCTGGAATTGTTGCTGAATTTGCATCATAATCGGTTCAGAGAAGCTGTATTGTCGGCCCATTGCTGTTGCAGCTGGTGCTGGAATTATTGCAATGATTGACTGCTCGGGAATCCAGCATGTATCATTTCTCACAGGCCAGTGAAAGAAGCTAGCTGGTCCATGAGGATGCATAGAATTTATTAATGCATCATGGTCGTCGACTGAAATTTCAGAAATATTTCCAATCCACCAGTTCCTATCGTAAATGCAGGCAATGTATTGCCCTGGCTGGAGGTTTGCAATTGGCACAAAAGGCATTTCTGATCTGACAGATCTATCTACATGGGCAATGAAAGATGATGGGTCATTTGACACCCTTGAAATGCGAATCTTTTTGTCATCAATTGGCACAAACTGGTGATTTTCTCTTGTTCCAGCAATTGTATGTCCATCTTTGAACCTTTCCTCTTGAACTACCCGTATTTCGTCAATTTTTTTCTTTTGGAACAAAAAAAAATTTGATTCCATGCAGTTGCTCGTTGGAAAAGTTGAATAAATCCACCAGGGTCAGTATTTGGTTTTCAGTTGGGAGTTGAAGACTGGCACGAGCTGCCAACCTCTTTGCTGTCCCTCCAATCCCATCACAGGGCGACTTTCCATGACTGGTACCAAAAAAATTCCATTCAGCGCTGATATTGAAATCAGCATTGTGGTGGCACAAGTTGAGAAAATTTTTGAAATTTTTGTACTGGGCTGCAGATCCATCGCTGAAGTAGTGGATATGACGAATCCCATAGATGAGAGTCTTGAGATACGCCACAATTACTGTTAAGAAAGTGTGGACTGCAACTGTGTCATGTCGTGAGCAATCACTGAGTATGCACAAGCTGATGTTCTGCGCAGCTTCACCATTTAACTCCTTGAAGTAAATTACAAATGGGTGTACTGTAGCTTGACTATTTTCCCAGTGGAAACCTTGAATGGCATCTTGAACAATAAATGAGTAATTTTCAGCAAAGTCCATAAGGATCACAAGCTCTCCTTCAACGATTTCAAATAGCTACTTTGATGCTTGGCGATGTAGTGATGGCTACAAAGTTTAGAAATTTTCAAAACCAATTCTTCAATGAAATCTTCTATAGTCAGTTGTTTGGTATCAAGCGTGTCTCGATCAGTGTGAATCCATTGTTTGAACTCAATAATATCTTCAGGGTCACTGTTGACAAACACATTGACTAGAAATTCTTTTAAAACTTCAGGACCCGGGCATTTATCACAACGGCCAAGCATACAGTCCTTGGATTCAATTCCACAGACCATTTTGCATATGAGCTCTTTGTAGTCATCATTGATTGGGCATGCTGCAAGCATTAGTTTGACATTTTGGTGAATGGTACACACACAAACAGAATGTGTTCCAGCAGATCCAACGGTTACGGACCACTTTGGCCGAAGCTCACAAAACTTGGAAAATCCAATTTCAGGGCCATTCCCATCCCGATAGGCAACAAACATTTCCCTCATATTGCTCAGTAATAGTCGCTTTTGCATCTGCTTTTTTTTTTTCTCCTGCTATTCGCACTGATACATAGTCTTTTTTACCAGGGCACATTCGACTGAATTCATCATCCTCAAAAAATGCCTGCACCTTTTTCTTCACTTCCTCAGAAACTTTCTTGCCACACTTGATTCTAGGTAAGGCTAAGATCCCATGTTCACATTTAAGCTTTCGAGCTTGCTTGACCATTCGTTCAGAGACACCGAATTCATCTGATATAGCCTTAATGGACCAACTTTTAGGTGCCAATGTCAAGATTTAGACCTTTTCTGCCCGACTGGACACCTGCAGCTTTTGCTTCAAATCTGCCAAAAGGTGATTGTAATCCAGACACATTTTGCAGTGTGCTGTTTTTGTTTGCTCAATGTCTTTCGGCTCAAGCCCTCCAATTGAAGCAATCTTGCTAGAAAATGCATTTTGTACCTGGCTTATCTTTCTCCTTGCATATCCAAGTGAATCCCGCTGGCTTACTCGTGGATATTTCAGAGGAGAGATGCCAATGGATGTTAAGCTTGAATTTAGACTTTCAGGAGAACATTCCATTCCATCTGGATCTGATTCAGAGGAAACTGGATCAGCTGATTTTTTCCTGTTAGCAAATTCTTTTCGACATGATGCACACATCTTCTGGCCATGCTTCACATCATTCTTTGTAAATTCGTTCAACTGGTCAGCTGCTAACAAATTGATAGCTCGCAAATTCTTTTTGGTGTTATGACCTTTCTTCCCAAAAGGATTGCAACACGATTTTTGCAAATGCTCATATTTGGTCAAGAATGAAGCTTCATGGTGTAAACAGATTTGTGAATGTTCGTCAAAATTTAGTCCCACTCGTCGACGCAGCAATTTCTGTTCATCCAATCCAAAGCTTGTAAACAATTTCAACTCATCCTTGCTATGGGTGAATGTCTTAAGGTGGCACTTCGAATTGTTCGCAAGGCCGATAGAGCACTGGGCCGATTCTTCATCAATTTCATTCTCCATCGCTAAAAAGTAAATAATATATGCATTAAAATGTAACAATAGTCAATAACTTTTCATAAACAAAAAGGTTTATAGGTTTTTGATTATAATAGACATTGCTAGCAACAATACAACTCTGTAACATGTGATAATAATCTGAAAATCAAACACAAAATCAATGCATTACGCGCATAAATAACACCATGTTCAGTGGCATTTTTCTTTTCTTAAACTGAGAGACTCCAAAAAAAAAACAATGATCCTTGTAGAGAAAAATGTGCTCTTTCTAATGATATTAGAATTAATATATTTTAGGGGTACCCTTTTTGAGAAATTTGACCTAAAAATAGGTAAAATTCATTTTTTTTAAGTTTTTCATCATATGTGGGTGTGAATATTTCCACAAATACATATGGTTTGACCGTGATATTGCAGCAATGCAAAGTCATGTAGATGTTTGGTGTACAGGGCAAAGCACCAGTTACTATTGGTTTTTGGTCTTGAGTTATATATGGGCAAAGTTTGGCATAAATTTTATGCGACGCGTTTTACAAGCTACTTTGACACAAAATTGTGGCCGAAATATTGTTTTGTCATAGCCGGTAATAATTTTATCGTGTTTAGCAGCAAAAGTTGAGCTAGTATTCCAAATTTCAGCATCATAGCCAGTATAGAACCCTAATGGCTATGTGCCAAAGTTTGCAAAATCCTCTTAGCTGAAGCCGCAGGCTTGGTGGAACCTCCAGTGAAAGGTCAACAGTGCCCAATGTATTTGAGATCTGGCCCTAAAAATGTACAGAACCTCTTTTCAAACATACATGTACATCCTTATAAATTTTCAACAAAATCGGAGAAGGTCGAGTGGGGACGATTTTTAAAACTGGTCCACTTGATGTGGAATGACCCAATAGTGGATTGGAAATTACAGACTATAGAAAACATGGCAGTTCCAGAACATGTCAGACTTTTATGTGCACTAAAAGCAGTGAAAACTTTTTGTTCGGGAGAGGGCAGCAAGACCATGCTTATCTAAAGGCTTTGTGTGAACCAACAAGTTTGCTTAAAACATTGTAGTGTCATGAAAAACCCTTCACATAACCTACTAATCCATCCAAGTGATAATTGCTTGGGTGTTTCATGTATCTTATTATTTCATCCTGCAATCAAGGGAATGAAAGGGAAAGATATTTATTTGTAGAAGGACATGTTGCGAAAAGTGACAATTTTGGCTCGTTGAGTCAAATGTTTGACAGTCGTTTTATTGAAGATCAGTTGTGTGAGCGATTGCTGCAGGCTTCTTTGTTCTCAGCAATAATGTAAATTGAATCTGTCAGATCACAAGGAATGTGTCATTAGAAAATTACCTATTGTGTAAATAAGATTTCTGCGATTATATATATATATATTTTTATTTTTGGCAATTTTTTCATAATACAATATTTATTAAAAATAAAAAAAAAAACAGAAATCTTTCAATTTTCACATTGCCCATTGTGGCTTTTTTAGACTCTAAATCTTGCTGTTTCAGGAAATCCATGTGAACATTAGCCACAATGAACAGACGATGACTGTAACTGTTCTATTAAAGCACCTAATGAGCTTGTGCAAAGGTCATAATGAAGGGAAGAGGAGCAGGGGGGGACTGTGACAACACAGGATCTACCAATCACAATACTTTATATCAGCTGTGTATAGAGATATAACCTTTCATTTCCATCTTGCCTTTGATGATAATGAAACTGCTGTAAACTGTTTCTCAAACAATAGGAAATCGATGTCTAAAATAGTCCCAGTGTCAGAGTGAAAATTGCAAGATTTCTATTCTTTATTTTCAATTTTAATAAATACTGTAGTATGAAAAAACATTGCCAAAAATTAAAGAAAAAATAATATATATTTTCATATATATACAGTACAGACCAAACGTTTAGACACTCCTTCTCATTTAAAGATTTTTCTGTATTTTCATGACTATGAAAATTGTACATTCACACTGAAGGCATCAAAACTATGAATTAACACATGTGGAATTATATACTTAACAAAAAAGTGTGAAACAACTGAAAATATGTCTTATATTCTAGGTTCTTCAAAGTAGCCACCTTTTGCTTTGATGACTGCTTTGCACACTCTTGACATTCTCTTGATGAGCTTCAAGAGGTAGTCACCGGAAATGGTCTTCCAACAATCTTGAAGGAGTTCCCAGAGATGCTTAGCACTTGTTGGCCCTTTTGCCTTCACTCTGCGGTCCAGCTCACCCCAAACCATCTCGATTGGGTTCAGGTCTGGTGACTGTGGAGGCCAGGTCATCTGGCGTAGCACCCCATCACTCTCCCTCTTGGTCAAATAGCCCTTACACAGCCTGGAGGTGTGTTTGGGGTCATTGTCCTGTTGAAAAATAAATGATGGTCCAACTAAACGCAAACCGGATGGAATAGCATGCCGCTGCAAGATGCTGTGGTAGCCATGCTGTTTCAGTATGCCTTCAATTTTGAATAAATCCCCAACAGTGTCACCAGCAAAGCACCCCCACACCATCACACCTCCTCCTCCATGCTTCACGGTGGGAACCAGGCATGTAGAGTCCATCCGTTCACCTTTTCAGCGTCGCACAAAGACACAGTGGTTGGAACCAAAGATCTCAAATTTGGACTCATCAGACCAAAGCACAGCTTTCCACTGGTCTAATGTCCATTCCTTGTGTTCTTTAGCCCAAACAAGTCTCTTCTGCTTGTTGCCTGTCCTTAGCAGTGATTTCCTAGCGGCTATTTTACCATGAAGGCCTGCTGCACAAAGTCTCCTCTCAACAGTTGTTGTAGAGATGTGTCTGCTGCTATAACTCTGTGTGGCATTGACCTGGTCTCTAATCTGAGCTGCTGTTAACCTGCGATTTCTGAGGCTGGTGACTTGGATAAACTTATCCTCAGAAGCAGAGGTGACTCTTGGTCTTCCTTTCTTGGGGCGGTCCTCATGTGAGGCAGTTTCTTTGTAGCGCTTGATGGTTTTTGCAACTGCACTTGGGGACACTTTCAAAGTTTTCCCAATTTTTCACATTGACTGACCTTCATTTCTTAAAGTAATGATGGCCACTCGTTTTTCTTTACTTAGCTGCTTTTTTCTTGCCATAATACAAATTCTAACAGTTTATTCAGTAGGACTATCAGCTGTGCATCCACCAGACTTCTGCACAACACAACTGATGGTCCCAACCCCATTTATAAGGCAAGAAATCCCACTTATTAAACCTGACAGGGCACACCTGTGAAGTGAAAACCAGAATGCCAAGAGTGTGCAAAGCAGTCATCAAAGCAAAAGGTGGCTTCTTTGAAGAACCTAGAATATAAGACATATTTTCAGTTGTTTCACACTTTTTTGTTAAGTATATAATTCCACATGTGTTAATTCATAGTTTTGATGCCTTCAGTGTGAATGTACAATTTTCATAGTCATGAAAATACAGAAAAATATTTAAATGAGAAGGTGTGTCCAAACTTTTGGTCTGTACTATATATATATATATATATATAAAACCTGATTTAAATTCCCTGTGACCTGACGGGTTCAATTTACATTTTATTTTCTGTTTATAAAGATCGTGATGTGATAAAAAAAATTGCCAAAAGGAAGAAAAAATTCACCCTGGCCACTGGGGCTTTTTTAGATTTTAACTTCCGGTTGAGTAAAAAAATCCTCTTTGATAATGAACAGACTCTGGCCTATATCTTATATATTGAAGCATCTATTGTGCGTGTGTAAAGGTCATTGTGAAGGGGAGCAAGGTCAGCCGTGACAGCTCCTGTTGTAAATCGTGGATCCTATGTTATCGGCTGTGTATAGAGGTGTTTACTTGTCATTGCAATCCTGCCTCTGATGATAATGAAACTGCTGTAAACTCTTCCTGAAAGGACAGGAAGTATAAGTCTAAAATATCCATAGTAGCAAGTGTGAAAAATATAATTTTAACAACTTTTTATATTTTTAAAAAGTGATCGTAATGTGAAAAAAACACATTTTTTTAAAATAAATATAACACAAAAATCTAATTTACACAATAGGTCATTTTCTGACAGCACATTCCCTTTAAATGCTTGTTTTACTCTCATGAAACTGTTCATATTTTTCCCTTAATTATAAGTTGTGTGCTTGTAGCTACAGCTAATATGCATAATATTTCTAACCTTTCACCCTCACCTATCCCAATAAGTACGTCTCCTTCAATGTACTACAAGGCGAATGCTGAAAGTATTATTTTCTCACCAGTTAATGAATTACTGCTCAGTCAACCATAGCAAATAAACACTTTCCAGTTCAGATATAGTTATAGCCAGATTTCATTATTAGATTATTCAAATTTATTATACTATTAAAGTAGTTGTCCACCCCTGATTTTTTTTTCCACATATTGCCCAGAATGCTTAACAATAAAAAATATATAATATCCTCATCCAGCGGTGCTCGGTTCACCATTTCCATCCATGGTTCCTCAACTAGCCAGATGGGCATGTGATCGCTGACTTGCCAAAACAGGATGTAATGGAACCATGACTTTGAGAAGGTTTCTATGACTAGTTTGAAGACGAAAATCATAGAAACACAATCTCCTGGCATGTCATTGATACATTGCACAATGTCCTGGAAGAGAAAAAGAAGAATTTGGAGAAGCTTATTTTGTGGGTTATGGAAAAGAGTGAGAAATTTGGGTTATATCTGAACATCAAGAAAACAAAGATCATGACAACAACGCAAACGGCTAACATCAATATCAAGGTCAACAACGAGGTGACCGAAGCGGTCGACAATTAAATATTCATTGGCTCCAAGATCAACTGCGATGGCGACTGCACACCTGAAGTAAAACGACGCATAGCAGTTGGACAGAATGCAATGGTTGGCATGACCAAGGTCTGGAAGAGCAGAGGCATCACCTTCTCTACCAAATGCAGATTGGTCAACCCAATCGTCTTCCCATAGCAACATACGGATGTAAAACCTGGACTGGAAGAAAATTTACGCATTTGAACTTTGATGTTGGAGGAAACTTCTGCGGATTCCATGGACAGCGAGAATCACCAAAGGAGACATCTTTGACCAAGGCTAGCCAAAACTGTCACTGGAAGCTAAGATAACCAAACAAAAATTAGCTCAATTTGGCCACATTATGCAGTCAGTCCTTGGAGAAAGACCTAGTGCTTGGATCAGTCAGTGGCAGAAAAAGAAGGATGACCAAGAACCAGCTGGATCGACACTATCAAGAGTGACATAGAAATGATCATTGGCGAACTGTAAGAAGCAACACCGGATAGAAGCGATGATCGATAGAGTGACCGAGAAACATCGTACTCGACTGAATGTATAAGAGAGAGAGACACTTCAGGGGACTTTTCAGAATAATCTGTCTAGTATGTACGTGAAAAATAACACTGTTTATGACCATTATGTGACTTATAGCCTTAATTTTTCTTCTAGTTTTCTCATGTTCAGGATCTGACTCTAATTTTCCCTCATCTCTGAGCTTGTGGATGAAGACCAGCTGCTATGATGTCTCCCTTACATTGCATACACAAACAAGGGGCACACCTGCTCTTTTGTCTCTATGTAGTATATGCTGAGAAGCATGGAGGACATTATGCAGGAGTATTGAGAAGTGTAGCTGTGAATAACTCACTAGGTGAGAAGAAACACTTGAAAGCAGAAGGAGGGGTTTGCGCATGTCTCTCTGCCTCTCCCACCCTGCGCCTCCTTCCCCGCTCCATCGATTTGAATGGGCTACTGTTATCTGATTTCTCAGGGAGCTGGCAGTATGTCTTTGCCTTACTAGATTTTAAAGGGAATCTGTAAGTGGGATCAACATCTGAAAATCTGAATAAAATGATACCTTGCTATCTGTAATCCGATATCTTATTCCAGAGAAATTCACATTTTTCTTATTATGTAAATGAGCTATTAAGATCTATGAGCCGAACATAGATCTCCCCGAAAATCTGCCTCCAGAGCTTATTTTAAATGAAAGGAGGTGTTACCAGTGTGAGACATGTAGTGACTGACCGTCTGCTCTCCTGATCTACATGTCTCACACTGAATTTGCCCCCTTTCATTTAAACTAAGCTCTGCAGGCAGAGTAAATGGAAGTGTAAATCCAGCTCACACATTGCATTTTTGCTGCGTTTTATTTCTGCAGCAAAGACACTGTTTTACAGTACCAGCAAAGTGAATAAGATTTCAAAAATCTAATGCACACACTTGTTTTTTTCTGCACCAAAAACCAGTGTCGGCAGGAAAAAAAACGCTGCATACTATTATTCATGTTTTTGCATGCATTTTTTCAGCGATTTTACTTGCATTTTTTCCATTCTCTTGAAAGAATTAACATACTGCAGATTTCAAAACACACCCAACAGCTAAAAAAATGTGATATTGATATTGACTTTTAGGATTGTTACATCCAATAGGTGGCGCTAGGGTTCTAGTGTCCTTCCTCTCTCAAAAGGCAATTTGCATATTTAATTTCCCAGAGGAGCATTGCATGGCCTATAAGTCTCCTTACACTGGCATATCTGGCATGTCAGTCTCCTTAAGGAGAGATGTTACCCCTTAGACCCAAGTCAGAAGCCTCTCATACAGCAAAATCAGATCTCTTGCTTTGCACTGAGGAGGGAAATCACCAAGTGTCTGCAAATGGAGTATTTGACTTTTATTGTAAGTCATGTGACAAGGCTCCTTAAAGGGTTGATATTGACTTTTAGGATTGTTACTTCCAATAGGTGGCGCTAGAGTTCTAGTCCTCTTCCTCTCTGAAGAGGCAATTTGTAAACATTATTATTAATTATTATTATTAAAGGGCAGGGTTACAATAAAAGGGAAGACCTTTTTTTATATAGTGGAAGACAGAGAATACAGGATCACATCCTGTATAATAAGTGATGGGGATTGCTCAGCAGTCAGCACCCACAATCGCTGCACGTGGCACAGAGCATGCCCACAGCCCTCTGCAACATAAATCACCCATTTGATTTATGCCTACCGTGTTTTATATGATTTATTAAAGGTGATTGATTCTCTTTGCTTAATCTTATTTTTCCCATAATCCTTAGAATTGATGCAATGCTCTTGTACTCCCCTGCTACTAACCTCTTATATGGCAAAGTTAGAATCCAACAATCCCACAAGTGATTAAAAAAACATGCTTATTCCAAAATCCTTAAAACTATAGAGAGAAAAAAAAGAGAAGCAAAGAAGAAAAAAAGAAAAAATCTAAAATCACATGGATGGAGTGTTTCGAACCGCAATGGTTCTTAATCATAACAAATGTGACACTGAGTCACTTCTCACTGACAAGCCATGAGTTGGAGAAGTCAAGAAGTCCGAGGTCAAGAGCTAGGAGGGTACGTCATAAATAGAGGGAAAAAACAAAGAAGTAATCCGGTAATGGTCAGAATAGCAGGAAGATAGCAAATCAAAGGGGCTAGGCAAACGGATGGTCAGAATGAGGTTCAAGGTCAGCAATAGATCTAAAAGCAAAGCACAAGGCACAGAGAAACAAACCACTTTGATCTGAAGCTACGACTGACAGCTATCTAAGACTGCCAGCCAAGTTAAGTAGCTGAGTAATCATTAGGAACAGGAACCACCTGACGGAAGCTCAGCACCTCCCAGTCTCAGATTGGACAGCCGAGCTGTCAGTCAAAACAAAGACAGCTCATCACGCCCCTGCACCAGACTGGATGACTGACGTTCAAGACACACTGAGGGGGGGAATCATGACATCAAGGGTTATTATTAGGCTACAATTAAGAACCCATATGGTTCAAAACGCGTCATCCATGTGATTTTGTTTTTTTATTTTTTGCTTCTCTTTTGTTTCCCACCATGGTTTTAAAGATTTTGGAATAAATATGATTTTTGAATGACTTGTGGGATTTCTGGATTACAACTTTGCCATTTCAGTACTACTCCACCCGGGAACCAGCTGGGATTTATCACCCGTTCATCCCCTATTCTGAGATTTTGGATCCAGAATTCACACTTAACCTCGGGCAAGCTGATAAGGATATACATTTTTCTCCTTACTAACCTCTTGCATACCTAATGCCCCAGTACATGCTTTGTAAAGCCAGGTATACATTGTATATGATGTAGAATAGCATATTTACTGTACACCACACCTTAGAAATAACCATGGTCTCCAGCTCATCCCTAAGAGATGCAAAGAAATGTCTACTTCATGTACTTTACATCTGAGATAGAAACTAACCGCTTTGTATTTGTATGAATATTTTATTGAAGCAAGTTGTAAGTCATGCGTGAAACATGGCGATATTACACCGGAAAGTGGCGTACACTCTTTAGACACACTTAGAAAACAGCTGAATGCAAATAGCCTTATACCAGCCAGTTATTGCTTTTTGTGAATAATTTTAACATTTGCTTTCTTGGTATATTACCAGTTGTAAGTTATGGAAAAGATGTAACGTGAAATCGAATTTGATGATCTCTACATGCTACCATTATACACAGTGTCAAGATGATCAGCGAGGGCGATCATTGCAGCTAATTTATGAAATTCATCAATGTATTGGGTCCAGGACTGGTGTTTAGTTAGATGTTTTCGACTACCGTTCACGGACGATGATGATTTGTGTCCATATAATTTGTAAGTTCAGTTACACAAGTTGACTCCACTGTCTGACGTGTAAAGGTGATTTTACATGGCATTAAAGCTCTCTGTTGAGGACGCCATCTATCAGTTGTGTTTGAATAGCCGAAATAGTACTCAGACGTGCCCCCTGATGTTTCCCTTCTTATTAATGAAGCAAACGGTTTCAAAAAAGGTAAAACTCTCCTGTAGAGTGTAAGCTCTTATGGTCAGCGGGGTCCTCTCTCTCCTGTAGAGTGTAAGCTCTTATGGTCAGCGGGGTCCTCTCTCTCCTGTAAAGTGTAATCTCTTATAGTCAGCAGGATCCTCTCTCTCCTGTAGAGTGTAAGCTCTTATGGTCAGCGGGGTCCTATCTTTCTCTCTCTCCTGTAGAGTGTAAGTTCTTATGGTCAGCGGGGTCCTCTCTCTCCTGTAGAGTGTAAGCTGTTATGGTCAGCGGGGTCCTCTCTCTCCTGTAGAGTGTAAGCTCTTATGGTCAGCAGGATCCTCTCTCTCTTGTAGAGTGTAAGCTCTTATGGTCAGCGGGGTCTTCTCTCTCCTGTAGAGTGTAATCTCTTATAGTCAGCAGGATCCTCTCTCTCCTGTAGAGTGTAAGCTCTTATGGTCAGCAGGGTCCTATCTTTCTCTCTCCTGTCGAGTGTAAGCTCTTATGGTCAGCGGAGTCCTCTCTCTCCTGTAGAGTGTAAGCTCTTATGATCAGCAGGGTCCTCTCTCTCCTGTAGAGTGTAAGCTCTTATGCTCAGCGGGGTCCTCTCTCTCCTGTAAAGTGTAATCTCTTATAGTCAGCAGGATCCTCTCTCTCCTGTAGAGTGTAAGCTCTTATGGTCAGCGGGGTCCTATCTTTCTCTCTCTCCTGTAGAGTGTAAGTTCTTATGGTCAGCGGGGTCCTCTCTCTCCTGTAGAGTGTAAGCTGTTATGGTCAGCGGGGTCCTCTCTTTCCTTTAGAGTGTAAGCTCTTATGGTCAGCAAGATCCTCTCTCTCTTGTAGAGTGTAAGCTCTTATGGTCAGCGGGGTCTTCTCTCTCCTGTAGAGTGTAATCTCTTATAGTCAGCAGGATCCTCTCTCTCCTGTAGAGTGTAAGCTCTTATGGTCAGCAGGGTCTTATCTTTCTCTCTCCTGTCGAGTGTAAGCTCTTATGGTCAGCGGAGTCCTCTCTCTCCTGTCGAGTGTAAGCTCTTATGATCAGCAGGGTCCTCTCTCTCCTGTAGAGTGTAAGCTCTTATGGTCAGTGGGGTCCTCTCTCTCCTGTAGAGTGTAAGCTCTTATGGTCAGCAGGGTCCTCTCCCTTCTGTAGAGTGTAAGCTCTTATGGTCAGCGGGGTCTTCTCTCTCCTGTAGAGTGTAATCTCTTATAGTCAGCAGGATCCTCTCTCTCCTGTAGCGTATAAGCTCTTATTTTCAGCGGGGTCCTATCTTTCTCTCTTGTCGAGTGTAAGCTCTTATGGTCAGCGGAGTCCTCTCTCTCCTGTCGAGTGTAAGCTCTTATGATCAGCAGGGTCCTCTCTCTCCTGTAGAGTGTAAGCTCTTATGGTCAGTGGTGTCCTCTCTCTCTCCTGTAGAGTGTAAGCTCTTATGGTTAGTGGGGTCCTCTCTCTCCTGTACAGTGTACGCTCTTATGGTCAGTGGAGTCCTCTCTCTCCTGTAGAGTGTAAGCTCTTATGGTCAGTGGGGTCATCTCTCTCTTGTAGAGTGTAAGCTGTTATAGTCAGCTGGATCCTCTCTCTCCTGTAGTGTGTAAACTCTTATGGTCAGTGGGGTCCTCTCTCTCCTGTAGAGTGTAAGCTCTTATAGTCAGCAGGATCCTCTCTCTCCTGTAGTGTGTAAACTCTTATGGTCAGCGGAGTCCTCTTTCTCCTGTAGAGTGTAAGCTTTTATGGTCAGTGGGGTCCTCTTTCTCCTGTAGAGTGTAAGCTCTTATGGTCAGTGGGGTCCTCTCTCTCCTGTACAGTGTAAGTTCTTATGGTCAGCGGAGTCCTCTCTCTCCTGTAGAATGTAAGCTTTTATGGTCAGTGGGGTCCTCTCTCTCCTGTACAGTGTAAGTTCTTATGGTTAGCGGGGTTTTCTTTCTCTCCCATGATGAGGTACTGTATATCTGATATTGAAATCAGAGGCTAATGGATTTAAGGGGTATCCTATCAGGACAACCTCTGTCCATTTACCCTATTGAGGCATTTAGACATCATAGAAGGGGGTCTGTCCTCCAATAGCCTGAACAGAAAGCTGCAAACAAGCCTCGGTTCTCTCATAGTGTGTTTTACAAGCTTCATGTGGTTCCGGAATCCGATTTATTACACTAACACAGCTCAGTGTCCTCAAGTGTGTTGTATCGGTAGAAAGATTTCTGAAATGTGTTCCTTCTTATATAATGTGAGTTTGTTTTGATGAACGTGGTCAGCATTTTGTGCATATTTGGTGTTCAGCATTTTAAGACCCTCATCAATATGAAGGATGTGTTTGGACGAATCAATAAATTGATGAGACAAAGTGTAAAGTGTAAAGGTCTGCTGATATGGACGGATTATCCATTCGTACACGGTGCTATGTAGAGTAGGACGTACCGTACACCACCATATGGCTTAGTTCACACAACTGTATGTTTGGTCCAATACTGTCCGGGAAAAAGCTGCCAACAGTCCGACCAATGTTATTCAATGGTGCTGTTCAGATGAGCATTTTTTCACACGGACAGAATGTCTGCGTGAAAAAAATTGCAGCACGCACCAATCTTCTCATCTATTCAAGTCTATGGGCAAAAAATAAGTAATGTAATAATGTAATTCTTTAACGTAGGAAACTATATTTGGTCTCTTAAATCTTAACTGATGATTTATGAAAATGGATGGCATACGGATGATAGTACAGATGAAAAATTGTCTACTTTTTCTGGATGAAAATTGGGCAATTTGTTATACGTTTGTTTGAACCGATACGGATCTAAGAATGCAAGAGGGCGGTATGGGGGCTCAGTGGTTAGCACTGTTGCTTTGCAGCACTGGGGTCCCGGGTTCAAATCCCACCAAGGACGACATCTGCAAGGAGTTTGTATGTTCTTCCCGTGTTTCCTCGGGGTTCTCTGGTTTCCTCCCACGCTCCAAAGACATACTGATAGGAAATCTAGATTATGAGCCCCAATGGAGACAGTGCCAATAATGTTGTGAATTGTATAACGCTGCGAAATATGTTGGCGCTATATAAATAATAAAGATTATTATTAATAGATTTCAAGCTTTCACCATATTTTGTTGTGAATTTGGCTGTAGATTCCACTCTACTGCATTAGAAAGCACTGTATAGAATCGCCCCAATTTTTTTCAGGTGTTACCATGATTGTCTGTATTTAAAAGGAACCTGTCACCATTTTTATACCTGACAAATCATGTCCATCACTTTTTAAAGCATGTAGATGGGGTTCTTTGAGACTTTGAGAACTGTGTGGATGATGTAGGAGATGTCATCCACTTCCATCAAGATAGAAGCGGCGGACTTTGAAGGGACTGGGGCGATCTGGATTCACTTATCGGACCAGACCGTGCAATTTACATGAATAAAAGACTTTTTCGGAGGTATGCATGGGGAACCTAAGAGGGTATACAGGGGTTGTAGGATCCCTTGTAGACTGTGAGCCCTCGCGGGCAGGGTCCTCTCTACTCCTGTACCAGTCGCCGTCGCATTTTTGTACAGGATTATTGTAATTGTTTTTGCTATGTATACCCCCTTTTTAACATGTAAAGCGCCATGGAATAAATGGCGCTATAATAAATAATAATAATAACAAAAACACCATTTACATGCTTTAAAAGTTGATGGGCCTGGTTTATAAGGTATAAAACTGGTGACAATGGAAAATAGTTTACCAGAAAGAATTACCATACATAGGGTAAACTTCACAGTAAAAAATCACACGTGAATGATCGTGTTGCAACTTTTTAAAATCCACGTCATGCTCTCAATTTTTTGGGGATTAAAAACCCACAAAAGATGCAACATACACTACTAGATGCATTGTTTTACATAGGTCTATGGGGGAAAAAAAATGCTACATACTGAAAAAAACGCCATATTAAGAACATGCAAAAACATAGGTGAAGAAAAATGGCAAAGGAAAATAACACACTCATTTAAAATGTACCCAGATATTTACATGTACTATTATTACTATTATTTATTTACTTACTGCAGGGTATTTGCTCGTTGTTTTTATCCTTTTTTTTTTCCTTTTTGCCTTATAGCCAAGTGAAGGCAACATTTGGGCATGTTTTACCGAATCTGTTTTACACTTTTAATTAGAGATCATTAGACTTCTGCCCGACCTCCCCCTAAATACCAAGCTGTGAGCGCATAAGTTAGTGCATACAAAGGCAGATTTACTAAAACTGTCTGAAAATTAGATTAGAATTGGGCTAGTTGTGCCAAATTTATCATGGTGTCGCCTGCTAGAACATAAATTTGCTGCATCTGTATACTGTCTAGTCTTAACCTTTCACCACCTCCTGGTTGTCTTACCTTAGACCAGTTTTTTGTACCAAAATTATAGTTCAATTCGAGGCATATTAAGTCATTCATGGTAAATCATGCACTTGCCAAATTAGAATCAAAAAGTGTCCAAAAAAACCCATCAATAAATGTGATAAATGCCATGGCTCAATTTAAACAGGACTTGTCATCGGGTCAGAAGTTGTCAGTTTTTGCTCTTATTCCCGCTGCTCCCTTGAGTTTTCCGTTTTATTTTATCGTTTCCAAAGAACAGTATGTTCATTTTTACCATCTTTCCTAAGGGGGTGTTGATAACAGGGTAAGGGTAACAGGGTAGGCAAAGCCGCCTAAATATACGCCCCAGAAGATCCTGTAAGCCACCCCACCTTGGTAAAAACAACCCATAAAAAGTAGCACTAAATAAGAAGGCCTGTATCTCTAACTGGATGGTGGATTTCAAAAATAAAAAAAGAATGCTCAGTAGAGCAGCGGGAATAAAATAAAAGCAAAAAAACACTTTTTCACCTGGTGACAGATTCTTTTAAAGGAAGAATCCCTATGCATTTTGTGTAGAAATCTGCTGCACTTTATGTGAAAGAGCAGATCTGTCTCATCTCATTGGCCTAGAACACACGTGTCAAATCTGGCCCCCAGGGTGGTTATATTTCACTCACGACACCAGAATCCCCACCCCTATGTGGGGCCATTATACTGTATGGAGGACTATGCAGGGCCCATTATACTGCATGGAGGACTATGTGGGGCCATTATACTGTATGGAGGACTATGCAGGGCCCATTATACTGCATGGAGGACTATGTGGGGCGATTATACTGTATGGAGGACTATGTGGGGCCCATTATACTGTATGGAGGACTATGTGGGGCCATTATAATGTATGGAGGACTATGTGGTACCCATTATTCTGTATGGAGGACTATGTGGGGCCCATTATACAGTATGGAGGACTATGTGGGGCCCATTATACTGTATGGAGGACTATGTGGAGCCCATTATTCTGTATGAAGGACTATGTGAGGCCCATTATACTGCATGGAGGACTATGTGGGGCCATTATACTGTATGGAGGACTATGTGGGGCCCATTATACTGTATGGAGGACTATGTGGGGCCATTATACTGTATGGAGGACTATGTGGGGCCATTATACTGTATGGAGGACTATGCAGGGCCCATTATACTGCATGGAGGACTATGTGGGGCCATTATACTGTATGGAGGACTATGTGGGGCCCATTATACTGTATGGAGGACTATGTGGGGCCATTATACTGTATGGAGGACTATGTGGTACCCATTATTCTGTATGGAGGACTATGTGGGGCCCATTATACAGTATGGAGGACTATG
Source organism: Phyllobates terribilis (assembly GCF_046119375.1). Lineage (NCBI taxonomy): Eukaryota > Metazoa > Chordata > Amphibia > Anura > Dendrobatidae > Phyllobates > Phyllobates terribilis. The sequence goes on from NW_027362768.1 coordinate 297,451,132, forward strand.
TGGGGCCCATTATACTGTATGAAGGACTATGTGGGGCCATTATACTGTATGGAGGACTATGTGGGGCCATTATACTGTATGGAGGACTATGCAGGGCCCATTATACTGCATGGAGGACTATGTGGGGCCATTATACTGTATGGAGGACTATGTGGGGCCCATTATACTGTATGGAGGACTATGTGGGGCCATTATACTGTATGGAGGACTATGTGGTACCCATTATTCTGTATGGAGGACTATGTGGGGCCCATTATACTGTATGGAGGACTATGTGGGGCCATTATACTGTATGGAGGACTATGCAGGGCCCATTATACTGCATGGAGGACTATGTGGGGCCATTATACTGTATGGAGGACTATGCAGGGCCCATTATACTGCATGGAGGACTATGTGGGGCCATTATACTGTATGGAGGACTATGTGGGGCCCATTATACTGTATGGAGGACTATGTGGGGCCATTATACTGTATGGAGGACTATGTGGTACCCATTATTCTGTATGGAGGACTATGTGGGGCCCATTATACAGTATGGAGGACTATGTGGGGCCCATTATACTGTATGGAGGACTATGTGGAGCCCATTATTCTGTATGAAGGACTATGTGGGGCCCATTATACTGCATGGAGGACTATGTGGGGCCATTATACTGTATGGAGGACTATGTGGGGCCCATTATACTGTATGGAGGACTATGTGGGGCCCATTATACTGTATGGAGGACTATGTGGTACCCATTATTCTGTATGGAGGACTATGTGGGGCCCATTATACAGTATGGAGGACTATGTGGGGCCCATTATACTGTATGGAGGACTATGTGGAGCCCATTATTCTGTATGAAGGACTATGTGAGGCCCATTATACAGTATGGAGGACTATGTGGGGCCCATTATACTGTATGGAGGACTATGTGGGGCCATTATACTGTATGGAGGACTATGTGGGGCCCATTATACTGTATGGAGGACTATGTGGGGCCATTATACTGTATGGAGGACTATGTGGGGCCCATTATTCTGTATGGAGGACTATGTGGGGCCCATTATTCTGTATGGAGGACTATGTGGGACCCATTATCCTGTATGGAGGACTATGTGAGGCCCATTATTCTGTACGGGGGACTATATGGAGCCCATTATTCTGTGTGGAGGACTATGTGGGGCTCATTATACTGTATGGAGGACTATGTGGGGCCCATTATACTTATGGAGGACTTTGTGGGGCCCATTATTCTGTATGGAGCACTATGGGGGCCCATTATTCTGTATGGAAGATTATGTGAGGCCATTTTTCTGTATGGAGGACTATGTGGGGCCGTTATTCTGTGTGAAGGACTATGTGGGGCCCATTATTCTGTATGGAGGACTATATGGGGCCTTTATTCTGTATGGAGGACTATGTGGGACCCATTATACTGTATGGAGGACTATGTGAGGCCCATTATACTGTATGGAGGACTATGTGGGGCCATTATACTGTATGAAGGACTATGTGGGGCCCATTATACTGTATGGAGGACTATGTGGGGCCTTTATTCTGTATGGAGGACTATGTGGTGCCCATTATACTGTATGGAGGACTATGTGAGGCCCATTATACTGTATGGAGGACTATGTGGGGCCATTATACTGTATGGAGGACTATGTGGGGCCCATTATTCTGTATGGAGGACTATATGGGGCCCATTATTCTTTATGGAGGACTATGTGGGGCCCATTATTCTGTATGGAGGACTATATGGGCCCCATTATTCTGTATGGAGGACTATGTGAGGCCCATTATTCTGTACGGGGGACTATGTGGAGCCCATTATTCTATGTGAAGGACTATGTGGGGCTCATTATACTGTATGGAGGACTATATGGGGCCCATTATACTGTATGGAGGACTTTGATGGGCCCATTATTCTGTATGGAGCACTATGGGGGCCCATTATTCTGTATGGAGGATTATGTGAGGCCATTTTTCTGTATGGAGGACTATATAGGTCCATTATTCTGTGTGAAGGACTATGTGGGGCCATTATTCCATATGGAGGACTATGTGAGGCCGATTATACTGTATGGAGGACTATGTGGGACCATTATACTGTATGGAGGATTATGTGGGGCCCATTATACTTTATGGAGGACTATGTGGGGCCCATTATACTGAACGGAGGACTATCTGGGGCCCATTATTCTGTATGGGGGACTATGTGGGGCCATTATTCTTTATGGAGGACTATGTGGGGCCCATTATTCTGTGTGGAGGACTATGTGGAGCCCATTATTCTGTATGGAGGACTATGTGGGCCCCATTATTCTGTATGGAGGACTATGTGGGTCCCATTATTCTGTATGGAGGACTATGTGGGTCTCATTATTCTGTATGGAGGACTATATGGGGCCATTATTCTGTATGGAGGACTATGTGGGGCCCATTATACTGTATGGAGGACTTTGTGGGGCCCATTCTGTATGGAGCACTATGGGGGCCCATTATTCTGTATGGAGGACTATGTGGGGCCATTTTTCTGTATGGAGGACTATGTGGGCCCATTATTCTGTGTGGAGGACTATGTGGGGCCCATTATACTGTATGGAGGACTATGTGGGGCCCATTATTCTGTATGGAGGACTATGTGGGGCTCATTATTCTGTATGGAGGACTATGTGGGGCCCATTATACTGTATGGAGGACTATGTGGGACCCATTATACTGTATGGAGGACTATGTGGGCCCATTATACTGTATGGAGGGCTATGTGGGGCCTATTATTCTGTATGGAGGACTATGTTGGGCTCATTCTACTGTATGGAGGACTATGTGGAGCTCATTATTCTGTATACTGGTTGGCCCGCGACTTTGTCCAACTTTTGAATTTTGGCCCTTGGTGTGTTTAAGTTTGACAACCCTGACCTAGAACATCCCTGAGGTTGAATCTTGGAGGATGGACATTTCTAATAACTTCAATAAAGCCTTATGCAACAATTATTTGTAATATCAGATGTGTTTGTGTCGTGATGTAACTGTTATGAGTCATGTTTCTACTTTGTGTTTGGTTTCCTTCCATAATGGATTTCTGCTCTCATCACCTGACTGTATTATCTTCTTAGAGAACTGTGAGTTGTGTATATTGCCGGTGAATTTACCCACACTTACAAGGTGGGACTTTGATGAAACGCGGCGTCCCGTACTTACAGAGCGTGACACAGACACTTAAATCGTTAATACTTTTCAGTGTGCGGTAATAACAGAGCTGACACATGATCACAGACACAAAAGGAAAAGTGTCCACCAGCTTTAAACACTTCATTGATCTCTGGATTTCAGGTGCAGGATTATTGACAAGGCTTTTCCTGGTTAAGATTTGGAAAGAGAACTGATGTTTTCGCTTTCAGAAATAAATTGATCCATCAGTACAATGAGATGTGGATGTTAAATGGAGCTTGCGGAGGAAGGGCAAGATTGAAGAATAAGAAGTCATTTAGGGTATTTACCTATTCATTGTCCCATTTTAAATCTATCCATCTGCCTCACTTTCTTTCTATTACCTTCTGTATCTAATTCCTCCATTGGCTCTGTTCTGCATTGATTTTAGTAATGCAATCTTACGTCCGTGCCCTACAGACCCTTGAGATATTTTCAGTTTCAAAATTCCGAAGGAATTAATATGGAAGTGCACAGAACTTATATAATAAAACAGATCGGTCGTACCATGAAAACAACCCTCTTATGTCCCCTAAACAGCTCCGTCTCTTCAAGCCATAGACCTACAATGGTGTCCTGTGGTATTTGGCACCAAGTTTGCAGCAAATCCTTTAAGATTTATAAGTAGTGATGTGAGGCCTTTATGGATTGGCCTTGTATCTCCAGGCACATCCCATAGATGCTTGGTTGGATTGAGTATTTAAAGGGGTTGTCCGGTGAAAACAAGATATCACCTATCCACAGGAACTTAGGCTTCGTTCACATGTCCAGTAATCATCTGTTTGAAATGGATCCAGTAAGCAAAAAAGTAAAAAACGATCCATTTGAGATGGAAGGCTTGGTTTTCCATACTTGAAGACTTCAATCTTAAAAAAATACGGATCTAGTTCATCAAAAAAGTTGTGTCTGTAGAATCTTTTTGTCCTGCTAAGATAAGAGATTGCTGCTGGATCTGTTTCAAATGGATGATTACCTGTCAGCCTTATAGATCGGTGCAGGTCCCAGCTTTCGGACTCCCACCTATCGGCAGATCATGGCACTTTGATCCCTGTTAGGGCTCACCCCCACTTGCGATTAAATCGGACAAATGCAATCTGATAAAAAAATCAGATTGCATTCGGTCCAATCGAATTGAGATCGGACTGAAAAAAAAAAAGCAGCATGCTGTGATTGCAGGCAGAATACGAATCGCACACACCCATATAAGTCTATGGGTGTGTCTGAAACATCTCACTGCACTTGGATATCACCCGAGTGCAGTGAGATTCCTACAGACGCCGGCAATAGAGGAGATGGAGAAATTAATTTCTCCGTCTCCTCTGCAGCAGTGCTGTGATTCTCTCATGTGAGAGGATCGGAGCACAGAGCTCTGACCCTCGACTACCGCTGGCAGCTGAGCAGGAGCCGAGTGGCATTAGCATATCGGATGTCTCTGACCTTAGAATGAAATGACATTGTGCATGCTCAACCGCTGCTCCACTCATTCCCTATAAGGCTGCCAAGCTTCTTCTGGAAGCCACATAAAAAGTAAATGAAGCAACGGGTGGGCATCTGACCCGCCACAACATTTTGTAACAGGTATAAAAGTTCCCCATTGTGGATAAAATTTCTCAGATATGCAGACATGTCTGAGTTCTAGCACTTGGACCCCCAACAATCAGCAAGTTATCACCTGTCTCATGGATAGAGGATAACTTGTTTTAACCATTTTAAGGACAACTCCTTTAAGGCCAAGTCACAATGTTGATCTTTGTCATGTTCCTCAATTAAGTGCTGGGCAATTTTTGCAGCATTACCCCTCTAAAAGAGGCCACTGCCATTAGCGAATTACATTGTCACTAAGGGGTGCACTTGGTCCTCAGGAGGTGTGATAGATAGGGATGGCTGTTCCTTATGTCTAGGAGATGGCGCCAGTGGAGAACCCACTCTGGAGTTGAGCAGAATAAGAATTCAGCAAGGGTAGGGTGTACTGCCCAGTAAGGTTTCTGATAACAATATTGGTAAAAAATTTTTACCTTTATTTGAATCCACAAGTTGATAGTTCGCAAACCAGTTATCGGCTCCGGATGGGAGCCTTCATCAGGTGGTGGAAGATTACGGCATGAAGATGCCAAAAGTCACAAAATTTTGGCACACCCCTTGAGTTGAGCCTAAATTTTTTGACTTTCCAAACCTTTTTTATGCCAGAATTCTGGCTTTACAGCTATGATGAATTTGGCCCCAAATTTCTAAATTTAAAGATTCAACTTTATTAACTTAAAAATTCCCCAATAGGATATGAAAAATTATATAAAGATTTGTTAAAGTGAACAACCCCTTTAAGGACTAAAATTATTTTCTATTTCGAAGTTTTCATTGATTTTATAGAAGCTACATATATAATGAAATGAACATAACTGTATGCATGGTTAGCTTGATGTGTTATCTGATACAACCCATTCAATAGTGTAAACAGGTTGTGAATGGTGCGACCATTACATTCTATAACTTTGCAAAAGAAAAAGCAGTGTAAAATTGGATTCCTGGACGGTTTCTTTGTGCACCGGGGCAGAATCGGAGTTACAGATGCATCCATTCTTAAACTAATAAACAAGAAGGATATCACGATCCGGAAGGTTAACTCAACACTTAGAACAACATACGCCATTGAATTGGTATAGTTGGATGTTGAGTTGCACTTTTCTGGATTGGGATTTCTTTTTGCATCATGAGATCTTTGTCATTTTTAGAAAAGCTACATCTGTGTGATGAGATATAGTAGAAATAATGGGTAAAGGGAGGAAAGAAAGAAAGAGAAAACAAAAGGGGGGTTCATCCCAAGTGAGCACATTACAAGAAAAATATAGGTTTAATGGAAAATATAAATGGATATCTTGATATGTCAGTGCAACTTGGAATGTAGGTGAATGTGGATAAGCATATTCTATCCATGGTGTCCAGATCTTGACAAACTTTTCATGTTTATGTATTAAGATGCTGGACAATTTTTCATTTATCATAAATCCGTCCATTCTGGAGCCATCTCCTTGCAGAGGAACAGATCTTCTGTTCCATGAATGCGTGTTTGGCAGCTAGAATTAGGAAGTCGAAATTGTGTATGAGTGAGATATTGTGATATAGGAGGATAACCCAGGGATCAGGGCATATTGTGGCATTGAAGGGCATCTGTGAGTAGGATCAACCCTCCTAAGTCATTTCAATGGGCATGCAGGTCATAGAAAGTTGATTAATGCGATACTTTGATATCTGTGATTTGATTTCTTATTTCATTGAAATCTACATTCTTCTTAATATGTAAATGAGCTGTTAATATCTATGGGCAGGGCACAGATATCCCAGAGAATCTGCCTCCACAGCTTATTTTAAATGAAAGAGGGTGTTACCAGTGTGAGACATGTAATGACTGACAGTCTGCTCTCCTGATCTCACTGCAGAGCTGTGTGTGATTACAACTAAAACAGAACAGCAGAGCTGAGCTTTGTCTCATTACAAACACATCTACAGTTGTCCTTAAATTGATCTTAACAGCTCATTTAAATGTAAGAAAAACATGGATTTCTCTGGAATAAGACATCGGATCGCAGATATCAAGGTATCATTTTACTCAACTTTCTTCCCTTTAAAGAGAGCTCGAATGATTCCATAGATTTTGGACCAGAATCTGGTTAGTTTAGGGAATGTCCACCAAGTTGGAAGCATGTCATTCCACCTAGAGCCACCTGATTAAGACTTTTTAGGCCGACTATTGATTGAGCATTTAGATCTTGATAGCCAAGTGTTCTCCAAGGAATTGCTTCTCCCCACCAGACCTTGCACCCATGCACATTCCCATTGCATTTTATTTATGAGCCCATGGTTTATTTAAAGTGGCATATAGGAGGGAAATAAAGCCTTAGTTGTAGGGGTTCTAAATCCATATTCGTTCAAAGAAAGTTAACTTTTGAAAGTTAGCCTCCTTTCGCACAAAGTTGGACGCCCAAAGCTTCAGCTGGAGAAAACGGAAGATTTCCAAGTTGGGGATATCATGAGACAAGAAAAACTATTTTAAACTATGTCACAATCTATTTGTTCCTCTTGAGTATTAATTACAAACTCCAAGTTTCATGTTTGCAAAATAATTTGCACATATCCTGTAATGGATAAAGACTCTCGACTCAATTATGTACATAGACAGGACCAATCTACCGTTGTCGGAAATGTGACCCCGGTAATGATGGCTCGGGGAGTTGTGAATGCTCTTGTCAATCATAATGTTTCAACCGGCTTGCAAATTCTTTTTTTTTTTGTATTTTATCCAAGAGTGTGTTGGTTATAAAGATATTTTTTTGCGTTCTTCAGTAAATTTTCATCCCAGCAATCTTTTTATAAGATCAAAGTCGAGGCTTATCTGATCAGTAGGTCATGAAAAGAGAACAATGATTCCCTTACGTGTGTTTCTATCATTTAATTTGGAAGCAAGCTTTGGAAAATGTTGACATTATTATATGTTTGAGTGCCCGGTGACAAATTATATTGTCACGATGGTTATAATGGAGGAATAACACTTCCATCAGCACCAGCTCATCCATCCACACTAATTGGTGAGAATAGCGAGCTTACTGCGAGACCACTCTGAGCTGATAACACTAGCGGAATCTACCATCATGTTGAGGAGATGTCTCCATTACCAAATTGCTACATTAATTTCAGCTATAAACCAAAGTGTACAAGCAAACAACTTAGTATTCTCTCTATGAGCCAGTTGGGTAAGGAATAAAATAGGCCCTCCAATGGAAATAAATAGAGGAGTTGCCAGATTAGTGTTATTTGGTGTTCCATAAAACCTAAAACCCTACTTCAAGGGATTATCCACCACACTTTTTTCTAAAACAGACCCCAGTGTTGTCTAAAAATGTATGTAAAAAAGTATACTCATCTACTTATCCTCACTGCCCAGGTTCCTTTCTGGCTTTTTTATTTTTACTTTTTGATGATGATACTTATTAAAATATTCAAACATGGACACAAGAAAAATAATAGTTATACAATTACCATGCTTTTTTTCCCATTTTCACCCCTCCTCTTAAAGGGATTGTCCCGCCTTAGGCTATAATTTGCAGTCACTCTATGTAACTGCAGACTTTTGAATCCTCACGTCGCAAACTCTGCACACTGTGAGGATTCTCCGATGCTGGCACCAGGCGTGACCTCAAGTTATGCGATTTGCATACTTGCAGCCATGTTCCAACTAGACGTGCTTGGCCTCCCTCGAGACATTTGCATTGAGCGAGTACGCGCACATCTAGTCGGCATGTGACCACATGTATGCAAATTGCATACTTGCCATCACGCGCCCACCTACTCCCGGTACAAGAGAATCCTCACAGCGCATAGTGTGCGCGATGCGAGGATTCATAAGTCTGCAGTGACAGAGTGACTACAAACTTGTAGTATAGCCCCCATCCCGACTCAAACAGTGAAGAAAAGAGGGGGGGGGGCGGACTATCAATAATTCTTGCCCATTTTCCCAAGACCGTTTGCTTATAGTTATTATCCCAGCAATTAGTATATTGGAAAATAAACTCTAGCCTAATCTGATGCATAAAACAGCATATTTCTATAGGTTATCCAGTTCTTAGCAATAACTACACTTGCAAATAGTAACAGTGAAGAAATTAGATCCTTAGTGGGAATATCCATCTTGATCCCTGTAGAGTCACCAAAGTCCCTCCCTGACCTTTGAGCTTCCACTTCTGGTTGAGGAGGTCTTGTAACTACTTGAAGGAAGGTGCAGACGACTGTTTTCTCTCCATCCAAGAAAATTGATTATGCTGATCAGAGTATCATCAGAGTGCAATCCAATTTTCTCGGAGGTGAAGAGAAAAGTTTCTCCACTTTCTACCATGTCAGTCCATGAAAATCGGAAAGCACTCGAATGTCATTCAAGTGCAGTCCGATTTTTTTCACAAACCCATAGACATAAATGGGCGAGTACCATACGATTCTCAGAGGCAAATTTAGAGGCAAATAGACTCTAACTTCCTATTGTTTCAGGAAACAATACATGTACATAGCCACAATGGTCAAACCCTATCTTTTGCATTGAAGTATCTAATGAGTGTGTGTTATCAGCTGTGTATGGAGGCGTTACCTGTCATTGTAATCCCGGCTCTGATAATATGAATCCTGCCTTTAATAATATGGATAATTGCTATAAACTGTTCCTAAATGGTCAGGAAATACAAGTCAATACACGCCACCGGGCAGTAGAACGTGGCGACTGGGACACAGTCTGGATTGTGAAAGTGTTTGGGGAATACCAGTAGACAGGCTAATGGTGTAGTTTTCTATTAATCCAGAATAATGGTGGTCTTCGGGTAAGTACAGTTTGTATCGTAGTCAATACAGGATTTAGAAAGTTAATTTCTTTGTAAATGACAGAATGGATGGCCGCTAGGGAGGGTTACGGCAGCACAGTACAGCGAGCTGACTCACATTCAGAGTCATGTTCCATCTGTGGATGAAGTTTTAATGAGCCATGGTTTGTTTTGGAAGCTCCTGCCAACCTACATTATTTGTATGAAATCTGAAAATGTTCATGGTCTGGATCGGTTACCTCTAATTGCCTTTAGCAAAATAGTATGAGGAAATTACTTACATGCTTTATTAATAACTACAGTGCTGTTAGATTTGCATTTTGACAGCAGATAATATTATAAATTATTTCCACCTCCCAAAAAAAAACTAATTACTTAACGTTTCAAAAGCCAAATAATGGGAAAAAATTTAATTCTCATCGTTTTGTGATTTTAGACTTAATGACCACTGACGTTTCAACAAACTTTGCATAAATGAATAGTAGAGGTGAATATAAGAAACATTGTCATCTATCTTAGACGAATATCTAAACTCATCACTCTCTCTGAAAAACAGCAAAAATCCAACATGGTCAAAACTGAAGAATCAGATTACAGCTGCCTATTGAAGTCAATGGAGAAAGAAAGGGGGTGGAGCACAGTTAAAAAAAAGGCACAGACAAACAGGCAGTGCTGCTACTTTCTAGTAAGGGGTATGTGCACGTGACTTTCTTTAAGACGCCAACGGAGCCGCTGAGGTTTTCTTAGGCAAAGCCACGCCAGAAAAAAGCTGGGGGTCTTTTCCTGAAGCTGCTTAGCTGGCAGTATTGCTGTCACTTTTTGTAGTGGCCCCACCACTGGCGTCTTTTCTTATACTCTTTCAAGTATAAAGAATGGGCAGCATCTAAACGAAGCCGCCTGAAGAATGAACATTCTTCCCGAATCTGAAATGGTTAAAAGAACTAACAAAAGACTGAAAATGTGCACAGCAATATTGTTTTTACATTGCTGTCCTTATGTTCATTTTCTGCAGAAATTTTGCAGCAATTGATTAGGTGGATTCCAGAAGGAATCTGCTTGAAAAAGACGTTGTGTGCACATAATGAAAGGGCCCGATTCATAAAAGCTTTCACTCCAGAAGTCTGTTGTAAAAGCTTTGAAAAGTCGCAAAATTTAGGCGCAACTTTGAGTTGTGTCAAATTTTTGCGACTTTTGGAGATTTAAAGCCAGTTTCTCCCAGCACTGGCAATATGGGAGATGCTAGGATTGGGCACGGCGGGGGCAGAACACCACAGCTCATCTAATTTATGAAGAGCTACACCAGATATCTCACTCCAGTACCTGAGTGGAGTGAGACTTCTGACATGGTGCATGTCACTCATCAGTTGCTCCAGATTCATGAAAAGGCATGCACCCCTTCATGAATCGGGAGCATCTGACTCCACCACGCCGCCTCATCAAGACCGGTATGAACAACGATGAATGATGTATTCAAAGGTACACTGCTCCTTAATGCTGTATAATGTCAGGAGAGCAGAATCCCTCATGCCTGTGTGCACTGTGTATGGGAGAGATCCTGATCATAGCAGCCAGTTTCAACCCACTAGCTCAGAGAAAACTGACAATTAGGATATTGGAAGCAAAGGGGAATGCTGGTGAAAAATGAAGGCTATAAGTCATATAATTTCCAGAACTAGCGTGATTTTATTTTTGTTTTGTACATTCCAGTGAATGGTCCATTTTTTGCCCTTGGCGGCGTCAATTTTGCCCTTGGGAGCGCCACCTGGATTTTCTAGAGATATAGCCAAAAAGGGGTTGATTAAAATATAACTTTTTTACAATTTAATTTAAAATCAATAGAAAAAAACAGTAATAAGTGCAAGTGCATATTAAGAACTTAGTAAAGAGCAGCACAATTTGCTACTTAAGCAAACTTGGCAGGATACAAATTCATACCCGTTGTAAAAGGAATAAAAAGTCCGCCTTTCGGTAGTCTGCAAACCCACTGTGTTATTCAAACACTTGTCCAACACAGTATGTGAAAATAATAAAAAAAAAACATATTCATTGATAGGGCATGTATTCTTAGCACAGCATACCTCTCTTGTATTCATTGTGAATGGTAACAGAGACCCCTGTCCACGATGGTCATTCTCCAAGGAACATTACCTCACGTTCAACAATCAAATACATTCATATTGTGGTGCTGATAAGCAAATATTATCTCTGTGATAAAGTCAAGTATTCATATAGGTGCTAATATAACCAAACATAAAAATAATAATATGATAAGGTCAATTGCTTAACTCCCTACATCAAGGTGGTCCAAATACGATCAAATTCATGGAGATAGACAAAATCGAGGTTCCTTGCACGGTGGGAAACTGGGACAATAGGATTCTACAGACCGAAACCAAATGGATATTTAGTCTGAACACCACCTCTCCCCATGGGGCTCAACGAACAATTATCCTTTAGCCCCTGCATTTAAGATCAGGACGATTAATAGTGCCAGTTAGAATAGGGACAGTCATCATTGAGTGGGGGCACCATTTGCGCAGGTTTCCTAGGGTGCCAACCTCCGCTGTTAGGAAGGGTAATGATCAGTTAGGGTAAGTGTAGAGACGTGTAGTCCCACTACAACCCGCCTTCCTTTTTCTTGTATCCTCCATTGTGTTACGCATGTTATCTATGGTCTCCTATCTAATATGGTCACTTTCTGGCACTTTTTTTGGTTCTTTTTCCCTTCCTAATGTCTGTTCTCTTTTGGGTCTTATCATGAGAGTCACTTCTTTTTTAAGTATCTGATCTTATATTTTATCTGTCTTCCCTGTTATTTGATTTTATTGATTAGCTCTGTACATTACTCCTGGTATAGACTTAGTGATCCACATTTAAGGATCGTAATCTATAATATAACGGGAGATACGTGTCTCTGTCTGAAGCATGCGCGACGCACAGTCTGGCTCCTGACAGAAGCAGGCATTCAGCCGTTACAGGTAAGAGGAGTGTATGGCGCCGGAGATCGCGGTATGTGTAGGCACTGAACGCATACCGCGATCTCCAGCGCCATACTTACATACTTACCTGACCAGGAGGAGCATTGCCGCGGCGCCTCTCTTCGTCAGAGACCGGGGCGGGAGTGAGGCGTCGGATCGGCGCATGCGCATAGCGCTATCCAGCGCCATTTTACTGAAGACACATTTGCAGTGTGTCTTCAGCAAAATGGCACCGGACAGCGCGGTGCTCTGGCGCCGCATTCTTCCCCCGGCCTCCAGCACAACAGGACACAGCAGCGCTGGAGCACAGAGAAGAAAGGTGAGTGTAAAGTGTTTATTTTTTTGTATGTGTGAAAGGGATGAGGGGGCCACACATATCAGGATTGGGGGGTGAGGGGGCCACACATACCAGGATTGGGGGGTGAGGGGGCCACACATACCAGGATCAGGGGAGTGAGGGGGCCACACATACCTGGATTGGGGGGTGAGGGGACCATGCATACCAGGATTGGGGGTTGAGGGGACCATGCATACCAGGATTGTGGGGTCAGGGGACCGTGCATACCAGGATTGGGGGTGAGGGGACCATGCATACCAGGATTGGGGTTTGAGGGGATCATGCATACCAGGATTGGGGGAGGTGAGGAGACCATGCACACCAGGATTGGGGGGTGAGGGGTGCCATGCATACCAGAATAGGGATGAGGGGTACCATACATGCCAGGATAGGAATGCGGGGTACCAAGCATACCAGGATGAGGGATGGGGTGCCATGCATACCAGGATGAGGGGTATCATGCATACCAGAATAGGGATGAGGGGTACCATGCATACCAGGATAAGGGATTGGGTGCCATGCATACCAGGTTTCTGGGATGAGGAGGCCATACATACCGGTATTGGGATGAGGGGTGCCATACATACCAGGATGAGGGGTACCATACATACCAGAATTGGGATGAGGGGTGCCATGCATACCAGGATGAGGGGTACCATACATACCCGAATAGGGATGAGGGGTGCCATGCATACCAGGATGAGGGGTACCATACATACCAGGATAGGGATGAGGGGTACCATGTATACCAGGATTGGGGATGAGGGGCCCATGCATACCAAGATAGGGGATGACGGAGACATGCATAACAGTATTGGGGATGAGGGGTGCCATGTATACCAGGATTGGGGATGAGGGGTATCATGCATACCAGGATTGGGGATGAGGGGTGCCATGCATACCGGGATTGGGGATGAAGGGTGCCATGCATACCAGGATTGGGGATGAGAGGTGCCATGCATACCGGGATTGGGGATGAGGGGTGCCATGCATACCGGGATTGGGGATGAGGGGTGCCATGCATACCAGTATTGGGGATGAGGGGTGCCATGCATACCGGGATTGGGGATGAGGGGTGCCATGTATACCGGGATTGGGGATGAGGGGTGCCATGCATACCGGGATTGGGGATGAGGGGTGCCATGCATACCGGGATTGGGGATGAAGGGTGCCATACATACCAGGATTGGGGATGAGGGGTGCCATGCATACCAGGATTGGGGATGAGGGGTGCCATGCATACCAGAATTGGGGATGAGGGGTGCCACGCATACCAGGATTGGGGATAAGGGGTGCCATGCATACCAGGATTGGGGATGAGGGGTGCCATGCATACCAGGATTGGGGATGAGGGGTGCCATGCATATCGGGATTGGGGATGAGGGGTGCCATGCATACCGGGATTGGGGATGAGGGATGCCATGCATACCAGGATTGGGGATGAGGGGTGCCATACATACCGGGATTGGGGATGAGGGGTGCCATGCATACCAGGATTCGGATGAGGAGTGCCATGCATACCAGGATTCGGATGAGGGGCCATGCATACCAGGATAGGGGTGAGGGGTGCCATGCATACCAGGATGTGGGTGAGGGACCCATGCACACCAGGATGAGGGATACCATACATACCAGGATAGGGATGAGGGATGAGGTACCATGCATACCAGGATAGGGATGAGGAGTACCACACATACCAGGATTGAGGATGAGGCAGGATTGGGGGTGAGGGGTGCCATGCCTTCCAGGATTGGGGTTGAGAGGTGCCATGCATACCAGGATTGGGGATGAAGGGTGCCATACATACCGGGATTGGGGATGAGGGGTGCCATGCATACCGGGATTGGGGATGAGGGGTCATGCATACCTGGATAGGGATGAGGAGTGCCATGCTTACCAGGATGAGGGGCCATGCATACCATGATGGGGATGAGGGGTGCCATGCATACCATGATGTGGGTGAGGGGCCCATGCATACCAGGATGAGGGATACCATACATACCAGGATAGCGATGAGGGATAGGGTACCATGCATACCAGGATAGGGATGAGGAGTACCACACATACCAGGATTGGGGATGAAGGGTGCCATACATACCGGGATTGGGGATGAGGGGTGCCATGCATACCGGGATTGGGGATGAGGGGTCATGCATACCAGGATAGGGATGAGGAGTGCCATGCTTACCAGGATGAGGGGCCATGCATACCAGGATGGGGATGAGGGGTGCCATGCATACCATGATGTGGGTGAGGGGCCCATGCATACCAGGATGAGGGATACCATACATACCAGGATAGCGATGAGGGATAGGGTACCATGCATACCAGGATAGGGATGAGGAGTACCACACATACCAGGATTAGGGATGAGGAGTGCCATGCATACCAGGATTTGGGGTGAGGGGTGCCATGCATACCAGGATTGGGGGTGAGGGGTGCCATGCCTACCAGGATTGGGGATGAGGGGTGCCATGCATACCAGGATTGGGGGTGAGAGGTGCCATGCATACCAGGATTGGGGGTGAGGGGTGCCATGCATACCAGGATTGGGGGTGAGGGGTGCCATGCATACCAGAAGAGGGATGAGGGGTGCCATGCATACCAGGATAGGGATGAGGGGTGCCATGCATACCAGGATAGGATGGTGGGGACAGGATGGGGGCAGTACAAATACCAGGAGGGGGGCAGCACAAGTACCAGCATGGGAGACCATATACCAATAAAAATGCTCGCCACCCGGGGGTAGAACGGATTTAATAGCTAGTTGTCTATAATTTGGCCAGCTGTCCCTCAATTATGGCCTCTCTACGTGTTGGTTTTGTGAGGGACAGCAGGTTTGATTGAGTGACAGGGATATAACTTCATACACTGTTTCCACGTCGTACCAAGGGAGTGGGAGTTGTTATCCCACCCTCCCCCATTACCTTGGTGACCTTTGATCAGCTGATAATTTGGGTTTACCTTGTGCACGCACCGGAAGTGATGTATGCATGTCACCACCATTTGGTTATATTACCATCTATACCATACATGTCAAACTCTGGCCCATGGGCGAAATTTGTCCCTCAAGGATTATATTTGGCCAGCGACACCAGAACAACCACCCCTATGCAGGCCCATAATTCTGTATGGAGGACTATGTGGGCCCATTTTACTGTATGGAGGGCTATGTGCGGCCCATTTTACTGTATGGAAAGCTATGTGGATCCATTATACTGTTTGGAGGACTATATGGGGCCCATTATTCTGTTTGGAGGACTGTGTGGAGCCCATTATACTGTATGGAGGACTATGAGGCGCCCATTATTCTGTATGGAGGACTATGTGGGCTCATTATTCTGTATGGAGGACTGTGTGGGGCCATTATACTGTATGGAGGACTATGTGGGGCCATTATTCTGTATGGAGGACTATGTGGTGCCATTATTCTGTATGGAGGACTATGTGGGGCCATTATTCTGTAGGGAGGACTATGTGGGGCCATTATTCTGTACAGGGGACTATGTGGGGTCCATTATTCTGCATGGAGGACTATGTAGTGCCATTATTCTGTATGGAGGACTATGTGGGGCCCATTATTCTGTAGGGAGGACTATGTGGGGCCCATTATTCTGTAGGGAGGACTATGTGGGGCCATTATTCTGTATGGAGGACTATGTGGGGCCCATTATTCTGTATGGAGGGCTATATGGGGCCCATTATTCTGTATGGAGGACTATGTGGGGCCATTATTCTGTACGGAGGACTATATGGGGCCATTATTCTGTATGGAGGACTTTGTGGGGACCATTATTCTGTATGGAGGACTATGCGGGGCTCATTATACGGTTTACTGGTTGCCCACGACTTTGTCCAAGCTTTCATTTTGGCCCTATGTGTGTTTGAGTTTGACATCCCTGACCTATATGGATACTTGACTTTATCACAGAGATAATATTTGCTTATCAGCACCACAATATGAATGTATTTGATTGTTGAACGTGAGGTAATGTTCCTTGGAGAATGACCATCGTGGACAGGGGTCTCTGTTACCATTCACAATGAATACCAGAGAGGTATGCTGTGCTAAGAATACATGCCCTATCAATGACTATGCTTTTGCATTATTTTCACATGCGGTATTGGACAAGTGTTGAATACCCATAGGGTCCTATTGTAACACAGTCTACTGAAAGGCAGACTTTTCATTCGGTTTAGAATAAGGTGTGAATTTGTATCCTGGTTGCTTCCCTAGAATATTGTGCTTCTCTTTATCATGTTCTTAATATGTACTTGCACTCATTAATGTTTTTTTGATATTGGTTTTAAAAGAACTCGTAAAAGTTATATTTTCATTAACCCCTTTTTGGCTATGCCTCTATTGAATCTTGAGTAAGGGATTCATTGTTTGAGCTACTCTTTATTACCTGGATTTTCTCCGTCCCATATTCTCACACATGACAGCTCGTTCTGAAAAGTTACCTGAAACAACAGGTATGCTTTAAAGTGGTTATCCCATAAACACTGTACATCACCGACCCACGTAATGCTTATTATATCATTAGGGCATCATTATGGTTTTAATCAGCTTTCAAATTCATCTAGGTCAATTACTTTTTAATAGCTTAGCGGACTAAAGACAAAATGTAAGAAGATTGTTTGTACTCATTACTCTACACCCTGGACACTGTACAATCATTACCAGCAGCTAGCGGATGTTATATATTGTCAAAGAGGTGAATCTGCCAGCACTGATAGGACACACCTCAACTCATAACACCCAATTATTAATTTATTTATGAATTTCTAGGAGGAATAACAGAGGAGCATAATGCAGAGTTCTTATAGGTAATGCTCCAGAAGTGTTAGTTATTTGCTCAATCAGTATGTTAGCAGTGGTGGCAGATCATCTTTATTAATTGACTGCATTGGGGTCATCTTGAAAAGTCAGGAGAGGAAAATGGGATAGAATGTACTTTTCAGGCTGTGGAGCTTATTAGGAAAGACATGATACAAATGGAGGCTTCATGCAGTCCTTATGGTGTGGTTGAACTAATAATCTTCACTGCACAGACTACACCTTTTGCAAAATAGAGCACATGGACTAAAACATCTGGATGGTCCAGATTGTCTGGAGTACATATATTATATCTATGTATCTATCTATATATATTTTCAGTATATATAATACATAATATGTATATACACCCACTGTGATATATATATATATATATATATATATATATATATATATATAATTAATATTATTTATTTATATAGCACTATTGGTTCCATGGTGCTGTACATAAGGAGGGGTTACATACCAAATACAGATATCACTTCTAGTAAACAAACTAACAGTGATAGACTGGTACGGAGGGAAGAGGACCCTGCCCTTGTGGACTTACATTCGGCAGGATGATGGGGAACGAGAGAGGTTGGTGAGGCGGCAGCTCCGGTGGTGGTGAGGCGACAGCGGGGTCATTGCAGGTTGTAAGCTTTCTTGAAGAGATGGATTTTCAGGTTCCGTCTGAAGGATCCAAATGTGGTGGATAATCGGACGTGATGAGGCGCAGAATTCCAGAAGATGGGGGATATTTGAGAGAAGTCTTGGAAGTGATTGGGTGAGGAACAAATAAGTGTTGAGGAGAGAAGGAGGTCTTGGGAAGACCGGAGATTACTTGAGGGAATATATCAGGAGATTAGTTTGGAGATGTACGGAGGAGAGAGGTTATGGATGGCTTTGTAGGTCAGTGTTAGTAGTTTGAACTGTGCAAATTGTCTCTTCAGAGAGCAAGAGGACTAGAACTTTAGTGCCACCTACAGGAAGTAGCAATCCTAACAGTCAATAGTGACCTTTTAACGAGCCTTATCACATGACTTAGGATGAAAAGCCAAGACCAGAAACTCAATTTGCAGACACTGTTTCGGGGTACTGCCCCTCATCAGTGTAAAGTGTGGTGTGAGTTCTGGTTTGGCTGGATGAGAGGTGTCAGACCGGTATATAGGGGTAATATTACCCCTAGATACTAGTTTGAACTGGATACACTGGAGAATTGGGAGAGAGTGAACAGATTTGCAGAGGGGAGAAGCAGAGGAGTAGCGAGGAGAGAAATTAATTAGTCGGGCAGCAGAGTTAAGGACTGGAGAGGTGCGAGAGTGTTCGCAGGAAGGCCACAGAGGAGGATGCAGTAGTCAAGGCGGGAGATGATATCAAGGCGAGATATATGATGTTGAGATTATCGCATACTAGCTAATGAGTGGCTAACATGGTGAATTTACTGTAAGTACTCATGCAGGCAACCGTATTTTTGGTCCGAGTGCTTGCCATTAAAAAACTGGATCGCGCTTGGACAAATGTCCGAGTATTCAATTTGGCAGTGCAGGTGAACATTATTTTTCACTGAACAAATTGGAGTATGAAAGTAATCTCAGCATGCACAATTTTCCTCTAGAAATCGGATGAGACTCACCCATTCAAGTCTATGGGTGCGAGAAAAAAATTGGATGACATAAGGAGCCGCAGTATAGAATCAGATTTTTACAGCTACATTGTAATTCTGTAACAGGAAACTGTAATGGTCTAGTAAATGATTAATAGCTGCTGTAAAAAAAAAACGGATTTTATACGGACAGCACACGGATGACAAGTGAGAAAAAAAATCGTCCCACTTTTCTGGATGAAACTCGTAATAGGTTCACATGACAGTATAAAAAATCGTTCAAACACTAACTCAGTTGAAGCACCATTCCAGCATTTTATTTTCTATTTCACTGCTAGAGTGGTAGCACTAATCCATATTCCTTGACCCTAGTCTTATACTTACCAGCTGCTGTCTTCTGCTCTTCCCTGCTCCACTCCGATCCCTTGCCGCCATCAACTCCTGACTGACCGGAAGTCAGAGGTAATGGTCACAAGCTCTCAAGCCCCTTTCTGGCTCTCATAGACTTACATTGAGTTGCAACTTCCGGATCGCCCAGCAAACATTGGAGTGATCTGGCAGGTCACAACTAGCAGAAGTCCGACCGGAGTGGCGCTGAGAACAGCAGAAGGCAACAGCTGATAAGTATAAGACTAGGGGCAGAGAATTTACATTAGTGATACCACTTGTCTATGAAATAGTCATGGCAAAAAAAAGTGTTGAAATTGTTCCAGAAAATGAAGCATTTCTCCCATAAAATTATTGTAATTACACATGTTTTGTTATACATATATTTATTCCCATTGTTTGTATTGGAAAATACAAAAAAAAACAGAGAAAAAAGGCAAATTGAATATAATTTCATGCAAAACCCAAACATGGTCCGGACAAAATTGTTAGCACCTTTCCAAAATTATGGGTAAACAGCTTTGTTTCAAGCATGTGATTTTCATTCAAACTCACTTGTGGCAAGTAACAGGTATGAGCAGGCTCGGACTGGTCCACTGGAGAATCCTCCAGTGGGCCCCTGTGCAGGACAGGGCCACCACCTTCTTATGTGAGCAGTACTTGGCACAATTAACTTGATTCACTATGTACAGACAAAGGCAGCATCTTATTCATTAACAATCTGCCTAGTTTATTGCTATAGAAATTTGTGAATAAGGATGATGTCACATTTGCTTGTAGCTAACAGATAGCCCCTGAAGTTGATGTCACTAGTGAGCCCTTGGCGTCCCAGTCTGACTCTAGGTGTGGGCAATATGAAAATCACACCTGAAACCAGATAACAAGGGAAGAAGTTGACTTAATCTTTGAATTGTGTCTGTGTGTACCACACTAAGCATGGAGAACATAAAGAGGAGAAGAGAACTGTCTGAGGAATTGAGAACCAAAATTGTTGAAAAATATCATCAATCTCAAGGTTACAAGTCAATCTCCAGAGATCTTGGTGTTCCTCTGTCCACATAATCAAGAAGTTCATAACCTATTAACACTGTAGCTAATCTCCCTGGACGTGGACGGTAAAGAAAAATTAATGAAAGGTTGCAATGCAGGATAGTCCAAATTTTGGATAAGCAACCCCAATGAAGTTTCAAAGAAATTCAAGCTGTTCTGCATGTGTAAGGGTGTGACAGAGACTGTTGTGTTCCTGCCCCTGAAGACAACAATTGTGTATTGTGAATACTGTCATACGTTTTACTGCGTTTTATGGGGACATGTGAAATGTATAGGGTGTAATGTAAGTAATGCAAAAAGCATAACCAGTGTGGTTTACATAAATCAGATGCTACATAGGCAATATCAGACATTACCAGTGTCATACAAATGATTACCCTATTATTAATACCTGGAAGCAATACTGTTGATAACAGTATATAATGCTGCCAGTGTTAACCAAAATGGCTTCCAGGTCAATAAATTGCTTGGCACAATGTCCCGTATTTATTGCATAGGGTTGTCCAAAAAAGAACAACCTTGTTCCTTTTTGGATAACCCTATCTGGGATCTATATTTCAAAAGAACACAGTACCTACAGTCAAATATGGTGGAAGTTCAAAGATGTTTTGGGGTTGTTTTGCTGCCTCTGGCACTGGGTGCCTTGACTGTGTGCAAGGCATCATGAAATCTGAAGATTACCAAAGGATTTTGGGTCGCAATGTAGTGCCCAGTGCCAGAAAGCTGGGTTTGCGTCCTAGGTCATGGGTCTTCCAGCAGGAAAATGACCACAAACATACTTCAAGAAGCACTCAGAAATGGATGGAAACAAAGGGCTGGAGAGTTCTGAAGTGGCCAGCAATGAGTCCGGATCTAAATCCCATTGATCACGTGTAAATCTAAGAGACCTGGAGCAGTTTTCAAAAGAAGAGTGGTCCAAAATTCCAGTTGAGAGGTGGAAGAAGCTTGTTAATGGTTATAGGAAGTGATTGATTGCAGTTATTTATTCCAACCAAATATTAAGTTGAGAGTGACAACAGTTTTGTCCGGACAATTTTCGGGGTTTTGTGTGAAATTATGTAAAAATTTGCTTTTTTTTCCTCTGTTTTTGTGTTGTTCTGAAACACACAAAGGAAATAAACATGTGTAGAACAAAACATGTGTAATTGCAATAATTTTCTGGGAGAAATACTTCATTTACTGGAACAGTTTCAAGGGTGCCAACACTTTCGGCCATGACTGTATAAAAAAACGCCAGTGTGTTGTTTTAATTATAAATATATAACTATATTTTATTGATATGCTGCATCTAAATGGAAAAAAAGCAACTTGCAAGTAGCCTTGCTAAAAATAATATGCTGATTTGTGCTTACAGCATCTATGTAAACCTAAGTTAATCTGACGGTACAGCTACAATATTAAATGTATCTTCTTACCACTAACATTATCTTTTGGTAATTAATGATTCAGTGCACAGTAGAACATCTGTGACACGAATAAAGTATAAGCTGTATTTCTCCACTGTAAATCTAGCTAATTATGATGGATTTGTATATTTTTATTGTGCTATACCACAATACCATCACTAGGTGGCAGTAGAGATAAAGCATAAATTCTACAATGCAATTTATGCCCAACAGATAGAGAATGAAGCCAAAAGCTGGGGCTGATTTCTCAGCTGCGGAGTGTGGCCAGCTCATTTGCACGGGTGTTTTTTTGGAGAGGGACGGTATGAGCCATGCGCTTGGAATACACAACCTTTTACACAACCATTTTAGAACCTTCAGAACTCAAATATGTTCCTTGTGATTCAGCGTTGATCTAAGAAGGAAATTATTGTAAAAATGTGTCGAATTCTGGTAATATTATTTTTCACAATAAAAATACTGTAAAAAATTTTTCCTTAAAAAGATCCTGTCACCAAGTCAAAAGTGTCCAATTTTTGCTCTTATTTTATTCCCTCTGCTCCCCTGAGAATTCTGTTGTTTTTTTCTTTCTTAAATTCCGACAAAATGTTCCAGAGATCTGGGACTTTTTATTTAGTGCTACTTTTTATGTTTTTTTACCAAGGGGGCATGGCTCACAGGGGGAGTAATGCAGAGCAACCTAAAGACCCGCCCCAGAGGATCATGAACCTTGCCCCCATTAAAAATTATCACTAAATAAAAAAGCCCATATATTTGGATGGTGGATTTTAGAAGAAAAACAAAACAGAATAGTCATAGAAGCAGCAGGAATAAACTAAGAATATAAGCGGGACACTTTTGACCTGATGACAGTTCCTCTTTAACTATTATTGATCCTAATTTGCAACTTTTGAAGTTTTTAGGGGATTCCATTTTAATGTAAATGAGGCTTAAACTAGGTCTACCTGATATCCAAAATTCTGACAGTAGGGCTAAAGATACATGGGCAATATGTGTCACGCCACGTTGAGATCGCAGTGTCACATCACTACATGTAATGGTTTCCTATCTCTGCCATCTACCGAGACTGCAACACAGCAACCAATGTCTCCATGTGTGTTCATTACTCCTTCACTGATTGCAAGACTTCATGCAACTCAGCCCCAGGCGAATGCCACTTGTCCGCGATTTAGCGGGTTGTTTTTTTTTTTCTTTTACAGCAAAATTGCAGCTCTAACATAGTTGTGATGTCAAGTTACAAACAAGTTGCACAAATATCTTTGATCGTTCTGCTTGCCTGAGAATTTCTGTCGCCTGTCACTGTGTAGCATAGATTTTAGTGGTTTAGTAGATATATACAGTACAGACCAAAAGTTTGGACACACCCTCTCATTTAAAGATTTTTCTGTATTTTCATGACTTTGAAAATTGTACATTCACACTGAAGTCATCAAATCTATGAATTAACACATGTGGAATTATATACTTAACAAAAAGTGTGAAACAACTGAAAATATGTCTTATATTCTAGGTTCTTCAGAGTAGCCACCTTTTGCTTTGATGACTGCTTTGCACACTCTTGGCATTCTCTTGATGAGCTTCAAGAGGTAGTCACCTGAAATGGTTTTCACTTCACAGGCGTGCCCTGTCAGGTTTAATAAGTGGGATTTCTCGCCTTATAAATGGGGTTGGGACCATCAGTTGTGTTGTGCAGAAGTCAGGTGGATACATAGCTGATAGTCCTACTGAATAGACTTTGTATTATGGCAAGAAAAAAGCAGCTAAGTAAAGAAAAACGACTGGCCATCATTACTTTAAGAAATGAAGGTCAGTCAGTGCAAAAAATTGGGCAAACTTTGAAAGTGTCCCCAAGTGCAGTTGCAAAAACCATAAAGCGCTACAAAGAAACTGGCTCACATGAGGACCGCCCCAGGAAAGGAAGACCAAGAGTCACCTCTGCTTCTGAGGATACGTTTATCCAAGTCACCAGCCTCAGAAATCGCAGGTTAACAGCAGCTCAGATTAGAGACCAGGTCAATGCCACACAGAGTTCTAGCAGCAGACACATCTCTTCAACAACTGTTAAGAGGAGACACTGTGCAGCAGGCCTTCATGGTAAAATAGCTGCTAGGAAACCACTGCTAAGGACAGGCAACAAGCAGAAGAGACTTGTTTGGGCTAAAGAACACAAGGAATGGATATTAGAACAATGGAAATCTGTGCTTTGGTCTGATGAGTCCAAATTTGAGATCTTTGGTTCCAACCACCGAGTCTTTATGCGACGCAGAAAAGGTGAACGGATGGACTCTACATGCCTGGTTCCCACCGTGAATCATGGACGAGGAGGTGTGATGGTATGGGGGTGCTTTGCTGGTGACACTGTTGGGGATTTATTCAAAATTGAAGGTATACTGAACCAGCATGGCTACCACAGCATCTTGCAGCGGCATGCTATTCCATCCGGTTTCCGTTTAGTTGGACCATCATTTATTTTTCAACAGGACACTGACCCAAAACACACCTCCAGGCTGTGTAAGGGCTATTTGACCAAGAAGGAGAGTGATGGGGTGCTACGCCAGATGACCTGGCATCCACAGTCACCAGACCTGAACCCAATCGAGATGGTTTGGGGTGAGCTGGACGCAGAGTGAAGGCAAAAGGGCCAACAAGTGCTAAGCATCTCTGGGAATTCCTTCAAGATTGTTGGAAGACCATTTCCGGTGACTACCTCTTGGAGCTCATCAAGAGAATGCCAAGAGTGTGCAAAGCAGTCATCAAAGCAAAAGGTGGCTACTTTGAAGAACCTAGAATATAAGACATATTTTCAGTTGTTTCACACTTTTTGTTAAGTATATAATTCCACATGTGTTAATTCATAGTTTTGATGCCTTCAGTGTGAATGTACAATTTTCATAGTCATGAAAATACAGAAAAATCTTTAAATGAGAAGGTGTGTCCAAACTTTTGGTCTGTACTGTATATATGAGGAGGTTGCGGTCCACCCTTAATGTAGCCAAGAGTTCAGTGCACTGTTACGCCCCGTCAGATTACATAATGAGCATTGTAATATCTTGATTGACAGCACTCAAGCTAGCCCTGCTTAATCTCAATCAGAAGAGATGCAAGAGATGTGATGGGATTTCATAGTATACTAAACATTCCAAAAGTTCAATATCTTAGTATCTATATTGCAAAAGAGACTAATGATTATATTCCTCTAAATCTGAGCCCCCTAGTTATCAAAGCTGGAAATAAAGTTAGTGCTTGGGGGAAATTACCGGTATCGGCTCTAGGTAGAACAAATCTTATCAATATGTGCCTCATGTCCTCCATCCTGTATGTCCTTCACAACTCCCCAGTTTGGATTCCGAAGTGTGTGCCCACGATGCGTTTTTTAAGCGTTTCCGCAGCGGCAAAAACGCTGCAGAAACGCTTAAAAAACGCTTGGGAGAAGGTCTGCCATGTTCCCCAATGATAATCCGCATGTGCTGTGCACAAGCTGCCGAAATTTCCGCTGCGGATTATCATTGCAGAAAAAAAACGCAGCACTACCAATTATTTTGCGGAAGCGCGACGTTTTCGCCGCCATTGACTTTCATTGGAACTCATGTAATCCGCATCACTGGATCTGTAGATGCGGAATCCAAGCGTTTCAATGTGCGGATGGTACCCGGGTCTGGAGGACAGGAGACTCTCCTGCGGACCCGGATACCATAGTACCTGTAAAAAAAAGAATAAAATAAGAAATAAATATTATACTTACCTTCTGATGGCCCCCGGTCTCCTTGTCTTCACTTGCCGGCAGCTCGCGGTGAACTGAAGGACCTGCGCTGACGTCATAGTCATGTGACGGCAGATCCTTCAGTATAGTGTACCGCGAGCTGCCGGCAGCCAGGACGGAGCGAAGCAAGACTCCGGGGGCCATCAGAAGGTAAGTATAGATTTATTTTTTTACCATTCTTTCGTTCACACTATATAAATTCATGCTGGTTGCACGGATTTATATAGTGTGACCAAGTTGTCAACCACTTTCCAAGTGATGCTAAAATTGCTTGGAAAGCGCTTGTCAACCCGCATGCGGAAATGCATGTGAAGAACGCTTCACTTCCGCATGTCCCTGGCAGGAAAAATGCATGCACAATCCGCATGTACAATCTGCATGCGTTTTTTTCTGCCAGGGAGATGCAGAAACGCTCAGGAAAAATCCAGAGCATTTCTGCATCGTGGGCACATAGCCTAAAACTTGAGAAATTATAGCTCCCCAAAGGTCAAAGAGGTTTAACACTCCCACATGCTTGGGGATACGTTCTAGCTTCCCAATTTCAACACTTTAGAGGGCGGAAGGGGTCAAGGAGGTAGGTTCAGTGGAACTGAAACATCTGAGGAGGTTAGGATAATTTGTTGGACCTCTTAGAATCACAAAAGTTTAAGGTCACCTCCAGAGGTTTCTCTACCCTACTTCTTATGCATAAAACATGGTGGGCCTGTAAGAAACTATTGGGTTTGGGAGAATGTTCTAAATGTACCCCTCTATGGAATAACCCTTGCTTGAGGGAACTGCTACATTTGGAGGGGGTCGTGGAGTGAAAACACAGCCTGAGGTATTTGTATGAATTGTATCAGGATGGCCATTTTTGCTTCTTTGAGCAACTAAACCAGGAATTCATTTTGAGTCATTTGGAATTTTTCAGATATCCACAATTGAGGCGTGCAGTAAGAGCACAGGAAATTGTTTCTGATCTCTCTTTCTCAGTCACCGGGAAACTAGATTATGTGGCGAGGAGAACAACTACTATGGGTATTATCTCCTCTGCTACCAAGAATTCTGGGTGACCTTATGACCACAGTCAAAAATAGGTGGGAGAGAAATGTGGAACATACATCCATGGAGGAATGGGAGGACATCTTGGACTCAACATGGCAGATATCAATCAACACGGCCCAGAGGAGGTCACAATTGTTCTTGATTCATAGAGTCTATAGAACCCCAAAAGTATTATATAGGATGGGCAGGGCCGGCGTCAGCAACTGGCGCACCCGGGCAAGTGTCTGGACCCTGGACAAAGGGAAGGGGCCCACTTGCCGTCCGAGCCCGGGCCGCTCCCCCAGCAGCTGTGCACGGCCGCCGATGCTGCTTGATTGCCATCATTTAAACAGACATGGCCGCACGCAGTTCACTGTTCGGCTGTGTCCGCTAGTAATGAGGCGGCTGGGCCGACACAAGCAAAATTGAAGGCGCAGTGCTGATCCTGCTGCGTCATCAGACGCAGACACATCCTCTTAGTGCACTGCGTGCGGCCATGTCTTAAGTGACAACATCCAAGCAGCTTGATCTGCACAGCCACATGCCAGAGGAACTGCACTGGAGACAAGCCGGGGGAAGGTGAGCGAAGCTTGTTGCTGGCTTCCCCATATTAAATTTTTTTAATGTGTCTGTGTGTGCATGTCTGCATACAGTATGTGTGTGCATGTCTGCATGCTGTATGTGTGTGCATGTCTGCATACTGTATGTGTGTGCATGTCTGCGTACTATGTGTGCATGTCTGCGTACTATTTGTGCATGTCTGCGTACTGTGTGTGCATGTCTGCGCACTGTATGTTTGTGCATGTCTGCGTACTGTGTGTGCATGTCTGCATACTGTATGTGTGTGCATGTCTGCATACTATGTGTGCATGTCTGCGTACTATGTGTGCATGTCTGCGTGCTGTATGTTTGTGCATGGCTGCGTACTATGTGTGCATGTCTGCATACTGTGTGTGCATGTCTGCGTACTGTATGTGTGTGTGCATGTCTGCGTACTATGTGTGCATGTCTGCGCACTGTATGTGTGTGCATGTCTGCGTACTATGTGTGCATGTCTGCGCACTGTATGTTTGTGCATCTCTGCGCACTGTATGTTTGTGCATGTCTGCGCACTGTATGTGTGTGCATGTCTGCGCACTGTATGTGTGTGCATGTCTGCGCACTGTATGTGTGTGCATGTCTGCGTACTATGTGTGCATGTCTGCGTACTATGTGTGCATGTCTGCACACTGTATGTTTGTGCATCTCTGCGCACTGTATGTTTGTGCATGTCTGCGCACTGTATGTTTGTGCATGTCTGCGCACTGTATGTGTGTGCATGTCTGCGTACTGTGTGTGCATGTCTGCTCACTGTATGTCTGTACATGTCTGTGTACTGTATGTGTGTGCATGTCTGCATACTGTATGTGTGCATGTCTGCATACTATGTGTATGTCTGCACACTGTATGTGTGTGCATGTCTGCGTACTGTATGTCTGTGCATGCCTGCATACTGTGTGTGTGCATGTCTGCGTACTGTATGTGTGTGCATGTCTGCGTACTGTATGTGTGAGCATGTCTATATACTGTATGTGTGTGCATGTCTATATACTGTATGTTTGTGCATGTCTGCATACTGTATGTGTGTGCATGTCTGCTTACTGTATGTGTGTGTGTATGTCTCCATACTGTATGTGTGCGTACTGTATGTGTGTGCATGTCTGTGTACTGTATGTGTGTGCATGTCTCCTTACTGTATGTGTGTGCATGTCTACAAACTGTATGTGTGTGCATGTCTGCATGCCATGTATATATGTGTGGCGCCCAGGGGATGGGGAGTACTCGGCGCCCGGGCCTTAATGCCTGGTCTTGGGGGGAGATGTCGCGGTGGTCGGCTCCCTGGCCCGTACCCTGGGGTCTCTCTTAAAAAAAAGGGGAAAATAAAATGTCAGAGTTCGTGACGCCACCTGTGGTGTCTGGTGAGAATCACCAGCGCTGCGGCAGTCCACTGAGGCCAGTGTTACGGCAGCTTTGATGGTGTAGCTGCCCACAGGTGGAGCTAGGCCTCAGAGCAGTGATGTTTGACGAGGTGCACGATATGGAGGTGACCCAGCCGGGTCCAAGGAAGGACAGGGGACACACACACACGGTTTGCTTATTTACCTTTTACTGGTGGAAATGCAGGTACCGTCCGGAGCACTGTAGGGTGAGGGGTGCACTGCAGGACTCTCCCCAGTGAGCAGGTGTAGGGCCTCCTGTTTCTTTGCCGCTTAGTGTTAGTCTCTGGCCTGCCTGGAGCTAGACCTAACTTAGTCTCTGTTCTGCACCGGCTGATCCTGTGGTAGGGCCTTCTGTTGGAGTACATACTCCCTGGTATATGGGGCCTCGGTAACTCCTGACCCTGGTATAACAGTCAGCGTTTGGTATTCCTGGGACATGTAGTTCGCCAGGGGTTTTGGTTGTCTTCTGCTGGGTGTAAAGAATCCCTGCAGACTCGGACCCGGTGTCCGGTATATGGTTTCTGGGGTGAGCTGGTAAAGCTCCTCTGCCCCCAATGCTACTCACTCCTCTAGCCATCGGCCTACTCGGGCCCTCACTAGGCTATACACACTGGCAGTTAGCTGGCTGCCTCTTCTGCTGCTCTCTGAGCGTCAACAACGCTCCTAGCTCACTTAACTCGAGCTGCTTGAGTCTGACTTAGCTCCACTGCAGACTGACCTGTTTCTCTTTGTCTCACTCTGCAGGAACTGGCTGTGGACTTCAGACTGTTCTGTCTCCACTCACTTCCTGCGGAGAACTAACTCACAGACTCCCTCTGCCTAGCTCCACCCTCCGTATTTATATCCCTATCCGGGCTCCCTCTGGTTGTCTGAGGTAGGGTGGAGGTGTGCTGTATGCTCTGAGGGCCTCTTGTGGAGAAAACCTGAAATGCACCCCTCCAGGATCTGTGACTCCATGCACAGCAGGGCGTCACATTCCCCCCTAGTTGAACTCAGCACTCCCGGGCTGAAGCACATTTTGTAACAACAACAATAACAAGCTTCCCTTTATGGGAGGTTAGGACACTTGAATGTTGCATAACCAGAACATGGATAAATATACATATATAGTTCAATAAACAGTAGGCAATGAGCAACCAGAAAGTCCAAGTCTCTTCCGGAGAGGTTGCTCAAAGGGGCACTCAGGGAGTGCAAATATGTACAAATAAAGTCTTTGGGCTGCACATAGTCCTCAGCCACAGAGTTCTTAGATACCCTAGCGGGTAATGGGAAGCAAATAAGTAAAGTGTCCGCTTCACTTGGATTGTCCATTAGAGGGGCAAAATATAAGTTAAAGGCCTGTAAAAGGCAATAAATACATAGCAATACATACGCAGGATAATGCAATAATATACAATATTATACAATACAATACCTCAGGGGTAACTATCTACATCTGTCGAGGTTTAACTATTTTATTTAGTGTACCTGACAGGAAGTTGACCTTTCGTGCTACGTGTAGATCTGTGTAGTGCGGTGGTCTGTGTAGTGTCAGTGTTTCAGCTACCCTGTTAGTTCTACTTGCGATGGTATTGAAAAACTGCCTTAACCTCGCTACTGGGCTGGCAAGTTCACCATTGGCTGGGCCTTCTTGCTCTGCTTCTGCCGGGGATCCTTCCTGAGCAGGCTCTTCTGTGGCTCTAGGCTCTTCTGCAGCACTTACAGGTTCAACTTGCTGTGGGGGATCTTCTGGCTGTTGGAAGAATTGGAGTACTGGAATTATGACTGCTCCTCTGATTTTGAGGCCAATCTGCCGGGAAGTCTCCTAAATCATTATGTATTACTGCTTCATCAGGTTCCTCCGGGAAAATGAGAGGCACTTCTTCTTGGGGTTTTAGCAGATCTGGATATAACTTCAGGTGGTCCCTAGATACTGTTGCAGTTGTTCTTCCTCCATCTTTGCTGATCAGACACGTCTTCCTGTTGTCAAACCTTGAATTCAACACAGTGTAGGGTTCTCTCTCCCACTGGTCATCAAGCTTGTGCTTCCTCCGCTTCCTTTTCAATACCACTTCTCCTGGTGTGAAGGGTTCTGCTGGTGCACTTCTGTTGTATTGTGCTTCTTGTTTATCCCTCACTCGAGTGAGACTGTCTTCGACACAGGCTTGTACTCTTCTGTACTGCTCCTGTCTGGTCATGTCCCAGTCTTCAGTGGTCACGTCTGCCTCTGGTTCTACAACACCAAGCTCCAGGTCCATGGGCAACTTTCCTGGTCTTGCCCGCATGAGTGCAATTGGTGGAACTTACTGGTATGTGATTATACAGATCCACTAGGTCAGCTAGTAGGTCTGGCCACTGGTTTCTCTCTTCTAATGGTATGGTCTTCACTAGATCGATGATGATGTTATTCATCTTTTCACAGAGACCGTTAGTTTGGGGGTGGTACGGTGTAGTCCTTATCTTTTTACACCCGTACAGATGGCAGAACTCCTTGAACAATTCAGCCTCAAAGGCCGGGCCTTGGTCAGTCAGTACCTGCTCAGGGTATCCATGGGGTCTGCAGAAGTACACTTGGAACGTCTTCACTGCTGTCTCTGCTGTCAGGTCTTTGACAGGGGCGACCACAAGGAACCTGGAGTAGTGATCCACCATGGTCAGGGCATAGGAGTATCCTGACCTGCTGGGTGACAGCTTGACATGGTCCAGGGCCACGATCTCCAGGGGTCGAGTCGTCTTGATGGGTTGCAGGGGAGCCTTCTGGCTGCTGTAGTCTTTTCTTCTTAGGCTACAGGGTCCACAGTCTCTGCACCACCTCTCAATGGAGCTGCGCATTCCTACCCAGTAGAATCGACACTTCAGCAGGGTTTCTAGCTTTTTCCAGCCAAAGTGCCCCGCCTGATCATGGTAGGCCTCCAACACCATCTGGATGTTCGTCTTGGGGACCACTATCTGCCATACCATCTTGTGGGTCTTGTGATTGACGTACCTCCGGCACAACTTCTCACGGTAGATAAACAGCCGGCTCCTCTCGTTCCACAGCTGCTTTGCTTGAAGAGACGCATCCTTCTCCAGGGAGGAACCTTCTTGGGTTATCAGCTCCTTGATATGGCTGACAACTGGGTCGCTATCCTGGGTCTCCTTCCAGCTGTGGTGAGGCAGGAGGTTTAACGTCTTACCGCATTGCCTCCTGGAGGCTCGTAGCTCGTGGATCATCCCATTCTGGTGGAAGACAGGTAGGTCAATCTCTTCCAAGTCATCCACTTCTTCTTCTGTGTCTGACTGGTGAGGCATCCTGGACAGGGCATCGGCGTTGGCGTTCTTGCGGCCCGCCCGGTACTTAATTGTGAACTGGTAGTTTGACAGCCGAGCCATCCATCGTTGTTCCATGGCTCCCAGCTTGGCTGTTTTAAGATGAGTTAAGGGGTTATTGTCAGTGTAGGCTGTGAACTTGCTGGAGGCTAGGTAGTGCTTGAACCTTTCTGTGATGGCCCAGACCAAGGCCAGGAACTCTAACTTAAAGCTGCTATAGTTCTCTGGGTTCCTCTCAGTCGGGCGGAGCTTCCTGCTTGCATACGCAATGACTTTCTCCTGGCCATTCTGCTTCTGACTTAGGACAGCTCCCAATCCTTCATTGCTGGCATCAGTATACAGCAGGAACGGTTGGCTATAGTCAGGGTAGGCTAGGATCTCATCACCTGTCAGGATCTCCTTCATTTCTTGAAATGATTCAGCCTGTTCTTTACCCCAGTGGAATGGGGGATTTCTGCCCTTGGGGGACTGTCCTACCAGGAGGTCTTGCAGAGGCGCTGCTTTCTTTGTGTAATCTTTTACAAACCTCCGGTAGTATCCTACTAGTCACAGGAACTGACGCACCTCCTTGAGGTTCTTCGGCTCCGGCCATTTCTGGATGGCAGTGACCTTCTCCGAGTCTGGTGCTACTCCCTCTGGACTAACAATGTGCCCCAGGTACTGTACCTTTTTCTTGAGCTGGTGGCACTTTGATGGCTTCAACTTCATCCCATACCAGGACAGTGACTCAAATAACTCCACCAGGTGCTTCAAGTGGTCCTCATACGTTTTGGAGTACACAATCACGTCATCCAGGTAAAGTAACACATTCTCGAAGTTGCGGCGTCCCAGGCAGCACTCCATCAATCTCTGGAACGTTCCGGGGGCATTGCAGAGTCCAAACGGCATACTGTTGAACTCGCAGAGTCCCATCGGGGTGGTGAAGGCCGTCTTCTCCCGATCCGAGCACGGCTTGGGCAGTCATTGCTGACAGAAGTGACTTGGGTTTCAACTGTGAGTAAAAGGCCTGAACTGTACCATTGGACTCTGTGTGATCTATGCTGCGCCTGCACCATCACCCCCAGCATCCTCTTACACTGCCCTGAGGCTATACTCTTCCCGTGGGGAGTTATCCTATCCCTGTGCTGCATACTAACACCAGCCTCAGCGGTCGGCCTTGCAGCGGCGGTCATCCTTGACCGCAATCCACGGGTGGTGTAGTCGGACATTCATAGCTCTACAAATAGACTGCCACAGCATTTGGTCTGACCACCCTGAGCCACGGGATCGGGTTGCCACTACTACTCCCAGCATCGCACTGAAGCCCGGTTCCAGGTACCCCACGGCTCAGGGGGCGAAACACTTGTCTGTAATCTACACACATTCTCATGCTTCCATCCTTATTCCTGAATAGAACTAGGGGAGCTGCCCAGGGACTACAACTATCCCTTACTACCCCTGCCTTCTTCATGTCATGCAACATCTCCTTGGCTTTCTGGTAGTGTGCTGGAGGTATAGGCCTGTACCGTTCCTTGATGGGGGGATGGTTGCCTGTGGGGATGTGATGTTGTACCCCCTTAGTCCTCCCAAAGTCAAGTGGGTGTTTGCTGAATACCTGCGCGTATTCCTGAACCACCCTGTACTCCCTGTTTCTGGTGGGCAGGAGTGGTGTCTGTCCCAACGTGGAGCTGTTGACACCAATCCTCCACCTGTGTTGTAGGGTCATTATCCTCCACTTGGTCTGGGGAGGTTAAGGACTCCGCCGTGTGAATAGAGTTATTATTTACAGTGTACAGTTTGGCAACAGTGGCATAACGTGGTAGTCTGACCTCGTCTTCCCCATAGTTGAGAAGACGGACGGGCACCCTCCCATTGCGTACATCTACTACCCCCCTGGCAGTTAAGAGTGTAGGTCTGTGCTCTGAGCTAAGGGGTTCTACTACCGCCTGGTAGCTCTGTCCTTTAAGACCTATTGCTGCTCTACACCAGATAAGCATTTCGCTCATTGGGGGAATCACAATGGGTATCGGGTCTGTTACCCGCACGCTAACAAGCTCACCACCGGTCAGCTTCACTTGCTGCTGGTACATCAGGGCTCGGATCTCCTTCTGGATCGCTCTCTTCTGCCCTGGTCTGGCAACGTCAGCGAGCTGTTGGAGTAAAAACACAACCTCCTCCAACAATGTTAGTGCCTAGTACCACATTCAGTCCATTTTCCTCATTGACAGTCTTCACTACAATGAGTCCCTGGTCCTTTAACTCCACTCTCCCCACTTTTACTGCTACATTCTTAATCCCAAGTAGGTCAAGAGGGAGGCCGTTAGAGGCATATACTGAAAAGTCTGGGTTTGGGGGTTGGAGACTGTCCATGGACCAGTGTTTGCTATAGAGGATATCAGGTATGATTGTTACCTGGGATCCGGTGTCCAGCAGGGCAGGTATCGCAATGCCGTCCAGTATGATGGATAGGAAAGGTCTTCCTCCCACGAACCTGCGGTGCCAGTCTGAGGGGCCTGCTGAGTCTATTCCTGGGTGCTGGCCCTTGGACCAAGGGTTTGCTTGTTTAAAGGACACTGTTGCACTGTGTGACCTGCCTTCTGGCAGCAGTGGCAGACGAACTCTTTGTGAGGATGGCGCTGGTTGTTGGTCCTTCCTGGGGGCGGCGTTGTCCTCCTCCGGGGTGGCAATATCCTCCTCCGGGTTGGCGACGTCCTCCTTCTTCTCCGGTTCATCCAGGGGACATCCTCAGGGCAGTCGGCTAACAGTATCTTTCCCTCCGTCTCTGGCTCCGTCCGTAGTTACAGGGCACTCATTACAGTGGCCAGGTTTTTGGTCAGCTGGCGCACTTCTGAGCGCAGACAGTCCAGCTCAGTAGGGGGCGCTGCCTGCACTTTAGCTTCAGCAGCCATTGGGGAAAAGGTGGGTGCTGCTGGCGTTGGAGTGGCCCCACCCTGGTAACATTGGATTGAAGTATCTGCCGTCTCCAGGGGTTGCAGTCCCTTTATAGCCATATCCTTAAGGGTGTCAAAGGTAGCATCTGGATGATCCAAGGACCACCAACGCACAGTCCTGCTCTCCGCTTGGGACCTCAGCCCCCGGACAAATTGTTCTTTTAGCATTTTACTCTCATTAGTTATGCTAATTGGACTAACCTGTTTTAGAGCTCGCAGGGCCCCTTGTAAACGACAGGCATAGTCCCGAACGCTGTCCTCCGGTTTCTGAGAGTATTGGTAGAACCTCATCCGGAGGTCTGCCTCAGTGCGGTCCTCAAAGGCCGTCTGTAACTTTTTGAAAATTGTGGATACTGATTCCTGGTCTGCGGCCGTCCAAGTCTCTACTTCTCTCTCCGCAGCACCAGTCAATTGTCCCACTACTACTGCAGCTCTTTGTTTGCCCGTCATAGAATACATGTCCAGGATGCTGCATATTTTGCGCTTGAATCCAGACAGGGTGTCTGGCTTGCCGCTGTACTGGGGGAGCCACTTTGCTCCAGGCATGTATGGTAAAGTCAATGGTACGATAGGGGCTACAGGCCCTGGTGATGGAGCGGCTGCTCCGTCTTGCGCGGCGGCGGCCGCGGGTGCATCATCGGGGCTGTCAGCCTGGGCCGCGACGTCGGTTTGTTGCTGCAACATCTTGGCGCCCCCCTAGTGAACCGTGGCCTACCTTCCTTCTGTAGGCCGCAGCTCCGCAGGTGACGGTCTTCTGGTAGGACCTTGCGTCGCTTACGTTCCACGTCAGAGCGTTCGCTGGGGATTCCTGCCAGGACCTGACGCTGCGTCAGTGCGTGGGGCGTGTCCTCCACTTCGCGCGCTTCCAGCGGTTACGCCCCTCTTCTTCCCGTGCGGCGACCGGAGAGATGGAGGCCAGTGGCGGGAAACTCCAGAAAATGGCGGGAAAAGCTTCACCACTGTGAGTTTTACAGTTTCTTAAGGCGCACAGTACCCGGTGGCAATGGGCACGCAATCCTGTTTGTGACGCCAGTTGGAGAGATGTGGCGCCCAGGGGATGGGGACTACTCGGTGCCCGGGCCTTAATGCCTGGTCTTGGGGGGGGGGATGTCGCGGTGGTCGGCTCCCGGGCCCGTACCCTGGGGTCTCTCTTAAAAAAAAGGGGAAAATAAAATGTCACAGTTTGTGACGCCACCTGTGGTGTCTGGTGAGAATCACCAGCGCTGCGGCAGTCCACTGAGGCTGGTGTTATTGCAGCTTTGATGGTGTAGCTCCCCACAGGTGGAGCTAGGCCTCAGGGCAGTGATGTTTGACGAGGTGCATGATATGGCGGTGACCCAGCTGGGTCCAAGGAAGGACAGGGGACACACACACACGGTTTGCTTATTTACCTTTTACTGGTGGAAATGCAGGTACCGTCCGGAGCACTGTAGGGTGAGGGGTGCACTGCAGGACTCTCCCCAGTGAGCAGGTGTAGGGCCTCCTGTTTCTTCACCGCTTAGTGTTAGTCTCTGGCCTGCCTGGAGCTAGGCCTAACTTAGTCTCTGTTCTGCACCGACTGATCCTGTGGTAGGGCCTTCTGTTGGAGTACACACTCCCTGGTATATGGGGCCTCGGTAACTCCTGACCCTGGTATAACAGTCAGCGTTTGGTATTCCTGGGACATGTAGTTCGCCAGGGGTTCTGGTTGTCTTCTGCTTGGTGTAAAGAATCCGTGCAGACTCGGACCCGGTGTCCGGTATATGGTTTCTGGGGTGAGCTGGTAAAGCTCCTCTGCCCCCAATGCTACTCACTCCTCTAGCCTTTGGCCTACTCGGGCCCTCACTAGGCTATACACACTGGCAGTTAGCTGGCTGCCTCTTCTGCTGCTCTCTGAGCGTCAGCAACGCTCCTAGCTCACTTAACTCAAGTTGCTTGAGTCTGACTGAGCTCCACGGCAGACTGTCCTGTTTCTCTGTGTCTCACTCTGCAGGAACTGGCTGTGGACTCCAAACTGTTCTGTCTCCACTCACTTCCTGAGGAGAACTAACTCACAGACTCCCTCTGCCTAGCTCCACCCTCCGTATTTATATCCCTATCCGAGCTCCCTCTGGTGGTCTGAGGTAGGGTGGAGGTGTGTGTATGCTCTTGTGGAGAAAACCTGAAATGCACCCCTCCAGGATCTGTGACTCCATGCACAGCAGGGCGTCACACATACCTGAATATTGTTTGTGTGTGCATGTCTGCGCACTGTATGTTTGTGCATGTCTTCTTACTGTGTGCATGTCTGCATACTGTATGTGTGTGCATGTCTGCATACTGTATGTGTGTGCATGTCTGCATACTGTATGTCTGTGCATGTCTACGTACTGTATGTGTGCTTGTCTGCGTACTGTATGTGTGCTTGTCTGCGTACTGTATATTTGTGCATGTCTACGTACTGTATGTGTGTGCATGTCTGCTTACTGTATGTGTGTGCATGTCTGCATACTGTATGTCTGTGCATGTCTGCGTACTGTATGTGTATGCATGTTTGTGTACTGTATGTGTGTGCTTGTCTGCGTGCTGTATGTGTGTGCATGCCTGCGTACTGTATGTCTGTGCATGTCTACGTACTGTATGTGTGTGCATGTTTGTGTACTGTATGTGTGCTTGTCTGCGTACTGTATGTGTGCTTGTCTGCGTACTGTATATTTGTGCATGTCTGCATACTGTATGTGTGTGCATGTCTGCTTACTGTATGTGTGCATGTCTGCATACTGTATGTCTGTGCATGTCTGTGTACTGTATGTGTGTGCATGTTTGTGTACTGTATGTGTGCTTCTCTGCGTGCTGTATGTGTGTGCATGCCTGCATACTATATGTGTGTTCATGTCTACGTACTGTATGTGTGTGCATGTCTGCTTACTGTATGTCTGTGCATGTCTGCATACTGTATGTCTGTGCATGTCTGTGTACTGCATGTGTGTGCATGTTTGTGTACTGTATGTGTGTGCTTGTCTGCGTGCTGTATGTGTGTGCATGCCTGCGTACTGTATGTGTGTTCATGTCTACGTACTGTAAGTGTGTGCATGTCTGCATGCTATGTATACATGCCTGCATACTGTATGTGTGTGCGTGTCTGCGTATTATATGTGTGTGCATGTCTGCGTACTGTATGTGTGTGCATGTCTGCGTACTGTGCATGTGTGCATGTCTACGTACTGTATGTGTGTATGTCTGCATGCCATGTATACATGCCTGAATACTGTATGTGTGTGCAAGTCTGCATACTGAATGTGTGTGCATGTCTGCATACTGTATGTGTGCATGTCTGCTTACTGTATCTGGGTGCATGTCTACATACTGTATGTGTGTGCATGTCTGCATGCCATGTATACATGTCTGCTTACTGTATGTGTGTGCATGTCTTCATACGGTATGTGTATGTCTGCATACTGCATGTTTGTGCATGCCTGCATACTGTATGTGTGTGCATGTCTGCTTACTGTGTGTGCATGTCTGCATACTGTATGTGTGCGCATGTCTGCGTACTGTATGTGTGTGTATGTCTGCTTACTGTATGTGTGTGCATGTCTGCATACTGTATGTGTGTGCATGTTTACGTACTGCATATGTGTGCATGTCTGCGTACTGTATATTTGTGCATGTCTGCATACTGTATGTGTGCATGTCTGCATACTGTATATGTGTGCATGTCTACATACTGTATGTGTGTGCATGTCTGCGTACTGCATGTGCATGTCTGCGTACTGTATGTGCATGTCTGCATACTCTATGTGTGTGCATGTCTACGTACTGTATGTGTGTATGTGTGTGCATGTCTGCATAATCTGTATGTGCATGTCTATGTACTGTATGTGTGTGCATGTGACGCGCCCCCTGGGCCATATTCTTTAGGGGGAATATCCGGAGCCGGATCAGATGGGAGTTGTAGTCTTCCGAGTGGCTGTGACCCGGTCCGTGCCCAGGGTGTCAAACTCAGTTGTATGTGGCAGTCCTACAGATGTTATTAAGTTCTTTATTGTCGACTACGCCACCCGTTGTGTTGCGGTCACTATGGCCGCCGCTGCAGCAGGGTCCGCTGAGGCTGATGGTGTAGGTGCAGCTTTTGGTGGTATAACCCCCAACGGGTGGGGTATAGCCTCAGGGGGTCAGGTGCAGAGGATGGGGGTTGTGGTGGTGCAGCATAGATGTTAAAGGAAGACAGAGTCGGGTTGTGCAGTTTAGGGTATTTACTCACTGCTGATGTTCCGGTCACTCCAGCTTCAAGTGACCACCCGAGCCGTGCTGCGTCCACCAGGTCCTGGATCCAGCCAACCCCCAAACAAGTCCGGAGCGTGACCCTGAGCTCTCCTTCTGTCCTTTCCTCTGGCCGTCCCCACTAGTGATCCACCCAGGTCCAGCTCCCTCGGGCCTTCTGTTGGGACACCCTTGGCCTTGGGTTCCCTGACCCTCCACGTGGTATGCCTTCGGGGTGGATGTGGTGGGTGGCCGTGGCAGACGCTGCCCACGGCCTCCGGTCTCTGGCTAGGGTGTGCTTTTGCTCCCACCAGCTTGGGATCCGGTACCCTTTTGCCAACTCTTCACCCGCTGATGGACTTTGGGT
This sequence comes from Phyllobates terribilis, assembly GCF_046119375.1. Classification (NCBI taxonomy): domain Eukaryota; kingdom Metazoa; phylum Chordata; class Amphibia; order Anura; family Dendrobatidae; genus Phyllobates; species Phyllobates terribilis. Next base: position 297,490,841 of record NW_027362768.1, read on the forward strand.
TCTCAGAGTTCCTTTTCTGTTTCCCCCTCTGGGTCTTTCTTGCTTTCTCCTCTCTCTCTCTCTGGGGCTTCTCTGCTCCTCTTCCTGACTCTGACAGACTGACCGCTCTGCAAAGACTGACCCTGTTCTTTGATGGTGCCCACCTTATATACACCCTCTATGTGTGAGCTCAGGCGACCAGCACCCAATGAGCTCCTATCTTTACCCAGGCTGCTCCCCCTATCTGCCCCTACACTACTTGGGATGTACCACCCCCCTCCCACTCCAGCCAGGAACAGACTCGGTCGTACCTGCACATTTCTAAGTGGGAGTACCGTCGGTCTGCTCCTCGGAAATGGGATGTGTGTAGTGCATGCAGCCTACCGAGCTCAGATCCACACTCCATCCTTACCCGGGAGTGGAATATCACACCTCTGGGTTGAGGTGCAATACCCCTGTAGCAGCCGAATCCTCAGGGTGCTACATTCCCCCCTGGTAAATCACAGCACGTCCTCGGGCTGTAAGAACAAAACACCAAAAACATACAAATTTTTGCATAAACATATAAAACATCATATATATATATATTAATAAAACTTTTCATATAAAACTTTCTCGTCGCCTCTGGCTCCTCCTCCGGTCACTGTGCAACTTGTGACCGGGTAAAGTGCGACAGTCTCTCTAGACAAATGGTTTTCCTATAAAACCGGTAGGGGGCGCTTTAGGACGCGCAACTATATACAGGGGTAGTGGCCGCTCTCAGTCCTCGGCCAGGTATTAGGGAGGAATGACCGCTCTCAGTCCTCGGTCAGTGGGATTTAGGGAATAAACGGGTAAACAGTTCAATTCTCTGGTCCCAACGGGGACTACATTAGCAGCAGTAACAGTTTCAGTTCACGGTGCCCCGACGGGCAACTAGATACAGCTTCTACTCTGCTGTACTTAACGACGGCGTCCTCCTGCTCTTTCTTTGTGGTTACCTCTAGCTTCAGACCCGTTCGGGCACGTATGCTGGGCAAACAGATCTTCTCCCAGATGCGGCACTCTTGGTCTTATGGGCGCGGTGGTGTTAGCGCCCGGGTTGCCCGGGCCTTGCGGCCAGGCCTGGGGTATCTGGAAGGTAAAGGGCACCGTAAGGACGGCGGCGCCCTGGGCTACTTGGCCCTGCGACCAGGCCGGGGGCTCCGCGGAGGTAGGGGGCGCTGTTGGTATTGCGGCGCCCGGGGGTACTAGGCCTTGCGACCAGGCTGGTGGTACTTCCTGCTTGGTCACGCTCGGGGTCGAGGCGTGTGACGTCACAGGGGTCGCGGCTCCCGTTTGAGGCCTAGTCTGCGGCGGTGACGTTGCAGCGACGGGCACGGCAGGATAGACTTCGGGCTCTGCGACGGGGAGCTGGGGCAGGTACGCGGTTTCCCGGTTTGGGGTATAGACGTCCCCTTTACCTGCCTCCACTCGTTCGGCTCCCTTCTCGGCGCCGTCTCCGGCCTTCAATCCTCCCGCGCCATCCTCAGAGGCGGTCTGTTTCCTCGTCTCGGGTGGCGTGCTCCGCTGACAGGTCTCGGTCTGCTGGGCCATCTCACGGCTCCACTCCGCCAACGTCTCTCGCTGCACCCGGGCCATCCTCCCCGCGAGGCCCTCCAGAGCGGTCCGCGCACACCCCCGGTCTCGGGGGAGCTGCGCCAGGACCTCCACCAGGCCCAGTGGGGTCGTTGTTTCCAGCAGGCTCCTGACCAACGGGTCGGTGCTGCTCTGCTCTCCTTCAGTTGTCTCCAGCAGGCTCCTGACCAACGGGCCGGTGCTGCTCTGCTCTCCCTCTTCTGTTGTCTCCAGCAGGCTCCTGGCCAGCGGGCCGGTGCTGCTCTGCTTTCTCGCCATCTCCGGGTAAGCTCCTCCGATACTCTTCTCCAGGCTTCTTGCCTCCGGGTGCGCTCGCTCTAGACTGCTCCAAGCGACACCCATCTTTTTTCTCTCCTTTCGTCTCCTCCCCCTTCGAGGGCGGTCCCGGGGCCACTTGGTGATTGTCAGCTCCAGGGGCTGTTCTTTCACGCTGACAGACACCTCTAGCATCACAGTCTCTGTTGGTGGGGGCGGTTTCCACTTTTGGCGCCATTTTCGGTCCTGGCCCACGATGGGAGGTGGCCTCTTGCCATCCTCTGGCACGCCCATAATGGCGTCCGCTCTTCCAAGGCGGGAAACCTTTGGAAATGGCGGGAATCGTCTCCCAGTGGCGGGAAACTCTGCAGATGGCGGGAAAAAACTGTTAATGGCGGACAACCGGCGGGAATCGACCTGTGATGGAGTCCGATGGCGGGGACCCTCCGGAACCGGCAGGAGACTTCTTTTTGAGGTAAACTCGTTCTTTTCTTCAGGCACGCAGTACCCGGGTGTTGCGGGCACGTAATCCTGCCGACTACGCCAAAGTTGACGCGCCCCCTGGGCCATATTCTTTAGGGGGAATATCCGGAGCCGGATCAGATGGGAGTTGTAGTCTTCCGAGTGGCTGTGACCCGGTCCGTGCCCAGGGTGTCAAACTCAGTTGTATGTGGCAGTCCTACAGATGTTATTAAGTTCTTTATTGTCGACTACGCCACCCGTTGTGTTGCGGTCACTATGGCCGCCGCTGCAGCAGGGTCCGCTGAGGCTGATGGTGTAGGTGCAGCTTTTGGTGGTATAACCCCCAACGGGTGGGGTATAGCCTCAGGGGGTCAGGTGCAGAGGATGGGGGTTGTGGTGGTGCAGCATAGATGTTAAAGGAAGACAGAGTCGGGTTGTGCAGTTTAGGGTATTTACTCACTGCTGATGTTCCGGTCACTCCAGCTTCAAGTGACCACCCGAGCCGTGCTGCGTCCACCAGGTCCTGGATCCAGCCAACCCCCAAACAAGTCCGGAGCGTGACCCTGAGCTCTCCTTCTGTCCTTTCCTCTGGCCGTCCCCACTAGTGATCCACCCAGGTCCAGCTCCCTCGGGCCTTCTGTTGGGACACCCTTGGCCTTGGGTTCCCTGACCCTCCACGTGGTATGCCTTCGGGGTGGATGTGGTGGGTGGCCGTGGCAGACGCTGCCCACGGCCTCCGGTCTCTGGCTAGGGTGTGCTTTTGCCCCCACCAGCTTGGGATCCGGTACCCTTTTGCCAACTCTTCACCCGCTGATGGACTTTGGGTTCTCAGAGTTCCTTTTCTGTTTCCCCCTCTGGGTCTTTCTTGCTTTCTCCTCTCTCTCTCTCTGGGGCTTCTCTGCTCCTCTTCCTGACTCTGACAGACTGACCGCTCTGCAAAGACTGACCCTGTTCTTTGATGGTGCCCACCTTATATACACCCTCTATGTGTGAGCTCAGGCGACCAGCACCCAATGAGCTCCTATCTTTACCCAGGCTGCTCCCCCTATCTGCCCCTACACTACTTGGGATGTACCACCCCCCTCCCACTCCAGCCAGGAACAGACTCGGTCGTACCTGCACATTTCTAAGTGGGAGTACCGTCGGTCTGCTCCTCGGAAATGGGATGTGTGTAGTGCATGCAGCCTACCGAGCTCAGATCCACACTCCATCCTTACCCGGGAGTGGAATATCACACCTCTGGGTTGAGGTGCAATACCCCTGTAGCAGCCGAATCCTCAGGGTGCTACACATGTCTGCATGCTATCTATGCATGCCTGCATACTGTATGTGTGTGCATGTCTGCATATTATATGTGTGTGCATGTCCGCTTATTGTATGTGTGTAAATGTCTATGTACTGTATGTGTGTGCATGCCATGTATACATGCCTGAATACTGTATGTGTGTGCATGTCTGCATACTGTATGTGTGTGCATGTCTGCATACTGTATGTGTGTGCATGTCTGCATACTCTATGTGTGTGCATGTCTATGTACTGCATGTGTGTGCATGTCTGCATGCTATGTATACATGCCTGCATACTGTATGTCTGCATACTGTATGTGTGTGCATGTCTACGTATTGTATGTATGTGCATGTCTGCATACTGTATGTGTGTGCATGTCTGCATACTGTATGTGTGTGCATGTCTGCGTACAGTATGTGTGTGCATATCTGCGTACTGTATATGTGTGCATGTCATTTCACAAAATGTGTGTGCATGTCTGCATACTGTATGTATATTGTATGTGTGTGCATGTTTGCGTACAGTATGTGTGTGCATGTCTGCATACTGTATGTATACTGTATGTGTGTGCATGTCTGCGTAGTGTATATGTGCGCATGTCTGCGTACAGTATGTGATGCGCCCCCTGGGCCGTGTGTGGGGGAATACCCGGAGCCGGGTCTCTGTGTAATGTCAGGGGTTGTAGTCTCCGTGGCGGCGACCCAGTCCCGTGGCTCAGGGTGGTCAAACCAGTGGCGGATCTGTTTACTTGGTTTTTAATGTTGAAATGTCCGACTACGCCACTCGTGGATTGCAGTCACTGAGAACCGCCACGGCGGGGCAGACCGCTGAGGCTGATGTTGTGTGCGCAGCAGAGGGTAGTACACAGGGCAGCGTGTGTAGATGGTGAGGGTTGTGGTGCATGGGCGCAGCAGAAATGACTCTGAGTCCGTGCAGTGCAGTTCAGGGTCTTTACTGTTGGTAATGAAGAAGTCCCTGCCGGGAGTACTGGCTAACATTAGAGGCCTGGTCAGTCTGTGAGCGAACACGAGTCCCCCTGGCCAGGTGGAGGTGTAGGCCTTCCGGTCTGACTGCACTCTTCCTGGCTACCCTGCTGTAGTCGTGTAGTAGCCCATGTCCCTGAGTGTACCGTGTGGTGCTCACCCGTATGGCTGGTGACTTGGGGCCTTTGGTACCTTCCGCTCCTCGATGGCGGTGCCGGTCCCTTGCGTGTGACTGAGCCTCCGGGCTTTCTATGGCCAGAGGACCTGAAATCCCCTGCCTGGTTTCTGCTGCAGGATGTGGATATCCTCACAGCCTCGGACTCGTGTCCGGTTCTCTGCGTCTTCGGCCAGGACGAGTTCTGCTAGTTCCAGTCCCTGGCCTTCAGCTCCTGTCTCCTACAGAGCTCCTTGCTGCTCCTCTGTCCCTTCCTCTGGACTAGAACTCGACTCTACTCTTCTCTACTCTACTCTACTAACCCCGCCCCAGATCCAGTTTATAAAGGGCAGGTTCCTCTGCTCCCTGGACTGGGGCAGGAGGCGTTGCATGCAATAGTGCTCCTGACCAGGAAAACCCATGCTCGCTCTCAGACATGGTATTTCTACCACTGTGGCAACCAGACCCCCTGGGGTGCCACATTTGTATATTGTATGTGTGTGCATGTCTGCGTAGTGTATATGTGTGCATGTCTGCGTACAGTATGTGTGCATGACTGTAGTGTATGTGTGCATGTCTGTGTAGTGTATATGTGTGCATGTCTGCGTACAGTATGTGTGCATGACTGTAGTGTATATGTGTGCATGTCTGCGTACAGTATGTGTGCATGGCTGTATACTGTATATGTGTGCATGTCTGTGTACTGTATGTGTGTGCATGTCTGCGTACTGCATGTATATTTTATGTGTGTGCATGTCTGCATTTGTGAGGAATGACGGGACAGCCTGGGCCCTGTGTACTATACCTATATTTCTCTGCCGTATCTGTGCATCATGAATCGTGGTATGTGCTAAAGGAGCCCACAGAGACTCTTTCGCTTGGGGCCCATGAAAACCTGGAGCTGGCCGTGCGGATGGGTCTCAGAGCTGATGATCGTTGTCCTCACTGTAAGGAAGAGGGAGTAGATCTGATTCATAAGTTTTGATCATGTTCGCAATTGGTGGAGTTATGGGAAAATGTTAGCAGACTAATTCGTGAGGTCTTTAGCATTCCAATTTCCATTAATCCTAAATCCTGAGTACGGGGTCTAGTGGGAGACATTGGAGGTTCTTCAGCACAGTTAGCCATAGCTAAAATATTCTAGCATGTAAGGAAGACTATTGCCAAACACTGGCTAACAAGTAGCCCTCCCTTGATTGATGAAATAGTTTGGGGATTAAACAATACAATCCTAATAAAGATGTTTTTTGCTAATAAGGCATAATCTGTATCTCTTTTACTATTCTAATGTTTGTTATCACTAATGTCTCAATAAATAAACTTTTCTTCATTAAAAAAACCTCAATCAGCAGATCTGCACCTCCCCACGGACACTACAGCTGTGCTCACATAGTATTATTGCTGACTCTCATCACTGGCTCCTGTCTGCGGCTGCTTGTGTACTGTCAATCAAGATATGACAAAATGCTCAGTGATAAAATTGAGTGGACGTAACGGGGCGCTGAGTCCTGTGTACAATGGGACCCCCTTATTTGCATACAATATAATTTTATTATATATTTTACAGCAATTAAATAACTAAAATCTGTACTATAATTTTTATAGGAGCTACAGCCTCTTCATACCTGTATGAGTGGTTTAGTTAGCATTTGGGGGATCTCAGATCCCCTTTAAATATCCCATCGGACTACAGCTTTGGTCACTTTATTAGCTTATGCTGCTTTTGTCATAAGCAATACAGACACTGTTGTATAATCAGTATGTGAGACAGTTGCATGACATCTAATTATACAGTGATTGCACTAGAAAATTACTTCCAGCTACCTGAATAAAATTGATTTTTGTACATTTAAACACCATTAAAAATTTTCTCTGTCGTCTCAGTTGCTCTTAGTCATATGGTACAGGGAATGGCAAAAACAGTTTTTCAGAAGTGTGCATGGTTCTTCTTCTGTATACAGTATATTGCTGATTTTGTTCCTATATAGCACTGTGGCGCCCCTGAGGGTTCGACCGCCACAGGGATGCTGCACTTCTTTAATGGAGTGTAGTGTTCCTCCTCTGAGGTAAGAACAGTGTGATAGTCGTGACCTAACCTTTGCATCCAACACCACATTTCTCCACCAGAGGGTGCTAGAATGCACTAGGTGCTGCTCTCCTGGTTACATGGAGACTGGGGAACCAAGAGTGAGGGGAACCAGTTAGTGGGTGAGGGTGGAGGACCTACAAGTTAGTTACACTTTAAATTTCATATTTAATAAAAAGCCATCTTGGGTCTTGGTTCTTTGACTGCCTTCAATCGCTCTTTGACTGTCTCTATGCTGTCAATTGCTGAGTGGACTGTGATCTCCCACCCTAACGCGGATCCTGTGTGGGCCCGCATCGGATGGAGACACGGCCCTCGTACCCCGGCCTTGGGACGAGGGGTAGGTTGTAGACAAGGAATGTCTCGACCCGGTCAAGGACCAGGACCAAGAAGGCCAGGAGCTTAAGAGTGTGGCTCCATAGCAAATGGATCCCAGGCAGGATGCAGACGGAGCGGTGTACGCCACCTGTCCTCGCCAACCTGATATATTCAGTGGGAGTCCGGCTGCAAGAGGGGTACCGGCCCCCGACACCCGACCTTGCTACTCCATGTCCTGGTTGGGAAAGCCCGGTAGGCCCTGAGGATCCCACCGGGTATCGGACGGAGCGGAGCTGCCACCCGTGCCCTTGTTCTGAGAGGAGCTCAGAGGGAGACCCAGCCTATTCGCACACACACGGACAGGAAAGGATTCGGTCTGTAGTTCCGGAACACTCTGGTGTAGGGTCCCGACTGAACGCTGGACTTACTCGGAGGTTGTCGGACCCCCGTCCCTGGTGACCGCAGAACTCCGCGGGGAGCAGGGAGTCGCCTTCCTTCTGCCATCTCTAAAGTGAGTAAAGCCTTGGAAGTTCATCCCTATGACGGCGCCTGTCTCCCTCTACTACTACCCCCTCCATCCTGTCCGTCTGCCTTGAGGCCTCGCTCCGCCTGTGGGGAGTAGTAATAACTTTGGCCGCCATAACACCATGCCTCAGTGGACTGCGGCGGCGCTGGTGGCCTTCACCAGGTGCCACAGGTGGCGTAGTCGTAAATCAGCCACTCAACCCGGACAAGCCAACACCATCCTTTTTAATGTGACGGCCCTGAGCACGGGTCGGGTCCGGGCCACGGCTGCACCCCATCTCTCCATCACAGGACCCGACTCCGAGTCCCCCATCTCCCAGGGTAAAGAAAAGGGCTTTTCGAGTAGAGGCGTCACAGCACCACTAACTGTCCGCCGTCCATACCGCCGGGCACTCATGTCAGTACACTAGGAGGAAGAGCGTCCATCACAGTCTCCCTTAACTCGCACATCCGGTACAGCAGCCATCACTGCAGAATCACATAAACCTTTGTTCACACAGAGTTTCTTTGAGAAGATCAAATCCGATGAGTTTTTCAAGAAGAAGACACTTCAGGAAATGTTCCTTTTTGGGGGAAATTTTTGTTTTCCTAACGAGTTTTGATATGCTTTTTATTTCCTGGAAAGGCTTTTGTGGCCTTTTTTGTTTGGACAGTTTTGAGAGGTTTCCCTTAGGATCCACTTAAAAGAAGTGACATGCACATTTTTTCTACCAGGTGTTAGGATATAGGCACACAAAATCTTTCTAGGTGGGCAAACCCGCCAAGTTTTTTGAGAAGAAGATGCTTCAGGAAACCCTGACGTTTTTCTTGGAGCATCTTTTCCAGAATTTTTTTGGGTCGTTCTCCTAGCTCTTGTTCTATATTTTTACCTGCAGGTGGTTGTTTTGAGCATTTCGCCAACATTTTTGGGGCGTCTCTTTTACTCTTGTTTTCCAGTTGTTGTTTTTTTTTATTTAGTATAGAAACAGCTTGGTGTCATTCAAGCAAAACGCTCAAAAAGGCACCCAGGCATCTTCTGAGCCTTCTCATTGTCTTGTATTGTAAAGTATAGAGCGTCTTCAGAATGGAAACCACCTGAAGAATGGTCGGCTCACTTCTTTTAACCGCTTGGAGTCATTGGAAACCTAAAGCGGTTAAAAGTCTCTAAAAAGTCTGAACGTATGAACAGCAAAGGGTTTTTACATAGAAATGCCTATGTTCATTCTCTTTCTCGTTTCTTTTTATCACTTTTTCAAGTGGTATTCAGAGCAGACGCACCTAAAAACCTCTTCAGGGTGTAAAGTGACCTAGGGCAGTAGCCGTGGTCGAGCTGCTGCTGTATAACGCCCCGGCATTGTATAGGAAAATCGTGTCCCAGTCCCAATGCGCTGTCAGGTGTGGGGTGTATCACACTTAGGCCACGGCCCCACTATGAGAATTCGGTCAGTATTTTTTCTCAGGAGTGGGAGCCAAAACCAGGTGAGGAACAATCAGAGAAAAGGTATAATAGAAAAAAGTGCACCAATTCTGCATTTTCACCCACTCCTGGTCTTGGCTCCCACTCCTGAGAAAAAATACTGACTGAATACTGACCAAATACGGATAGTGGGGCTGTGGCCTTACTTGTAGGCTGCAGGTCTCTGATGTCTCCAGTCCTCTATCTTCTGGTGCCGTCGCACATAATTCAGAGGACACCTAGTTTATTTCAACAAACAAAAGTTTACAGGACAGTTCAAGTTCATCAGATTGTAACACGCAGTATTAGGCATAACACTTCTTAGTCCTTATTTCCTTAATACGGTAAGTTTCTCTTGGATTGTCTCTACAGCTACTGTTTCCTTCAGCCCTTGGAACTTCTCATCCAATTACGCAGTACATCCGGGATCCGTTACCTTCCCTTCACACGGTCCCACGCCCATCATCCCCTGTATGCCAGAGGATAAGGCACTCTTCGTAGTATCTGTAACGAACCTTGAGCTTGGGATGTTGCAGGAATTCCAGTATGGCCTCCCACTGCCCCGAATGATAGATTTTTACTGGCACTAGCAGCCCACTGCACTTGAACTTGAGCTTTATTTACTGTACTTCCCTATTTTTATTGACAGGGTCAGCTAGGGAACAATATGCTTATTTTCCCATAGCTGTAAGCCCCTCCGAGGGGCTGTGGCGCAAAAGTACCAGAATAACGGATCGCAACTATGCCATGTGTAGTCTCTACGGAAAGGTAAATTCATAATAAAAAATATGGTATCACTTTTGGGCTTCTGCGATCAGCCAGGAAGGAGTTATCAAAGAAGTTAAAGTTTTTTAATAAAAACATGAAGGATGGAGCTCAGCCCATAAGATGTCAGCACAAGGCGCGTGTGGGCAGGTCCCCTCTTCGGCATAAAAGATCCAACTGAAGATTAATCCACATTCATTGCTAGGGGGATATAGAGACTATAAGCAACGGATCCTGTTCGATAACAGTCAAATCAATAAGTGGGGCGCCCTCCCTCCAGCTAATCAGAATCATCTCTGCAATCTGTCTAGTACGTAAGTCTTCTTTAATCCTGTTATTTTGTGTAACTGTACAGTCTGTATTGTAATGTCCACTTTTGTAAAATCTTTGTATATTTTTCCTAAACACTACCTCCCTTTTGGATTAAATATAAAATTTAATAGTCCTGTTTTTTTTTTTGCTCTGTAATCGTTCTCTCCCCCGAAGCCATATACGCTACCAGAACACAGGCGCCCGGCCAGGCCTGTATCAAACTCGGCCGTTGGTGGCAGCGAATAATAATAATTGGGCTATCGTGAAGCTGGTAGTTACCGTACGGGGGCGTATACACATATTCCATGCTTTGGAATCCGGAGGTGTGACGCCATATGCTTTCTGCTCGCTTGCCGATAGCTCCGTAGTGAGTAGTCGGGTTCGCGTGCTCGCGAATCCCTGACGAAATCCAGACAGAGTGACGGCAACGGTGAGAAATTGTGTGATCTCCCCGGTGTCATCCCAGTGAAACCCTGACAGCACCTAAAACCGCAATGCACAGTTCACACTTTACATGACACAGTATATGTAAAAGACACATGACATTATTCCCATAACGCGACTGGTGTCTTCAGGGGCAGGATCGTGACCACCACTTTTACAAGGGAAAAAAAACATTAAAAAAAACTCCTCATATAAACAGCAAAGTGAATTTCCCATAGAAATGAATACTTTGGGTCAGGTACGTAAAGACCGATGTGATGAGGGAGAGTGCTGGAGTAAGATGCTCCTGATTCATGAAAAGACATATGACTCCTCATGAATCAAGAGCATCAGACAGGTGGCATACACCTCTGTGTGCCAGTCCTAGCTGGAATAAGATTTGTGACATAGCGAACGCCACTGCTCGTCATGAATTTGATGTCCCCGTCCCTCCTCAATTCCGCCCACTGGTGTAAGAACGTCAAAAATTGTAAAATTATGGAGAAACTCCAAGTTTCACTAAATTTGGCGGCTTTTCAAAGCTTTTACGCCAGAATTCTAGCGGCATGAGCACCCCATGGCAGAATCTGCAATACATTTGGAAAAATTGCACTGTGATCATTTTCTTTAATAATTAAGGCGCACCTGCAATTATAGACTCCTGAATAGTCTTTGGATATATTGAGATAGCCATGCTGCATTTGCAGTTTTTTATGGACACCATTTTAACCCTGTTGTATTTTGTAGGGAAAGAAGACCCCTTGTCCCCAGTGCTGGAATGAGGAGAACATAGTAAGTACAATTTTTCTGTGTTTTCTTAGAGGATAGTGGTTGGAAGGAGCAGTTACCTATGGCAAGCAATAATACTACTACTCTCATTTTCTAAAGAGCTGGAATATGATTGTTTGCTGCACTTTTTTGCAATAGCGGGGATACGCTACCGCTTCATCCATCTGTGGAGCTGCGGCCATCAATAAATTCTAACTGAACTTGTATCACTATAATCTTTCTCCTTGTAAAAGAAGCAATTTAAAAATAAATATATTAACAAATTATTATTTATTATTATAGCGCCATTTATTCCATGGCATTTTACATGTGAAAAAGGGGTATACATACAAGAACAATTACAATAATCTTGAACACAATGTGACGGCGACTGGTACAGGAGGAGCGAGGACCCTGCCCGTGAGGGCTCACAGTCTACAAGGGATGGGTGAGGATACAGTAGGTGAGGGTAGATCTGGTCGTGCAGCGGTATTGGTGGAGTGGTGGTTACTGCAGGTTGTAGGCTTGTCGGAAGAGGTGGGTCTTCATGCTCTTTTTGAAGGTTTCCACGGTCGATGAGAGTCTGATGTGTTGGGGTAGAGAGTTCCAGAGTAGGGGGGAAGCACGGGAGAAATCTTGTATGCGATTGTGGGAGGAGGAGATTAGAGGGGAGTAGAGAAGGAGATCTTGTGAGGATCGGAGGTTGCGTGCGGGTATGTAGCGGGAGACTAGGTCAGAGATATATGGAGGAGACAGGTTGTGAATGGCTTTGTATGTCATGGTTAGGGTTTTGAACTGGAGTCTCTGGGCAATGGGGAGCCAGTGAAGAGATTGACAGAGAGGAGAGGCCGGGGAATAGCGGGGGGACAGGTGGATTAGTCTGGCAGCAGAGTTTAGGATGGATTGGAGGGGTGCAAGAGTGTTGGAAGGGAGGCCACAGAGCAGGAGGTTGCAGTAGTCAAGGCGGGAGATGATAAGGGCGTGCACTAGTGTTTTTGTAGAGTCATGGTTGAGGAATGTGCGGATCCGGGAGATATTTTTGAGTTGGAGTCGGCAGGAAGTGGAAAAGGCTTGGATATGTGGTTTGAAGGAGAGTTCAGAGTCCAGGGTTACCCCAAGGCAGCGAGCCTGAGGGACTGGGGAGAGTGGGCAGCCATTGACGTTAATAGATAGGTCAGTTGGGGGGGTTGAATGAGATGGCGGAAAGATGATGAATTCTGTTTTGTCCATGTTAAGTTTTAGAAATCTAGCAGAGAAGAAGGATGAAATAGCAGACAGACATTGTGGGATTTTGGTTAGTAAAGAGGTGATATCGGGTCCAGAGAGGTAGATCTGTGTGTCATCAGCATAGAGGTGATAATGAAAGCCATGAGACTCTATGAGCTGTCCCAGGCCTAAGGTGTAGATTGAGAAGAGCAGGGGTCCTAGAACTGAACCTTAGGGGACACCGACAGATAGGGGGCAAGATGAGGAGGCGGTCTGTGAGTGGGAGACACTGAATGTCCTGTCTGTTAGGTATGAGGAGATCCAGGATAGGGTCAAGTCTGTGATGCCGAGAGATGAGAGAGTTTGTAGTAAGAGGGAATGGTCCACTGTGTCGAAGGCAGATGACAGGTCTAGGAGGAGGAGGACAGAGTAGCGTCGCTTAGATTTGGCGGTTAGTAGGTCATTGGTGACTTTAGTCAGTGCAGTTTCAGTAGAATGGTGCGGTCGGAAACCAGATTGTAGGCGGTTGAAGAGGGAGCAGGAGGAGAGGTGGGAGGACAGCTCAGAATGGACGTGTTGTTCCAGTAGTTTTGAGGCATAGGGGAGAAGTGATATGGGGCGATAGCTAGACAGAGAGGATGGGTCAAGGGAAGGCTTTTTGAGGATGGTTGTGATTGAGAGGCATGTTTGAAGCATGAGGGGAAGACACCAGTTGTTAGTGACAGGTTGAAGAGGTGGGCTAGGGCTGGGATGAAGATAGTGGTAAGGTTTGGGATGAGGTGGGACGGGATTGGGTCAAGTTTACAGGTGGTGAGGTGTGATTTGGAGAGTAAAGAGGAAAGTTGATCTTCCGAAATGGTGGAGAATGTGGTTTTGGAAGAGGAGGGTTGAGTAGGTGTGGGGAGGGGCTGTGGGGGCTTTAGGCAAAAGCTTTGTCTGATGGTGTCAATCTTCTGCTTGAAGAATGAGCAAAGTCTTCGGCTGAAATAAGAGGAGAGGGAGGAGGCTCTGGGGGATGGAGGAGAGAATTGAAGGTGTTGAATAGTTGTTTGGGGTTGTGAGACGGGGAGGATATGAGAGATGAGAAGTATGTTTGTTTTTCTGCAGTGAGTGTGGACTTGAAGGTAGTGAGGGACTGTTTGAATGCGATGAGGTGCTCATTGGAGTGGGACCTTTTCCATCTACGCTCAGCAACCCTGGAGGACCGTCGAAGTTCTTTAGTTAGGCTGGTGTGCCAGGGTTGTCTGTTGGTTGTGCGAGCTTTGGTATGTGTGAGGGGGGCGACTGAATCGAGAGCTGCAGCTGTTGTGGTGTTGTATAAAGTGGCAGCAACATCTGCGTCATGTAAGGAACTAATGTCTGTAAGAGGGAGAAGGGATTCAGAGAGTGAGTGTAGGTCAAGGTGTTTGAGATTTCTGCGAGGGTATGCAAGTTTGTGGAGTGGGGATTGTTGCCCTGGAGAGGAGAGGGTAGAGAATGTAAGTAGGTTGTGGTCAGAGAGAGGGAGAGCTGAGTTAGAGAGGTTAGATAGGGAACAGAGGCGGGTGAAGATGAGATCCAGCGTGGGGCCGTCTTTGTGCGTGGGTGTGGAAGACCACTGGGTAAGACCGAAGGAGGGAGTGAGGGATAGAAGCTTAGAGGCAGCTGAGAGGGAAGTGTCAATGGGGATGTTGAAGTCGCCCATGAGGATAGTGGGGATGTGAACGGAGAGGAAATGAAGTAACCAAGTGGTGAAGTGGTCAAAGAAAGTGGTGGCTGATCCAGGGGGGCGGTAGATGACAGCCAGTTGAAGGTTGGAGGGGGAGTAGATGCGCACGCAGTGCACTTCAAAGAGGGGAGAGTTATTGAGGGTGGCAGTGGGATATGGGTGAAGGAGCAGTTATCTGAGAGGAGGAAACCTATTCCTCCACCGTGCTTGCTGGTGGGGCAGGGGGTATGGGAGAGGTGGAATCCGCCGTACGAAAGTGCAGCAGGAGAGGCTGTGTCGGAGGGGGTCAGCCAGGTTTCAGTGATGCCGAGGAAGGAAAGCTTGTTAGTGATGAAGTGATCATGAATATAGGAACGTTTTTTGCAGACAGAGCGAGCGTTCCATAGAGCTCCTGTTAGGGGGACTGGGGAAGCGGGTGCTGGGCGGATGGGTATAAGGTTAGAAGGGTTACGAGAGTTTGGGATAGATCGTGGGTAGGAGGTGGAAGTGATTATAAGGATGTGGTGAGGAGGGCCGGGATGTGGAGAGATGTCGCCGGCAGTGAGGAGGAGCAGAGAAAGCGTTAGTAGGTGGGAGCAGGAGAGGGCATGAGGTGGCTGTCTGTGTTTGGAGGCAAAGGATTGTATGTTGAGGAATAGCTCTGAGGAGGAGGTGAGATGGGTGGGGAGAATGGAGGGATAGATGAAGAATTCCTTACCAGGTGTAGGGATTAGGGGTGGTTGGAAAAGGTGAAGGATTAAGGGGGTGAGAGTGAAAACAAAGACACACATTGTTTACTGTGACTTAGTATCCAGTTCCCTTCAGGTTCAATTCAGGATTAATTCATGTTTCTCACACTTCAGCTAATGGCCACACTTAAGGTAATGGACACAGACTAAAGTCTGACACAGACTCCTGGCCCACAATATATTTGTAACAGAATGCATTCAGCTGTGAACCAGAGGGGAGTGGTCTGTGCTCATCTTGATCAGCTGATTAAGGCTGAACCAGATGCTGGATACTCAAAGGCTAAGTAAACAAGGTCATAAATGAAAGTGGGGGGTAGCTGGTGTAACTTGAAGAACAAATAGCTATTTATGCAATTTGCTAGCATATGTATGATCACCAATGGTGAGCTTGCACTGCAAAATGCTCCACAGATTGACGAGGGTCTTGACCTTTTTTTTTTGCCATATTAATTGTGCCACTTTAACTTTTGACACCATTTGTGATTTTTGTTCTTAATATATCTTTTGTCTCTGTCTCAACAAGTTCATTCAGTGACTTCAAGCAGTAAGGGAAGGATATATAATTTTCTATATTACACTTCATTATGGCGTTCGAAATACTCAGCCACATCGCTGTTGCGGTCCTGATTGCATATTATTCCGCCTAATCAGCTGCACATTGTATTCATACAGATGGAAAAGTTTGTGCAGATTATACAGTACATATAGGACACAGCATTAGACAGCGCTCGTCTAAAAATGAATTCCCTGATGATCGGAGCCATTATAAGAAATCTGATTGCGTAGGCAAATATTGCTTTCATGAATACACTAATTGTCACCTAGAAATGGGCGCTTCTAAAGAATACACCTGTCACTGTACAATAGTGATTTACAACTTATCTTTACCTGCGGAAAATGATGTTGTGTAGTCATCAAAGGGGTTGTCTGATGAAAACATGTTATCACCTATCCATAGAACAGGTGATAACTTGTTGATCCCCTGGGGTCCAACTACTGGGACCTGCACCAATCAGCAGAATTGGGCACTTTAAAGGGGATTTACGGAATTAAGCTACAAGTCTGTAGTCATTCTGTGCGGACGTGTGACCACAAGTATGTAATTTGCATACATGCCGACTAGACTTATCCAGCCTCGCTCAATACACTTGCATTGAACGAGGCTACGCCCAACTAGTTGGCTTGTGACCTGATGTATACAAATCACATACTTACGGTCCTGGCACCGGAGAATCCTCACAGTACACATGATATGAGGATTCACAAGTCTACAGCAACATATAGTGCCTGCAGACTTGTAGCCTAAGGCCGGACAACCCATTTAATCCCTATTAGAATGGTGCAGCAGGATGCATGAACGACCATCGCTCCATTGATTCCCTATAGGGCTGCTCAGCTTTTTCCGGCAACCCCATAGTCAATGAATGGATCAGCAGTCGGGCGTCATACCTGCCGCTCCATTTTATAACGGAGATAAAAGGTCCACATTAGGGCTAAAAATTCCCCAATCTAACGATTAGTGCAACTTCCAGCAGTCGGACCTCCACCGATCAGCAAGTTATCACCTATCCCAAGGACAGGTGATAACTTGTTTTCCCCAGGACATCCCTTTTAATGTTCATATATTATAAGTGAAACACATGACTGATGTGAATTAGGTTGTAGAGCCAAAGGTAGTAGAAAAGTCATTGATGTAAAATTTTTAAAGGATATGGACGCCATTACTGAAATGCACGTATTTATGGGTAAAAATCACTTTTGTACTTTTTTTTTTGTAGAAAAATGTTGCCATTTTTGGCTCCTGCAGCTTCTTTGTATCACAGTACGTAACCCGCTGCAGAATGCCATGCACAGACAAATCCGTCCAGCACCGCATTCACACGATGCTTTTCCAATTTCAAAATTGCCACGTTTTTACTAGATTTTTTGAAAATCGCAACTAAACGATGCATCATAAACGCACCGTGTGAACACTGCCAGAGATATCCAACGGTCCTGTGTCCAGTAGCTCCTTAACAGTCATCTCAATTGAATTCTCATTAAAATTGATCCATTTTGATCTGATTGGAATTCAACTTAGTTGATGGCCAAAAATATATTCATTTCAGTAAAAAAAATGCTTTAAAATGTAAAAAAATGTAGAAAACCTTCCACAATAAGTGTATATTTTTTTAAAATGCACTGTATGATGGATATATAAGTCACGCTTATCTGGGTTTCCTCTGTTAACCCATCGCACAAACCCCTATACTGGTAGGTGACAATGTTTTCCCATGGCATAGGGGGGCCTAACAATGGCCCCCTTAACCACTACCTTAATTCGCCAGTCAGCATATTGCTGGGTTTTATATGAGCAATTAAAATAATTTCAGTTCTAGACCCCGGTGAGACTAAAATAGAAAGTAAAAAAAAAATTTAATTAAAACAAAACAAAAACTGCCGTTGTTCCTTTTACCATTTTTTTTTTATATCTGACATATTGCATGTTTACATCTTCTATTACACTGATATCTAAGCATATTATGTGTGCACTGGTGCACTTTATTTGTATCTCATACCATATATCTGACATTATAGATTATATATATTTATTATATAAATTATGTTTTTGACATTTTTAAGCATCTAGTATTTTTCTAAAGCTATTAAAGGAGTTGTGCCTGTGCTTGGGGCTCAAGTTTGCAGTTACTTACTGTGACTGCAGACTTGTGAATATTCACAGCCAGCACAGGGCGCACTGTCAGGATTCTCTGATGCCAACATCGGGAGTAGGTGGCCATGTGACTGCAAGTATGCATTTAGCATACTTCCAGCTACATTCCAACTAGATGTGTCTGGCGTCAATCAATTCATTTGTATTGAGTAAGGCCACGTACGTCAAGTTGGCACGTGACTTCATGTATGCAAATCGCATACTTCCGGTCACAATCCTGTCCGCTCCAGGCATCAGCACCAGAGAATCCTCACAAGGGCGAGCGGGCTGTCGGTCATATGGCTGCAAGTATGTGATTTGCATACATGTGGTCACAAGCCGACTAACGCGAATTGAGTGAGGTCAGACACATTTATTTGGCACATGACTGCATACATGAAAATTGCATAATAGGGGTCAGATGACAGCTCGCTCCTGGCACCTGAAATCCTGACAGCACGCACTATGCGTGCTGTGAGGATTCACAAGTCTGCAGTCACTTAGAGTAACTGCAGACTTGAACCCCTTTAAAAAAAAGTTTGTGTGTTTGATTTAGGTCATATTGGGAAAACCCCTTTACTGTGACCTCTAAAGAAAAATGTAACATAATATAGTGAAATAGATATCCCCTGGCCGACTACTTCACAGTCCTCACATCTGGAAAGAGAAGGAGTGATATCACATCATCATGGCAGGACAGCACGCAATATACAGTTGTGCTCAAAAGTTTACATACCCCAGCAGAATTTTTCCTTTCTTGGCCTTGTTTCAGAGAATATGAATGATAACAAAAAAACTTTTTCTCCACTTGTGGTTATTGGTTGGGTGAAGCCATTTATTGTCAAACTACTGTGTTTTCTCTTTTTAAATCTTAATGACAACCAAAAACATCCAAATGACCCTGATCAAAAGTTCACATACCCTGGTGATTTTGGCCTGATAACATCCCAAAAATTTGACATAAATGGGTTTGAATGGCTACTAAAGGTAACATCCTCACCTTTGACCTATTTGCTTGTAATCAGTGTGTGTGTGACTCGCCCCCTGGGCCGTGGGGCACTCGGATCCGGGCAATAGGGGAACGATGGGGGTAGTAGTGGCAACCCGGTTCCGTGGCTCAGGGTGGTCAGGCCAGTGGTAGTCTGTTATGCGCTGATGATTATGTCCGACTACGCCACCCGTGGATTGCGGTTATTAGGAACCGCCGCTGCATGCAGACCGCTGGGGCTGATGAGGTGTGCAGCTAAGGTAGTGTGACTCCCCACGGGAAGAGTGCGGCCCCAGGGCAGTATAATGGATGGTGGGAGTGATGGTAGTGAGAGTCCCAGTGCTGATAGTGCTGGAGGAGCAAGGAGCACACAGACAACAGGTTGCAGTCCAGGGTCTTTACTAAAACAGGTAAACTGACCCATAAACAGTCCCGGCTAAGAGGGGACCTGGATGTCTGAGAGCAACGGGGAAATTGGCCCTGGTCAGGGTGAGGGTGTAGGCCTACCGTGCTTTCTGCGCTCCTTCTGGCTATCTCCTCGTTATAGGGTAACAGCCCACGTTTCCGAGCTTTCCGTGTACTCTCGCCTGTATGGCCTGCGACGTGGGTTCCTTTCTGCTCCCAGCCTTGTACGGCTTTGCTGGTCCCTTCTGTTGTGGCAGGGCCTCCAGGCTTCTTAGGCCAAGGAATATACAGTCCCTTGCGAACTGGTTATCTGCTGGAGAATGTGGAATCCTCCCAGCCTCAGACACCGAAGTCTGGTAGATTAAGTCCTCTATCTGCCAAGACAGGCTCACTTCGCCTCTTGTCTCTGGCTTGTGGCTCTCCTCCTGCCACACTTCCTCTTAGGTGCAGTACAACTGTCTGTCTCTGCTCTGCTCTGGGACAAGTCTCAGTCCTGAGACAGGCCTTCAAGTTCTCCCTAACCCTGCCCCCAGCACCAGCTTTTATAGGGGCAGCCTGCTCCCCCTACTGGCCTGAGACAGGAGGTACTGCATGCTAATGTTCCCCTGACTAGAGAACCTCCCCCCTGCTCTTAGACACAGCTTTATTACATTTTGTGGCATCCAGGCCAGGGTGACACATGTGCATAAAAGCTGAGTGAGTTTCTGGGATCCAGACAGACTCTTGCATCTTTCATCCAGCCACTGACGTTTCTGGATTGTGAGTCATGGGGAAAGCAAAAGAATTGTCAACGGATCTACAGGAAAAGGTAGTTGACTTGAACTGTATAACACAGGAAAGGGACAAAAAAAATCAAGGAATTGATAATGCCAGTCAGCAGCGTTCAAACTGTGATTAACAAATGGAAATTCAGGGGCTCTGTAAAAACCAAACCACAGTCAGGTAGACCAACAAAAATTTCGGCCACAACTGGAAAATAACCAGGAAAATAGTTTGGGATGCAAAGAAAAACCCACAAATAACATCAGCTGAAATTCAGGACTCTCTGAAAAGTAGCATAGTGGCTGTTTCAAGATAAGGAGACATTTGAAGAAAAATGGGCTGCATGGTCGAGTCACCAGAAGAAAGCCATTACTGTGCAAATGCCACAAAGTATCTCGCTTACAATACGCCAAACAGCACAGAGACAAGCCTCAAAACTTCTGGAACAAGGTAATTTGGAGCGCTGAGACCAAAATTTAACTTTTTGGCCACAACTATAAACGTTACATTTGGAGAGAGGTCAACAAGGCCTATGATGAAAGGAACACCATTCCTACAGTAAAGCACGGAGGTGGATCGCTGATGTTTTGGGGATATGTCAGCTACAAAGGCACAGGAAACTTGGTAAAAATTGAAGGAAAGATGAATGCAGCACGTTATCAGCAAATACTGGAGGCAAATTTGAACTCATCAGCCTGGAAGCTGTGCATGGGACGTACTTGGACGTTCCAACATGACAACGATCCAAAACACAAGGCCAAGTTGACCCGTCATTGGCTAAACCAGGACAAAGTGAAGGTTCTGGAGTGGCCATCTCAGTTTCCTGACCTCAATATCATTGAGCCACTCTGGGGAGATCTCAAGCGCGAAGTTCATGCTAGACAGCCGAGGAATTTACAGGAACTGGAGGCTTTTTGCCAAGAAGAATGGGCAGCTTTACCATCTGAGAAAATAAAGAAGATCATCCACAAATACCACAAAAGAATTCAAACTGTCATTGATGTTAAAGGTGGCAATACACGGTATTAAGAACTGGGGTATGTGAACTTTTGATCAGGGTCATTTGGATGTTTTTGGTTGTCATTAAGATTTAAAAACACAGTAGTTTGACAATAAATGGCTTCACCCAACCAATAACCATGAGTGGAGAAAAAGTTTTTTTATTATCATTCATATTCTCTGAAACAAGGCCAAGAAAGCAAAAATTCTGCCGGGGTATGTAAACTCTTGAGCACAACTGTATAATGATTTTCTAAATATTTTCCTAAACAGTTATGACAGCAATGTTACAGCACAAAATAAACTTTACATCTCCGTGCACAGGGTCGGAAATTTTCTGTTTACGATATAGTGAAAACATACATTTAGATTTGAATCTTGACCTCTGACCTGATGGAATTTTTAGTATTTGCCTTCTTATGGTTAATACCAAAACCTTTGCACAAAGCTGTTAAGTCAGAAATTCTTATCTAAAATTTCCTAGTGTTAGAAATCACTGCAGACAGCAAAGCGATTACACATTGCCTCGGAGGCTGTGATTCCTTAAAAATATGACTATGCCGTATATCAAACTGTTTAGTGGAAGCTGCAGATAAGCAGAACCTTTGCATCAATCCTTAATGTCACCGTGCCTCTAGATAATGTATTATCAAAGTTTTGAAAGAAAGTTGCACCTTGTGATGATGCGGGTCATCTTCTAAATTATACATACACTGGAGGACACAGAGAGAGAAGGTTGGTTACCTTTATTAGAAGACCACAGATCACAAACCGTTTTTTGCTCCAGACAGGAGCCCTGGTCCGGTGATTGACAATCACCAGATGAAGGCTCCTGTCCAGAGATGAAACCCGGTTTCTGATCTGTGAACTGTGGACCACCAATTAAGGCATTCTACTGTTGTACCCGGCAGCGCACCGACACCCCTCCGCCAATTTTATCTATTGTTAACTTGCTCATTTCCTGTACCAGTTTCTCTCCTGGTGCTGTCTCACCTTAAGGTGAAGTTGGTTCATCACCCAACCACCTTGTATTCCACCATCTGAGATCCACCATAACTACATTTCTGTTAGCAGAGGAACCTTTATCTTTGCAGCAGGTGAGACTGAGGCTCAACGGCCAGAGCGTTGTAGGCTGTAAAGCATAATGCCTGCTCATGCCGTGCACTCCTTGCCTACCTAACCAACCACACTAGGACTGCAGAGGTGACTGGTAACCTGATCAATGAACGGTACACTATAAAATTAAAAATATTTATTTTCTTGAGAATGGAAATGATTTTTAATAAGAGGTAAATTGCAAAGTTGCTTGTTTTTATATGACCGTGTATGGCCAATCCGGCTTCCTCTTTAGAATTAATCCTTTTTCCCCACTCCAGACACTCATCTTCTTTTCCCCCCAAATAAAACACTGCTACTTTAATTTGGACAAATTTGGCCACAGCAGCCATTTTATTAACAAACAATATAAAATATTTAACAGTGTTATAAAACAAATAAATATGAGGGGAGGGTTCTTGGAGCTAATAGATCTGGCATGAATAAAACTTAAAAAATCAAACCGCTATGTTACCCTCAGCCGTGCACCACCAGCTCAAGGGCACCAAACTTCCACCTTACGTGAAAGATTATCCACCGAAAAAGCTCCCAGGGTAAAACCCTGTCCAGAGCCTAAAACAAATGCCAGATCTCCCCATTCCATTTAAAACTGCCTGTGATTGTACCAAAATCATTTCACCGTTAATTTGTTCACCCCTCTCCAAGAAGCCCACCTGCCACCAACCACGAACAGCCCTGACACCTTAGGCTCGTGAGTGCCCCAAAACCACCAAAGCCCTCTCAATCCCTTCCTGGATAGCCAAGGCCCAAAGATCAATACCGATGGCATTCAAGTGAACTCCATCCTCTAACCAAAAATTTCCAACTCCTTCCTCAAGCTCATAATGTCTCACACTAACCCCCTCGTTTCTGGATATGAAACTAGATACCGCCCTGTTCAACTTTATCCACGCCTTGTTAATCCCCTTCACTGACCTAGCCTCCCTCCATTTTAATCTTGGCACAATATCTGACCAAACTGTCAATACTTCCGGAAAAGACGTCCACAACCTAAGAAAATCAAAGCGAATGTCTCTTATCAATTCTCTAACAGGCCTTGCCTTCAAATCATCCCCCCCCCAAATGTACCACCAACATATCAGGTGTACGATCCAAACGCGACGCCTTATGAAATTCCGGAAGAAACCTCCTCCAAACCATTCCCCTAAAACCTAACCACCGAACCACTAACTGTTGGCAGCAAAAACCCAGCTGCCTACCGACTCATCTCACGTCAGCTCGCAACGCCCCCCAATGCACAAACGACTGACCGAGAATCCATGCTAACAAGGGAACGCCACCTGTAACAACAACAATTAAAAAGGAGATAATAACACACCGCCCTACGAATGCCTAACTACGAACATAAGACAAATACCGATTAGAACTCCACCTCCCAATCCTTTTAATCACCTCGGAACCTAGTCACAACTTGTCTGCCTCGGACGCCGCACCGATTCTGAAAGAATGTGAACCATACACTTCCGGTCTCAGTCCCAATTCCTGAATTCCTTTTTTGAAAACCGCTATAAATTGAAAGCGCGATAAAAACTCACCACTTTCATAACATAACAGCGGACCTACTCTACCTGACCATACTTTCCAAAAATCTACTAAACACTTTCTTGGGCACATCAAAGACCCGTTCACTGTACCCAAAAACAAACGCCTACCTCTGCCCAATTGATCAGTCTTCGCATGCCTGATCCAAAATTTAATGCCCCCTTCCCAACAACTCACATCCTCAGCCAACAAACCTCCCACTTTGTATTTACTAGGAGCCACCAACTCTCCTACTCTCAGAGCCCCAAAAAATGCCAAAGAAAATGCTAACCGAAACAGTATTCCTTCAAAACTGGAGCGACAAATACTATCCAGGACTAGGCCTAACCTTTCCAACATACTGAAAGACAGTGGTCTACGCTTATCCAAAGTCCTAACACCCCTCCTAAAACCCCTTAATGCCTGCTTAACCAAAAAGGATTTTGTCACATCAGTAACGCCTTGCAACTTGAAACCAAAAGCCAACCCTGCAACGAATTTGCTAACCCTAGACACTGACCATCCAATAACAGCTGCCCTGCCAACTAAAAACAGCACCGCAGACATTCTATCTTCTAGCTCCACCGGGCCCCATTGCGACAACCAGCTAAGCCATACTCGCCATGCTCCTTCATATGACGACCAAGTCTGCGCGGTAATGGACTCCCGTATCAACCGACCTGCTCATCCATAACCAGCTGCCAGAGATGTGGAGGGCATTCCTGTTCCACGTCCACCGCCTCCAATGCCCGAAATTGATCCCACTGCAAACGAGACAAGGAATCTGCAAAAGAATTCTGCACACCTGGGACGTGGACCGCTGTAATCCAGGCATTCAACTCAAGACAATGAAGAACTAACTCCCTCACCAACTTAATAACCGGAGGAGATGATGCAGACAGACTATTAATTACTGACACCACTCCCATATTGTCACAATGGAAATGCACTTTCCTATTTGCAAAATTCTCCCCCCAAATTGAAACTGCTACAATAATAGGAAATAATTCCAACAGAGATAGGTTCTTAGTAAAGCCCTTCTCTATCCACGACTTTGGCCATTCACCAACGCTCCACTGACCCTTACAATAGGACCCCGTACCCGACGCCACCAGCAGCGTCTGTATAAATCTCACAGTCAAAACTGCTGAGAAACTCATGCTGAATTAAAGACCTACCATTATAATTCTCCAAAAATTACTTCCAAACTCTCAAATCTTCCTTCAGTTCCTTGTTTAACCGGATGATATGGTGGGGGGGCCCTCACCCCAGCTGTTGCCTGTGACAATCTATGGCAAAAAATCCTGCCCATAGGCATAATTCTGCACACAAAATTCAGTCTACCTAAAAGTGACTGCAACTCTATTAAAGTCACCTTGTGTAACCTTTCAACTCTTTCCACCTCTTGCCGTAGGAGACTTAGTTTATCCTCTGGCAAGCGACAGTCCATCCTAACCGAATCAATTAAAATCTCTAAAAAACTTATAACCGTGCAGGGACCGACTGTACGGAAATCACTTCTTTCACCACACATTCTAAAAAGGTACTAAAAGTCTCAAACAAAGAACAAGAAAGTGCACAACCCATCGGCAAACTTCGATCCACGTAATACTCGCCATTCCAAAAACAACCTAACAACATGATACAACACAGGCAGCAGCCGAAAAGTCAACTCAATATCAGTCTTACCTAAACACGACCCAGGCCCGTATCTCCTGACCCATTGCACCGCCGCATCAAATGACGTATACTCCACTGAACATAACTCCTGCGCGATACCGTCATTGATCGAAAGCCCTTTTGGATAAGACAAATGTTGGATCAACCGAAACTTACTGGGTTCCTTCTTAGGTACAACCCCCAATGGAGAAATAATTATGTCATCCCGCGGTAAATTCTGAAAAGGACCAGCCATCCTTCCCATTTCCAACTCCTTCCTCAACTTCTTGCTAACCACTCCTGGGTAAAGAGACGCCGACCTCAAATTTTTAACAGAAAAAGGAACACTATGACTGCGAAAAACCTTCACAAATAACAGCGGCCTTCAACCTATCTGGGTACCTATTTAGAAAGGGGGCCATCACGTGAGGTCTCACTGGAGTCACCCCCTTGACTGGAACCCACTGAAGACTTCCCTTTCCCTTGTTTAAAAGATTTTGATGCCTCATGTGAGCCACCGCTGCAATGGGAGCACACATGCTTAAATTTGCAACTGCTCCCGTACTTACACTGTCCGTCATTAAATTGCCAGCATGTTCCTGTCTTCTCTTTAGAACCTTGTGCCCCTTGGTTGCTCCCTCCATGACCAACTGCTTGTGCCCCACTGCTGCCGCTCCCGTGAAAGGACTGCCCATACCTAGCTGGAGCCATAACCTTTAGCCACAGCCCTATGTCCTTTTGGTCCCACCTAATCTCAGGCCGTACCGCCTTCCTCTGCCGAAACTTTTTATCGTATCTTAACCACGTCTGCCCACCATAAATACGATGTGCCTCCCCAATAGAGTCCTGGTAACAAAAAAGGCCCGAGCAATTTTCCAGTGCTTTTTCCCCAATAACACTAGCCAGTATCGCAAAGGCTTGCAGACAGTTTACGAATGTCTGAGGAATCAACCTCCACCTCCGCTTCTCCTCCTCTTCTTTTTTACTATCATCCTTCTTCCCCTTATCCAAATTAAACTTCTCCAGAGGGAGAAGCGAAAAAATTTCCACATATTCATCCTTCCAAATTTTTTCTTTCACTTCCTTCTTCAAGTGTGCCCCCAAAGGACCCTCAAAGCACACGTAAACCTCCCCTTTCGCTCGATTGTTAAGTTTAACGGCCTCACCTTTCTCTTTCTCCGTCTGCACGAACACAGACACACTCGAGGATGCACCATCCACCCCCGCCACTGCCATGCTCACCTCCCCACCAACCCGTGGCGTGACCGACTGCCCGGGAACCCAAGCCCCTGCGGGAGAAACTCCTGCCCCAATCGCTGACCTACCATCCAACCTTGCCAAAACCTGCGACAAACTAATTAAAACATCTCTAAGCCCAGGTACTTCTGTCCCGGGTTACCCTGGTAACGTTGCTCCCGCTAGGCCCACTCAACTGACTACCCTCCATTCCCAAAGACATTAAACCAACCGGTAACAAACCAGACATTGAAGCATACACACCAAGCTATGCAGGTGCTGTGTCCCCACCAGCCGTAAGTCCCGCCTCCCACCAATCAGTTTCACCAACGCCGTCTTCACCAAAATCAGATTCCTCCGACTCCTGATGCTGTTCAATGCCTGCGCCCCTGGCCTCCTCGTCACCAGGGGGGACCCGAACAGATCCTGCAGCGCCCTCATCACCACGAACTGCCGATCGCCTCGATGCGCCGCACCTTGTAGCGCTTCTAGACCTGGCCCGATTGGAAGACCCAGATGGTCCAGCCTGGTCCGTGAAGCCAGGCAGCTCCCTGTTGCTGCCCGCCGCCCCGCATGCCACACTCTGGATAGCACGACCAGGCTGCGGGTCCAGGAAAACCTGCCGTCTGCCTGCCAACCGTCCTGGTACCGCATCCTGGCTGTTGTGACTAGCAGGCACACCGACAGGAGCATCGCCGGGTGTACCTGCCATGGAACAGCATCCTCTGCGACCGGCTCCTTGCTGTCACTGTCCGCTGTGCTGATTGTCCAATATGCTGAGAAGGCCCATCATCCCGCACGGTCCCGGCTCCAGCATGGGACCGCAATATAGGCCGCACTACCGGTGCAGCCCGCAAATCCGGCGCGAGCGGCGCCCGCTGTCAAGGCCAGGCTTCCTGTGCGGGCCTGCCTCTGTTTTGGGAGCGCGATGTAGGCCGCACTTCCGGTGCGGCCCATACTTCCGGCGTGAGCCGCGCCCGCTGAGAAGGCCCAGCTTCCTGTGCAGGCCCCCCACGAGACTGGGTGTGCGATGTAGGCCGCACTTCTCGTGCGGCCTGGACCTCCAGCGCTCGCGGTACTGCAGCGCCACCAGGCCGGCTGGGCGGATTCCCGCCGGTGTGAGCCCCGCAGCGGGGAACCTCACTGCCGCGCTCACTTACCGCAGGGTCCCCGGAGGGGCTCCGCAGCCTGCGCCTGGCGCGCACGTTCCAATCAGGGGAAAGTCTCGCGTCCTCCTGGCTCTTCTTCCAGACCCCGACGGCGCACTGTCATCTCTGGCAGTCCCCAGCAGATCCGACAGCTGGGACTGCAGCCACCCATCGCTCCTGGACCGTGCTGCATCCCGCAGCTGATTAATTAGGGCATCGACTGAATCCATGAGGTAGGTGTCTTCCTTATGTGCCTTCCTGAAGGAATGGCAGCCTCCTTAAGCCTCCTTAAGCCAGCCCACCCGAGCATTCTTCCCAATCCCGAGCTCCGCTTTATTCAAAATATTCCTAGTCCACCTCCTGGCCCATCCCGGTCATGTGGGGCCTCTTTCCAGCTTTGCTTGCTTCCAGAAGATCATTGAGTATCTCTGAATGATCCAGTGTTGTCCTAAATGACTGGTAATGATGAATATAATCCACCTGTGTGTAATCAAGTCTCCGTATAAATGCACCTGCTCTGTGATAGTCTCAGGGTTCTGTTTCAAGTGCAGAGAGCATCATGAAGACCAAGGAACACGCCAGGCAGGTCCGAGATACTGTTGTGGCGAAGTTTAAAGCCAGATTTGGATACAAAAAGATTTCCCAAGTTTTAAACATCTCAAGGAGCACTGTGCAAGCTATCATATTGAAATGGAAGGAGTACCAAACCACTGTAAATCTACCAAGACCCGGCCGTCCTTCTAACCTCCAGGCTGTGTAAGGGCTATTTGACCAAGAAGGAGAGTGATGGGGTGCTATGCCAGATGACCTTGTCTCCACAGTCACCAGACCTGAACCCAATCGAGATGGTTTGGGGTGAGCTGGACCGCAGAGTGAAGGCAAAAGGGCCAACAAGTGCTAAGCATCTCTGGGAACTCCTTCAAGATTGTTGGAAGACCATTTCCGGTGACTACCTCTTGAAGCTCATCAAGAGAATGCCAAGAGTGTGCAAAGCAGTCATCAAAGCAAAAGGTGGCTACTTTGAAGAACCTAGAATATAAGACATATTTTCAGTTGTTTCACACTGTTTTGTTAACTATATAATTCAGCATGTGTTAATTCATAGTTTTGATGCCTTCAGTGTGAATGTACAATTTTCATAGTCATGAAAATACAGAAAAATCTTTAAATGAGAAGGTGTGTCCAAACTTTTGGTCTGTACTGTATATATATATATATATATATATATATATATATATATATATATATATATGTGTGTATATATATATATAAAAATTATTTGAAGCACAAAATCACAAGAAAATAATAAAATAAAACTTGGCAGGAAAAAGAAAAAAATTCAAAACAATGCCAGGACACAATTAATGGTCACTGTTCAGACAAAGGGCAAAGTCAGATTAACCTATAATTAATTTAGACATTAGACTCACCTGTCCCCACCTTGTTAGTGCTCACATAACTTTAGCCTATGAATGCTTAGAAAGACCAGTTTTATTACCTTTTCATTGTTCATAGTGGCAAAGAATAAATGAGCACACTAGAAAAGCTATTATCACCAAGCACAAGCAGTTTAAAGGGTACAACACTATCGCCAAAGACCTTTGCATACCGGCTTCAATAGTTCCAAAAGTTATCAAGAAGTTTTTCACAAATTGAAGAGTCAAGAACCTTATAGGATTCTGAGCTTCACCCATTCTATGTATTTTTGATACTTGTCGGCTTAGGGCCCGATTAAATGTGCCAACTGCGATGATGAAATGACCGCCAATGCGCGTTTGCTTAATAGCCTGTTTAGACAGACCGACCTCACTTTTATGCACGCAAAATAATCATTAATATGATGTGAGGTATATGTGTTCAGGATGCTGCTCCCTTCATTAGCTTTAAGGTACTTGCAGAGCTTCATTCCTGTACTGCCTTAATTCTACAATCCATGAACATACTCTTCTCCCTTGTTCTAAGAGACATTGAGGACAAGTGTGTGATTTCTTCCTCCTACCCACTGTAGAGTGTATTTGCTGCTTTCCTCTCTATCTACACTCATATACGTACAGCTTATGTGATTTACATCCTCACTCAGTAGACTGTTTTGGATACTCTATCCCCATCTACACTAAAACTGTAAAGCCATGTGTGTTCACTGGAGACTTTTTGCTAGTATCAGTGAGGGAAGGATGGGTGAGAGCAAAGAGAGTAAATACAGCCAGGAATTGTGTGCTTGTAAGGTGCCCCAGCGAGGTAGTCGTGGGCGAGCTGTAGCCCCCTCTCGCTCTGGCACCCTACAGACAATACGTGTCCTCCCTCTGAAGTGTGGCTGTGTATGTGGTGCTCTTCACTTACTTCAAGCCATCCGATCGCGGCTGTCTCCAGGCATTTCTCTTCTGGGACCAGGGCAGCAATAAATTCAGAGGACACGAGGTTCTTAACCTGAACTTGAACTTTACTTGGGGAAGAGGAATATATACAATATTTACAGGCAGATATAATGGATAAGGCCCGACAGGTTATCATCTCTCTCACAGGCGCTGGCAACTCCTTCAGCCCTGGTTCCCTCTTTAAGTGAAGCATCTCTGTGACTCTAATCTCTGGCCCAAGAGACTCTTCCGCAATACCAACAGTGATCTGGATCCGATATCTCTCCCCCACGTCTTAGCCTGGAGTCCTATTTATCTTCCTCTGCTTCCTGCAGACTAGAAGTGCCCCGGGTCCTCACTACCTTTGATGAGTTTCTCCGGCCGGCTAACAGGACTCTTGCTCTTGCGTAGGGAGACTTTCACACTGGTGATCCCACTGTCTGAGGGTACGAAGCTCCCGTCTACCCTAGCAGCCAATATATATTCAGGCTGCCTGTATGGTTCTCTGTCCTATCTCTTACTGAAGAATCACTTCCTGATTCTGGAAACTAAACAGAGATTTTCCTAATGTGCCCACCCCCAGTGAGCTGTCATCACACAGCATTAACTCATCACTGTCTGTAACACTGCTAGCAGACTCAACCTGACATCTGCACCCAGGACAGTGGCATCTTGTGGCCGTTTACAGGTACTGCAGCCCACAAGGAATTATGCCAGGAACAAGCTCTATATCACTCAAGGCTTGATCAGGGCACTAAGTTCCCCCTCTACTCTACTGACTGGACCACTAAAGCTAACCCCTTAGCTTGGTCTACCAACAGTTCAGAGAGGTCTGACTTCAGGAACACTTCCTTTAACTATCTCAGTGCCAAGGGAAGGCTACGCCCTTCCCCACTATTACATGCTATTAGGTCTATGTCAAAGGCAGCAGCACAACCAGCTATGTGTAGGAGTTCTATAGACTCTACAACAACAAAATGAAAGGAAATTATGATGAATACGATTCAAAAAGTTTGTAATTTTGC
Organism: Phyllobates terribilis; assembly: GCF_046119375.1. Taxonomy (NCBI): domain Eukaryota; kingdom Metazoa; phylum Chordata; class Amphibia; order Anura; family Dendrobatidae; genus Phyllobates; species Phyllobates terribilis. The sequence goes on from NW_027362768.1 coordinate 297,521,757, forward strand.
ATTAAGAAAGCGTATAAAAAAAGTTTTCAATGTTGTTATCAGGTAGTTGTAACATAAACATATTGCAGAAACCTTTTTAGCTTTATTTCTCCTCTATGACCATGTGTCTGATCCATGGTTGGGTGAGCACATAAAGGTCATAAGATGTTTGTTATCATAGACTTGTGTTAGAATTTCTTTTTTTTTCTTGCACAGTTCTCAGCTGAGATGCAAGTGGAAAGCAGCACATGAAGCTACATGGAATTAAAAATCACATAAAATAAATCTAGTTCTCTTCACAGTTGGCTGGGGGCAATATGAGGATTCAGGCAGATGGTATTATGCTTAAATCTGGCTCCTGAGCATTGCAGCTCTGTCTGCTCTGGTGCTAGTTAACAATACCAAGGACTGAGCAAAGACCAATGGGACATGTCACTATATATTGTCTACTCAGCCTGAAATGAATAGCAGTTGATATATGATGCATAAAAAAGTTTTATTCATAATATTAATCCTCTAACATTGGACGGTCTGTTTTTTTGATCTTGCTCAACTCATAAGTTACATGTTGCTGTAAACCAGCACCTGTAAATTTTGATGGGTGCTTTTCTATACCTCTGTATGAGTATACATGGAAGCATTTATAGTTTAGTGTCATACTTCATTGGACTTCATATGGTGACATTTTTAAAAACATGGACTCCATTTGCCTTTGCGCATAGAGCTTGGCTATATGCATCAGTCCAAGTACTTTAAAGAGAACTTGACACCATGAAAATGACATCCAATTTGCAGGCATCATGTTATAGAGCAGGGGGGCTGATTAGATTGATATATGACTTTGTAAAAAATCATTCAATATAACCTGTGTTTTACTCAGTTAAATCTCTGCTCTGTCTGGGATTTTTAGTCAAGTGGGCTGTTCTATCAGTGACTCACAGCTTTCTTTGCATAAGAGTGCATACCGAGATAGCTGTCAGTCACTGATAGGACCGCCCACTGGACCGGAAATGCCAAAAAAAAGAGAGGTTTAAAAGATTAAAACCCAGGTTATACTGAATCGTTTTTTTACAAATCTATATATCAATCTACTCAGGGATCTTGCTCTATAACATGATGCCTGGAGAATAGACGGCATTTTCATGCTGACAGTTTCCTTTAAATTAGTGTATGTATATGTATTACAAATATATATGTATTACACACATATATATATTTTTATACATTTACATACACACACATACACACACCCATTTACATGCATATGACTCGCCCCCTGGGCCTAGTGTGAACGTGTGTGGGTTACCCGGAGCCGGGTCTCTGGGGATTGTAGTCTCCGTGGCGGCGACCCGGTCTCATGGCTCAGGGTGGTCAGGCCGATGGCAGTCTTTTAGGGGTTGGTTTTAGGTTAATTGTCCGACTACGCCACCCGTGGATTGCGGTCAGTAGGGACCGCCGCTGCAAGGCAGACCGCTGGGGCTGATGGTGTATGCAGCTGAGGTAGTGTGACTCCCCACGGGAAGAGTGCAGCCCCACGGGAAGAGAGCAGCCCCAGGGCAGTGTAGTTGATGGTGAGGGTGATAGTGCACGGGAGTCCCAGCACTAGTAGTGCTGGTGCGGCGATGAGCAGGAACGACTCAGAGTCTTTGCAGTGCAGTTCAGGGTCTTTACTGGTGATATGAAGGCAGACCCTCCCGGGAGTACTGGCTAGCATAAGGGGCCTGGTCAGTCTGCGAGCAAACAGGAGTTCCCCTGGCCAGGTGGAGTTGTAGGCCTCCCCGTCTATCTGCACTCTTTCTGGCTACCTTGCTGTAAGCGGGTAGAAGTAGCCCACGTCCCTGAGTATACCGTGTGGTGCTCATCCGTATGGCTGGTGACTTGGGGCCTTCTGTTAGCCTCCGCTCCTGGATGGCGGTGCTGGTCCCTTCCTTGTGACTGAGCCTCCGGGCTTCTATGGCCAGAGGACCTGGAATCCCCTGCCGGCTGGTTTCTGCTGCTGGGTGGATATCAGTCCCCACAGCCTCGGACTCCGGTGTCCGGTTATCAGATTCTTCTGCCAGAGCGAGCTATATCTCTGCTTAGCTTCCAGCCCCTGGTCTTCTGCTCCTACAGAGCTCCTTGCTGACACTTTCCCTGTGTCTGGAACTGTCTCCAGGCTCTGACTCAACTCACTAATCCTGCCCCAGACCCAGTTTATAAGGGCAGATTCCCCCCCTCCCAGGTCTGGGCAGGAAGTGTTGCATAATTAAGGGCTCCTGACCAGAGAAACCTCCCACTTGCTCTCAGACGTAATATTTCTATTACTGTGGCAACCAGACCCCTGGGGTGCCACACATACACACATACATACACAATGGGGAAAATAAGTATGTGATACACTGCTGATTTTGCAAGTTTTCCCACCTACAAAGAATAGAGAGGTCTGTAATTTTTACCATAGGTACACTTCACCTGTGACTCGCTGTGGAGTCGGTTAGCCAAACCTCTGACTCCGACTCCTCAATTTCCTTGACACCGACTCCAACTCCACGACTCCCTCATACATGGCTAATGTTTAAGTGATAAATTTACTGTAGCACAAATTCATCTCAGCTAAAAGTCCAGACCCTTAGATCAGGAATAGGACAGACATTTGTAGGACATTTCATAACTTTCCCAAATTCTTATGAAAAAAATATTCCCCACAAACTGCATTGAACTACTGTACCCAATTTATTATATATTTTAGGAGTTGGAGTTGGTCCATTTTATACCGACTCCGATACTGACTCCGACTCCACCAAAATAGACACCGACTCCGACTCCACAACTCCAACTCCACAGCCCTGCCTGTGAGAGACAGAATCTTAAAAAAAATCCAGAAAATCACATTGTATGTTTTTTATGTTCAAATATTTTTTTATTACATTTTCAAGTAGAATGAGAAAAAAAATATATATATATTTCATACAAACAGTACATATATAGTGAAATAGAGGTACACAAGTAAACAAGATGAATACCGTTGTAAGCCTGAAATTATTCGGTTGGTGATATGATTCATAGCTTTAGATACGTAAGCTATATCTTATAGGTGCATTTTATAGACGGGTAACTTGGTTGATTCGTTCATAACATAAGTTGTGAAGGTATACAAAGAGAACTATTTATATATTTGGAAGTACACAGAAATATTTCAGGAAAACAAGGGGGAAGGGAAAATTGGATGGTGATATTAAGACACGATATGCCTGCTATGACTATCCTGTAAGTTAGATACAATTAGATGAATGAGGATGATGAGTCGAGTTAGATTGAGAAGACTAATATAGTCTTAAACAACGCTAAGGTCTCTACGGTGAATGTTTTGGAATCATAATAGAGTTCCAATCCTCCCATTTTCTGACGTATTTTTTAAAAGATTGTTTCTAAGGGCGTATGTATATTCATACGTGTTGTGGCATGCTAATTTTTCTATAGTTTTTTCCACAGTTGGGGGAAGAGGGTCTTTCCAAAGGGCGGCAATATTGCTTTTTGCTGTAAGGAGTATATGAGTGATGATAGGTCTGTATCTGCATGGGAGGGTTTCAAGGCCCAAAAGGAGGAGCACCAGTTCTGGTGAAAGATGTATGTTTAATCCTGTGATGTTGTTAATTAAGGATTCAATTCCAGACCAGTATGATTTAAGAGCTTTACAGCTCCAAAAGATGTGAGTCAGACTGCCAGTAGCATTATAATTCCTCCAGCAAAGGGGGGAGTTAGTGTTCTGAATTTTATGAAGTTTAAGCGGAGTAAAATACCAGCGTGTGTAGATCTTGTAGTGGATTTCTACAAGGGATGAGCAGGGAATGTCAGTATAGATAGATTCGAAGACTTTGTGCAGAAGATCGGTCGTAATTTCTATACTTAATTCTTTTTTCCATGCTTCTATATTTGTTGTATGTGGAAAGTGCGTGTCTTGGTTGAAGTTCTGATATATGTGACCAGTTTTCCAGAAAAGGGGAGTTTGTGGGTATTTATCTAACCTCTCTAACTCACCTCTCCCTCTTTCTGACCACAACCTACTCACATTCTCTTCTCTCTCCTCCCCGGGGCAACAATCCCCACTCCACAAACTTGCATACCCTTGCAGAAATCTCAAACACCTTGACCTACACTCACTCTCTGAATCCCTCCTCCCTCTTACAGACATTAGTTCCTTACATGATGCAGATGTTGCTGCCACTTTATACAACACCACAACCCCTGCAGCTCTCGATTCGGTCGCCCCCCTCACACATACCAAGGCTCGCACAATCAACAGACAACCCTGGCACACCAGCCTAACTAAAGAACTGCGACGGGCCTCCAGGGTTGCTGAGCGTAGATGGAAAAGGTCTCACTCCCATGAGCACTTCATCGCATTCAAACAGTCCCTCACTACCTTCAAGTCCACACTCACTGCAGAAAAACAAACATACTTCACATCTCTCATATCCTCCCTGGCTCACAACCCCAAACAACTATTCAACACCTTCAGTTCTCTCCTCCGTCCCCCAGTGCCTCCTACCTCTCCTCTTATTTCAACCGAAGACTTTGCCTCATTCTTCAAGCAGAAGATTGACACCATCAGACAAAGCTTTTGCCTAAAGCCCCCACAGCCCCTCCCCAGACCTACTCAACCCTCTTCCTCCAAAACCACCTTCTCCACCATTTCTGAAGATCAACTTTCCTCTTTACTCTCCAAATCACACCTCACCACCTGTAAACTTGACCCAATCCCGTCCCACGTCATCCCAAACCTTACCACTATCTTCATCCCAGCCCTAGCCCACCTCTTCAACCTGTCACTAACAACTGATGTCTTCCCCTCATGCTTCAAACATGCCTCAATCACACCTATCCTCAAAAAGCCCTCCCTTGACCCATCCTCTGTGTCTAGCTATCACCCCATATCACTTCTCCCCTATGCCTCAAAACTACTGGAACAACATGTCCATTCTGAACTGTCCTCCCACCTCTCCTCCTGCTCCCTCTTTGACCGCCTACAATCTGGTTTCCGACCGCACCATTCTACTGAAACTGCACTGACTAAAGTCACCAATGACCTACTAATCGCCAAATCTAAGCGACACTACTCTGTCCTCCTCCTCCTAGACCTGTCATCTGCCTTTGACACAGTGGACCATTCCCTCTTACTACAGACTCTCTCATCTATCGGCATCTCAGACTTGGCCCTATCCTGGATCTCCTCATACCTAACAGACCGGACATTCAGTGTCTCCCACTCACAGACCACCTCCTCATCTCGCCCTTATCTGTCGGTGTCCCCCAAGGTTCAGTTCTAGGACCACTGGTCTTCTCCATCTTCACCTTCGGCCTGGGACAGCTCATAGAGTCTCACGGCTTTCATTATCACCTCTATGCTGATGACACACAGATCTACCTCTCTGGACCCGATATCACCTCCTTACTAACCAAAATCCCACAATGTCTGTCTGCTATTTCATCCTTCTTCTCTGCCAGATTTCTAAAACTTAACATGGACAAAACAGAATTCATCATCTTTCCGCCATCTCATTTAACCCCCCAACTGACCTATCTATCAACGTCAATGGCTGCCCACTCTCCCCAGTCCCTCAAGCTCGCTGCCTTGGGGTAACCCTGGACTCTGAACTCTCCTTCAAGCCACATATCCGAGCCCTTTCCACTTCCTGCCGACTCCAACTCAAAAATATCTCCCGGATCCGCACATTCCTCAACCATGAATCTGCAAAAACACTAGTGCACGCCCTCATCATCTCCCGCCTTGACTACTGCAACCCCCTGCTCTGTGGCCTCCTCTCTAACACTCTTGCACCCTTCCAATCCATCCTAAACTCTGCTACTCGACTAATCAACCTGTCCCCCCGCTATTCCCCGGCCTCTCCTCTCTGTCAATCTCTTCACTGGCTCCCCATTACTCAGAGACTCCAGTTCAAAACCCTAACCATGACATACAAAGCCATTCACAACCTGTCTCCTCCATATATCTCTGACCTAGTCTCCCGTTACATACCCGCACGCATCCTCCGATCCTCACAAGATCTCCTTCTCTACTCCCGTCTTATCTCCTCCTCCCACAATCGCATACAAGATTTCTCCCGTGCTTCCTCCCTACTCTGGAACTCTCTACCCCAACGTATCAGACTCTCGCCTACCATGGAAACCTTCAAAAGGAACCTGAAGACCCACCTCTTCCGACAAGCCTACAACCTGCAGTAACCACCGCTCCACCATACCGCTGCACGACCAGCTCTACCCTCACCTACTGTATCCTCACACATCCCTTGTAGATTGTGAGCCCTCGCGGGCCGGGTCCTCGCTCCTCCTGTACCAGTCGCTGTCACATTGTGTTCAAGATTATTGTAATTGTTCTTGTATTATACCCCTTTTTCACATGTAAAGCGCCATGGAATAAATGGCGCTATAATAATAAATAATAATAATAATATTTGAACATCTGAGCTAGATTTTGAGGGAGAAAAAAGTTTAGGTTGTGAGAGTTGAGGATGTTTTGAATCTTCTTCCATGTCTTTTCTTCTAGAATGTTGAGTTTGAATTTATCTCTAAGAGATTGAAAAGGTATGAGTTGTTTCTTGTCATCCATTATATCTGAGATACATTTAATGCCTAACTTCTTCCATGAATCTAGTTTGATTTTTGAGGATCACAGTTCAAGAATATCTACAACTATCCAGGTTGGAGAAACCGTGGGGTAGCTTTTGTGAGATAGTTTTAGTAGTAATCTCCAAGAGAGAATTGCAGATTTAACTGTGATTTCTTCTGGAAGTCTCTTAGTTTTGTCGCATAAGTAGGAGAGGGTGATTAGGCTAAGTCTGCCACTGGGTTTCAAAGGTTCTTCATGAAATAAGTATCTGATACAATAGAAAAACAGAACGTAATATTTGGTACAGAAACCTTTGTTTGCAATTGCAGAGGTTTCCTGTAGTTCTTGACCAAGTTTGCAAACACTGCAGCAGGGATTTTAGCCCACTCCTCCATACAGATCTTCTCCAGATCTTTCAGGTCTTGGGGCTGGGCAACAGTGAGTTTTAACTCCCTCCAAAGATTTTCTATTGGGTTCAGGTCTGGAAACTGACTAGGCCACTCCAGGACCTTGAAATGCTTCTTACGGAGCCACTCCTTAGTTGCCCTGACTGTATGTTTCAGGTCATTTTAATGCTGGAAGACCCAGCCACGACCCATCTTCAATGCTCTGACTGAGGGAAGGAGGTTGTTGGCCAAAATCTTACATGACCTTATCCATACTCCCTTCAATACGATGCAGTTGTTTTGCCCCCTTTTTCCCCCACCATGCTTCACAGTTGGGACGGTGTTCTTGGGGTTGTACTCATCCTTCTTCTTCCTCCAAACACGGTAAGTGAAGTTAATACCAAAAAGTCCTATTTTGGTCTCATCTGCCAACATGACCTTCTCCCATGCCTCCTCTGGATCATCTAAATGGTCATTGGCGAACTCCAAACGGGCCTGGATATGTGCTGGCGTGAGCAGGGGGACCTTGTGTTCCCTGCAGGATTGTAATCAATAACGGCGTAGTGTGTTACTAACGGTAAGGTTTGAGACTGTGGTCCCAGCTCTCTTCAGGTCATTGACCAGGTGCCTCCCGTGTAGTTCTGGGCTGATTCCTGACTTTTGTCAGAATCATCCTTAACCCACGAGGCGAGATCTTGCATGGTGCCCCAGACCGAGGAAGATTGACCGCCATCTTGTGTTTCTTCCATTTTCTAATAATTGTGCCAACAGTAGTTGTCTTCTCACCAAGCTGCTTTCCTATTGTCCTGTAGCTCATCCTAGCCTTGTTCAGGTCTACAATTTTGTTCCTGGTGTCCTTAGACAGCTTTTTGGTCTTGGCCATGGTGGAGAGGTTGGAGTGTGATTGAGCGTGTGAACAGGTGTATTTTATATTGGTAACGAGTTCAAACAGGTGAAATTAATACAGGTAATGAGTGCAGAGAAGAAGGACTTCTTAAAGAAAAACTAACAGGTCTGTGAGAGGCAAAATTCTTGCTGGTTGGTAGATGATCAAATACTTATTTCATGCAATAAAAGGCAATTTAAGTATTTTAAAAAATACAATGTGATTTTCTGGTTTTTATTTTTAGATTCTGTCTCTGACAGTTGAAGTGTACCTATGAAAAAAATTACAGACCTATCCATTCTTTGTGGGTGGAAAAACATGCAAAATTGGCAGTGTATCAAATACTTATTTTCCCCACTGTATGTACATAATGCTGTGCAAGACATTTAGGCAGGAGTGGAAAAGATGCTGCAAAATAAAAATGTTTTTTTAAAAATAGAAGAGTTTATAGTAATAAGAGAAATAAATAGAAATAACGCAAATCTAAATGAAATCAATATTTGATGTGACCAATCCGGGCTTGATAATGCTGAGATCAGGACTTTCTGGGGCCATATCAGCACATCCAGGACTCCTTGTTCTTCTTTACACTGAAGATAGTTATTAATGACATTGGCTGTATATTTGGGGTTGTTGTCCTGCTGTAGAATAAATTTGTAGCCAAACGCCTCCCTGGTGTTTCATAATGGATAATTATCTTCCTGTATTTCTCAGCATTGAGGACACCATTAATACTGTCCAAATCCCCAAATACATTTGCTGAAATGCAGCCCCAAACTTGCAAGGACCCTCCACCTTGCTTTACTGTTGTCTGCAGACACTCATTATTGTTCAGTTCTTCAGCACGTCAGAGTACAAGCTGCCTTCCTACTCATCAGTCCAGAGCACTTGTTGACATTTTTCTGTACCCTAGTTCCAATGTTTTCGTGCATAGTTGAGTTACTTGGCCTTGTTTCTATGTCAAAGATATGGTTTCTGGATGCAATTCTTCCATGAAGATCATTTCTGGCCAGACTTCTCTGAACTGTAGGTTGGTTTAGCTGGGTCCCACTGGTTGCTGCCAGTTCTGAGCTGATATCTCTCATAGAATCATAGAATGTTAGAGTTAGAAGAGACCTCCACGATCAGCGTGTCCAACCCCCTGCTCAACGCTGGATTCACTAAACTATCTCAGACAGATGTCTGTCCAGCCTCTGTTTGAAGACTTCCATTGAAGGAGAACTCACCACCTCTCGTGGCCGTCTGTTGCACTCATTGATCACCCTCACTGTCAATTTTTTTTTTATAATATCTAATCTGTATCTTTACCCTTTCAGTTTAATTCCATTGCTTCTCGTGTGTCCATGTGCAAATGAGAATAAGGATGATCCCCCCTACACTGTGATATCCCTTCAGATATTTGTAGACAGCTATTAAGTCTCCTCTTAGCCTTCTCGTTTGTAAGCTAAACATTCCAAGATCCTCTAACCGTTCCTCATATGACATAGTTTGCAACCACTCATCATCCTGGTCGCTCTTCCCTGAACTTGCTCCAGTTTTTCAATGTCTGTTTTAAAATGTGGCGCCCAGAACTGGACACAGTATTTCAGATGAGGTCTGACCAAGGAGGAGTAGAGGGGGATAATTACTTCACGTGATCAAGACTCTATGCTTCTCTTAATACATCCCAGAATTGTGTTTTCTTTTTTGCTGCTGCATTGATGGACATCGTCTGATTTCAAAGGGAAGTCAGTGTGATGTGTCTTTTATCTGCTGCTCAAGTTCCTTTGGCTGGCCACAGGGTCTATGATCCTCATTGTTGCCCATTTCATGGTGTCCTCAATGCTGACATACTTATCCATCATGCAGTACCATCAGGGAGGAGTTTGATTGGCTCCAAATTTATCCAACATCATCAAAAATGTCTGGGATTACATGAGAAGACAGACGGATTTGTGCAAGAAGATCTGTGGTTAGTTTTCCAAGATGTTTGGAACAGCCTTCCTGAAGAGTTCATTGAAAAACTGTGTGCAAGTACCTAATAGAACTGATACTGTTTAGGATTGAAAGTTGGTCACATAAAATATTGATTTGATTTAGATTTCTCTGTTGTTCAAAAACTTAGCATTTTGTTAATTTATAAAAATAAACCATTAATACTTTTAATTTTTAAAGCACTCTTACTTTGCAACATTTTTCCACACCTGCCTAAAACTTTTGCACTGTACTGTGTATACAGTACAGACCAAAAGTTTGGACACACCTTTTAAAGATTTTTCTGTATTTTCATGCCTATGAAAATTGTACATTCACACTGAAGGCATCAAAACTATGAATTAACACATGTGGAATTATATACTTAACAAAAAAGTGTGAAACAACTGAAAATATGTCTTATATTCTAGGTTCTTCAAAGTAGCCACCTTTTGCTTTGATGACTGCTTTGCACACTCTTGGCATTCTCTTGATGAGCTTCAAGAGGTAGTCACCAGAAATGGTCTTCCAACAATCTTGAAGGAGTTCCCAGAGATGCTTAGCACTTGTTGGCCCTTTTGCCTTCACTCTTCGGTCCAGCTCACCCCAAACCATCTCGATTAGGTTCAGGTCTGGTAACTGTGGAGGCCAGGTCATCTGGCGTAGCACCCCATCACTCTCCTTCTTGGTCAATTAGCCCTTACACAGCCTGGAGGTGTGTTTGGGGTCATTATCCTGTTGAAAAATAAATGATGGTCCAACTAAACGCAAACTGGATGGAATAGCATGTCGCTGCAAGATGCTGTGGTCGCCATGCTGGTTCAGTATGCCTTCAATTTTGAATAAATCCCCAACAGTGTTACCAGCAAAGCACCCCCACACCAACACACCTCCTCCTCCATGCTTCACGGTGGGAACCAGGCATGTAGAGTCCATCCGTTCACCTTTTCTGCGTCGCACAAAGACACGGTGGTTGGAACCAAAGATCTCAAATTTGGACTCATCAGACCAAAGCACAGATTTCCACTGGTCTAATGTCCATTCCTTGTGTTCTTTAGCCCAAACAAGTCTCTTCTGCTTGTTGCCTGTCCTTAGCAGTGGTTTCCTAGCAGCTATTTTACCATGAAGGCCTGCTGCACAAAGTCTCCTCTTAACAGTTGTTGTAGAGATGTGTCTCCTGCTAGAACTCTGTGTAGCATTGACCTGGTCTCTAATCTGAGCTGCTGTTAACCTGCGATTTCTGAGGCTGGTGACTTGGATAAACTTATCCTCAGAAGTAGAGGTGACTCTTGGTCTTCCTTTCCTGGGGCGGTCCTCATGTGAGCCAGTTTCTTTGTAGTGCTTGATGGTTTTTGCAACTGCACTTGGGGACACTTTCAAAGTTTTCTCAATTTTTCGGACTGACTGACCTTCATTTCTTAAAGTAATGATGGCCACTCGTTTTTCTTTACTTAGCTGCTTTTTTCTTGCCATAATACAAATTCTAACAGTCTATTCAGTAGGACTATCAGCTGTGTATCCACCAGACTTCTGCACAACACAACTGATGGTCCCAACCCCATTTATAAGGCAAGAAATCCCACTTATTAAACCTGACAGGGCACACCTGTGAAGTGAAAACCAGAATGCCAAGAGTGTGCAAAGCAGTCATCAAAGCAAAAGGTGGCTACTTTGAAGAACCTAGAATATAAGACATATTTTCAGTTGTTTCACACTTTTTTGTTAAGTATATAATTCCACATGTGTTAATTCATAGTTTTGATGCCTTCAGTGTGAATGTACAATTTTCAAAGTCATGAAAATACAGAAAAATCTTTAAATGAGAAGGTGTGTCCAAACTTTTGGTCTGTATTGTATAAAATCATATACTTGTATATACATATATATTTTGTTCACACACATACTATATACACAAACATACATTGCACACATTTGCATACACATTACAGACATATACATACACAGAAATTAAATATACATATACAAAAATGACATATACAGTACATACATACAAATCCAAAAGTACAAGTGAAGTGATTTTATCTTATTATTGAAAAATTCCCCATTACCCACATATCAGGCTCCTTAACGCCCTTCTTTCTCCTCCTACCACCTACCTTATCTCCTCGACTGATCAGTCACTGTGAAATAACTGGTAGGAGTGGGAAAGACCTAACTGATGGCCATATTGGCAGACAGACCTGTACACATAGTGCTGCTTATCCAAGTAAGCATTAAAGCATTATATCTCAACCCAGTGGAGGCAGGATTCACAGCTACACAGCCATGATTGTGGAGACTACTGAAGCAGACTAAGGGACCTTTTTAAACGCTTTGAAAGCCGTTGCAGGTGTTTTTTGTTAATTGTTTTAATTTACTGAGATAATAACTTTTGTATTTTCATTGGCTTTAAGCCATAATCATCAACATTAACAGAAATAAACACTTAAATAGATCACTCTGTTTGTAATGACTCTATACAATATATGAGTTTTTGTATTGAAGAACTGAAATAAATTAACTTTTTGATGATATTCTAATTTAGTGAGATGCACCTGTATATTATGAGTCTGAGTTGGTTAATTTTATACCGACTCTGACTCCACTAAAATGGACACTGACTCAGACTCCACAGCCCTGGACATATTAAGGCCCACAGAGGAGCAAGTCATGTAACTCCTCCAACATGTACTGTCATTTTTGCAGTGTGTCGCAGGTGAGGGGACCAGCCCATCTGCAAGAGAATTTACCGCGAGAAGACAGGAACCCGAGTAGCAAATGTATTCTAAATGTTAAAGTCTGCTGCAATTTTTGTTTAAAGTATATGCAAATTGTCTCTTCAGAGAGGAAAAGGACTAGAACTCTAGTGCCACCTACAGGAAGTAGCAATCCTAACAGTCAATAGTGACCCTTTAATGAGCCATGACTTAAGGTACCGTCTCACATAACGATGCCCCAGCGATCCTGACAACGATGTGACCTGGCCGGTATCGCTGGTGCGTCGCTAAGTGATCGCTGGTGAGCTGTCAAACAGGCAGGCTCACCAGCGATCAGGGGAGCAGCGACATCGTGGAAAGAATCTTTCCACGATGTCCTGCTCCTGGTTACCAGCCTGCTCCAGCTTCAGCAGCAGGGGCACACGCTTAGTAACCCGCTGTTTATCATGGTTACCACTCTGCTACAGTGAGCGGGAGGTTACCGCTCACCGTAGCAGAGTGGTAACCATGATAAACAGCGGGTTACTAAGTGCGCATGTGCCCCTAGTAACCCGATGTTTACCATAGTTACCAGCCTGATCGCTGCTCCCGCTGGTCACACACAGCGATGTGTGCTGACCAGCGGGAGAGCAACGACCAAAAAATGTTCCAGGACACTTTGCAGCGATCAGCGACCTCACAGCAGGGGCCTGATCGTTGCAAAGTGTCACACATAGCGACATCGCTGGTGAGGTCGCTGGTGAGTCACCAAAACCGTGACACAGCAGCGATCTCGCTAGCGATCTCGCTATGTGAGACGGGGGCTTAAGGATAAAAAGCCAGAACTAGAAACTCAATTTGCAGACACTGTGTTTTGTGGTACTGCCCCTCATCAGTGCAAAGTGTGAGTTCTGGTTTTGCTGGGTGAGAGTCGAAAGTATACAAACACAAAAGTATTGTGAAATTCTTAACGTTTTTGCCAGTTTTTTTTTTAATTTTTAAAACAAAGCAATCTCTGGGATTGACACGTATGACTTAAACAATGCAAGAAAAACAAGTTTAAAATAATGCAAAATGCAAAAGAGCCAATTAAATCGCTTGCAAGAAATATTATAAAAATAGATCCAAACTTTTTTCTTTAGAATAGTGCATCTGAAGGCATGAGAACACATTTAAGAAAAGAAAGAAATAAAGCAACAAACTAATTTTATTGTATACCAGGTGACACTTTTACTGTGGATTACGTTCAAACTTTTACTATAAATCCAATTTAATGTTTGTTTCAGGTGCCGAATAATTAAACCAGCTCCTTAAATAATTCTGCAACAAGTTTTGCTTTATTAGATATGCAAATTATGTGATTAATACTTAATGAATAGAAAACTTCAATTATATCTTAATTTTGTGGATTGCTTCTTTCTATAGCATGTTTACAAAAGAAAAAGTAGGCAATTGAAAAACATCTTTAGCAGGGATAATGACTATATTGTTTTTGTCAAGAATGAAGGAAAAATGATTAACAATAAATATTTTAGTAGAATGTGTTTTTTTTTTAAATTTTATATTCCGTCTGGGTTAATTAAAGCTTAATTTATGTGTTTTTTTTACCATTAGTTATGTTATATCTCTGGAATTAAAAAGTAGACTTTTATGGATGCAAAAATTAGATGTGAGGGTGCAATGTGCTTGTGCCTACTGCCCAAGCACAGACATTTACCTAAGAAAAAGAGTCAGACTTGTTATACAATTAAAGGTATACCTTTATTATGTCAACAGGGTTTCAGATAGACATCAGAATCAACATTTCAGGCTAAATGGTGGCTTTTGTGACCAATCTTAAACCCCATTGGTTTCACAAAGAGTCCTGCAAGCTTCCATTTAGCCTAAATAAAGAGGTATAATCTGAGAGCCCCATTCTCAGAATTGTTGTGGGTCAGACTCCATTGGATTAATAAATTATCCTATGTGTAGGAGCTAATTTACGATCTTGGGAATAACCCATTGCAAGCGACATGAGGCAACAAACTTTAGTGTTATGTACACTGAGACATGTAGCTAAGTCCAGACAGAGATTGAGAGTTAACTTCTGTTAGTGTTTGCTCCCTGTTTTGTGGCCTGGGTGGGCTGCAAACTATTTAAGCTCCTGAAATCCTGCTGCTCACTGCCAGTTATAATTTGACTAGCTTCAGTAAACTTCTGTGTATCTTACTTGTTTTCCTCAATAGACATTCCTCATTTTGACTTCAGCTCGTTTATTGAATTCTCTCTTGTCCTACGGTTTGGACCCTACACCGACAACCTGGTTCTGACATGGCTAAAGACCATTCTTTCTGCTAGCCTGCACCACCGGCCAGCAGCTGATTCTGTAGCCCAAACCCACAGATCCCAGTGTAAGTCCAGAAACATATACAAGGGTTAAAGGGTGAAGGTTACTCTACCCCTGGGATTTGGTATACAGAGGGGCTTGCAACAAATCTGTCCATGGTAGCCATTTTAGTGCTGCCAGGTGACTACTGATGGACCCACAATATCATTCTTGAATTTTAGCCAGTGAATTTTCCCCTTCTTTACATACATATTTCCACTTATTATAATTTGTATATAATGTTGAGTAGTATGCAAATACTTTGCTTTACATATCTAAATACTGATTTAAGGTTATAGAAAGTATTATGTTTTTCATTTTTTCAGTTGATGAGCTCACATCTTCCCTCAGTCTCTGCTGGTTCAGTATTTTTCTCTGACTAAGAGCAGCCGATGGCAATTTCTCTGGCCACAATCAGCTGTTTTCTTCTTTTCATATAGTAGCCGGACTCTTGTGTTTGAAGGGAATCTGTCATCCCCTGGGACTTTTCAGACCGCTAATATGGGCATACAGGTGATAGAAATGTGAATCTATACTTACCTGGATGGCCCATATTAGTGGTCTGGTTGCTGTGTAATAGCTTTTTTATTAAATTATTTCTGCTAAGCTTCGCGTCTCCCGGACGCCAAGAAATGCCCGCCTACTAGCCCTATTTCCATACTCGCCCCACCTCCCCTGTGGGGACCCTGTGACGTGCAGTTCCCGGCCGGATCCCCTGCCTGCGCTGTTTCCTCTGTACGGACGGCGCTCTTCTCCCTGCCGTCCGTATAGCCTTGTGGAGCAGGGAACTTGTGCGCAGGCGCCGGTGAGTCACTCTGCCTTCCCAGCGCCTGTGCACAAGTTCCCTGCACAGGCGGGGGATCCGGCCGGGAACTGCACATCACAGGGCCCTGTGACGTGCAGTGGAGGTGGGGCGAGTATGGAAATAGTGCTAGTAGGCGGGCATTTCTTGGCGTCTGGGGGACGCGAAGATTAGCAGAAATAATTTAATAAAAAAGCTAGTACACAACAACCAGACCTCTAACATGGGCCATGCAGGTAAGTATAGATTCACATTTCTATCACCTGTCTGCCCATATTAGCGGTCTGAAAAGTCCCAGGGGGTGACAGATTCCCTTTAAAGGGTTGGGATTTTAGCTGTTTTTTAGTTTACTACTATTTAAATCAGATTTTCTAAATTTCACTAACAGATTTATATTCTACTGCAGCAGATTCAAAGATGGAGCTACCCTTCATGTATTTTACATTAAGGGACAGATTCCTTCATTTGCACAGATTTCCCCTATAAGCTGCATTCTTTTCTCAGCATTTATTAGCTTTGGTAAGATCAATAAATAAATTATAGCTTTCCACCATGTTTGCCTTGGCATTGTCTGTGAAATCATTACATGAAACAAAGAAGTACAAATGATGCTTTCTTGCTGCTCCCTCTCTGCCTGGAAGAAAACCCAAGACCAAAGGGCTCATACACATGGCAGCTTTCCCTGATTTATGTTCTGTTGACTCTGATCTGCATTCAGCACTTGGTAAACCCGGCTGAATAGACGCTGCATATTGAGCAGTGGGATGTAATTAAGAGTAAAAGAATAACACACATACAGGATTTTTTTCTGCAAAATGATTTTTCCAAGGAGAATAGAATTAAAATTCTATAAATAATAATATTTTCATGATCAGCTGTAACATTAAAAGGTGATTCGCAGAATCACCTCATTTTTCACAAAGCACAGTAAATGCAAGGTTTCTTTCTTGCATCTTTGTGTCTCTGTCCCTTAGTTCATCCATAAAATAATGGGCATTCCTATTCTTATCTGCCAAAAGTGCATTTCCCAACAGCACTTTCTTCTCCTCTATATACAGCCCATCCATTCTGCAGTATATCTCTTCTTTCTTTCCTCTCCATATGCAGCCCAGCCTGCAATATATCTCTCCTTTCTGTCTTTTTATATACAGCCAATCCTGCATTATCTTTTTTCTGTTCTTTCAATACACAGCCCCATTCTGCAGTATATCAATTCTCACAGTCCCTCTATATACAGTCCATCCTGCAACATATTTCTCCTTTCTGTCCCCTGTATATACAGCCCATTCTGGATTAAATCTCTCTTTTCTGTCCCTTCTATACACAGCTCCATCCTGCAGTATATCACTCCTCTCAGTTCCCTCTATACTGCCCTTCCTGCAGTATATTACTCCTCTTAGTTACCAACGCACAGGCACCATTGCTTCCTCATATGAACTTTGCACTGTAATGAAGAAGGTTCTACCTCTCTCCGTGGCATCCCTCACAGTAGACACAGACACAGGCAGCCGAGAGAGATTGCCCTATACAGGATCGACCAAGGTTCTTGGTACTACAAGACAGGTACAATGGCAACTAAAGGATAATCTGAGCCTAGTAGGGCATCCTTAGGGGGGTGATATGTGCAAAACAGGGCAGATTTAAAAATAAGTCGCATTGCCATAAATTAATACAAATATGTGTACATTATTATGAGACAACCTAATTGTGATTTTGAGACTAACCCTTTATAGACACACACACAGTGCTCAGCATAAATAAGTAAACTCCCTTTGAAAAGTAAGATTTTAATCAATCTCACTGAACATATGAACAATTTCCAAAATTTTGACAAGACTTAGCTTCATATAACATAAGTAAGGTTAACCCCTTATTGATGTGAGGTGTAATAGTACGTCTCTGTGACCTGGGCCTTAATGACCAGGTACATATTATTACACCTCACTGATCGCACTCGCACAGAAGCTGTGCGGGCGCGATCGCTGCCGGGTGTCAGCTAATTTTGACAGCTGACACCTGATACTATGTGCCAGGAGCGGTCCTGCACTGCTCCCAGCACATTAACCCCCGAAATGCTGCGATCAAAGTCGATTGCAGCATTTTCGGGTCAGGCCGAATCGTTGACATGTCAGCGCGGGGTCCCGATTGTTGACATGGTGATCCAATGTAGTCATGACGACATCCGGGTCACCAGGCATCAGGAAGTTAGATAGATCGTGCACAGTGCACGATCTATCTAACTTGTGCCAGTGCAGAGCTGACAGCCTGCATAGCACAGAGATACTGCTGCTGCTGCATCTCTATGCTATACAACGATCAGCCTGCAAAAAATGAAAGTCCCATAGTGGGACAAAGTGTAAAAGTGAATAAAAGTGTCAGAAAGTTAAAAAAAATTGTAAAAATATTTTAAGAATAATAAAAAATAATCCCAAAAAAATAAAAATATACTGTGCCCATAAATAAATATTATGAAAAAAAAGCTATAAAAGTACACATATTTGGTATCGCCGCGTCTGGACCGACCTCACCTATAAAACTTTCCCACTAGTTAACCCCTTTAGTGAACACAGTAAAAAAAATCAAAACAAAAAAAGCCACGATGCTTTATCATCATACCGCCAAATAAAAATGGAATGAAACGCGATCAAAAAGATGAATGCAAATAAAAATGGTACCGCTGAAAACATCATCTTGTCCTGCAAAAAAAAAAACAAGCTGCCATACAGCTCCATCAACAGAAAAATAAAAAAGTTATAGCTCTCAGAATAAAACGATGCAAAAAAAATATTTTTTATACAAAATATTTTTTATTGTGTAAAAGCCCCAAAACATAAAAAAATATATAAATGTAGTATCGCTGTGAATGTACTGACCCGAAGAATAACACTGCCTTATCAATTTTACCACACGCGGAGTAGCATTGAAAAAGAAAAAAACAATTCCTGAATTGTTGGTCTTTGTGCCTCCCAAAAATTGGAATAGAAGGTGATCAAAAAATGTCACGTGCCAGAAAATGGTACCAATAAAAACGTCAACTTGTCCCGCAAAAAACAAGCCCTTACATGACGGTCAGCCAAAATATGGAAAAATGATTGTGTGGCACCCCAGGGGTCTGGTTTCCACAGTAACGGCAATGTTATGTCTGAGAGCAGGTGGGAGGTCTCTTGGTCAGGGATCCTATGCATGCCACACCTCCTGCCCAGTCCTGGGAGGGGAAGAACTTCCCCTATATAAACCTAGGGCTGAGGCAGGGTTAGTGAGTAGAGAAGAAGTAGAGACAGAGAAGCAGATATAGGAAAAGAACATCAGGAGCTCTGTGGGAGCAGTGCTACAAGGAGTCAGGGGCTGGCAGCTGCAGAGCTCGCCCTGACTGAGAAGTTATCACCGGACCCGGAGTCCGAGGCTGTGGGGACTAACTCCTATCCAGCAGCAGAAACCGACCGGCAGGGGATTGCAGGTCCTCTGGCCCAGAAACCCGAAGGCACGGTCACACGCGTGGGACCAGCACCGCCGTCGTGGAGCGGAAGCTACTAGAAGGCCCCGAGTCACCGGCCATACGGGTGAGCACCACACGGTACACTCAGGGACGTGGGCTACTTATACCCGCCTCTAGCAAGGTAGCCGGAAGAGTATCGTTAGTTTGGGAGGCCTACAACTCCGCCTGGCCAGGGGAGATCCCATCTGCTCAAGGACTGACCAGGCCCCAATCGCTAGCCAGTACTCCGGGAGGGTCTATCTTTGTCACCAGTAAAGACCCTGAACTACACCGTACCGTCTCCGAGTGGTTCCTGCTACCCCCATCATCCACGTCGGCTGCCCTGAGGCCATACCCCTCCCGTTGGGGGTTATACTATCACGCTGCACAATACTACCACCGGCCTCAGCGGTCTGCCCTGCAGCAGCAGCTCCTTAGCTGTACTCAACGGGTGGCGTAGTCGTCCAACATCTACCGCTAATACAGCGCCACTTAGTCTGACTCCCTGGGCACGGACCGGATCACCGCCACGAGAGTACAACCCTCAAGAGATCCGGCTCCGGGTAAGCTCCCGCGTGCGCAACGCAGCGCGACACAGGCCCAGGGGCGCGTCAACTTTTGGCGTAGTCGGCAGGATTTCGTGCCCGCAACCACCGGGTACTGCGTGCCTGAAAAAGACTGTTCAAACTTACCTGTGGTGAAGATTCCCGCCATCCGGCGCCATCTTCCACTTCCTTCCCGCCATCGATGGAGTTTTCCCGCCATCCGGCGCCATCTTCGGCCTTCTTCCCGCCATACGTGGAGTTTTCCCGCCATTGGACGCCATCTTGAGGACGCCGCGCGGGAAGAAGAGGGGCGTGGACTCCGAAAGCGCGCGAGAACTGAAGCCCCGCCTCACGTCCGGACGTTGCGTAAGGTCCTGGAAGGAGCCCAGCAGACGCCGACGTCACAGGAGCGCGACGGAAGGTCCTCAACCCTGACGATCCAGTGCAGAGCCGCGGCCTACGGAAGAGGATCATCGCAAGGTAGGCCACGGTCCACTAGGGGGGAGAAGGATGTCGGATACGGAGGAGAGCTTCACCGCTTCAACCCCCGCCAGCGCCACCGCTGTTGCGGTCATGCCTTTCACCATGCCCTATATCCCGGGGGCAGCCTGGCTACCCCAGTACTCAGGGGAGTCACATACCCTGCATGACTTTAGAGAAAAGCTGGATAGCCTCTTCCAGGTGTACCCCCTCACAGAGGAGCAAAAAGTGAGCATCCTGGTGGCCCAATTAACCGGGGCAGCCCAAAGGGAGGTAAAGTCCTGGCCACCTGGGGGGAGGACTGTCGCAGGGATACTAACCGGGCTGAGGGACACCTTTGATACCCGCACCTCAGCCGAGATCAAGCTTAGATTCTACGGGTGCAAACAGCGGGCACATGAGAGTATAAGGGACTATGCCCTGAACCTACAAGAGGCCCTGAAAGCCATTAAGCAGACCGACCCTGACGGCGTGGGAGACGAGGACAGGCTGTTGACTGAACAATTTATAGAGGGTTTATATTGCAATGCCCACCGAACCCAGTTGCGGGCAATGGCCTTACAGGACCCTCATCTGGGATTTGCACAGTTCAAGGACAGAGCCATCCGGGTGCTTCGAGAACCGGCACCAGGTGGCGTTGTGACCCCCAGACGCCCCACTACCACTTACCACCAGGAGGCGGCGCCCTTGTCGGCAGGGCCTGTGGGAGCTGGTGCGCAGGCTTTGAACAATGACCCGGCTCCAGACCTGCACCATCAGGTCCAAGAGCTAGCTAAAAGCGTTGCTGCGCTAACCCGAACTGTGCAGTCTTTACAGGTTTCCACTCCAGGGAAGATCCAGCTGGCATCCGGACCGGAGGACATCCCGTGGCGTCGACCAAGGAGGACCCCACCAGCCAGAGGAAGACCCAGCGACCGATACAACGAGGACGGACGACCCATCTGCCGCCGCTGCAATCAACCCGGACATATGGCAAGGTACTGTCCTTTAAACTGGCACAACCTGGGGTAGAGGGCCAACCCCCAGGAAAAAGATCACCAGGCCCATCGAACTGGCGCGACAAATATGTGGGAGGACGTCCAGTCTTACCCGTGGTACTGGATGGCATTCCTATGAGTGCCCTACTGGACACCGGGTCACAGGTCACCACCATCCCGTACGTGCTCTTCAAGCAGTACTGGAATGACTCGGATATCACCCGCTACCCTGACGACGACTTGAGTATCATCGCCAGCAATGGTCAGCCCGTGCCACAGATTGGATTTAAAGAGGTGACCATTAAAATCGGTAGAGTCGAACTGGCAGCACAGGGACTGATCATTGTAGACATTGACAAACACGAGAGTCACCCAAAGATAACTCTAGGAACTAATGTAATTGAAAATTGTCTTGCAGAGGTGATTTTCCTTTTACAGCAGGTTGCCAAGAACGCCAGCTCCGGCCAGCAGCGAGTGCTCCAGAAAGAGATCCGGGCACTGATGCGACGGCAACAGCTAGAACTCTCCGGTGGTGAGATTGGTAGCGTGCGAATGTGTGACCCTTTCCCTATTGCCATGCCCCCGAAAAGTGAAATGATGATTTGGTGCCGGGCAGCTATTGGTCTGAGAGGTAGAGATTACCAGGCAATGGTAGAACCAGTTTACTCAGACAGTAGGCCCACCATTTTGACAGCACGGGGGGTGGTCAGTGTACGCCATGGGAGGGTGCCCGTTCGCATAATAAATATCGGGAAGAGGGAAGTGTACCTGCCCCGGTATGCCACGCTAGCCAAATTGTATACCATCAATCAAGATTCCATACAGTCCGTAGAACCCTTGCCTCCATCTTCCCCGGAGGAAGGTAACGGCTCTCAGAAAACAATGGAGGACTGGTGTCAGCAACTACATTTGGGTACTGACTCCACTCCCTCACACCAGAAACAGGGAGTCTATCGGGTGGTTCAAGAGTACGAGAGAGTGTTTAGTAAACACCCGTTAGACTTCGGGCGAGTCAAGGGGGTAGAACACCACATCCCCACGGGAGACCATCCTCCCATAAAAGAGAGGTATCGACCCGTACCCCCTGCACACTACCAACACGCCAAGGGGATGCTTAGAGACATGAAGGAGGCTGGGGTGATCAGGGATAGCTGTAGCCCCTGGGCAGCTCCACTAGTCTTAGTCAAAAAGAAAGACAACACCATGAGGATGTGTGTAGATTACTGGAAAATCAACCGTATCACACACAAGGATGCGTACCCCTTACCAAGGATAGAGGAGACTTTGGCTGCTTTAAGATCTGCTAACTTCTTCTCTACCTTGGATCTCACTAGTGGGTACTGGCAGGTTCCTGTAGCAGAGGCGGACCAGGAGAAGACCGCATTCACCACCCCGATGGGACTTAGCGAGTTTACCTGCATGCCGTTCGGACTCTGCAACGCACCAGGAACCTTCCAACGATTAATGGAGTGCTGTCTGGGCCACAGAAACTTCGAGACGGTCCTGCTGTACCTGGACGATGTCATCGTATATTCCAAGACGTATGAGGACCACCTGAAACACCTGGCGGAAGTGTTCGAAGCTCTGGCAAGCTACGGCCTAAAGGTGAAACCCTCCAAGTGTCACCTCCTGAAACCAAAGGTGCAGTACCTGGGACACGTGGTGAGCGCTGATGGAGTGGCTCCCGACCCTGATAAGATCACCGCAATTAAGAAATGGCCAAGTCCCTCCAGTGTAAAGGAAGTGCCGCAGTTCCTCGGGTTGGTAGGCTATTACCGCAGATTCATCCCCGGTTTCACCAAAAAGGCAGCTCCTATGCAGGACCTCCTGATAGACCAGTCCCGGAAGGCCAAGAACCAGAAGCCACCCTTCAGATGGGAGAACTTAGAAGAAGAGTCCTTCCGCCAGCTGAAGATGGCCCTCACGGGGGATGAAATCCTGGCGTACCCTGATTACAGCCAGCCCTTTATCCTCTACACCGACGCAAGTAACATCGGGCTAGGAGCCGTGCTGTCCCAGATCCAGCAGGGGAAAGAACGAGTAATCGCTTACGCCAGCCGAAAACTGCGACCCACCGAGAGAAACCCTGAGAATTACAGCTCATTTAAGCTAGAGTTCCTGGCAGTGGTGTGGGCAGTCACCGAACGCTTTAAGCACTACCTCGCTTCCTCCCGGTTCACCGTGTACACGGATAACAACCCGTTGACACACCTGGACACAGCAAGACTCGGTGCCCTAGAGCAGAGATGGATGGCCCGTCTGTCCAACTACGAGTTCACAATCAAATACCGGGCAGGACGCTCCAATACCAACGCGGACGCCCTGTCCAGGATGCCAAACCTACCGGACGTAGGAGAAGATCCAGAGGGACTGGAAGAAGTCGAACTCCCCGCGTTCCACCGTCATGGGACTATCCAGTATTCCCACCGGGTAAGGAGTAAGCAAGCTGCTACGTTTAATCCCTTGCCTCACTACAACTGGGCGGAAACGCAAGACAGTGACCCTGCCGTCCGACTGGTGAAGGAGATGCTGACTCGGCCAGAGGCTCGCCTTGACCCAGACGCTCCGGAGGAAGCCAAGCAACTGTGGGCTGAGAAGAGTCGACTGTTCCTTTATAAGGGGAAGTTGTGCCGCCGAATGGTTAACTCCCGGACGCATGAACTAATCTGGCAAGTAGTGGTGCCACGAAGAGACGCAGCCGTGGTGATGGAGGCATACCACGACGGGGCTGGACACTTCGGATGGAAGAAGCTGGAGTTCCTGCTGCGCGGGCGGTTCCACTGGGTAGGCATGAGGGGAACCATCGAGAGGTGGTGCAGAGACTGTGGCCCGTGCAACCTAAGAAGGAAGGACCGTGCCAGCCAGAAGACTCCCCTGCAGTCCATCGTCACCCGGCAGCCGTTGGAACTGGTAGCCTTGGATCATGTAAAACTGACCCCAAGCAGAAGTGGCTACGTCTACGCACTAACCATCGTGGATCACTACTCCCGGTTCTTGGTTGTCATCCCCGTCAAGGACTTAACAGCTCGAACAGCAGCTAGAGCCTTCCAGCAGCATTTCTGCCGTCCACACGGGTACCCGGACCAAGTGTTGACAGACCAGGGACCTGCCTTTGAAGCGGAGGTCTTCCAAGAATTCTGCACTCTGTATGGCTGCCGGAAGATAAGGACGACACCCTATCATCCGCAAACTAATGGACTTTGTGAGAAAATGAACCAGGTGGTGATAGATCTTCTGAAAACATTGCCCCTGGAAGAACGCAGTCTGTGGCCTGAGAGGCTGCCCGACCTAGTGGACCTATACAACCACATCCCGGTAGGTTCCACCAACTGTACCCCGGCTTACCTGATGAGGGCAAGACCTGGTAAGCTACCTGTTGACCTGGAGATGGGAGTCCTGACACCCGAGGACACTTCACCAGAAGCAGACTGGGACACAGAGAGGCAGCAGCAGTACCGGAAAGTACAGGAGAGCGTGGAGCGAAGTCTCTGTCAAGCTAGGGAAAGACAAGAGAAAACTTACAACCAGTATGCTCCCGCTGTTCCCCTGGTACCCGGAGAGCAGGTCTTGAAGAGGAAAAGGCGGCTCCACAAGTTGGACGACCAGTGGGAGAAGGACCCGTACATCGTACTGCCCTCAAGCCACGACAACCCAAAGGTCTGTACCATCAGTAAAGACGGAGGGGAAACCACAACCATTGTATCCCGGGATCACCTGAAGAAGTGTCCCGAACAGCTACGGAACCCTGAAGGGGAACAAGAAGACCCTCGACCCGTAGAGGAAAGGGAAGATATGGTTAGTACTGTGCTCGGAGACTTCCCTCGGTCTTGGACTCAAGTCAATGGCGCAGTTGTGGTACCCGTACTCACCTTCCTCCAACCAGCATCCCAAGCACCTACGGAGCAACAGGTAGAGCTGGAAGAACAGCCGGTCCAGGAGGCAGAAGACCCCACACCAGCAGACCAGGAGGATCAACCCTCTGCTTATAGTGAACCTGCCATGCCTCTAGTGAGCCAAAGGGCCCGTGGACAGCTGCCCAGTTTACCCTTGACAGTTCCTACACCCTGTAGTTCGGGGCTAGACAGTCAGCTCCGTAGGTCTACTAGGGCCACTAGAGGCCAGTTACCCGCACGTTGGAGGATTTGAAGTGTATAAGTTGTTTTATTTATGGTTACCTGTTTTTCTTGTTGCTTGTGTATAATTATGTGTTTCTAGTTATTTATAGGAGTCCTTGGTGGATTTACCGGGAATCCTTGTACATGGTTGGAGCGTAACCTAGGAATGGACTAAAGACTGTTAAGGACTCGGGGCAGGACAGACCCCTACCTGGTTACGTCTCCCTGTTTTGGTGAAATGGACACCTTGCTTTTCTTCAAAAACTCCACCCGGTTGCGGACACGCCGTAACCATCCTTATGTGTTTTTCTTATTGTATTATTATTGTTTATACCTTGTTATGTTTTTCTAAAAATATGTTTAGTCCCGGAGTACTAAATTTCACTAGGGGGGAATGTGGCACCCCAGGGGTCTGGTTTCCACAGTAACGGCAATGTTATGTCTGAGAGCAGGTGGGAGGTCTCTTGGTCAGGGATCCTATGCATGCCACACCTCCTGCCCAGTCCTGGGAGGGGAAGAACTTCCCCTATATAAACCTAGGGCTGAGGCAGGGTTAGTGAGTAGAGAAGAAGTAGAGACAGAGAAGCAGATATAGGAAAAGAACATCAGGAGCTCTGTGGGAGCAGTGCTACAAGGAGTCAGGGGCTGGCAGCTGCAGAGCTCGCCCTGACTGAGAAGTTATCACCGGACCCGGAGTCCGAGGCTGTGGGGACTAACTCCTATCCAGCAGCAGAAACCGACCGGCAGGGGATTGCAGGTCCTCTGGCCCAGAAACCCGAAGGCACGGTCACACGCGTGGGACCAGCACCGCCGTCGTGGAGCGGAAGCTACTAGAAGGCCCCGAGTCACCGGCCATACGGGTGAGCACCACACGGTACACTCAGGGACGTGGCCTACTTATACCCGCCTCTAGCAAGGTAGCCGGAAGAGTATCGTTAGTTTGGGAGGCCTATAACTCCGCCTGGCCAGGGGAGATCCCATCTGCTCAAGGACTGACCAGGCCCCAATCGCTAGCCAGTACTCCGGGAGGGTCTATCTTTGTCACCAGTAAAGACCCTGAACTACACCGTACCGTCTCCGAGTGGTTCCTGCTACCCCTATCATCCACGTCGGCTGCCCTGAGGCTATACCCCTCCCGTTGGGGGTTATACTATCACGCTGCACAATACTACCACCGGCCTCAGCGGTCTGCCCTGCAGCAGCAGCTCCTTAGCTGTACTCAACGGGTGGCGTAGTCGTCCAACATCTACCGCTAAAACAGCGCCACTTAGTCTGACTCCCTGGGCACGGACCGGATCACCGCCACGAGACTACAACCCTCAAGAGATCCGGCTCCGGGTAAGCTCCCGCGTGCGCAACGCAGCGCGACACAGGCCCAGGGGCGCGTCAATTGCAAAAACTAGTCTTTTAAAAAAAAAAAAGCATCTTTTAGTGTGTGACAGCTGCCAAACATAAAAACCTGATATGAATCTGGTATCGCTGTAATCGCACCGACCCCAAGAATAAAGTTGTCTAATCACTTATACCACACGAGGAACCGCGTAAAAAATAAACTCTAGGGTTATGGTTGTGCTAGGGTAAGGATAGGGTTAGGATTAGGGTTACGGTTAGGGTTAGTGTTAGGATTGGGCTAGGATTAGGGGGGTTGTGCTAGGATTAGAGTTGTGCTATGTTGGGGTTCAGATTTTTTCAAAAGTAAAGAAAACAAAATGATGACAATATGGCGACTAGTGTTGAGTGCAAGTGCTCGCTACTTGAGTTTTACCTAGGGTGCTCGGGTATGTGACGCGCCCCCTGGGCCGTGGGGTACTTGGTGCCGGGCCGGTCGTTGCTAGGGGAGATGTCACACTGGCGGTGACCCGGTCCGTGACCCAGGGCGGTCAATAAAAGGGGGATATTTACAGGGGAATTAAAGTTCTTATATACAGTTTGTGACGCCACCTGTGGTATGCGGCTATAGGGAGCCGCCGCTGCGGAGCAGGTCCTCTGGAGCTGGTGTGAATGCAGCAGAGTTGGTTTAGCTCTCCACAGGTAGAGCTTAGCTCCAGGGCAGTATAGGTATTGTAGATGTTGTAGATGATGCTGGGCAGTATGGCGCAGGTGATGGCGCAGATAATGATCACAGAGACGGTAAGGTGCAGTCCTCAGGGTTTACTCACGGTTTCTTAAATTTCCAGTTACCAGTACTATTGTAACTTCCCACAGCATCCGGTGCTTACTCAGGGAGGGGTTCAGGAACTCCCAGGTCTCTCCGGAGTACGTAACGGGACCCCCTTCTGTGTGTTCTTTCTGGCTGTCTCCCTGCACCTCACACCCAGTGTCTCAGGCCAGTGGCCGCGGACCTTGCCGGGCGACGTCTCCTCTGTCCCTTGGGTCCTCTATGGCCACGTTTCTGGTGATTACTGTAGATGCGGCTTTTGGCTGCAGTACCTGAAATACTGCAGCCTCCGGTTTTCTAGTTGAGGCTTAAAGAACTCTGCTAGTTTAGGGACCGGTCCCCTCTGTGCGACCTGACCCCTCCACCTCCTGGTAGATTCGGGCGTACGGGTGGCCTCCAGCACTACCCATACCCCTGGGGTCCCTTCCACGTTCCTGGAGCCTTTCTCCTGCTCCTCTCTCTCTCTTCAGTCTTGGGCCTCTCTGGCTAGGCCTTCCTTCTGAGCAGGGCTCCTACAGAGCTCCTGCTCTCTCTACTTCTCCTCTCAGACTGTTCTGTCCTTTTAAGATGGTTCCCCTTTTTATATCACTTCTTTCAATGCTCCCCTGATCTTCTTCCACCCACACCCACTACATGGTTTCCCCTACTTTGGTTCCCCCCACTCCAGCCAGGGACAGGGCTCAGCAGGGAAGCGACGCATCTTGCCCCTCCTGCTGGTCTGGAGTAGTGTAGTGTTGGATGCAGGTGTTAGGGTCCCGGGCAGTACTCCTTCCTTACCTGAGCGTGATATACCACACCTCTGGGTGAGATGCAGTACCTCTGTGGCGACTGAACCAGCAGGGGCGCCACTTATGCACTGAGCATCGCGGGTGCTCGAGTGACATCCTCGAGTCTCCGCCCCATATGTTTAGCGGCTGTTATACAGCCCAAAAAAACATGCGGGGACTGGCTACCGTGCACAGTCAATCCCCACATGTTTTTTTTTTGGGTGTCTAACAACCGTGAAACATACAAGGCGGGGCGTCGAGTATGTCACACAAGCACCCGCGATACTTGGTGCATACCCGAGTACCTGATGCAAACTCAAGTAGCGAGCACTTGCGCTCAAGACTAATGACAACTTATTCAATATGATGACCTAATGTTATCAAATTCTGTGTCGTACCTCTGGGTTCAAAATGTTCACTATACCCCTTGATAAAATCACTGAGGGGTCTAGTTTCCAAAATGGTGTCACTTGTGGGGGGTTTCCACTGTTTAGGCACAACAGGGGCTCCCCAAACACAACATGGCGTCCGCTAATTATTCAAGCAAATTTTACATTCAAAAAGTCAAATGGCGCCCCGTCCCTTCTGAACCCTTCCATGCACCCAAACTGGTTTTCCCCCACATATGGGGTATCAGTGCGCTCAAGAGAAATTGCACAACAAATTTTGGGGTCCATTTTTTCCTGTTAACTTTGCAAAAATAAATACAATTTTGGTCTAAAGTAACATTTTTGTGAAAAAAAGTTAAATGTTCATTGTTTTCTTCCACATTCCAAAAATTTCTGTGAAGCACCTGAAGGGTTAATAAACTTTTTGAATGTGGTTTTGAGCACCTTGATGGGTGCAGTTTATAGAATGGTGTCACTTTTGGGTATTTTCTGTCATAAATGCCCCTCAAAGTCACTTCAAATGTGATGTGGTCCCTAAAAAAATGGTTTTGTAAATTTTGCTGGAAAAATGAGAAATCGCTGGTCAACTTTTAACCCTTATAACTTCCTAACAAAAAAAATGTTGGTTCCAAAATTGTGCTGATGTAAAGTAAACATGTGAAAAATGTTATTTATTAACTATTTTGTGTGACATATCTCTCTGATTTAAGGGCATGAAAATTAAAATTTTGAAAATTGGAAAATTTTCAAAATTTTTGCCAAATTTCTGATTTTTTCACAAATAAACACAAGTCATATCAAATAAATTTTATCACTATCATGAAGTACAATATGTCACGAAAAACATCTCCGAATCAGTGGGATCTGTTGAAGCATTCCAGAGTTATTACCTCATAAAGTGACAGTGGTCAGAATTGTAAAAATTGGCCTTGTCATTAACGTGCAAACTATTTTCAGAGGGAAAGGGGTTAATATAACTTTTATTACAAAATCATCAGTTTTACTCAAAATTAGTTGATGCAAAAAAAGAATACACCCCTGTAGGCACCATGATTTTTTCTAAACTAATTTTTCTAAATACATGGTACCTAAAGTGAAACATGGTGGTGGCGTTCTCTTTATGTGGGCTACATTAGTGCTACTGGGGTCGGGGACCTACATTTCATTAAAGGTATTATGAATTCACAGATGTACTGCTCTATATTAAAAGAGAAGATGCTGCCATCACTTCAAGCCCATGGTAGGCGTGCACTTTTCCAACATGACAACACTCAACTGTTGCATTTCTGAAGAAAAGCAGGGTGAAAGTGGTTGTGGCCAAGTGTCTTCTGATCTGAACCCATCCGAACACACATGAGAAATTCTGAAGAGACAAGTTCAGCATCACTCTCCATCGAACTTAAAGGCTCTAAAAGAGATTGCACTATTTTAGCTCTGCTGTATTATGGTCCTAATATTATGGTCCACCCACAGCCCTTGATATAGCATGATGGTCCCACCATATCTCTCTGTATAGTAAGATTATCCCCCACAACTTCAATACAGTATGATGGTCCTCCCAGAGTTCCCCCATATAGTATGATAGTAACCCCACACAGTATTATGGTCACCACAGCCAATAAAAAATAATAATAATTTATACTCATCTAATCCATAATCTAGCTGCAGCTGCTGTCTCCTCTTCTATCCTGTCTTGCAGTGGATGTGGGCGGCATGATGTATTGACATCATCGCTCCGACTGACGTCCACTCGGTGGCGCCAGTCTACAGCAGACGCAGGCTGGAAGTATCATGCAGTTTGCTGCAGTAAGTGATGTAGTACTGAGCTGGGCTAGGTGACGCAAAGATGATGTTGCTCCTGCAACTGGTTAATCAAAAGCCACCAGGAATGCTGGAAGGTAAGAGATTTGCGGGTCTCACATCTAGCCACCCGGTACCACTGACATGGACGTTGGACCAAAGTTCACCAACTTCACCTCTATCGCTCAATTAACGCCGTAAAAAGCAAAACCCAAGAAACAATTCCTTTTTTTTTCTTCACCATTTCACCATAATAATAATAATATATAATAATAATTTGGAATGTTTTTTTGTTTTTTTCAGTACATTATGTAGCCAAGTAAATGGTGAGATTCAAAACTCCAACCTGTCCCCCAAAAAAACAAGTCTCATATGAAAAATTGAAAAGGTATGGCACTTCGAAAAAGGGGAAGAAAAAAGCAAAAGAGCAAAAATGAAAAAAACAAACCCACCTAGTTCTTAAAGGGGTTGTCCACTACTAGGTCAACCCCTTCTCAATCTGAATGTTTGCCCCCATTAAAATAAAAATACTTCCACTCGTGTTCCCTGGGCTCACGTGACGCTCTTATGTTACGTGAGCCCTGCGCCCAATCAGCGCTGTCGTCACTGTCCCCACCTTCGAAACTATAAATAATCAACAGAAAGTGTGAGCTGCGGCTGGCCGCTTATTTCCACTTGATTACTTATATGTCCGAAGACAGGAGCAGTGACGCCAGCGCTGATTGGGCCCAGGTCTCACGTGACATAAGAACGTCACGTGAGCCCCTGGAACACGAGTGCCGACATCGCTGGAACGGCACGGGAGGTTAGTATAAGTGTTTTAATTTAAACGGAGGCAAACATTCCGATTGAGAAGGGGTTGTCCTAGCAGTGGACAGACCCTTTAAGGGGTTAAAAATGTATTTCCCTTTGATTAAACACCTTTTTATTTAGGATTTGCATATGCTGTACACTTTTGAGTAAGACTTTGTTCACATCAACAAACATTCTCTACGTTCTCCTCTGCTGCAGTTATATTCCCCATCATTGTCCTGTGAGTTAGTCAATTTTGTACAACTTTTTCCGGTATATCATAAGATATCCTTATCGTCATGTGCTAAAAGTTTAGAGTCTCTTTAAGATAACATTAAGCTGTGCAGTGTACGGATAGGGAAGTATTTGAGATGCACGAATAATCAAGATCACAACAAGACTGCGAAATGTAAACTCTTCATTAGGGTTCAATGACTTAGTTAATGACTGTACAGACCCCTGAGCAAATTGAGCTTCAGGCACTTTCAAGTGGATGTCAAAGGTTTGGTTGAAGATGCTGGTTAATTTCCTATTATTGAGGCTGCTGTGTCTCTATAAGCTGGTTCTCGAATAAGCTGCATGGTTTCAAGTTGTTGCTATGTGAATTTGGCTGATCTCATTACATGGTAAATTAGGTTTTAACTGGCATTTTGTATCATTTGACCTTAACGTTTTAGCAGAAATCTGTAATGTAAACCTTTGTGTTAATGTAAACTTAAAGAGTCTCTTAAGTGCAAGAAATACTGCTCCTAGGTGTAAAAGTAGTATGTGTCTTCATTCTATTCTTATTATTGTGTTACGGCTTAAAGAGTAAACGTCATGTTAATTTTTATTTCATAAATCAACAGTGCATATAAAAATATGAAACTTTGTAATATATCTTATCAGAGAAATCTGTTTCTTTCTCCTCCTGGATTGATCTTTCACTTGATGAAGACAGATTTTCCCATTACTGAAATAGGAGATGACACTTGGTGCTTATAAAATTCTATGG
Source organism: Phyllobates terribilis (assembly GCF_046119375.1). NCBI lineage: Eukaryota > Metazoa > Chordata > Amphibia > Anura > Dendrobatidae > Phyllobates > Phyllobates terribilis. Next base: position 297,553,923 of record NW_027362768.1, read on the forward strand.
AGGGGGAGGAGAGAGACGCTAATGGCACAAGCAGTCGTTATGGTGCAAGTTCCTTAGAACTTTATGTGCACCAATTGTTATCTTCGTATCTCAGTAATAAGTAAATCTCTATCTGCTATAGACACATTTTACCAAGGAATTGAGAATTCGAGACTGAATGATCAGTCTAGAACACACGTGTCAAACTCCAGCTCGTGGGCCAGATCTGGACCGCAGGGTCGTTATATTTGGCCCCCGACACCAGAACCACCACCCCTATGTGGGGCCATTATTCTGTATGGAGGATTATGTGTGGCCCATTATTCTGTATGGAGTACTATGTGGGGGCCCATTATTCTGTATGGAGTACTATGTGGGGGCCCATTATTCTGTATGGAGGACTATGTGGGGGCCCATTATTCTGTATGGAGGACTATGTGAGGCCCATTATTCTGTATGAAGAACTATGTGGGGCCCATTATACTATATGGAGGACTATGTGGGGCCCATTATACTATATGGAGGACTATGTGGGCTCATTATACTGTGTGGAGGACTATGTGTGGCCCATTATACTGTATGGAGGACTTTGTGGGGCCTATTATACTGTATGGAGGACTATGTGGGGCCCATTATACTGTATGGAGGACTATGTGGGGCCTATTATACTGTATGGAGGACTATGTGGGGCCCATTATACTGTATGGAGGACTATGTGGGGCCTATTATCCTGCATGGAGGACTATGTGGGGCTATTATTCTATATTGAGGACTATGTGAGGCCCATTATTCTGTATGGAGGACTATGTGAGGCCCATTATTCTGTATAGAGGACTATGTGAGGCTCATTCTGTATGGAGGACTATGTGAGGCCCATTATTCTGTATGGCGGACTATGTGAAGACCATTATTCTGTATGGAGGACTATGTGAGGCCCATTATACTGTATGTGTGAAGCCCATTATTCTGTATGGAGGACTATGTGAGGCCCATTATTCTGTATGGAGGACTATGTGAAGCCCATTACTCTGTATGGAGGACTATGTGAGGCCCATTATTCTGTATGGAGGACTATGTGAAGACCATTATTCTGTATGGAGGACTATGTGAGGCCCATTATACTGTATGTGTGAAGCCCATTATTCTGTATGGAGGACTATGTGAGGCCCATTATTCTGTATGGAGGACTATGTGAAGCCCATTATTCTGTATGGAGGACTATGTGAGGCCCATTATTCTGTATGGAGGACTATGTGAGGCCCATTATTCTATAAGGAGGACTATGTGAGGCCCATTATTCTATAAGGAGGACTATGTGAAGCCCATTATTCTGTATGGAGGACTATGTGAAGCCCATTATTCTGTATGGAGGACTATGTTAGGCCAATTATACTGTATGGAGGACTATGTGAGGCCCATTATTCTGTATGGAGGACTATGTGAAGCCCATTATTCTGTATGGAGGACTATGTGAAGCCCATTATTCTGTATGGAGGACTATGTGGGGCTCATTATACTGTATGGAGGACTATGTGAGGTCCATTATACCTTATGGAGGACTATGTGGGGCCTATTATTCTGTATGGAGGACTATGTGGGGCCCATTATTCTGTATGGAGGCTGTGGGGCCCATAATTCTGTATACTGGATGGGCCCACGACTTTGTCCAAGTTTTTCATTTTGGCCCTCTGTATGTTTAAGTTTGACATCCCTGGTCTAGAATGAGAAAAAAAGCAGATTTCTCTAATAAAATGTTAGAAAGGTTCCTATTTTCATGTGTACTATTGTACAAGGACAACATCTGCAATCAGTCTATATGTTCTCCCCATGTTTGTGTAGGTTTCCTCCAGGTTCTCCGGTTTCCTTCCACACCCCAAAGACATACCCCACATATAGTCAAAAAGTTCTGATAGCACAAACGGCAGGGTTCAGAGCAGAAGGAGCAATATTTGAATTTTGGAACACAAATTTGTCTGAAAGAGACAACGGGTACCATGTCATATTTGCTGGGGCCCTAAGGTGCCTAAATAGCAGAAACCCCCCACAAGTGACCCCATTTTGGAAACTATATCCCCTTTAGGATTTTATCCAGGGGTATAGTGAGCATTTTGAATCCACAGGTACTACACAGAATTTGATAACATTAGGTCATCATGTTGAATATGTTGTCATTGTCATAATTTTTTTTTTGTAACTTTTGAAAAAACCTTAAGCCTAACTACAAAGAATGAAAGAAATAAAAGTTACAAAATAAAAAAATCTAATTAAGTGATTAAGGGGGTGCACAGCAAGGCATAGCCCAAGTGCTGTCCTGTTTACTAATTATTGGGCTTTTGATCTCTGTGATAGGGTGTATCACAGTGATCAAAAGTCAGGAACCAATAAGAAAAATTCCTCCGGTTGCCGGCTGGCAGATTTCAGCCGGCGACCTGAGCATGTACCCGCCATTTTGCTTAATGAAAAGGAGGAGGAGGGCCCGTGGGGGGCTTGGGGGACACCATTTCTCTCTCCTCTGACATGTTATATCACGTCAGAGGAGAGAGAAATGATTTTTACACTTTTTTAAGCCAGCCCTCATGATGTTCTCTCAGCTACCCCTGGTAGCTGAAACCCGGTGATTTTACGACTCTGGGGGCGCGATTACCTTATTCCTTATGAGGGAATAAGGCCCCTTAGCGGCCGGCGTTTTTATGCGTATCGGCAGTCGTTAAGGGGTTAAACCCATTCAAGAAAACAATACAAATAAGGCATTATATCACGATGATGCTTATGTTAAAACAAAATGTCAGGCCACGTTCACACGTGCAGTATTTGGTCAGTATTTTACATCAGTATTTGGAAGCCAAAACCAGGAGTGGAAAAATCAAAGGAAAAGTATAATAGAAACACGTCACCACTTCTGTATTTATCACCCACTCCTGGTTTTGGCTTACAAATACTGACCAAATACTGAACGTGTGAACATGGCCTTATAGCTGTTAAATCTATAAAGGAAAGAATGAACAAAAAAATCATCTGGACTTCTAAAGAAATGCATTACAAAAATGTCATTGTGTATATCTGTGTGTTATGTGTATTTTACATAAGCTTGTGTGCATGTATGAACAACGTATGTGCGTATGTAATTTGCTAATGTGCATGTGACGCGCCCCCTGGGCCATATTCTTTAGGGGGAATACCCGGAGCCGGATCAGATGGGAGTTGTAGTCTTCCGAGTGGCTGTGACCCGGTCCGTGCCCAGGGTGTCAAGCTCAGAGTATGTGGCAGTCCTACAGATGTTATAAAGTTCTTTATTGTCGACTACGCCACCCGTTGTATTGCGGTCACTATGGCCGCCGCTGCAGCAGGGTCCGCTGAGGCTGATGGTGTTGGTGCAGCTTGTGGTAGTATAACCCCCAACGGGTGGGGTATAGCCTCAGGGGGTCAGGTGCAGAGGATGGGGGTTGTGGTGGTGCAGCATAGATGGTAATGAAGACAGAGTCGGGTTGTGCAGTTTAGGGTATTTACTCACTGCTGATGTTCCGGTCACTTGGCCTTGGGTTCCCTGACCCTCCACGTGGTCTGCCTTCGGGGTGGATGTGGTGGGTGGCCATGGCAAACGCTGCCCACGGCCTCCGGTTTCTGGCTAGGGTGTGCTTTTGCCCCCACCAGTTTGGGATCCGGTACCCTATTGCCGACTCTTCACCCGGGGATTGAATTTGGGTTCTCAGAGTCCTTTCTTTTCACCCCCTCTGGGTCTCTCTTTCTTCTCCTCTCTCACTCTGGCTCAGGCCGCTCTGCTCCTCTGCTCTCCTTACTGACTCTGACAGACTGACCCTGATCTAAGATGGTGCCCACCTTATATACTCCCTCTATGTGTGAGCTCAGGTGACCAGCACCCAATGAGCTCCTATCTTTACCCAGGCTGCTCCCCCTATCTGCCCCTACACTACTGGGATGTACCACCCCCCTCCCACTCCAGCCAGGAACAGACTCGGTCGTACCTGCACATTTCTAAGTGGGAGTACCGTTGGTCTGCTCCTCGGAAATGGGATGTGTGTAGTGCATGCAGCCTACCGAGCTCAGTTCCACACTCCATCCTTACCCGGGAGTGGAATATCACACCTCTGGGTTGAGGTGCAATACCCCTGTAGCAGCCGAATCCTCAGGGTGCTACATTCCCCCCTGGTAAATCACAGCACGTCCTCGGGCTGTAAGATATAAAACATCCACAAACATACATTTTTTTTTTTTTCATATAAACAACATAATAAAACATCATATAAAACATTGCATATATATATATATCAATAAAACTTTTTCATATAGACTTTTCTTCGCTTCTTGCTCCTCCTCCGGTCACTGTGCAACGCGTGACCGGGTAAAGTGCGACAGTCTTTTCTTGAAAAAATGGTTTTCCTATAAAACCGGAAGGGGGCGCTTTAGAACGCGCAACTATATACAAAAGGGAAGGTGGCCGCTCTCAGTCCTCGGCCAGGTATTAGGGAGGAATGACCGCTCTCAGTCCTCGGTCAGTGGGATTTAAAGGTTAACCCCTTAAGCCCCGCGGGTGGTTTGCACGTTAATGACCGGGCCAATTTTTACAATTCTGACCACTGTCACTTTATGAGGTAATTACTCTCGAACGCTTCAACGGATCCCCCTGATTCTGAGACTGTTTTTTCGTGACATATTGTACTTCATGATTGTGGAAAAATTTCTTCGATATCACTTGCGTTTATTTGTGAAAAAAACGGAAATTTGGCGAAAATTTTGAAAATTTTGCAATTTTCAAAATTTGAATTTTTTAGCCCTGAAATCAGAGCGATATGTCACACAAAAGAGTTAATAAATAACATTTCCCACATGTCTACTTTACATCAGCACAATTTTGGAACCAAAATTTTTTTTTGTTAGGGAGCTATAAGGGTTAAAAGTTGACCAGCGATTTCTCATTTTTCCAACAAAATTTACAAAACCATTTTTTTAGGGACCACATCACATTTGAAGTCACTTTGAGGGGTCTTTATGACAGAAAATACCCAAAAGTGACACCATTCTAAAAACTGCACCCCTCAAGGTGCTCAAAACCACATTCAAGAACTTTATTAACCCTTCAGGTGCTTCACAGGAATTTTTTGAATGTGGAAGAAAAAAATGAACATTTAACTTTTTTCACAAAAATGTTAATTTAGACCCAATTTTTTTTATTTTCACAGGGGTAACAAGAAAAAATGGACCCCAAAATTTGTTGTGCAATTTCCCCTGGGCATGCAGATACCCAATATTTGGGGAAAAAATACTGTTTGGGCGCACGGCAGGGCTCGGAAGGGAAGGAGCGCTATTTGACTTTTTGATTGTAAAATTTGCTTGAATAATTAGCGGACGCCATGTTGTGTTTGGAGAGCCCATGTGTGCCCAAACTTTGGAGCTCCCCCACAAGTGACCCCATTTTGGAAACTAGACCCCCCAAGGCACCTTTCTAGATGCATAGTGAGCACTTGGAACCCCCAGGTGCTTCACAAATTGATTCGTAACAATGAAAAAGTGAAAAAAAAAAACACTTTTTCATTTTTATGAATCAATTTGTGAAGCACCTGAGTGTTCCAAGTGCTCACAATGCATCTAGATAGGTGCCTTGGGGGGTCTAGTTTCCAAAATGGGGTCACTTGTGGGAGAGCTCCAATGTTTGGGCACACAGCGGCTCTCCAAACGCAACATGGTGTCGCTAACAATTTGAGCCGATTTTCCGTTAAATTTGTTAGAGGACACCATGTTGCATTTAGAGAGTCCCTGTGTGCCCAAACATTGGAGCTCCCCCACAAGTGACCCCATTTTGGAAACTAGACCCCCCAAGGCACCTATCTAGATGCATAGTGAGCACTTGGAACCCCCAGGTGCTTCACAAATTGATTCGTAACAATGAAAAAGTGAAAAAAAAAACACTTTTTCATTTGTATGAATCAATTTGTGAAGCACCTGAGGGTTCCAAGTGCTCACTATGCATCTAGATAGGTGCCTTGGGTGGTCTAGTTTCCAAAATGGGGTCACTTGTGGGGGAGCTCCAATATTTGGGCACACAGCGGCTCTCTAAATGCAACATGGTGTCCGCTAACAAATTTAACGCAAAATTGGCTCAAATTGTTAGCGACACCATGTTGCGTTTGGAGAGCTGCTGTGTGCCCAAACATTGGAGCTCCCCCACAAGTGACCCCATTTTGGAAACTAGACCCCCCAAGGCACCTATCTAGATGCATAGTGAGCACTTGGAACCCCCAGGTGCTTCACAAATTGATTCGTAACAATGAAAAAGTGAAAAAAAAAAACACTTTTTCATTTTTATGAATCAATTTGTGAAGCACCTGGGGGTTCCAACTGCTCACTATGCATCTAGATAGGTGCCTTGGGGGGTCTAGTTTCCAAAATGGGGTCACTTGTGGGAGAGCTCCAATGTTTGGGCACACAGGGACTCTCTAAATGCAACATGGTATCCGCTAACAAATTGAATGGAAAATCGGCTCAAAATGTTAGCGGACACCACATTGCGTTTGGAGAGCTTCTCTGTGCCCAAACTTTGGAGCTCCCCCACAAGTGACCCCATTTTGGAAACTAGACCCCCCAAGGCACCTTTCTAGATGCATAGTGAGCACTTGGAACCCCCAGGTGCTTCACAAATTGATTCGTAATAATGAAAAAGTGAAAAAAAAAACACTTTTTCATTTTTACGAATCAATTTGTGAAGCACCTAGGGGTTCCAAGTGCTCACTATGCATCTAGATAGGTGCCTTGGGGGGTCTAGTTTCCAAAATGGGGTCACTTGTGGGGGAGCTCCAATGTTTGGGCACACAGGGACTCTCTAAATGCAACATGGTATCCGCTAACAAATTGAATGGAAAATCGGCTCAAATTGTTAGCGGACGCCACATTGCGTTTGGAGAGCCCCTCTGTGCCCAAACTTTGGAGCTCCCCCACAAGTGACCCCATTTTGGAAACTAGACCCCCCAAGGCACCTTTCTAGATGCATAGTGAGCACTTGGAACCCCCAGGTGCTTCACAAATTGATTCGTAATAATGAAAAAGTGAAAAAAAAAACACTTTTTCATTTTTACGAATTAATTTGTGAAGCACCTAGGGGTTCCAAGTGCTCACTATGCATCTAGATAGGTGCCTTGGGGGGTCTAGTTTCCAAAATGGGGTCACTTGTGGAGGAGCTCCAATGTTTGGGCACACAGGGACTCTCCAAATGCAACATGATATCCGCTAACAATTTGAGCCGACAATTTGTTAGCGGATATCATGTTGCATTTGGAGAGTCCCTGTGTGCCCAAACATTGGAGCTCCCCCACAAGTGACCCCATTTTGGAAACTAGACCCCCCAAGGCACCTATCTAGATTCATAGTGAGCACTTGGAACCCCAGGTTCTTCACAAATTGATTCATAAAAATGAAAAAGTGTTTTTTTTTTCACTTTTTCATTTTTACGAATCAATTTGTGAAGCACCTGGGGGTTCCAAGTGCTCACTATGCATCTAGAAAGGTGCCTTGGGGGGTCTAGTTTCCAAAATGGGGTCACTTGTGGGGGAGCTCCAAAGTTTGGGCACAGAGGGGCTCTCCAAACGCAATGTGGTGTCCGCTAACAATTTGAGCCGATTTTCCATTCAATTTGTTAGCGGATACCATGTTGCATTTAGAGAGTCCCTGTGTGCCCAAACATTGGAGCTCCCCCACAAGTGACCCCATTTTGGAAACTAGACCCCCCAAGGCACCTATCTAGATTCATAGTGAGCACTTGGAACCCCAGGTGCTTCACAAATTGATTCATAAAAATGAAAAAGTGGTTTATTTTCACTTTTTCATTTTTACGAATCAATTTGTGAAGCACCTGGGGGTTCTAAGTGCTCACTATGCATCTAGATAGGTGCCTTGGGGGGTCTAGTTTCCAAAATGGGGTCACTTGTGGGGGAGCTCCAATGTTTGGACACACAGGGGCTCTCCAAACGCAACATGGCGTCCGCTAACAATTTGAGCCGATTTTCCATTCAATTTGTTAGCGGACACCATGTCGCGTTTGGAGAGCCCGTGATGTGCCTAAACAGTGGAGCTCCCCCACAAGTGTCCCCATTTTGGAAACTATACCCCTCAAAGATTTTATTAAGGTGTATAGTGAACATTTTGAACCCAGAGGTACGGCACATTATTTGTTTACATTAGGTCATCATATTGAATAAGTTTTCATTATTCTTGAGCGCAAGTGCTCGCTACTTGAGTTTGCATCGGGTACTCAGGTATGCACCATGTACAGCGTGTGCTCGAGTGACATGCTCGAGTCCCTGCTCCGCATGTTTCACGGTTATTAGACACCCAAAAAAAAACATGCGGGGATCGCTCGTGCATGGCAGGCAATCCCCGTAAAGTTTTTTGGCCGCGAAGCATATGGGGCAGAGACTCGAGCATGTCACTCAAATACCCACGATACTAAATGCATACCAGAGCACCCGATGCAAACTCAAGTAGCGAGCACTTGCTCTCAACACTAGTCGCCATATCGTCATCTTTTTTTCTTACTTTTGAAAAAAATCCCAACCCCAGCCCTAACCCTAGCACAACCCTAGCCCCAGCACAACCCAAGCCCCAGCACAACCCTAGCCCCAGCACAACCCTAGCCCCAGCACAACCCTAGCCCCAGCACAACCCTAGCCCCAAACCCAGCCCTAACCCTAGCCCAATCCTAACTCAAGAGTTTATTTTTGACGCCGTTCCTTGTGCGGTATAAGTGATTAGACGACTTTATTCTTCGGGTCGGTGTGATTACAGCAATGCCAGAATCATATGGGGTTTTTATGACTGACAGCTGTCACACACTAAAAGACGCATTTTTTGTAAAATCTAGTTTTTGCATCGCCATATTTTGAGAGCTATAATTTTTCCAGATTTTGGCAGACAGTCATGTGACGGCTCGTTTTTTGCGGGATGACTTGACGTTGTTATTGGTGCCATTTTCAGGCACGTGACATTTTTTGATCGCTTTCTATTCCGATTTTTGGGAGGCAGAATAAACAAAAACCAACAATTCAGGAATTGTTTTTTTTTTTTTTTTTTATTCTGTTCCGCGTGTGGTAAAATTGATGAGGCAGCTTTACTCTTCGGGTCAGTACGTTTACAGCGGTACCACATTTGTATCATTTTTCTATGTTTTGGCGCTTATACACAATAAAAGCTATTTTATAGAAAAAAATATTTTTTAGTATCGCTTTATTCTGAGAGCTATAACTTTTTTATTTTTCGGCTGATGGAGCTATATGGCGGCTTGTTTTTTGCGGGACGAGATGACGTTTTCAGCGGTATCATTTTTATTTATATGCGTCTTTTTGATCGCGTGTTATTCCACTTTTTGTTTGGCGGTATGGTGATAAAGCATTGTTTTTTGCTTTTTTTTTTTTTTTTTTTTTACCGTGTTCACTGAAGGGGTTAACTAGTGGGACAGTTTTATAGGTCAGGTTGTTCCGGACGCGGCGATACCAAATATGTGTACTTTTATTGTTTTTTTTTTATTTTTTTTATAATAATATTTATTGATGGGTACATTATATTTTTATTTTTGGTGTATTATTTTTTTTATTTTTTTATAATATTTTTGCACATTTTTTTTTTTTTTTTTTCCACTTTCACACAGTTTATACACTTTATTACTTTGTCCCACTCTGGGACTTTCACTTTTTTTTTTCTGATCGCCTGCATGGCACAGGAATGGAGCACCATCCCTATGCCATGAAGGCTGTCAGAAGTGCACAGTGTGAAGATTGCTTGGAGATGCACTGCGCATGTCCAAGCAATCTTCCTGCTCTCTGGTGACCCGGATGTTGTCATGACGACATCGGGTCGTCATGGCAACACCCGGGAAGCCTTTGCAGACTGCGCTGGAAGCCGGAAGAGGAGGTGAGTATCGCCGATCACCTCCCCTTGCCCCCGCAATGCCGCGATCGACTTCGATCGACTTCGATCGCAGCATCGCGGGGGTTAATGTGCTGGGAGCGGTGCGTGACCGCTCCCTGCACATAGTACCGGGTGTCAGCTGTGACAATCAGCTGACACCCGGCGGCGATCGCGCCCGCACAGCCTGTGTGCGGGCGCGATCGCGATGACGTACTAATACGGGTCTGGCTCTTAAGTCCCAGGGCACAGACGCGTATTAGTACGTCAGATGTTATTAAGGGGTTAAACGGGTAAACAGTTCAATTCTCTGGTCCCAACGGGGACTACATTAGCAACAGTAACAGTTCACTGTGCCCCGACGGGCAACTATATACAGCTTCTGCTCCGCTGTACTTAACGACGACATCCTCCTGCCCTTTCTTTATGGTTTCCTTTAACTCTAGTTTCAGACCCGTCCGGGTCCTCTTGTTCTTCCTCCTCACACCGCAGCTCTTCCTCCGTCAGGCGATGCACATGGAGGGCGTAGGGTCCTTTGGCACACTTGTGCCGGGTGAAGGTGACCTCGTCCCCGATGTAAAGGTCACGACCTCTGTGTCCCTCCGGTAGGTGGGACTCAACGTCTCTCCTGGTCACGAAGACGTCGCCTGGGGTGCGGTGATCTCGGATGAAGCCCCACCCGTGCTGCATATTAAACTTGATCACAGTCCCGGTGGAAGGGGGACCATGAGCTGCACGGGGATTTCTCCTGGCCCGGCTCTTCTGCTCCGCGCTCCTTATTTGAGCTTGCTGTTCCCGGACCCGCCTCTCTCTCCGCTCCCTCTCGAAGACCTCGAGCTGTTGGCGGCAGCACTCAGCACGCTCCGCTGCAGCTGCCCGAGTCTCTTGAGTGAACCCCATGAGATCTTCTCCGGTGGGGTCCCACTCAAACTGCGCTTCTGCTAGCGGGGGCGAGATCTTCTTGACGGGCTTTGGAGCCGGGATCAGGGGTTCATCCAGGGGTCTCTCTTTCCGGAGTCGGGGATGGTGAAACTCCGGTGGCCATTTGAAGGGCTGCCCATCCGGGCACGTATGCTGGGCGTACAGGTCCTCACCCAGGTGCGGCACTCTTGGTCTTATGGGCGCGGTGGTGCTAGCGCCCGGGTTGCCCGGGCCTTGCGGCCAGGCCTGGGGTATCTGGAAGGTGAAGGGCACCGTAAGGACGGCGGCGCCCTGGGCTACTTGGCCCTGCGACCAGGTCGGGGGCTCCGCGGAGGTAGGGGGCGCTGTTGGTATTGCGGCGCCCGGGGGCACTAGGCCTTGCGACCAGGCTGGTGGTACTTCCTGCTTGGTCACGCTCGGGGTCGAGGCGTGTGACGTCACAGGGGTCGCGGCTCCCGTTTGAGGCCTAGTCTGCGGCGGTGACGTTGCAGCGACGGGCACGGCAGGATAGACTTCGGGCTCTGCGACGGGGAGCTGGGGCAGGTACGCGGTTTCCCGGTTTGGGGTATAGACGTCCCCTTTACCTGCCTCCACTCGTTCGGCTCCCTTCTCGGCGCCGTCTCCGGCCTTGAGTCCTCCTGCGCCATCCTCAGAGGCGGTCTGTCTCCTCGTCTCGGGTGGCGTGCTCCGCTGACAGGTCTCGGTCTGCTGGGCCATCTCACGGCTCCACTCCGCCAACGTCTCTCGCTGCACCCGGGCCATCCTCCTTGCGAGGCCCTCCAGAGCGGTCTGTGCACACTCCCGGTCTCGGGGGAGCTGTGCTAGGACCTCCACTAGGCCTAGTGGGGTCGTTGTTTCCAGCAGGCTCCTGACCAACGGGTCGGTGCTGCTCTGCTCTCCTCTCGTTGTCTCCAGCAGGCTCCTGGCCAACGGGCCGGTGCTGCTCTGCTCTTCCTCCTCCGTTTCTAGCAGGCTCCTGGCCAACGGGCCGGTGCTGCTCTGCTTTCTCGCCATCTCCGGGTAAGCTCCTCCGATACTCTTCTCCAGGCTTCTTGCCTCCGGGTGCGCTCTCTCCAGACTGCTCCAAGCGACACCCATCTTTGCTCTCTCCTTTCGTCTCCTCCCCCTTCGAGGGCGGTCCCGGGGCCACTTGGTGATTGTCAGCTCCAGGGGCGGTTCTTTCACGCTGACAGACACCTCTAGCATCACAGTCTCTGTTGGTGGGGGCGGTTTCCACTTTTGGCGCCATTTTCGGTCCTGGCCCACGATGGGAGGTGGCCTCTTGCCACCCTCTGGCACGCCCATAATGGCGTCCGCTCTGACAAGGCGGGAAACCTTTGGAAATGGCGGGAACCGCTTCCCAGTGGCGGGAAACTCTGCAGATGGCGGGAAAACGCTGTTAATGGCGGACAACCGGCGGGAATCGACCTGTGATGGAGTCCGATGGCGGGGACCCTCCGGAACCGGCGGGAGACTTCTTTTTGAGGTAAACTCGCACTTTTCTTCAGGCACGCAGTACCCGGTGGTTGTGGGCACGTAATCCTGCCGACTACGCCAAAGTTGACGCGCCCCCTGGGCCATATTCTTTAGGGGGAATACCCGGAGCCGGATCAGATGGGAGTTGTAGTCTTCCGAGTGGCTGTGACCCGGTCCGTGCCCAGGGTGTCAAGCTCAGAGTATGTGGCAGTCCTACAGATGTTATAAAGTTCTTTATTGTCGACTACGCCACCCGTTGTATTGCGGTCACTATGGCCGCCGCTGCAGCAGGGTCCGCTGAGGCTGATGGTGTTGGTGCAGCTTGTGGTAGTATAACCCCCAACGGGTGGGGTATAGCCTCAGGGGGTCAGGTGCAGAGGATGGGGGTTGTGGTGGTGCAGCATAGATGGTAATGAAGACAGAGTCGGGTTGTGCAGTTTAGGGTATTTACTCACTGCTGATGTTCCGGTCACTCCAGCTTCAAGTGACCACCCGAGCCGTGCTGCGTCCACCAGGTCCTGGATTCAGCAAACCCCCAAACAAGTCCGGAGCGTGGCCCTGAGCTCTCCTTCTGTCCTTTCCTCTGGCCGTCCCCACTAGTGATCCACCTAGGTCCAGCTCCCTCGGGCCTTCTGTTGGGAGACCCTTGGCCTTGGGTTCCCTGACCCTCCACGTGGTCTGCCTTCGGGGTGGATGTGGTGGGTGGCCGTGGCAAACGCTGCCCACGGCCTCCGGTCTCTGGCTAGGGTGTGCTTTTGCCCCCACCAGTTTGGGATCCGGTACCCTATTGCCGACTCTTCACCCGGGGATTGAATTTGGGTTCTCAGAGTCCTTTCTTTTCACCCCCTCTGGGTCTCTCTTTCTTCTCCTCTCTCACTCTGGCTCAGGCCGCTCTGCTCCTCTGCTCTCCTTACTGACTCTGACAGACTGACCCTGATCTAAGATGGTGCCCACCTTATATACTCCCTCTATGTGTGAGCTCAGGTGACCAGCACCCAATGAGCTCCTATCTTTACCCAGGCTGCTCCCCCTATCTGCCCCTACACTACTGGGATGTACCACCCCCCTCCCACTCCAGCCAGGAACAGACTCGGTCGTACCTGCACATTTCTAAGTGGGAGTACCGTTGGTCTGCTCCTCGGAAATGGGATGTGTGTAGTGCATGCAGCCTACCGAGCTCAGTTCCACACTCCATCCTTACCCGGGAATGGAATATCACACCTCTGGGTTGAGGTGCAATACCCCTGTAGCAGCCGAATCCTCAGGGTGCTACACATGTGTGTTTTATATGTGGGCGTAATATGTATATGTGTGCCTAGTAAATGTATATAAATAGGTAAGGCATGACGGAAAGGGGTGGGGGGGGACACAAGTCCTGCACAGGGGCCCTGCACTATCAGTGCCCACTCTTGGTGAACAGATCTCTTTGTCAGGACAATACAACATTTTCTGAATTAGTTACAATATTGGCTAGTTCAGGAGTGACCATCATGATTCATAAACCTTGTAACCTGAGACAACAGCTCAATTAAAAACTAATACTGGGTTCTACCTACAGATGAGCAGATCTTTTGAAATTCAAATTCACCGACTTTTACAAACAAATTTGATTTGCAGCAGATAATTTTGAATGAATATCAATAATTGAAACCTTGTAATTGCTTTGAAAATATATGTGGCGGAGAGAAGAAAAAGACCATAAGGCTAAGTGCCCACGATGCAGAAATGCTGCAGATTTTTTCCGCATCTCCCTGGCAGGAAAAATGCATGCGGATTGTACATGCGGATTGTACATGCGGATTGTACATGCGTTTTTCCTGCCAGGGACATGCGGATGTGAAGCGTTCTTCACTTGCATTTCTGCTTGCGGGTTGTCAAGCGCTTTCCAAACGATTTTAGTATCACTTGGAAAAGTGCTTGACAACTTGGTCACACTATATAAATCCATGCATGGATTTATATAGTGTGATCAAGTAATAGTTAAAAAAAAGAATAAAAATAGTAAAAAATAAAAAATAAACATTATACTTCCGCTGACGTCGGCGGTCGCGTGACCTGTCACATGACTAAATGACGTCTCCGCAGGTCCTTTTAGACCATCGCGAGCCGTACAAGAGACCGGACGCATCGTACAGGAGACCGGGGGCCATCAGAAGGTAAGTATAATATTTATTTTTTATTTTATTCTTTTTTTTACAGGTTCTATGGTACCTGGGTCTGGAGGAGAGTCTTCTCTTCTCCAAACCCGGGTACCATCCGCACATTGAATCGCTTAATATCCGCATGTGCACATGTAGTCATGCGGATATTATGCGTTTCAATGCAAGTCAATGGCGGCAATTACGCTGCGTGTCCGCAAAATTAATGGACATGCTGCGTATTTTTCCACAATGATAATCCGCGGCGGAAAGTTCCGCAGCATGTGCGCAGCACATGCGGATTATCATTGGGTACCATGGAGCACGTATAACCAAGTTGTTTTTTAAGAGTTTTCGCTGTGGAAATTCCGCAGCAAAAACGCTTGAAAAACGCATAGTGGACACACAGCCTTAGGCTATGTGCCCACGATGCAGAAATGCTCCGGATTTTTCAAGAGCGTTTCTGCATCTCCCTGGCAGAGAAAACGCATGCCAGGGACAAGCGTTTGTCACGCGTTTTGGACATGCGATTTCGCATGCGGGTTGACAAGCGCTTCCCAAGCGATTTTAGCATCACTTGGAAAAGTGCTTGACAACTTGGTCACACTATATAAATCCATGCAACCGGCATGGATTTTATATAGTGTGACCAAGTTAGTTAAAAAAAAGAATAAAAATGGTAAAAAATAAAAAAAAAACATATATACTCACCTTCCGATGGCCCCCGGTCTCCTTCTCCGATGCGTCCGGTCTCCCCGATGTCTCACGGTGGTGTAAAAGGACCTTCCATGACGTCATTTAGTCATGTGACAGGTCACTCGACCGCCGCCGTCAGCGGTCGCGTGACCTGTCACATGACTAAATGACGACATGTAAGGTCCTTTTACACCATCGCGAGCTGCTGGGGAGCCAGGACGCATCGTACAGGAGACCGGGGGACATCGGAAGGTAAGTATAATGTTTATTTTTTATTTTAAAATCTTTTTTTTTACAGGTACCCGGGTCTGGAGGAGAGTCTCCTCTTCTCCAGACCCGGGTACCATCCGCACATTGAATCGCTTAATATCCGCATGTGCACATGTAGTCATTCAGATATTAAGCAATTCAATGCCAGTCAGTGGCGGCAAAAACGCCGCGCTTACGCAAAATAATTGGTAGTGCTGTGGATTTTTCCGCAATGATAATCCGCAGCGGAAATTTCCGCAGTATGTGCACCGCACATGCTTATTATCATTGGGGAACATTGCAGACCTTCTACCAAACGGTTTTTAAGCGTTTCTGCGACGTAATTGCTGCTGCGAAAACGCTTAAAAAACGCATAGTGGGCACACAGGCTAAGAGCTTACACACTACAAGAGAAAGAGAGAGAGAGGACGCTGCTGACCTTAAGAGCTTACACTCTACATGAGAGAGAGAGGACCATACTGACCATAATAGATTACATTCTACAGGAGAGAGAGAAAGGATCCTGATGACCATAAGAGCTTACACTTTATAGGAGAGAGAGGACCCCCCTGACCATAAGAGCTTACACTCTACAGGAGAGAGAGAAAGGATTCTGATGACCATAAGAGCTTACACTTTATAGGAGAAAGAGGACTCCCCTGAACATAAGAGCTTACACTCTACAGGAGAGAAAGGACCCACTGACCATAAGAGCTTACACTCTACAGGAGAAAGAGGACCCCGCTGACCATAAGAAGTTACACTCTACAGGAGAGAAAGGACCCCCCTGACCATAAGAGCTTACACTCTACAGGAGAGAGAGGACCCCCCTGACCATAAGAGCTTACACTCTACAGGAGAAAGAGGACCCCGCTGACCATAAGAGATTACACTCTACACGAGAGAGAGGACCCCGCTGACCATAAGAGATTACACTCTACAGGATAGAGAGGACTCCCCTGACCATAAGAGATTACATTCTACAGGAGAGAGAGGACTCCCCTGACCATAAGAGATTACATTCTACAGGAGAGAGAGGACTCCCCTGACCATAAGAGATTACACACTACAGGATAGAGAGGACCCCACTGACCATAAGAGATTACATTCTACAGGAGAGAGAGAAAGGACCCTGATGACCATAAGAGCTTACACTTTATAGGAGAAAGAGGACCCCCCTGACCATAAGAGATTACATTCTACAGGAGAGAGAGAGGAAGGATCCTGATGACCATAAGAGCTTACACTTTATAGGAGAAAGAGGACCCCCCCCTGACCATAAGAGATTACATTCTACAGGAGAGAGAGAGGAAGGATTTGATGACCATAAGAGCTTACACTCTACAGGAGAAAGAGGATCCCCCTGACCATAAGAGCTTACACTGTACAGGAGAGAGAAGACCCCGCTGACTCTGGATATGGAAAATGACTCTGCCGTACAAACTATGCTCCACTGGGAACCGCTGATCTGTGATGGCCCAAGTACTGACCACCAGGACAAGAGTTAGGCAGGGTAGGCACCCGCCTAGGGTGCTACTCTTGGCCACCCGAGGAGGGCACACATTGAGAAAAAAAAACTGACGTCATGTCTACGTCTGCTCGGCACCTTCCTCCGGCCGCAGGCATTCAGCAGAGTGACGGACGGGGTGCAACCATGGAGGTGAGCAGTGTCAGTCACTGACAGTGCTCACCCCTTTCTCTGCCTGCGCCCCAGCTGGTGTTACCTCCCCGCAATCAATTATATTCGCATCTGTAAGACACAAATACAATTGATGTGATGCTGCTGTGCCGGCACAGGAGCAGAGGAACTGCAATCAGCTCCCTGCTCCGCCAGGAACTTCATCAGAACTTCCGGCCCGTGCCCTGTTGGAGATAGCACATGCAGAGGACATCGGATGACATGATGCAGTAAGGTCATCGCGCTATCCAACGCCCACTGCTGTACAGGATAGAAGAAGAGATGGAGCCTGCACTTAACGGGGAGCCTGGGTTAGGTGATTATAAGCTTTTTTTATTTTTCTTATATTGTATTGCTACTGAATAGGGGCCATCAAAAATGGGGCTGGTTGTGGGAGACATAATACTGGGGGCTGTTGGCTGTGGGGGACTATCACACTAGATGCAGGCTGTGGGAGACATTAGAGGGCTGTCTATGGGAAACACTATGCTGGGGGCTGGCTGTGAGGGACTGTCACACGGGGGGCTGGCTGTAGAGGAAAGAATGCTGGGCCATAATACTGGAGGCTGGCTATGAAGACATACTGTATAGAGGGCTGTGGGGACATCATACTATATTGAAGGCTGTGCAGTACCATCATACTGTATAGGGGGCTGTGGGGGACATAATAGTGAGGGCTGTAGAGACATCATACTGTAAAGGGGTCTGTGATGACCATACTATACAGGGGGCTTTAGAGGTCATACTGGATTCTGTGGTGACCATACTGTATTGGGGACTGTAGTGAACAATCTTTATAGGGCGTTATGGGGGACATTTTTTGTGTGTAGGTGGCTGTGGTGATCATATTATATAGGGGGGCTCTGGTGGACATTACACTGGATATTGGGGGGGCTGTGGTGGATATCATACTGTATGGGGTGTTGTGGGGGCCATCATACTATATATGGCGGTGTTGACGAAACTATATAATGGTGTTTGTGGTGGACATCATACTGTATGGGGGACTGTCGTGGACATCATAGTGTAAATTGGGGGCTGTTGTGGATATCATACTGTATGGGCGGCTGTGGTGACCATCATACTGTGTAGGAGGACAGTGTGAGGAGGGGTACAGTCTGGAGAGGGCAGTGTGGTGGGCAGAATAAGGGCATAGTGTGAAGAAGGGAAGCAGAACTGATTTGGAGAAGGGGCAGCATTAAATGGGGGCACAGAGGTTAGCATGGCGGTGGGATCGTGTGGCGATATAGAGAGTGTAACAGAAAACAGTAGAGCAGGGACAGCCATAGTGTAGGCCATGGGTCATAAGGGCAGACAGTGTGGCGGTTACAGCTGATAATGGCAGACAGTGTGGTGGTTATAACTCATTAAGGCGGACAGTGTAAAGGCCATATACCATGGAAGGCTTATTTAGGGCATAGATTGGACAAATATTTTTATTCAGAGGGCATTTTAATAACGCTCTTATTTTTAAGGGCACCATGTTGGAATGTGCTGCAGAAAACCGGAGAAGGGGGAAGTCTGCAGAGATGAGATGTGGATGTGAAAAGTGATCATGGAGTCTGGACAAGATGGAGACAGAAAGAAAGAAAAACTCCAATCATAGAAGAGTGCACCTATAACGTATCAGGATGTAAATGTTTACTTGTTGATACTCACTTCGTCTCTTCAGTACTGTGGTTCCTGTATAGTCCGCAGTCTGATAATGAATGATAACAATGGTAAGGAGATGCTGAGAGTTGTTGTTAAGGACATATTGGGAGTTGTAGGTTCATGCGATACAAATGTATATGGGGCTGACTTGACATTACAATTGATTGCTCTACTAAACTTGGTGATGTTGTCATGTACTGATGATGGATCTGGTGATGTATTCATGTACTGAAGTATTTATTTACTGATGGTAGTTCTAGTGATGTATTCATGTACTGGTTAAGATTCTAGTGATACATTAATGTGCTGATGGTGGTTATGGTAATGTATTCATGTACTGATGGTAGTTCTAGTGACCCATTTATTTACTGATGATGGTTCTGGTGCCGTATTTATGTACGATCAATGGGTCTGGTGTTCTGTTTATGTTTTGATGTTGATTTCGTATTCATGTACTGATGATAGTTCTGGTGATGAATACAGCACCAGAACCACCATCAGGACAGGAATATGACACCAGAACTACCATCAGTATATGAATGCGCCACCAGAACCACTATCCGTACAAGAATATGGCACCAGAACCACCATCAGTTTTGTTGCAAACTGTATTTGTCACATAACGGTTGCAAAAACCATTATACATATCCCTTTATCTATAGTGGGGCCTGTTTGGTTTCAATTAAGGTTACCAACATTTGGCGGATAACCTAGTTGCCCCCATTATATTTAAGCTATATTAGTTTCCATGGCTATCCTTGTGTCTGACATTTAAAATATTGGACGTCAAAGATAAATATCGCTATTTGTCCCTGGTGTTGTGTAAAGGGTCCACAAACAATGAATACTTCTATGTCTAACTTTGAAATTGCACTTCCTTTGCTGCACCTTGATAGTGCATTTAGTTCTAAAGATCTGGGCAGGTAAACACTGCTCCCCTTTTTTGCTGTGTTTTTTCTTGAAATTTTGGGGGAATTTTAATTCTTCTTAGTGTGGCTTTGCTTTTTGTGTCCTGCTGAGCCTCACCCCTAAAGTATACAACTTTTTTACTTATGCTGGTGCTTTTTGCTGAAAAAGGTAAAAATTCTAGTGGAAGGGGTCATCAGAGAATGTTACCTGACCCATCGGATGGATAAGAGGGTGCGTTAGTGGTCCTCTTACCTTAGCTTCTGACCCATTCCTTTGTTTGGGGGCTGAGTGTTCATCGATGAAGGGGGGGCGCCATTGCGTTAATCTGCCTAGGGCATCAAAATACCTTGTCTTGGCCCTGCTTACCACCACTGTACAAGGTAATAAGCTAGATATCTTAGCTGAAGGCAGGGCATTATGGGGAGGCACATGTGGCAACGCAATAAGACATTAGCCAGGTGCCAGGAAAGGCTCTTTATTGTGAACCATGAATCGAATTTCAAAATGTTCAAATTTGCGCAAAACCCCAAATTTCAGGAAATTCAACTAAAACTTGATTCTCCGCTGATCAATCCACACATCTCTAGTTAGGACACCCCAAAATGTGATTTTTGGCAGATGTCAGACATCACAAAAGAAGAAACATCATGCTTTGCTGTAAAAAAAAATACTTTGCATCGTGGCTGTGGTCTGATCCTGCTATAAAGCCCTAGTTGTTTGCAATCACACATCTTTTATACCTTTCATGCTATGTGCTTGCATCTGAAGTGACATCTCTAGTGCAAATGTCTATCATAAGTGAAAGATAAAAGAGAATAAAGGCATCAATCTGTACAAATATACTCAACTCCGATGATTTATGTTTAACCTTGCGCTGACATGAACCTGGCAGGTTCTTATCCTTAACCCTGAGTAACACAGACTCGCCATTAAATATATAATAGTAAATTACAGGAAAGAGACCTCGTTGGCAGTTTTTAATTCTTCCCGCTGCCTAGTGGGGTCGTTGTTTCCAGCAGGCTCCTGACCAACGGGTCGGTGCTGCTCTGCTCTCCTCTCGTTGTCTCCAGCAGGCTCCTGGCCAACGGGCCGGTGCTGCTCTGCTCTTCCTCCTCCGTTTCTAGCAGGCTCCTGGCCAACGGGCCGGTGCTGCTCTGCTTTCTCGCCATCTCCGGGTAAGCTCCTCCGATACTCTTCTCCAGGCTTCTTGCCTCCGGGTGCGCTCTCTCCAGACTGCTCCAAGCGACACCCATCTTTGCTCTCTCCTTTCGTCTCCTCCCCCTTCGAGGGCGGTCCCGGGGCCACTTGGTGATTGTCAGCTCCAGGGGCGGTTCTTTCACGCTGACAGACACCTCTAGCATCACAGTCTCTGTTGGTGGGGGCGGTTTCCACTTTTGGCGCCATTTTCGGTCCTGGCCCACGATGGGAGGTGGCCTCTTGCCACCCTCTGGCACGCCCATAATGGCGTCCGCTCTGACAAGGCGGGAAACCTTTGGAAATGGCGGGAACCGCTTCCCAGTGGCGGGAAACTCTGCAGATGGCGGGAAAACGCTGTTAATGGCGGACAACCGGCGGGAATCGACCTGTGATGGAGTCCGATGGCGGGGACCCTCCGGAACCGGCGGGAGACTTCTTTTTGAGGTAAACTCGCACTTTTCTTCAGGCACGCAGTACCCGGTGGTTGTGGGCACGTAATCCTGCCGACTACGCCAAAGTTGACGCGCCCCCTGGGCCATATTCTTTAGGGGGAATACCCGGAGCCGGATCAGATGGGAGTTGTAGTCTTCCGAGTGGCTGTGACCCGGTCCGTGCCCAGGGTGTCAAGCTCAGAGTATGTGGCAGTCCTACAGATGTTATAAAGTTCTTTATTGTCGACTACGCCACCCGTTGTATTGCGGTCACTATGGCCGCCGCTGCAGCAGGGTCCGCTGAGGCTGATGGTGTTGGTGCAGCTTGTGGTAGTATAACCCCCAACGGGTGGGGTATAGCCTCAGGGGGTCAGGTGCAGAGGATGGGGGTTGTGGTGGTGCAGCATAGATGGTAATGAAGACAGAGTCGGGTTGTGCAGTTTAGGGTATTTACTCACTGCTGATGTTCCGGTCACTCCAGCTTCAAGTGACCACCCGAGCCGTGCTGCGTCCACCAGGTCCTGGATTCAGCAAACCCCCAAACAAGTCCGGAGCGTGGCCCTGAGCTCTCCTTCTGTCCTTTCCTCTGGCCGTCCCCACTAGTGATCCACCTAGGTCCAGCTCCCTCGGGCCTTCTGTTGGGAGACCCTTGGCCTTGGGTTCCCTGACCCTCCACGTGGTCTGCCTTCGGGGTGGATGTGGTGGGTGGCCGTGGCAAACGCTGCCCACGGCCTCCGGTCTCTGGCTAGGGTGTGCTTTTGCCCCCACCAGTTTGGGATCCGGTACCCTATTGCCGACTCTTCACCCGGGGATTGAATTTGGGTTCTCAGAGTCCTTTCTTTTCACCCCCTCTGGGTCTCTCTTTCTTCTCCTCTCTCACTCTGGCTCAGGCCGCTCTGCTCCTCTGCTCTCCTTACTGACTCTGACAGACTGACCCTGATCTAAGATGGTGCCCACCTTATATACTCCCTCTATGTGTGAGCTCAGGTGACCAGCACCCAATGAGCTCCTATCTTTACCCAGGCTGCTCCCCCTATCTGCCCCTACACTACTGGGATGTACCACCCCCCTCCCACTCCAGCCAGGAACAGACTCGGTCGTACCTGCACATTTCTAAGTGGGAGTACCGTTGGTCTGCTCCTCGGAAATGGGATGTGTGTAGTGCATGCAGCCTACCGAGCTCAGTTCCACACTCCATCCTTACCCGGGAATGGAATATCACACCTCTGGGTTGAGGTGCAATACCCCTGTAGCAGCCGAATCCTCAGGGTGCTACACATGTGTGTTTTATATGTGGGCGTAATATGTATATGTGTGCCTAGTAAATGTATATAAATAGGTAAGGCATGACGGAAAGGGGTGGGGGGGGACACAAGTCCTGCACAGGGGCCCTGCACTATCAGTGCCCACTCTTGGTGAACAGATCTCTTTGTCAGGACAATACAACATTTTCTGAATTAGTTACAATATTGGCTAGTTCAGGAGTGACCATCATGATTCATAAACATTGTAACCTGAGACAACAGCTCAATTAAAAACTAATACTGGGTTCTACCTACAGATGAGCAGATCTTTTGAAATTCAAATTCACCGACTTTTACAAACAAATTTGATTTGCAGCAGATAATTTTGAATGAATATCAATAATTGAAACCTTGTAATTGCTTTGAAAATATATGTGGCGGAGAGAAGAAAAAGACCATAAGGCTAAGTGCCCACGATGCAGAAATGCTGCAGATTTTTTCCGCATCTCCCTGGCAGGAAAAATGCATGCGGATTGTACATGCGGATTGTACATGCGGATTGTACATGCGTTTTTCCTGCCAGGGACATGCGGATGTGAAGCGTTCTTCACTTGCATTTCTGCTTGCGGGTTGTCAAGCGCTTTCCAAACGATTTTAGTATCACTTGGAAAAGTGCTTGACAACTTGGTCACACTATATAAATCCATGCATGGATTTATATAGTGTGATCAAGTAATAGTTAAAAAAAAGAATAAAAATAGTAAAAAATAAAAAATAAACATTATACTTCCGCTGACGTCGGCGGTCACGTGACCTGTCACATGACTAAATGACGTCTCCGCAGGTCCTTTTAGACCATCGCGAGCCGTACAAGAGACCGGACGCATCGTACAGGAGACCGGGGGCCATCAGAAGGTAAGTATAATATTTATTTTTTATTTTATTCTTTTTTTTACAGGTTCTATGGTACCTGGGTCTGGAGGAGAGTCTTCTCTTCTCCAAACCCGGGTACCATCCGCACATTGAATCGCTTAATATCCGCATGTGCACATG
Organism: Phyllobates terribilis; assembly: GCF_046119375.1. Classification (NCBI taxonomy): domain Eukaryota; kingdom Metazoa; phylum Chordata; class Amphibia; order Anura; family Dendrobatidae; genus Phyllobates; species Phyllobates terribilis. The sequence continues at coordinate 297,577,456 of NW_027362768.1, forward strand.
TAGTCATGCGGATATTATGCGTTTCAATGCAAGTCAATGGCGGCAATTACGCTGCGTGTCCGCAAAATTAATGGACATGCTGCGTATTTTTCCACAATGATAATCCGCGGCGGAAAGTTCCGCAGCATGTGCGCAGCACATGCGGATTATCATTGGGTACCATGGAGCACGTATAACCAAGTTGTTTTTTAAGAGTTTTCGCTGTGGAAATTCCGCAGCAAAAACGCTTGAAAAACGCATAGTGGACACACAGCCTTAGGCTATGTGCCCACGATGCAGAAATGCTCCGGATTTTTCAAGAGCGTTTCTGCATCTCCCTGGCAGAGAAAACGCATGCCAGGGACAAGCGTTTGTCACGCGTTTTGGACATGCGATTTCGCATGCGGGTTGACAAGCGCTTCCCAAGCGATTTTAGCATCACTTGGAAAAGTGCTTGACAACTTGGTCACACTATATAAATCCATGCAACCGGCATGGATTTTATATAGTGTGACCAAGTTAGTTAAAAAAAAGAATAAAAATGGTAAAAAATAAAAAAAAAACATATATACTCACCTTCCGATGGCCCCCGGTCTCCTTCTCCGATGCGTCCGGTCTCCCCGATGTCTCACGGTGGTGTAAAAGGACCTTCCATGACGTCATTTAGTCATGTGACAGGTCACTCGACCGCCGCCGTCAGCGGTCGCGTGACCTGTCACATGACTAAATGACGACATGTAAGGTCCTTTTACACCATCGCGAGCTGCTGGGGAGCCAGGACGCATCGTACAGGAGACCGGGGGACATCGGAAGGTAAGTATAATGTTTATTTTTTATTTTAAAATCTTTTTTTTTACAGGTACCCGGGTCTGGAGGAGAGTCTCCTCTTCTCCAGACCCGGGTACCATCCGCACATTGAATCGCTTAATATCCGCATGTGCACATGTAGTCATTCAGATATTAAGCAATTCAATGCCAGTCAGTGGCGGCAAAAACGCCGCGCTTACGCAAAATAATTGGTAGTGCTGTGGATTTTTCCGCAATGATAATCCGCAGCGGAAATTTCCGCAGTATGTGCACCGCACATGCTTATTATCATTGGGGAACATTGCAGACCTTCTACCAAACGGTTTTTAAGCGTTTCTGCGACGTAATTGCTGCTGCGAAAACGCTTAAAAAACGCATAGTGGGCACACAGGCTAAGAGCTTACACACTACAAGAGAAAGAGAGAGAGAGGACGCTGCTGACCTTAAGAGCTTACACTCTACATGAGAGAGAGAGGACCATACTGACCATAATAGATTACATTCTACAGGAGAGAGAGAAAGGATCCTGATGACCATAAGAGCTTACACTTTATAGGAGAGAGAGGACCCCCCTGACCATAAGAGCTTACACTCTACAGGAGAGAGAGAAAGGATTCTGATGACCATAAGAGCTTACACTTTATAGGAGAAAGAGGACTCCCCTGAACATAAGAGCTTACACTCTACAGGAGAGAAAGGACCCACTGACCATAAGAGCTTACACTCTACAGGAGAAAGAGGACCCCGCTGACCATAAGAAGTTACACTCTACAGGAGAGAAAGGACCCCCCTGACCATAAGAGCTTACACTCTACAGGAGAGAGAGGACCCCCCTGACCATAAGAGCTTACACTCTACAGGAGAAAGAGGACCCCGCTGACCATAAGAGATTACACTCTACACGAGAGAGAGGACCCCGCTGACCATAAGAGATTACACTCTACAGGATAGAGAGGACTCCCCTGACCATAAGAGATTACATTCTACAGGAGAGAGAGGACTCCCCTGACCATAAGAGATTACATTCTACAGGAGAGAGAGGACTCCCCTGACCATAAGAGATTACACACTACAGGATAGAGAGGACCCCACTGACCATAAGAGATTACATTCTACAGGAGAGAGAGAAAGGACCCTGATGACCATAAGAGCTTACACTTTATAGGAGAAAGAGGACCCCCCTGACCATAAGAGATTACATTCTACAGGAGAGAGAGAGGAAGGATCCTGATGACCATAAGAGCTTACACTTTATAGGAGAAAGAGGACCCCCCCCTGACCATAAGAGATTACATTCTACAGGAGAGAGAGAGGAAGGATTTGATGACCATAAGAGCTTACACTCTACAGGAGAAAGAGGATCCCCCTGACCATAAGAGCTTACACTGTACAGGAGAGAGAAGACCCCGCTGACTCTGGATATGGAAAATGACTCTGCCGTACAAACTATGCTCCACTGGGAACCGCTGATCTGTGATGGCCCAAGTACTGACCACCAGGACAAGAGTTAGGCAGGGTAGGCACCCGCCTAGGGTGCTAACTCTTGGCCACCCGAGGAGGGCACACATTGAGAAAAAAAAACTGACGTCATGTCTACGTCTGCTCGGCACCTTCCTCCGGCCGCAGGCATTCAGCAGAGTGACGGACGGGGTGCAACCATGGAGGTGAGCAGTGTCAGTCACTGACAGTGCTCACCCCTTTCTCTGCCTGCGCCCCAGCTGGCGTTACCTCCCCGCAATCAATTATATTCGCATCTGTAAGACACAAATACAATTGATGTGATGCTGCTGTGCCGGCACAGGAGCAGAGGAACTGCAATCAGCTCCCTGCTCCGCCAGGAACTTCATCAGAACTTCCGGCCCGTGCCCTGTTGGAGATAGCACATGCAGAGGACATCGGATGACATGATGCAGTAAGGTCATCGCGCTATCCAACGCCCACTGCTGTACAGGATAGAAGAAGAGATGGAGCCTGCACTTAACGGGGAGCCTGGGTTAGGTGATTATAAGCTTTTTTTATTTTTCTTATATTGTATTGCTACTGAATAGGGGCCATCAAAAATGGGGCTGGTTGTGGGAGACATAATACTGGGGGCTGTTGGCTGTGGGGGACTATCACACTAGATGCAGGCTGTGGGAGACATTAGAGGGCTGTCTATGGGAAACACTATGCTGGGGGCTGGCTGTGAGGGACTGTCACACGGGGGGCTGGCTGTAGAGGAAAGAATGCTGGGCCATAATACTGGAGGCTGGCTATGAAGACATACTGTATAGAGGGCTGTGGGGACATCATACTATATTGAAGGCTGTGCAGTACCATCATACTGTATAGGGGGCTGTGGGGGACATAATAGTGAGGGCTGTAGAGACATCATACTGTAAAGGGGTCTGTGATGACCATACTATACAGGGGGCTTTAGAGGTCATACTGGATTCTGTGGTGACCATACTGTATTGGGGACTGTAGTGAACAATCTTTATAGGGCGTTATGGGGGACATTTTTTGTGTGTAGGTGGCTGTGGTGATCATATTATATAGGGGGGCTCTGGTGGACATTACACTGGATATTGGGGGGGCTGTGGTGGATATCATACTGTATGGGGTGTTGTGGGGGCCATCATACTATATATGGCGGTGTTGACGAAACTATATAATGGTGTTTGTGGTGGACATCATACTGTATGGGGGACTGTCGTGGACATCATAGTGTAAATTGGGGGCTGTTGTGGATATCATACTGTATGGGCGGCTGTGGTGACCATCATACTGTGTAGGAGGACAGTGTGAGGAGGGGTACAGTCTGGAGAGGGCAGTGTGGTGGGCAGAATAAGGGCATAGTGTGAAGAAGGGAAGCAGAACTGATTTGGAGAAGGGGCAGCATTAAATGGGGGCACAGAGGTTAGCATGGCGGTGGGATCGTGTGGCGATATAGAGAGTGTAACAGAAAACAGTAGAGCAGGGACAGCCATAGTGTAGGCCATGGGTCATAAGGGCAGACAGTGTGGCGGTTACAGCTGATAATGGCAGACAGTGTGGTGGTTATAACTCATTAAGGCGGACAGTGTAAAGGCCATATACCATGGAAGGCTTATTTAGGGCATAGATTGGACAAATATTTTTATTCAGAGGGCATTTTAATAACGCTCTTATTTTTAAGGGCACCATGTTGGAATGTGCTGCAGAAAACCGGAGAAGGGGGAAGTCTGCAGAGATGAGATGTGGATGTGAAAAGTGATCATGGAGTCTGGACAAGATGGAGACAGAAAGAAAGAAAAACTCCAATCATAGAAGAGTGCACCTATAACGTATCAGGATGTAAATGTTTACTTGTTGATACTCACTTCGTCTCTTCAGTACTGTGGTTCCTGTATAGTCCGCAGTCTGATAATGAATGATAACAATGGTAAGGAGATGCTGAGAGTTGTTGTTAAGGACATATTGGGAGTTGTAGGTTCATGCGATACAAATGTATATGGGGCTGACTTGACATTACAATTGATTGCTCTACTAAACTTGGTGATGTTGTCATGTACTGATGATGGATCTGGTGATGTATTCATGTACTGAAGTATTTATTTACTGATGGTAGTTCTAGTGATGTATTCATGTACTGGTTAAGATTCTAGTGATACATTAATGTGCTGATGGTGGTTATGGTAATGTATTCATGTACTGATGGTAGTTCTAGTGACCCATTTATTTACTGATGATGGTTCTGGTGCCGTATTTATGTACGATCAATGGGTCTGGTGTTCTGTTTATGTTTTGATGTTGATTTCGTATTCATGTACTGATGATAGTTCTGGTGATGAATACAGCACCAGAACCACCATCAGGACAGGAATATGACACCAGAACTACCATCAGTATATGAATGCGCCACCAGAACCACTATCCGTACAAGAATATGGCACCAGAACCACCATCAGTTTTGTTGCAAACTGTATTTGTCACATAACGGTTGCAAAAACCATTATACATATCCCTTTATCTATAGTGGGGCCTGTTTGGTTTCAATTAAGGTTACCAACATTTGGCGGATAACCTAGTTGCCCCCATTATATTTAAGCTATATTAGTTTCCATGGCTATCCTTGTGTCTGACATTTAAAATATTGGACGTCAAAGATAAATATCGCTATTTGTCCCTGGTGTTGTGTAAAGGGTCCACAAACAATGAATACTTCTATGTCTAACTTTGAAATTGCACTTCCTTTGCTGCACCTTGATAGTGCATTTAGTTCTAAAGATCTGGGCAGGTAAACACTGCTCCCCTTTTTTGCTGTGTTTTTTCTTGAAATTTTGGGGGAATTTTAATTCTTCTTAGTGTGGCTTTGCTTTTTGTGTCCTGCTGAGCCTCACCCCTAAAGTATACAACTTTTTTACTTATGCTGGTGCTTTTTGCTGAAAAAGGTAAAAATTCTAGTGGAAGGGGTCATCAGAGAATGTTACCTGACCCATCGGATGGATAAGAGGGTGCGTTAGTGGTCCTCTTACCTTAGCTTCTGACCCATTCCTTTGTTTGGGGGCTGAGTGTTCATCGATGAAGGGGGGGCGCCATTGCGTTAATCTGCCTAGGGCATCAAAATACCTTGTCTTGGCCCTGCTTACCACCACTGTACAAGGTAATAAGCTAGATATCTTAGCTGAAGGCAGGGCATTATGGGGAGGCACATGTGGCAACGCAATAAGACATTAGCCAGGTGCCAGGAAAGGCTCTTTATTGTGAACCATGAATCGAATTTCAAAATGTTCAAATTTGCGCAAAACCCCAAATTTCAGGAAATTCAACTAAAACTTGATTCTCCGCTGATCAATCCACACATCTCTAGTTAGGACACCCCAAAATGTGATTTTTGGCAGATGTCAGACATCACAAAAGAAGAAACATCATGCTTTGCTGTAAAAAAAAATACTTTGCATCGTGGCTGTGGTCTGATCCTGCTATAAAGCCCTAGTTGTTTGCAATCACACATCTTTTATACCTTTCATGCTATGTGTTTGCATCTGAAGTGACATCTCTAGTGCAAATGTCTATCATAAGTGAAAGATAAAAGAGAATAAAGGCATCAATCTGTACAAATATACTCAACTCCGATGATTTATGTTTAACCTTGCGCTGACATGAACCTGGCAGGTTCTTATCCTTAACCCTGAGTAACACAGACTCGCCATTAAATATATAATAGTAAATTACAGGAAAGAGACCTCGTTGGCAGTTTTTAATTCTTCCCGCTGCCTTAGAGTTGCACATAACGCAAAGAGGTCAAAATGCTTCATTGAAGCCTCATCAAATAACTCATCTGTGCATTCACCCTAACACGAATACAACGTCCCCTGGTGTGTACCTGCCAAATATTTAATGCAATATGTTTCTATTATTTATATGTAACAGGAACACTTCCAAATATGTGGAGCATAATTTAACATTGTGTTGTGCCTACTGAAGGCCAGTACAATGTATAACAGGAGATTTTTGAAAAAAATTATATTAGGTTATACTGTAATTTGTTATTCATTTTTGATCTGGTAGATTTTCCTGAAACAGATATTTAACAATCTCCGGCTCCTCTCTGAAGCCACTCACCTACTACACTCCCAGGTGAAGTGAGCGGCCGCCACAGACTAGCAGGAGCTGGAGCTCACATTGTGCCTGCACCTACTGTCACGGGTGTGTCAGATGTGACAGACAGTCATTCTGGATCTGGCTGTAGAAGGTCATTGCGCTTAGCTCTGCGGGCACCTTCTTGATCTTTTAATCTCTGTAGTGTAGTGATATCCTACTCCCTCTAGGACCTAGCAATGACCTCCACCTCCTGCTGCTAATTGACAGACCCTAGCTGGATGTTTAAATACCTTCAGTCTCTCCAGAGAGTCGCCGGTGATAGCTCTATTTTCCTCAGTCCAGGCTTGAAGCACTAGTAGGTGGCTAGTGTCTTCTTGGAGTTCCCTTGGAGGATAGTTGGCATTATCTCTCTGGTGTCTTCTCAAGCTAAGCGTTTCCCTTGTCTGTTTACCTGTTTGTCTTTAGTTGCAGTGGGGTGTTGTGCACATGCCCGGACTGACTGGCGTGTGCGTGATTAGTGATCCCACTGTGCCATGAACCGGAGAGTGCCTGGAGGGGCGAAACTAAGTATCAACCCGATCCGACCCAGGTCGCACGACGGCTATGACGCCGTGCACCAGGGAAGAACCGAGCAGAGGGACCAGGTGCCACTCCAGGTCAGACCCCGGACACGGCTGTTGACCCACACCGGGGAATACAGGAACAGGCAGGTTAGAGCACAGGCTGGGTAGGGTCCAGTACAGACTGGGAGATGGGTTCAGAGCCGCAGATGCGGTAATCAAGCAGAGTAAAGCGAAACCGCAGGTGCGGTGGACAAGGCTGAGCAGAGCGAAACCGCAGGTCCGGTGGACAAGGCTGAGCAGAGCGAAACCGCAGGTGCGGTGGACAAGGCTGAGCAGAGCGAAACCGCAGGTGCAGTTTACAGGGCTGAGCAGAGCGAAAACGCAGGTGCGGTGGACAGGGCTGAGCAGAGCGAAACCGCAGGTGCGGTGGACAGAGCTGAGCAGAGCAAAACCACAGGTGCGGTGGACAGAGCTGAGCAGAGCAAAACCGCAGGTGCGGTGGACAGAGCTGAGCAGAGCGAAACCACAGGTGCGGTGGACAGGGCTGAGTAGAGCGAAACCGCAGATGCGGTGGACAGGGCTGAGCAGAGCGAAACCGCAGGTGCGGTGGACAGGGCTGAGCAGAGCGAAACCGCAGGTGCGGTGGACAAGGCTGAGCAGAGCGAAACCGCAGGTGCGGTGGACAAGGCTGAGCAGAGCGAAACCGCAGGTGCGGTGGACAAGGCTGAGCAGAGCGAAACTGCCGGTGCGGTGGACAAGGCTGAGCAAAGCGAAACTGCAGATGCGGTGGACAAGGCTGAGCAGAGCGAAACCGCAGATGCGGTGGACAAGGCTGAGCAGAGCGAAACCGCAGATGCGGTGGACAAGGCTGAGCAGAGCGAAACCGCAGATGCGGTGGACAAGGCTGAGCAGAGCGAAACCGCAGGTGCGGTGGACGAGGCAGAGTGGGCTGGAACCGACGGAGCGGTAAGTAAGGCAGAGCAAGGGGGAAACCGCCAAAGCGGTGAGCAAAGACAAAGCAGAGGGGACAGGGCTCTGTTCACACGGAACAGACTGGAAGGGAAAGGCAGAACCAGATACACACGAGGTACTTGCAAAGAAGTAGCGAGTGGACTCCAAACTCACAAACGGAAGTACAGCGACAACGAGTAGGAGTTAGGTGCAGGTTCAGACTCTGCAGAAAAAGGAAAGGTACAGACATAGAGAAAAACAGGTAACAGGCTAGAAGAGTGTTCAGACAGGAACTGAGTGTTAAGACAGGAACTGACACTGCAGCGAGATACAGGAGTGAGTCTGGGTATGCGGCCCCCAGAAAGGCGGAAAAACAGGCTAGAAGACACAGATAACAGGTCTGGGTATGCGGCCCCCAGAAGGCAGGACAAACAGGCTAGAAGCGTGTTCAGACAGGCCTGGGAATACTGCCTCCAGGAAGGCGGACAGGCAGGAAAAACAGAACAGGACCTGGCACATCAGAGGCAAGAAGCCCTCTGAGGATAAGAGTAGCTCAGGCACCAGCTTCAAGGTGGAGCTGGTTTAAATATCCAGTGACAGACAGCAATAGGCTGAGGACGCATTAGGGGTGTGCCCAGAGCAGCTACAAAAAACAGGAAGTAACCGGGCCGCCGCCCTAAGCTGTCAGAACAGAGACAAACAAACAGCATGAATAGAAGCCAGGCTAGCAGACTGGACTGAAGATCAAGTTTGCGATCTTGCATAGTGGGAGATGGTGCACCATGCAAGCCCGCCACCAGGTATGTTACATGGGGGTTAATTAGTGCTCACCCTGTCGCCTCCCTATCTAGGGCCTATGCTAGGGGCAGTCAGGGATTAGGTTTCCTGCTCGGCGATAGGTGCGGAACCTATTTAGGGACGTTAGGGGAGCCAGGGTGTTGTCAGATCTGCCTAGGGGTCTCCACTCCCCCTTTCACTAGCTTCCTCTCCCTCTTCCCGTTGTTGTGCACTTAGTCTTTTCCTCACCTTACGCGACACCTATACCCAGTGCGCTCTTCCAGACACTATGAGCGCACCGCTGGGCTTCTCCTGTCTCAATGTGCATGTGCAGGAACAGGGGTTTGCATTTAAGGAGCACTCAAGTTGCTGTGATAAAGCGATCACTGTCAAATCAAGATTAGGGACAGTGCTAGATATGCAAATCGGAGGGTGTAACAGTGCACCGAACCATTGCCAATGCTAAGTGTGCACCGAAATGCCCTCATTTGCATAAGAGTTAAAAGTAAATTTATCTGCAACTATGATTTCTATTGTTGCTTAGTCCCCTATATAAATGTTTAAGTAACTGAATTTGCATTTTGTGAGTGACAGACTCTCTTTAAAACTGGCCAAACACATTAGATAACTGTCAGCAGAACGTTGGATCGGCAGATAAATTTCTTTTTAAACTCCCCCATACACATGAGTGCTCAGTTTAGCCGAGTGTTCATGTGTTTTCAAAGGGCAGAAAGGTGAAATCTACCAGACTTCTATGAAATCAAAAGGATCGGCCATTAAAGTTGAAGCCCCCATACACATTAGATAGATGGCCAGTTTTGACAATATTGGCGGGTTCGGACGACTTTCATCTAATGTGTATGGGAGGCTTAAGTCCAAAGATTCAGAATGTTTGCGCAATATGTTGAGGACACACAATGCCATCCTTAAAGCCCACATAAACATCAGATGAAAGTCATCTAAGCCTGCAGATTTTGGTGGGATCAAATGACTATGTGATGTGTATGGGGGCCTCCTATGTGTATGGCCAGCTTTAGTCTACTTGCATGCTCCTTGCCTAGGAAAACGGAACACGCTGAGGTGGCCGGTAACCTAGGCAATGAGTAGTAAACTATAGAATTATTATTCTGTTTTTGAGAGGGTTTTTATTAAGAGGTAAATTGCACAGTTGCTTGTTTTAACAATAACATTTGCAGTTTTAACCATTAATGAACATGAGACAACCCCTTTTGTGATTAGTGCTGATTGCATACTCAAAACCGCTAATTAAGATGGCCATGCATTTTAGAGAAAGTTAATTTACAATCTGGCAATTTTGGTGCAACCGAATGACAATTTTGTGTTTGTTGGGGCCTTCAAAGTCTGTCTCAACAGATAATGTTGGCGAAATGAAAGAATCAAGGATGCTAAACTTCCGTGTCTGATCCGTTTGTTCCTAAGGGAATCCAGCTGGAAAGCTGGGGAGTACCCAGGGTGGTTAAGCCGGGAAACTGAGGCATTCCCAGGGGACTTTATCAGGAGAGTTCCCAGGGGAGTTAAGCTCGGGAGTTCCCAGGAGATTTAAGCTGGAGATCTGGAAGTTTCCAGAGAAGTTAAGCTGGGGAGTTCCCAGGGGAGATAAGCTGGGGTGTTTCCAGGGAAGTTAAGCTGTGGAGTTCCCAGGAGATTTAAGCTGAGGATCTGGAAGTTTCCAGAGAAGTTAAGCTGGGGAGTTCCCAGGGGAGATAAGCTGGGGTGTTTCCAGAGAAGTTAAGATGGGGAGTTCCCAAGGAAGTTAAGATGGGGAGTTCCCATGGGAGTTAAGATGGAAAGCTGTTGAGTTAATCTGGGGAGATGGGGAATTCCCAGGGGGAGATAAGCTGGGGAGTTCCCAGGGGAGTTAAGCTAGGGAGTTCCCAGGGGAGTTAAGCTAGGGAGTTCCCAGGGGAGTTAAGCTAGGGAGTTCCCAGGGGAGTTAAGCTAGGGAGTTCCCAGGGGAGTTAAGCTGGGGAGTTTCCAGGGAAGTTACTGTAAGTTAGGGAGCTGGGGAGTTTTCAGGGAGGTTAAGTTGGGGAGTTTGTATTCCCAGTGGAGTTAAGCTGGGGAGTTGTCTGGCTCTTCCCATTGAAAACAACATATTTTCTCTGAGTCGAGTATGCACAGGTGCATCTCACTAAATTAGAATATCATCAAAAAGTTAATTTATTACAGTTCTTCAATACAAAAAGTGAAACTCATATTATATAGAGTCTTTAAAAACACATTGATCTATTTCAAGTATTTCTTTCTGTTAATATTGATGATTATGGCTTATAGCCAATGAAAACATAAAAGTCATTATCTCAGTAAATTAAAATAATTAACAAAAAAAAACCCTGCAAAGGCTTCCTAAGCGTTTAAAAATGTCCCTTAGTCTGTTTCAGTAGGCTCCACAATCATGGGGAAGGCTGCTGACTTGACAGATGTCCAGAAGGCAGTCATTGACACACTTCACAAGGTCCCAGGGTTCCAATTTTCATTTGAAAATCAAGGTCCCAGAGTCTGGAGGAAGAGTGGAGAGGCCACAATCCAAGCTGCTTGAGGTCTAGTGTGAAGTTTCCACAATCAGTGATGGTTTGGGGAGCCATGTCATCTGCTGGTGTAGGTCCACTGTGTTTTATCAAGACCAAAGTCAGTGCAGCCGTCTACCAGGAAATTTTAGAGCACTTCATGCTTCCCTCTGCCGACAAGCTTTTTGGAGATGGAAATGTCATTCTCCAGCAGGACTTGGCACCTGTCCACACTGCCAAAAGTACCAATACCTGGTTTACAAACAACAGTATCACTGTGCTTGATTGGCCAGCAAACTCGCTTGACCTTAACCCCATAGAGAATCTATGGGGTATTGTCAAGAGGAAGATGAGAGACACCAGACCCAACAATGCAGACGAGCTGAAGGCTGCTATCAAAGCAACCTGGGCTTCCATAACACCTCAGCAGTGCCACAGGCTGATCGCCTCCATGCCATGCCACATTGATGCAGTAATTGATGCAAAAGGCGCCCTGACCCAGTATTGAGGGCATTTACTGAACATATGTGTCACCCAGTGGGATATAGGGTGTAACGGGTCTGGGAGGCGGAACCTCTGAGCTACTATACAAGGGGGCGGTCCTTGTAAGGGAGCGGGTGGCGACCAGGGAAGACGGGCAGGCAGTCACAGCAGGTGACCGGGACAGTCTCTGAGTGAACGGGCTGGAGGTCACGGCAAGTGACCGGGGCAGTCTCTGGATGAACGGGCAGGAGGTCACGGCAAGTGACCGGGGCAGTCTCTGGATGAACGGGCAGGAGGTCACGGCAAGTGACCGGGGCAGTCTCTGGGTAAAGGGTAGGTACGACCTGTGATGGCAGAGCCTCCAGGTAGGCTAGCAGGCAGGTAACAGGTGTGCGCTCCCAGGTGAGCGGGCAGGAGTCTCTGGAATGGCAGGTGGTCACAGCACGTGACGGCGGAGCCTCCAGGTAGGCTAGCAGGCAGGTAGCAGGTGTGCGCTCCCAGGTGAGCGGGCAAGCTGGTCCATAGACAGACTGACAGGAGTTGGAAGGCAGACCGTCGGACCTCAGGCAAGCAGGCAGGTAGCTGATGTGCGCTCCCAGGTGAGCGGGCAAGCTGGTCCTTAGACAGACTGGCAGGAGTTGTAAGGCAGACCGTCGGACCTCAGGCTAGCAGGCAGGTAGCAGAAAATCAGGCAGGAATAAGACAGCAAGCTGGCAGGAATCTGGCAGGTATCTGGCAGGTAACTGGCAACGGGACCTGAGGGCTGAAGCAGAGTAGTGAACAGTGCAACAACATTGCTCGGGCACCTCCATTTTGGAGGAGGTGCCTTATATATGGTGAAGTCCTCCGGCCATTGGCCGGGGACTCCTTAGGACGGCACGCGCGGCCCCTTTAAGAGGGAGGGAGAGCGCGCGCGCCCTAAGCACAGTGGCCGGGAAGGAGCGCGCGCTGCCAGCAGATTGGGAGGAGGACGCCGGGCACGGAGCAGAGAGGTGAGGGGAACAGCGTCCCTGCCTAACAGAGGGCAGGGACGCCGGCGCTACAGTACCCCCCCCTTTAGGCCCCCCCTTTTTTAGGCCAGACAGAAATTTAGCAAGGATAAGAGGGGCATGGATGTTCTCCCGGGGCTCCCACGTTCTCTCCTCAGGACCAAACCCCTTCCAATCTACTACAAAAAAGGTCTTTCCTCTTACCCTTTTGGTGGCAAGAATGTTCTCTACCTCAAACTCGTCCTCAGCAGAAACCGGAGCAGGAGGCGTACCTGTAGACTTGGAAAAAGAGTTAAGTACCACAGGTTTGAGGAGAGATACATGGAAGGAGTTAGGGATCCGTAAGTTGGCCGGGAGTTTCAATTTATAGGCCACCGGGTTGATCTGACTGATGACCTCCAGAGGACCGATGAACCGAGGCCCTAACTTGTAAGAAGGTATCTTGAGTCGGACATATTTAGATGAAAGCCAGACTTTATCTCCAGGACGAAATTGTGGAGGATCCAGGCGTTTTTGTCAGCGTGTCTTTTCATCCGTTCGGACGACTGAAGGAGTGCGGATCGGGTACTCTCCCAAATGGAGGAAAATTTGCTAACGAGAGATTCCGCAGCCGGGTTGTCCACAGAGGTGGAGACAGGAAAAGGAATCCGAGGATGCTGACCGAAGACTACAAAAAACGGGGATTTGGAGGAGGATTCGCTCTCGTGATTGTTATAAGAGAACTCGGCCCATGGTAGGAGATCCACCCAGTCTGAATGATGGGCATTAACGAAGTGCCGGAGGTAACTGGTCAGGTTCTGATTGATCCGCTCCACTTGACCATTGGACTGTGGGTGGTAAGTGGAAGAGAAGTCCAGGGTGACGTCTAGCAGTTTACAAGTGGCTCTCCAGAAGCGTGAGGTGAACTGTACCCCACGATCCGACACGATGTGGAGGGGCAGGCCATGAAGACGAAAGATGTGACGAATAAAGTCTTTAGCTAGCTCGGGTGCAGACGGGAGGCCTGGCAGGGGAACGAAATGAGCCATCTTGGAGAAGCGGTCAGCGACCACCCAAATGACCGTACAACCGGCAGAGACTGGGAGGTCAGTTATAAAGTCCATTGCTATATGCTGCCAGGGGGCAGCAGGTACAGAAAGCGGAAGGAGGCGACCGGCTGGCAGATGTCTCGGAACCTTGTTGCGGGCGCAGGACACACAGGCAGAAACAAAGTCTATTACGTCCTTGTGCAGGGTAGGCCACCAGTAGTGCCGGGTAATAAGCTGGAGGGTCTTTTTCTGACCGGCATGGCCAGCCAGTTTAGACGAGTGACCCCAGTGAAGGATCTTCTCCCGATCAGGTACTGATACGAACGTCTTTCCGGGAGGGAGACGATTTAGACTCACGGGAGCCACCTGCATTACTCTGGCGGGATCGATGATGTGTTTCGGATCTTCCTCGAGATCAGACACCAGAAAGGATCGAGACAAGGCGTCCGCCTTGACGTTTTTGTCAGCCGGGCGAAAATGAAGAACAAAATCAAAGCGAGCAAAAAATAAGGACCACCGGGCTTGGCGCGGGTTAAGTCTCTGGGCATGCTGGAGGTAAGCCAAGTTCTTGTGGTCAGTGTAAATTATTACCGGGTGAAGAGCCCCCTCGAGCAGGTAACGCCACTCCTCCAATGCCAGTTTGATGGCCAATAACTCTCGGTCTCCTATGGAATAATTGCGCTCTGAGGAGGAGAAGAGTTTAGAGAAGAAGCCGCAAGTTATCATCCTCCCGGAAGATGATTTTTGAGTAAGTACCGCTCCGGCTCCAGAGGAGGAGGCGTCAACTTCCAGGAAGAACTGCTTGTTGCCGTCCGGGCGATGCAGCACCGGGGCGGAAGAGAAGGCCTGTTTTAAGGAAAGAAAGGCCTCCTCTGCTTCGGGCGGCCACTCTTTGGGATTAGTACCCTTACGGGTGAGCGCGGAAATTGGGGCAGTCCGGGAAGAGAAGTGTGGTATGAAGAGGCGGTAGTAGTTGGCGAAGCCCAGGAACCGCTGAATGGCCTTCAACCCCTCCGGTCGAGGCCACTTCTCGATGGCAGACAGTTTCTCTGGATCCATTCGTAGGCCGGTCTGAGAAATAATGTAGCCCAAAAACGGAAGCGAGGTCTGCTCAAAGAGGCACTTCTCGTATTTAGCGAAGAGGTGATTCTGCCTGAGCCTGAGCAGGACCTGACGAACGTCCCTCCGGTGAGTCTGGAGATCCGGAGAGAAGACCAAGATGTCGTCCAGGTACACCACTACGCAGGAGTAGAGAAGGTCCCGGAAGATGTCATTGACCAACTCTTGAAAGACGGCAGGAGCGTTACAGAGACCAAAGGGCATTACCAGATATTCATAGTGGCCGTCCCGGGTGTTGAATGCCGTCTTCCATTCATCCCCCTGACGGATACGAACCAGGTTGTACGCCCCACGGAGGTCCAGTTTGGTGAAGATTCTAGCCCCCCTCAGACGATCAAATAACTCCGGAATGAGCGGAAGGGGGTACTTATTCTTCACCGTGATCTGGTTAAGGCCTCTATAGTCTATACAGGGACGGAGAGAGCCGTCCTTCTTTTTGACGAAAAAGAAGCCTGCTCCCGCCGGGGAGGTAGATTTCCGGATGAATCCCCTGGCCAGATTCTCCTCAATATATTCGGACATCGACCGGGTCTCAGCAGCGGATAATGGATAAATACGCCCACGGGGAGGAGTAGTACCGGGTAACAGGTCGATAGGGCAGTCGTATGGTCTATGAGGGGGTAGTGTCTCTGCCTCCTTTTTATTAAAGACATCAGCATAAGACCAATAAGGAATCGGAAGTCCAGGTAGATTAGCTGGGGTAGGAGAAGGACGGACGGGATGGACGGGAACCAGACAGGTCTTATGGCAGTCCTGTCCCCAGCGAAGGACCTCTCCGGTCTGCCAGTCAAGCACGGGTGCATGTCTCTGGAACCAAGGTAGACCTAGCAAGAGGGCGTGAGAGAGTCCAGGCAGAACATGAAGGGAGATACTCTCAGAATGCAGCATTCCCACCTGCAGAGTAATGGATTCGGTGATGAGTTGGATGGGGCGTGGTAAGAGACCCCCATCCACGGCAGCAACAGACAAGGGTACAGCCAGGGGTTTGGTGGGGATGCGGTATTTCTCTACCAGGGACTGTGAAATAAGATTCCCGGCTGCTCCAGAGTCAAGTTGGGCTAGTTCGAAATAACGGTTCTCCCCGCAGACGATTGAGACTGACAGCAGCAGAGATGGAGAGGATTTATTCTTGTCTAGGTCGACCTCTCTGAGCGAACCTAGACACAGGCGTTTCCCGACCTCTCCGGGCAGGCACGGATCCGGTGCTCCTTACTGCCACAGTAGAAGCAGCTCCCCTCGGCACGGCGTAAGTCCTGACGGGTTTTGACCATCTTGGTCTGGTCGACCTGCATAGGCTCAGGAGAGTGTACCTGGGGAGAGACGGAGGGAGTGACGGGTTTCTGAAAAGTAGGAGCTAGACGTGGAAACCTCCTCTCACGGGTGACCTCTTTGGCACGCTCCTGGAACCGTAGGTCAATCCGGGTGGCAAGAGTTATTAGGTCATCGAGAGTGGTAGGAATGTCCCGACCGGCAAGTTCATCTTTAATACGGCCGGACAGACCCTCCCAGAAGACGGATACCAGAGCGTCGTTATCCCAGGCCAGCTCCGAGGCAAGGGTACGGAACCGTATGGCATATTGGCCCACGGTGAGACTTCCCTGACGGAGGCGTAGCAGTGATGATGCGGATGAGGTCTTCCGTCCGGGTTCGTCGAAGACTTTCCGGAAAGCCGTGAGAAAGGCAGGCAAGTCGGACACCAGGGGGTCTCCTCTCTCCCATAGAGGATTTAGCCAGGCCAGGGCCTCCCCGGTGAGATGGGACATGATGAAGGCAATTTTGGCCCAGTCGGAGTTAAACTGGTGGGACAATAGTTCAAAGTGCAGGGTGCACTGATTTATGAAGCCCCGAGCCTGGGCGGAGTCGCCTCCGAAGTGAGGAGGTGCAGAAAGCCGGGGTCCGGGGTAGGATACCATGGTATTAGTGGGCAGCGGAGCTGCCGGATTGCGAGTCATGGCTCTGGCGGTGGTTGCTGGTGGAGCAGTCAGAGTGTCCAGGCGAGTATTGACAATCCACAGGTGACCCAGGATGGACTCCTGTTGGGACCTCTGACGGGACAGTTCATGACACAGGTCCGAGAGTGAGGGAGCTTGGGTGCCACCGGGTTCCATGGCCCGAGCAAACTGTAACGGGTCTGGGAGGCGGAACCTCTGAGCTACTATACAAGGGGGCGGTCCTTGTAAGGGAGCGGGTGGCGACCAGGGAAGACGGGCAGGCAGTCACAGCAGGTGACCGGGACAGTCTCTGAGTGAACGGGCTGGAGGTCACGGCAAGTGACCGGGGCAGTCTCTGGATGAACGGGCAGGAGGTCACGGCAAGTGACCGGGGCAGTCTCTGGGTAAAGGGTAGGTACGACCTGTGATGGCAGAGCCTCCAGGTAGGCTAGCAGGCAGGTAACAGGTGTGCGCTCCCAGGTGAGCGGGCAGGAGTCTCTGGAATGGCAGGTGGTCACAGCACGTGACGCGGAGCCTCCAGGTAGGCTAGCAGGCAGGTAGCAGGTGTGCGCTCCCAGGTGAGCGGGCAGGAGTCTCTGGAATGGCAGGTGGTCACAGCACGTGACGGCGGAGCCTCCAGGTAGGCTAGCAGGCAGGTAGCAGATGTGCGCTCCCAGGTGAGCGGGCAAGCTGGTCCATAGACAGACTGACAGGAGTTGGAAGGCAGACCGTCGGACCTCAGGCAAGCAGGCAGGTAGCTGATGTGCGCTCCCAGGTGAGCGGGCAAGCTGGTCCTTAGACAGACTGGCAGGAGTTGTAAGGCAGACCGTCGGACCTCAGGCTAGCAGGCAGGTAGCAGAAAATCAGGCAGGAATAAGACAGCAAGCTGGCAGGAATCTGGCAGGTAACTGGCAACGGGACCTGAGGGCTGAAGCAGAGTAGTGAACAGTGCAACAACATTGCTCGGGCACCTCCATTTTGGAGGAGGTGCCTTATATATGGTGAAGTCCTCCGGCCATTGGCCGGGGACTCCTTAGGACGGCGCGCGCGGCCCCTTTAAGAGGGAGGGAGAGCGCGCGCGCGCGCCCTAAGCACGGTGGCCGGGAAGGAGCGCGCGCTGCCAGCAGAGCGGGAGGAGGATGCCGGGCACGGAGCAGAGAGGTGAGGGGAACAGCGTCCCTGCCTAGCAGAGGGCAGGGACGCCGGCGCTACATAGGGGACTCGGTACCCAGGCCTTTTACCTTGCTTAGGATATCAAGTCAGTCGGCTCCCGGGCCCGTACTGTGGGGTCTCTCTTGAAAAAGGGTTTTTTCGTGTACAGTTTGTTTCGTGACGCCACCTGTAGTTTCCTGTAATGGTTACCGGCACTGCTGCGGACCTCCGGGGGTGATGAGATGGCAGCTGGGATGCTTCTGCTCCCCACAGGCGGAACGGACCCCCGGGGCAGAGTTGATGGAAGGGATGCAGGTGAGAGATGGCCAGGTCAGGGGGAATGACGCACATGCACACAGAGGATTCGCTTCAGTACCTTTACTGGTGTAACGGCAGGTATGGTCCAGTGTACTTGCTAGGAAGGGTGCACTTCAGGACTTCTCCCCAGTTAGCGGGTATAAGGCCTCCTGATACATGTCTCCCTCTCTCTAAGCTCCTAGCCAGCCTGGAACTTGGCCTAGCTTCTGTGTTGTGTTGCTCTCTCACATGACCGCTTGGTAGTAGGACCTTTCTTTGGCAACCACTATCCCTGGACGCCGGGGCCTTCGTGGTTCCTAGTCCTGTTATTGCTGGTAGCTTCAGATGACCAGGGGTCTGGAGGCCTCCTGGTATGCCGGTAGTCCCTACCGGGTATAGAGGACCCTGTAGGCGCGGACCCGGTGTCCGGTTTATGTCTTGTGGTGAGCCTATGATGCTCCTCTGCCCCCTCAACTCCTCTCTCTTCTCCTCTTTGCCTCCGGCCACACTCGGGGCCCTCATTACAGCAGCAGACGCCCTGCGTCTTCACTGCTCTCAGTGGCAGCACACTCTCTGAACTCTCTCACTAAACTGAACTTCCTGGCTCCACCCTCCATATATATATATCCCTAACAGGGCTCCCTCTGGTGGTATGAGGTCGAAGGGTGGAGGTGTTTGTTTGTAATGAGGGCCTCTTGTGGAGAAGTCCATCCATGCACCCTTTTGGGTCCTGTGGTACCTGTTGTAGCAGGGTGCCACACATACATTTGAGTACAACATTTTGGATTTTAAAAACATTTTTCAAGCTGTTGTTATAAAGTATTCTAATTTACTGAGATAATGACTTTTGAGTTTTCATTGGCTGTAAGCCATAATCATCAACATTAACAGAAATAAACACTTGAAATAGATCACTCTGTTTGTAATGACTCTATATAATATATGAGTTTCACTTTTTGTATTGAAGATCTGAAATAAATGAACTTTTTGATGATATTCTAATTTAGTGAGAAGCACCTGTATGAAGGGGCATCAGAATAATTGCGAGTTCTACTAACCGCTGTTGAATGTAAAAACACCTTCCTAGCCGAAAGAAAAGGGTCTGTCCATTACCATGATATGTGGAGTCACCTGTCCGAGTTCCCCTAGGGCGCACCAGCAGCAAAATCAATAAGTAAAATAACTGTCTCATTTATGTTATTTTTACAATTACTGGAAGGGAAACGCTGTGTAATTCCACTAATAGCTGACAGCTACCTCTAATTGGTCGCCCCAGGGGGATTGCAGCACTGAGTTGACCACTTGCCTATATTTCCGAGGCTCATTATATATTTTGCAAGGAATGCTGGGTAACTATCACATTGAAGAATGACATTTCTCTTTGTTTCTATTTCTTTTCTGTACTGACGGTAAAAAAGGCCAGAGAGTGGAGATCATTTACAATAAGGATAGCAAATTAAACCAGAGTGATATACTAAATGCAATTCATGGTTTGCACCTTCTTCTGCTGCATGAATGGAAAGTGTGGCTGCCTATATCGATTACATAGGAAACCGGAAAAATGCTTTATGCTCGTGTATCAAAAGAGGTTCCCTCTCATTTCAGTAATTACTGCAGTCTTCTGCCCCTCCGACACCACTATACAATTTACATCAATTGAATTTGCCATGGAATAGGGAGAACTGCAGAACAGTCGGCCCTGATGGCACGTGCCAGACCAAATACAGCTGGCGATTGTGTGCAAAATGTAGATATTGTCTGCTATGAATGTGGATTGTGAGCGCAGATCTCTCATCCACTGTAAAAACCACTAAAATCATCTTCAGCCACGTACAAGTCTCTGAAAAGCATTCTCATAAGGCCAGACAACAGAAGAAAATCCATTTTGTGGAGACATCAGATTAGCAGCTTTATATTATCTTGCCAACCAGACGCCATCTGGATAAAAGAATAAAAATGCTAGTACAAGATGTAGTTCAACATTCCGATTAAGAAGGGTATTACTACTTCTTAAAAGGGTTGGCTCATCGTCTTAAATGGGAAACATTGCAGAGCACTCGTAAAAAGCAAGGATCTTTACAATTGTTATGTAAAGTATATTCTGTTCTCAAGAACAAGAAGCTTATCAATTGTTTACTGCTCGGACTTAAGTGCTTACAAGCTCTTTTCCATAGAGCTTGTAATCACTGCCCAGATGATGGCCGGATCGCTACTCCAGTGCTGCAGAGTCAAAGTATTGAAGAATGGGCAAAGCCGCACGACCATGACCTAGAACAAATTGTCAATCAATCAGGAGCACACCTTCTTATGGCCACCAGGAAATAAAGAGGCTGGGGAGCTGGTGCTCCTAAAGAATGAAGATGCAACAACCCTTTTTAAAGGGTTGACCAAACCCGGACAGCTTGCAATAGTATAAAATAACTAGAGTAATACTAGTCTTATAAGTCCCCTGCCAATTTTGTTCTCAGGCTTCTCTCGGTCCCCTCCTCTCTCATTAATTTGGCTCTAGCAATGACATGGTGTGATGACGCGTGACCTCCACAGGTAATCTCCGGTTGGAGTGGTGAAGTTTCTCACAACTGAGGCCACACCTATGGTAAATGATAGGCTGAAGTGATTTTGTGTTTACATGACATTGCTGGAGCGTATAATCAGAGATGGGTGGGAGACCAAAGACCATTGTAAGGTGCTCGGAAATAAAATAGGGTTGGAAGTGTAATTTCTGTACACTTCTCCTTAGAGCAGTGTTCCCCAATGCCAGGCTTCAAGAACCACCAACAGATCATGTTTTCAGGATTTCCTTAATATTGCGCAGGTGATGGCATTATTTCCTTAGCCTGTTGCTCAGGAAATAATGCCATCACCTGCGCAATATTAAGGAAATCCTGAAAAAGTGATCTGTTGGTGGCTCTTGAGGGCTGGAGTTGGGGAACAATGCCTAAGGCTATGTGCCCACGATGCAGAAATGCTGCATATTTTTTCCGCTTCTCCCTGGCAGGAAAAACGCATGCTGTTTTTACATGCGTTTTTCTCGCCAGGTAGAAGCATTTGTCAAGCGTTCTTCACATGCATTTCTGCATGCGGGTTATCAAGCGCTTTCCAAGCGATTTTAGCATCACTTGGAAAAGTGATTGACAACTTGGTCACACTATATAAATCCATGCAACCGGCATGGATTTCTAGTAGTGTGACCAAATTAGTTAAAAAAAAAAGAATAAGAATGGTAAAAAATAAAAAAAAAAGATTATACTCACCTTCCGATGTCCTCCTGGTGTTTTCTCCGCTGCGTCCGGTGTCTTGGGCGGCTCACAGTGGTGTGAAGGACCTGCGGTGACGTCATTGAGTCATGTGACAGGTCACATGACTCAATGACGTCATGGCAGGTCCTTCACAACATCGCGACCCATACAGCAGACCAGACGGAGGGGAGAAAACACCGGGACGACATCGGAAGGTGAGTATAATCTTTATTTTTTATTTTAAATTCTTTTTTTTTACAGTTTCTATGGTACCCAGGTCTAGAGGAGAGTCTCTTCTTCAGGCCCGGGTACCATCCGCACATTGAACCGTGTGATATCCGCATGTGCAGATGTAGTGATGCGGATGTCACGCGGTCCAATGCAAGTCAATGGCGGCGATTACGCTGCGTGTCCGCAAAATTAATGGACATGCTGCGGATTTTTCCGCGACATGCTGCGGATTTTTCCGCAATGATAATCCGCAGCAGAAATTTCCGCAGCATGTGCACAGCACATGCGGATTATCATTGGGGACCATGGGGCACGTATTACCAAGCATTTTTTAAGCGTTTTCGCTGTGGAAATTCCGCGGCAAAAACGCTTGAAAAACGCATAGTGGGCATGCAGCCTAAAAGTATTGTGAAATCGGGACCGATAAATGTTATCCCGTAGAAACCACACAAGGAATAAGTTTTTTTTTTTTTTTGTGAACCAACCTATATACAGTATATATTCATGAATAATGCAAGTTCCATCAAATTTAGCATTTTTCTGTAGGAAGCTATTATGATCATTCTCACATACCTGCAGTGATTTTCCTGGACACTTTAGACCAGATTCAGATGGCTACATGGAAAATTGGACCAGTCACCATCACAAACTGGCTCATAGTGGTTATCTGCCTTGCAGATGGGTACCTGAGCTGCCTTTCATTGCATGCTTTATTCTGGTCCATAAAATGGACTAAAGTAGGGCATGCTGCTGTTTTTTTCTGCGCAGACCATCAGTCTATGTCAACTGGGTACAAAGGGTCCATTTGCTCTTCATGGTGCTTAGGAAAACCAATTATACACCCGTCTGAATAATCCCCTACAGTAAAACTGTCTTGGTTGCCAATCAGAGTTCAACTTTTACTTTACTAGAGCAGTTTTAAAAATGAATGAGACCCATTGTCCATTTTAATGATGGCAGCACACACCATATTAATGTGAAGAGGAGCAGTGTATCATAAAGCTGCTCCCTCCATGTACAGGCAGCCGACATCATAGGTGTAATGGAGCATGCACACATGAAGACCTGATTCACATGAGCAATCATCTGGAAATTACTCTTCATTTCCATCTAAGTCAGGCAGGAGGCAACTTGGAAGAGGAGCTTAACTATTCTACAGCTTTGGCACTGCTCCATTTCTTATGTGCTTGCATGAACCATATATATCTTCTCTATAAACTATGCAAAAAAAAGAAATAATCTATTCAAGAAGAAGAATGAGCCTATCAGAGAAAGTGTCTACATGAATGGATAATTAAATGTGTTTCTATCAATAATTGCTTAAGATAGAGATGAAATGGATAAAATATAAAAAAAAATATGTAGCATAAAAAACATTATACATACAATATACTCTTTTTTATGACTCACCGTGTATATAGTATATCCAAATAATGCAAGCATGCAACTCATCTTGACAAGGCGGATTCCAGTTTGTAGTTTCACAAACTTTACACCTATTACTGATCCATAATCCATTATATGCTTATTACGGGCCAAGTTCTTTTAACTCTTTTAGACATATTGTACATAAAGACACAATCAAAAAATGTATATACACCGGGCACACTGACCAATGCAAGCCTATGTGGTAGTTCACAGGGACGTTTTTACACACAGGCCAATGTTCTATTACAAAAAATATATAATGTGTGGTCCATTGTTAGTGACTGGAATAATTTGCTCAATATTTGGTTTGTTTTATGGGATTGGCATCATATTACAGGAATTTAATTTGATCTATAACTTTGTTCAAACATTGGCATAGGCCGGATAAAAAGTCAGTTTGTCTAATTTGTCACAGGGGAAAAACTGCTGGACGTGAGAGTCTTTTACATAAAGCGCATCAACATTTGCAACCTTTGCACAATCTGTGTGTAGGTTTTGGAATATGGCCGACATAATTTCCCTGGTGTCTTATTCCAATGGATAGGGAACTGCGGCACCTGCTGGGAGGCCTGCCAGATCTTTCTTACTAACAAGAGAGTCAATTTAGGTCACCCTGCATATCGGCTCATACTTATGAGCAGTTTTAATTAATTAAATTGTCCATTTTCCAAACCGAATGCTACATTAGCAAATTGTTCTGAAAATATTGTTGTGACCGGATTTATTGATCAGTTGACTATTTGGAAAGTCGTGTCCAGGCAAAGTCTATGTAGAAGTTTGGGTGAATGAGCCGAACAGAGTAATCCTCTCTGCAATAGAAATAACCCATGTTGAATTTGAGAATCTCCAAGTACTCAACTTGTGCGAAGGATTTTAGTCTTCTGTTCAGCCACTTTGCATTTATGGGGGTGCTATGCACCTGTCTCTGATCTGTGCTTTGCTTCCCTCACCCCGGTCCACTAGACTCTATTGTGCACCACCTTGATCTCTGCAGATGGCCCAGTGTGCTCCCATGTGAGCATTTGCCTGGGCCTATATAAGGCTCACCAATACCCACACCTGTGTCTTGGTAGGCTCTGAATTCCTCTTTTCACCTTGACCTGCTCAGCTGCCTGTCTGCAGTCTCCTGGACGTCTCCTACCTGGCTGCGGTTTCCAGCCTCCCAGGTACCTGTCTGTGGTCTCCTGGACATCTCCCACCTGCTTGCGGTTTTCAACATCTGAGCTGCCTGTCACAGTCTCCTGGATGTCTCTTGCTTGCCTGCAGTTTCCAGCATCCCAGCTGCCTGTCTGTGGTCTCCTAGATGTCACCCGCCTGCCTGCGGTTTCCAGTATACCAACTACCCGTGTCCTGTGTGCCTCACCTGTTTGCTTTATTGACGCCTGTAGCCCAAATGCCAACTCGGACCTTGGGCTTGGAGGATCCACCTCACCTGATTAGCCTAAAAGGGAAGTTTAAAGTGAAAACTTAAGGTCAATTTACATAGAACGGCCAGCAGCACTGAATGACCACCGACAGGTAAAAATTTACCAATCAGTGATTGTTGCCTAGCCCCTTTACACAGGTGAACTACAGTAAACATCATTGTTTTTTGGCAGCACTGGTGCTGTTTTTCAGGATGTTGTGTTGCCAGAACTATGATCTATTTTGCAGCAAAAAAGATAATTTGACCCGATGAACGAGCTGTTAGCACTCATACATGAAAAACGGACATCTGAATGAGCACCTAGTTGTTCCTCTTGTCTGATCGTTTGCTAATTAAGTTATTTATCTTAACTTGTGGAAGTGGAAAATAAAGGCTTGCATAAATTTTAGAAAGCTTTCACTTGTGTGCAGAAAAGGTGCAAATTATATCCTTACTATGCAGGGTGGGAGGAAGGAAGTCAGGAGCGCACCTTTTCTACGCTCTGGAGAACACTAGGATCGGAAGTTACAGTGACTCTCCGGTGCCTGCACAGAACAAAAGCAAAGCCATTGCCAATAAAAGGCGGAAAACTGAAGAGGAGCGACGGCAATCAGAATGTTCAGGATTTCCGACCGCGCACCTGATGTTACAGGGACACAGTGACAATGTGGAAGGAGAAAGATAGGATAATCAAGTGAGGAGGCAGCATCATCTTCCAGGCAGCGTATGCCCCATAGCCTGGAAAAACTAATTTCCATAAAGTGATAAAAGATGGTTTTTCCACAACAAAGCATCATCCATGAGGCGTACAGGTAGGACTTTTTCCAGCTGTCTATAACCTGTATGTCCATGTTTATAGGTCAGATCACTCAAATGCGGTGACAGATTCCCTTTATCAATTAAGACATAATCCTGAGTGACATGGAAAATAAATAGCCACAGTATCCTTTATTGATTACAACATATTTCAAATCAAGCATAAATGCAGTTTCTTTTCGGAGGAGTTCCTGGACGCCTGACACCACTGGACAGCACCAGAATAAAATACTCCCCAGTCGCACCGTTCCAACTCGGGGTTGAAAAATGGTGCTGTCCCCTCTACAAATTTCTCCCTGTTCCCCAGGAACTGTCCCTGCAGGAACTAAACCATGACTCAATAATGAAGGGTCAACATACCTCCGATGTGACCCTACGCCCATTAACCAAAACCATCCCTGACCTCCTCACCTCCAGCTGCTATGACATAAATATAAAATAGCCAAAGATTATCACACCACCACCAGAATTTATATGTTAGCAAAAGAAAATGGGGCATAACATAAGGGCAGGTGGATGGGTCTTTCAATAGTCCTGAATCTGCAGGGAAGACTATGATCCACGACTCCTCCTCTTCTTGTAAGGTACCTCAGATACTCGCTCCTCCTTTCCACAATTTACTAACCCAATCCTAAACAGAATCTAATCCTATGTGACCTAAACTCCAACCCCACACCTAACTTTCTTTTGTGGTTGTGCAAAATTAAATATCAACCCTTTCCCAGTAAAAATAGCTATTAACCCTTTCCTAGCCTTCTCCTTCCAAACCCCTGTCATGTCCGGGTCTACACTTTAGCACCGCCCGTTGCAGTCCTATCTTTATCAGAGTTATTCAGCGCAAGCTCTTTATTCTACTTACAAGAGATAAGATAAAAATCAGCAATCCAAATGTCATGTGCATCCCGACTCAAGTTTCACCATGTCACTTCTTCTGGAGACTCACATATCAGATATATGTAATGCATCTTTAAAAAGGTGACATCTGCATGGGATTTCTATATTCTCTTTGTGTTTTTGTAATTTTTTTTTGCGCCATATATTGCCACTATATTAGCTAAAGAAAACAATTTGACAAAAAAATGCACCGATTGGCATAGTGGCAAAAATAATACATGGTTATGGTGTGTCTGGTCTGAGATGTTGGCATGCAAGGCAATAGAGGGTGGAGTAACCTTTCTGTCTACAAGTATCTGAGAAGTTGTGGTGAGTACACTTGTCAGAGAGTCGATATTGACTTTTAGGATTAATACTTCCTATAGGTGACACAAGAGGTCTAGTCCTCTTCCTATCTGAAGAGACAACTTGCATATTTCCCAGAGGAGCATTGCGGCTTGAAAGTCTCCTCACCTTGGCATGTCAGGCTTGACGTGTCACTCTCCGCACGGAGAAACGTTACCTCTTGGATCCTGGTGAGTACACTAAAATCTGAATTCAAGGGAATTAGGATTAATACTTCCTATAGGTGACATTAGAGGTCTGGTCCTCTTCCTCTCTGAAGAGACAATTTGCATATTTCCCAGAGGAGCATTGCGGCTTAAAAGTCTCCTCACCTTGGCATGTCAGGCTTGACATGTCACTCTCCGCATGGAGAAACGTTACCCCTTGGATCCTGGTGAGTACACTAAAATCTGAATTCAAGGGAATTATCTTCTGCCATGTTCGACTCTTGACTATTGGCGCATTACCAATTACTGCACACACTGTCAGCTACAACTACATCACGTCCTATTAGTGTACCTCATCTAGCCGGATAGTCTGGTCTTCTTTGAGGCTCATTTTTTTGTGTTTCATTAGGAAAGGAATTCTCTCTTTACATGACATGCCGTTTTAAACTTTACAGCACAATTAGAAGGGAGAAATCTTTACTCTTTAAATCTTTTCAGAAAGGTTTGTGATCCGTCATCATGCACAGTACATTAGGAATGCGTAGGCTGAAAGACACTATTGCTATGTCTCTAGAGAACTGTCAACTGATGTTTTTTAAAGGAAAAAAAAAAAGCTATTCTTTACCAACTCAGAAAATGCAGTCTTTAGTATTAGTCCTAAACTTTGTGATATTTAGATTCATATGCAAGTTAATGGGTTTGTCCCTTCAGAATATGTGGTTATATGGTCATCAAGGAAGTATAAGTCTTGGTTGGGATCTCTACTTTATGAGCCATTGAAGAAAATCAGCAGCCCTGGTAGACTCTGGACATCCATGTACTACATGGGCAACCATTCATCTGAATAAACTACTGTTTCTTGGGAACCTCAGGGGCCAGACCTATGGAGGTCAATGGCTGTAATGATTTAATGCACCCTAATAAGCAATGGTCAATCCAACAGGGATATACAGTTGAAACCAGCAGTTTACATACACTATATAAAATGACACATATGAATGTTTTTCTCAATATCTGACATGAAATCAGAATAAACCTTTCCCGTTTTAGGTCAATTAGAATTACCATAATTTTTAATATTTGCCAAATGCCAGAATAATGAGAGAGAGCTAATGTTTTAAGGCATTTTTATTACTTACTGCAAAATCAAAAGTTTACATACACTGAGATTAATATGCCTTTAAACAATTCTGAACTGCCCATATGATCATGTCATGTGTTTGGGAGCTTCTGATAGTTTTTTTGGCAACATCTGAGTTAATTAGAGACACACCTGTGGATGTATTTTAATGCACACCTGAAACACATTAGTACGCAAGTACAAACAAGATAGGAATGTCCAGCCATCATACTGCAGGGAATCTAAAGAGCATAATGATGCATATGGTTTACTATTATCTTCTTCAAACAGCTGTTGGCTGTGGCTGGAAAGAAACTATGCAATATATTTGGTGGACGTGCCTCAATACCTCAATATAATGCAGTTTGGATAAAACATACAATGTAGTCTCATCTCCACCATCATTCAATATTAAATTAGCAAATCTCCTTGTGTGGCTCCAATATCTTTATGTACCTGAACCCTAATTCCTCTTATATTTGTGTGACCTAACTTGTGGTTGCAAGGTCATGGAGGAAAATATAATCAATTAATATAATTAAAGTTTCCCCCATGTAGGGTGGATTCACAAACCTGCAGGTCAGAGTGAGCACATGGATCCAGGTCATTAACACAGCAGGATCTAAAGAACATGGTAACAGGGAGGATGCAGAAAACAGACTATGCTGAACGTCAGCCGAAGAAGCGAGGCAGGACACACAGCTCTAGAACCAAGAGGGTATATGAACACTGGAGTACACATGAAGAGTTAAACTGCAGGTCTGAAGCAGAACTTAGCTGTAGGTGTGAATTGTAGAGTCAGGAGGAGATTTCAGCATAATGTGAACAGCATCTAATAACAGTTCATAATGCTTACAGCAAACGATTGGTTAATTAGCTGGTCTCAGAAGCCATAGATGCAAGTTGTAGAATCCACGCATCTGAGAAGATTTGGGATCCTCTGGTTATATACCCAAAGTCATAACTCAGAGGAGACTTGGAGGAGACCAAGTTAAACCTAGACAATTGGCCCCTACCTTCTCTTCTTTCTTGTCTCTTTTTATTTGTTCCCAGAACAAATCAGAAAAATGCAAATGCAAAAATGCATCATTCCTTTACATTTGTTGTGAAAGAAAGTACACCATTTTATTTTTCATCAGCTGTTGAAAGGTTTTTAGATCACAGCAAATGAAATTCACAACCTTAAAAAAAATAGGTAACGAAAAATTGGGACTCTGGTGACAAATTTTCCCTAACGTTCACATGTATCAAGATTATAGATCATGGCAATGTCAACTATGTAACAAATGACCCCGCTGGATCGCCTTGTAACTTAGTGTGACAGGTAGATTGTGGCATCCTTTGAGCAAGTAGCGTTAAAAATGATGGTGGGTGTTATTAGCGGAGCTTTGGGAATAATTGCTCTTGTACAGTGACATAGCAGAAGGCTATTCAGCCGCTGTGTTTTTATAGCTGGCATAAACAACTCGTTTTGTCTATCATTGGATAGACTCAATAAATTAAATTCTCCCATTTACAAACTTTGCAGTATTCCCTATATAGAACATCATTTTCCATGAAATAAATTTAACTAATTTAGTTCAATGAGATACAGAGCTTGGGTAAAGAGTAGGTTCATTCTTAAAGGGGTTATCCAATTCTTGGATGCAGTGAGTGACAGTTTAGCTGCCCTCTGGAATCAGGGTCTTGCTGAGCTGTCACGTACAATCTAGTGCAGGGGGTGTGCTGAGCTGTCAGTATTTTTATGGACGAGGAGGTGCTGAGCTTCCTTCAGGTGTTCCCTGTTTTAAATGATTAACCAGCTTTTTAGCTTAGCAGTCAGTCCCAGACTTCTGCCAGTAGTAGCTTTCAGCTCAGTGGTGTGTTTACTCTGTGTTCTGAACTCTGACATTCTGATCTTTGTTAACAGACCTTGGATTTGCCTTTTAACTGCCTGTTTGTATTACTCCTTTTGTCTTGACACACTCTGACTTTGGAATTCTGACGCTGGACTGTGACCTGACTATGGCTTTGTCTCTTCCCTCTGTATATGACATACCCTCCTGGTTCTCGACTTCCCTGACTCACAACTTTTCCGTGAGAAGTGACTCATCGTCACATTATCTATTAATAAATGTTTAAATTAAAAGAAGTCTTTGTCAGAACAAAATGACTATTCAAACCAATCACATCTAGCTCCTATAAACAGTATATGCAAGAAAAGTGGGTGGGAAGGTACACTGAACTGCTCAGCCACACCAAGGGGGCATCGAGCCTTATAGGTATATTTGAATAATGAGCAATTTCTGGAAAATGCAGCAACAGATTTGGACTCTAAGGCTGTGTGCCCACTATGCGTTTTTCAAGCGTTTTTTCCATGAAATTTCTACAGCGAAAACGCTTAAAAAACGCTTGGTAATACGTACCCTATGGTCCCCAATGATAATCCGCATGTGCTGTGCACATGCTGCGGAGATTTCCGCTGAGGATTATCATTGCGGAAAAATCCGAAGCAAGTCCATTAATTTTGCGGACACGCAGCGTAATTGCCGCCATTGACTTGCATTGAATCGCTTAATATCCGCATGACTACATGTGCACATGCGGATATTAAGCGGTTCAATGTGCGGATGGTACCCGGGTCAGGAGAAGAGGAGACTCTCCTCCAGACCCAAGTACCATAGTACCTGTAAAAAAAAGAATTTAATAAAAAAAATAAACATTATACTCACCTTCTGATGGCCCCCAATCTCCTTAGCGATGCGTCGTGGCTCCCCAGCCACTCGCGATGATGTAAAAGGACCTTCCATGACGTCATTTAGTCATGTGACAGGTCACGCGACCGTCGACGTAGGCGGTCGCGTGAACTGTCACATGACTAAATGAAAGGTCCTTTTACACCACTGCGAGCCGTACAAGAGACCAGACGCATTGTACAGGAGACCGGGGGACATTGGAAGGTGAGTATAATGTTTATTTTTTATTTTTTACCATTTCTATTCTTTTTTTTAACTATTACTTGGTCACACTATATAAATCCATGCCGGTTGCATGGATTTATATAGTGTGACCAAGTTGTCAAGCACTTTTCCAAGTGATGCTAAAATCGCTTGGTAAAGCGCTTGATAACCCACATGCAGAAATGCATGCAAAAACGCTTGACAAACTCTTCTACCTGGCAGGAAAAACGCATGTAAAATCCGCATGCGTTTTTCCTGCCTGGGAGATGCGGAAAAAAGCTGCAGCATTTCTGCATCGTGGGCACTTAGGCTAAAGGTCCCCTACAAGGTGCAGTGCTTGGTTTGAGCACCCATTTTGTGCTGACAGACAGTCTTTAAATAAGAAGTGCAGCTGCCGTCATTGTTTGTTACGTAAGAAAACTTGTGACTCAGAGTAGTTGAAATTAAATAAATGATTTAATATGCAATCCAACAATAAAGGTTCACAAAATCTGATATTTTTTCTGTTGGACAATAGGCACACTGAGGAAGGTCTAGACCGAAACATTTGTGAACCTTTATTGTTGGATTGCATATTAAATCATATTGTTTTCTCAAATGATAGAAAACAATATAGTTGCATCCTGAATTGCTAAGAAGGATTGTTCTAAAGCATAGAAACTGCATTGCTACCATGGAAAAATATGAAAGCGCTACATAATGTATATATGAAATATTTGAAAATGAATCTGTAATATTAATATGAAAAATTACAGTAAAAGGAAGTTACTTAGCGCATAGATTGGCCAATATATGTGTGCCCAACAGTTAGCGTCAAGGCGTCCTTCATTGTTGGATCCCTGTCCTGCTTTGTCACCTCTCCTGGGCTAAGAAGCCTACAATTTATGGGGCAGGAGTGAACCAGCTAACTACTTAAAATCACCTGAGACTGATGGGAGTGGGAGTGCGCATGCAGGGCCTGCGTCAGCACCCGGCGTACCCGGGCAAGTGCCGGGGCCCTGGACCATCAGGGGGGCCCACTCGTTATCGGGGCCTGGGCTGCTTCCCCGGCATCTGTGCAGGGCCGCCGATGCTGTTCAAGCCCTGCTCTGCTTCATGCAGCAGCAGCAGTGTGCGGTCAGTGTGCAGCAAGATAATTTTCATGCATGATAATGCACCGTCTCATGCTGCACATAACACATCTGCATCTCTGGCTGCTATGGGCATAAAAGGGGACAAACTTATGGTGTGGCACCCATGCTCCCCTGATCTCAACCCCATTGAGAACCTCTGGAGCATCATCAAAAGGAGTGTCTATGATGGCGGGAGGCAGTTCACATCTAAGCAACAGCTCTGGGAGGGTATTCTGTCCTCATGCAAAACAATTGAAGCAGAAACCATCCAAAACCTGACAAATTCAATGGACGAGAGAGTTCAGAAGCTCCTTTCGAACAAGCGGTCCTATGTGCAAATGTAACATCACCTAGAATAAAGTTTTGAGTTGAAAACTGTTTGATTTCAGTTTGTAATAACCTGCTAATGCTTATAATTTCAAAAATGACCATTTTTTTGTTCTTTAGTAAAATGAAAAGGTTGAAAACTCTGCTGTGCATAATAATTTGGAACATGCATTTTGAGTGCAGTTTGAGTATTTTATTTTTTTTTAAATATACTGTTGTCATAGGCAGTTTGTACAAAAACCTTTCAATTGTACTCTAATAGTTATTTGACTGAAAAATTACAATGACTGCAATTCATATAGGTAATTTGGGAAAATCTGAGAAAATATTATTTGCATAATAATTTGGAACACAGTGTATACTTCCTGTTGGTCGGGCAGCATGTATCAGCTGTCACGTTCCCTTTAATAAGCAGAAGGTAGTCCGATGACCCGGACAGCTTGCCCCACCCCAGATGAAATCTATATTAATGTGCCCTCAGTTTACATTTTATATTTAGCATATATTTATCTATTGCTGAAATTCCATTGGAATATAAGACAGCGGGAATTGCAGTGTTTCACATGATTGTATCTGTTTCAGGATGTGGAAGGAGCGAGCAGCTCTGTAAGTGATATCATATTACTATAGCCATGGTGGGGTTTTTTCTGCCCACCTTGCAAGGAACTTGGAAATAAGCCTGACTTGTATAGCACCTGGGGCTCATGCAGGAAAGCAGTCCTTAAATGCAGTTTTCCAATAAGTAATTTGTCTTTTTGGCAGCGTTCCAGCTCTCCGTAATACACAATCAGAACACCCCTACTAATTGAGCTGTTTCCCTTCACTCATGACATATTGCTCAATTGACTCCTCCACTACAGCATATCCATTATATACAGGCTGGGCACATATAGTCCTATTTACTAATATTGCATTTTGCCCTGTCACCCACCCCATTTACTGACCACCATCTGACATTAGTTTACATTCTTCACCTTGAGTCAAACAGTTAAAATTAACCAATTTTCCCTCCTGCTTTTAAATTGATAGATTTCCATTTTAAAGGCCAAGAAATCCAAGTACCAATTCAAATGCAATAAAGAACAGGGAGGAAAAACGTGTAACTATGGATGAACTGATGTTCGGGACAAAATTTAGACCTGGGCACTGACCAGCAAATAAATAAATGCATGTGTGTGTGTATATATATATATATATATATATATATATATATATATATATATATATATATATATATATACACACACACACTGTATATACACATACACACAGGGGCATCTCACTAAATTAGAATATCAAAAAGTTAATTTATTTCAGTTCTTCAATACAAAAAGTGAAACTCATATATTATATACAAACAGAGTGATCTATTTCAAGTATTGATTTCTGTTAATGTTGATGATTATGGCTGACAGCCAATGAAAACACAAAAGTCATTATCTCAGTAAATTAGAGTAAATAACAAAAAACACCTGCAAAGGCTTCCGATGCATTTACAAAGGTCCCTTAGTCTGTTTCAGTAGGCTCCACAATCATGGGGAAGACTATTGACTTGACAGATGTCCAGAAGGCAGTCATTGACACACTCCATAAGGAGGGTAAGCCACAAAAGGTCATTGCTAAAGAAGCTGGCTGTTCACAGAGTGCTATATCCAAGCCTATTAATGGAAGGTTGAGTGAAAGGAAAAAGTGTGGTAGAAAAAGGTGCACAAGCAACCGGTATAACCGCAGCCTTGGAAGGATTGTTAAGAAAAGGCCATTAAAAAATTTGGGGGAGATTCACAAGGAGTGGACTGCTGCTGGAGTCATTGCTTCAAGAGTCACCACGCACAGACGTATCCACGACTTGGGCTACAAGTGTCACATTCCTTGTGTCAAGCCATTCATGACCAATAGACAATGCCAGAAGTGTCTTACCTGGGCCAAGGAGAAAAATACCTGGACTGATGCTCAGTGGTCCAAGATGTTGTTTTCAGATGAAAGTAAATTTTGCATTTCATTTGGAAATTAAGGTCCCAGAGTCTGGAGGAAGAGTGGAGAGGTCACAATCCAACCTGCTTGAGGTCTAATGTGAAGTTTCCACAATCAGTGATGGCTTGGGGACCCATGTCATCTGCTGGTGTAGGTCCACTGTGTTTTATCAAGGCCAAAGTCAGCGCAGCCGTCTACCAGGAAATTTTAGGACACTTCATTGGCAGCAAACTCGCCTGACCTTAACCCCATAGAGAATCTATGGGGTATTGTCAAGAGGAAGATGAGAGACACCAGACCCAACAATGCAGACGAGCTGAAGGCGGCTATCAAAGCAACGTGGGCTTCCATAACACCTCAGCAGTGCCACAGGCTGATCACTTCCGTGCCACGCCACATTGATGCAGTAATTGATGCAAAAGGAGCCCCGACCAAGTATTGAGTGCATTTACTGAACATACATTTCAGTAGGCCAACATTTCGGATTTTAAAATCATTTTTCAAGCTGTTGTTATAAAGTATTCTAATTTACTGAGATACGACTTTTGTGTTTTCATTGGCTGTAAGCCATAATCATCAACATTAACAGAAATAATCACTTGAAATAGATCACTCTGTTTGTAATGACTCTATATAATATAGGAGTTTCACTTTTTGTATTGAAGAACTGAAATAAATTAACTTTTTGATGATATTCTAATTTAGTGAGAAGCACTTGTATTGATATATGACAATCGTCAGGAGTGGGCCAGCAATTACTTTATGGATTCTCACATCTAGTGTAAGTGCATTGATACATAACAAATATTAAAGAGGAGCTGTCACCTCTCCTGTCAAGCCTATTTTAGTAAAACTTGTATTTCCCATTAAATAACAATCCTGGAGCATTCTTTCTTAGAACTCTGTGTTGAGCAGTTCCTCTGTTATTCCTCCTGGAATTGTATAATTAAATGGACAATGGTGTATCCTTATACAATGTGGCCCTGTTAGCACTAATTGGACAGTGTCAGTCTAAGTAGCTCCCGACTAGTAACACTCGGCTGTCAGTGTATTCATACATTTCTAGAAGGAATAGCAGTGGAACAGCACACAGAGCTCTAAGAAAACATGGGTTTAATGAAACAAGCATATTAGGTGAGCCAACAGGTCCTTCTTAACTGATTGGGGGTATAATCAGTGTTAGGGCTCATTCAGACGCCTGATCTTCTCATATGAGTGCTATTTGTGTCTTTCACAGATAGCACTCATACCTGTGATAGTCTATGGGGACATTCACATGTCCCTGACATTTTGTGGACCGAGTGTCAGGTGCAAAGGCAATGATGAATCAGGGCCTTAGTGTAAAGTACATTGTAGTGGCTGTCCAGTCACAATATATTGAAGACCTTTCCACAGGGTTAAGTCATCAATATCAGATCAATGGGTGTCTGACAACCTATGCGCTGGCTGTGGGCTGCACCTTTCAAGAGTAGCGGTTGCTGCCGGGTACTGCAGAACAGCTCCTGTTCTCTTGAATAGAGCTGATCTGCAGGACCCGGCAGCGGCTGCAAAACATTGAATGGTGCTCCGTTTATAATGTTTACATCCCTTTTAAAGAGTGGCCCATGGACTAAAATGAAAAAAAAATTAATTATAAACTCACCTACTGGACTCCTGCTGTTCACTGGGACCGTACCCCATGACCCCCCACTGGTCTCCTCATTTCCTCTTCTGTATTAAGCTTCATATGACCAGGGTTTTAAAGAGCCTCGTCTGAATAGAGCAGGGGTTGGGCATGTGCATCCCAAGGGGTCGCACCTCCAGGGATTTGGGAGTTATCTCCTATCCCAGAAATAAGGGATAACTTCCAAACTTAGCATAACCCCTTTACAGGAAAACGCACTTTGATGTAGTGCAGCGGATAAAACTGTAGAAGTAGGGCAGGCCCTTGGAGTAAATTCCACCTGTGGACCCTGGTCACCACAGTCCGACCCTGTGCAAAGATGTCTATGACTAATCACTTCTACAGTACCCTCCATACGTTTTCTCCCACTTCTACACTTCGCCAGATGAAGAAAGGTGCAATAGTACCTCCCTTTTGTTCTTCCCATAGAACCAGTATTTGCAAAAACAGAATATATTACAGTAGTGATGTCTCTCTTTGTGACCATCTCAAAGTAGAAATGGCCATCTTGGTGGCCCCCCTACAATATGAATGCATATGTCCCCTTTAGAGGCCCCTGTGCTATGCTAAAA
Organism: Phyllobates terribilis; assembly: GCF_046119375.1. NCBI lineage: Eukaryota > Metazoa > Chordata > Amphibia > Anura > Dendrobatidae > Phyllobates > Phyllobates terribilis. The sequence continues at coordinate 297,613,833 of NW_027362768.1, forward strand.
TTGCTCTTTGTGCCCCAATTCAGTAGTAACGTCTGTCTCTGTACTCAAATACAACAGTAATTCCCCCTGCCTAGTGGCAACAATACAGTAGTACCGCACACCATTTATACCAACATACAGTAATAGCGTCCATCTTTTATGCCTCAATACAGTTGGAACATCCCATATTGTGACTCAATACATTAATAATGCATGGGCCACAATGGAGAAAATTATTAATGTCGCCCCTTGTGGAGTAATAGTGTCCCCAATTGGCTTCCTACAGTAATTATGTCAACCACTTGCTACCATAAACTATAATGTATCTTCTCTCTTTCCCTCCCTCCTCTTATTTATTTAGTTTTCCTGGGGTTCTCTTTTGTGCGTGCGCACACGTGTTGCCGCGGAAGGATTCAGCCCTGGGTGTATCTTTATGGCTGCCGCTCTGGTAATGTGACCCGCTCGCGCCCATGTGATTTCCTTCACGTGGTAGTGTTTGCACCTTAGGGATGGACCTGTTGACGTCATCGTGCTGTGCGCCTATTGGAGAGCACTATACAAATATCACCCTCCGTATGCACCTGTCATTAAGGATGTATACCCAAAGCAGCAACTGAGCGCCGCTCCCGAGACTGAAATGGGAATGCTGCCGGGAGGAATAAAGTTCATTTTCTTCCCGCAGCGTTAGGCTATGTGCAGGCAGCGGCCAGCATTTTATAGGTTTTTCTGGTGACAGATTCACTTTAAGTCACGTATCTTGTAATAATGTCCTCCATGCTGTAAAAATGTCCCCAATCCTGGCCCCTATTCTGTAATAATCTCCCCATCTTGGCACCTAACCTATAATTATGTACCTCATCATGGCCCCTTTCTTAAATAATGTCCCCCAACTTGGGCCCTTTTGTTTGATAATGGCCCCCATCCCGGTACCTTTCAATAATGATGTCCCCCATCCTAGGCCCCTGCCTTTAATAATGTCCCCCATCGTAGGCCTCTACCTTTAATAATGTCCCCCATCGTAGGCCTCTACCTTTAATAATGTCCCCCATCTTAGGCCTCTACCTTTAATATTGTTCCCCATCGTAGGCTTCTACCTTTAATAATGTCCCCCATCGTAGGCCTCTACCTTTAATAATGTCCCCCATCGTAGGCCTCTACCTTTAATAATGTCCCCTATCCTCCAGGCCCCTTCCTTTCATAATATCCACCATCCTGGACCCTATCCTGTAAAAAGGTTTCCCATCTTGGCCCATATCCTGTAATAATATCCCCCATCCTGGTTCCCATCCTTTTATAATGTCCTCTGTGCTGGTAACTTTCCTAAATAATGTCCTCCATCCTGACGCTCTTCTTCAACACATTTATAGAGAAATTAGAAAAGATTCTTCTCACTTGCCTTTGCTCCCACGACATGCAGCGTCGTTGTGCACAACCGTCATACGGGGGCAGGGTAGCACATGACCATCATGCGCCAGCCGCTATTTGAACTCTATTGGGGTGCAGAGAGCCGGTGGCTTGTATAGTAAGCGTGTGTTGTCATGGCGACAATAATGTCATGCATTCTTATGGTGATGATGATGCCATGTGTTGTCATGGAAACAATTACATCAGTGTCATGGTGACGATGTCATGTGTTGTCATGGCGACAATGGTGTCGGGTTGTCATGGCTACAATTATGTAAAAATGTCATGTGTTATCATACCAAGAATGATGTCATAGTGTCGTGTGTTGTCATGGTGACGATTATGTCATAATTTTGTCGTGGCGATGAGGATGTCATAGTGTTGCCTGTTGTCATGGAAACTATGTCATATTGTTGTGCGTTGTCATGGCGATGATGATAGTCTTGTCATGACGACGATGGTGTCATAGTCTTGTCATGGCGACAATGATGTCAGTGTTGTGTATTGTCATGACAACAATGATGTCATAGTGTTGTCATTGCAATCTCATAGTGTTGTCATGGTGACTATGATGTCATAGTGTTGTCATGACGATGATGCTGTTATAGTGTTGTGTGTTGTCACTATGTCATTATCGCCGCTATGACAGCGATGAAGATGTCATAGTGTTCTGTGTTTTCATGGCAACGATAATGTCATAGTGTCATGTGTTGACATGGCGATGATGATGTCATTGTGTCATGTATTGTGAAAACGACGATGATGTCAATGTCGTGTATTGTGATAGCGACGATGATGTCATGGTGACATTATGGCGACGATGTTCTCATAGTGTTGTGTGTAGTCATGGCGATGATGATGTCATAGTGACATCATGGTGACAATGTCAGTGTTTTGTGTGGTCATGGTGACGATGTCATAGTTTCATGTGTTGTCATAGCGATGATGATGTCATAGTTAGAGCATGGCGGCAATGATGTCAGTGTTATAGTGTTGTTATGGCGACGACGATGTCGTAGTGTTGTTATGGTGAAGATTATGTCATAGTGTTGTCATGGTGATGATGATATATTGTTGCCTGTTGTCATGGTGACGATGATGTCAGTGTTGTAATGGCGACGATATAGTGCTGGTGATACTATGACAAAGTGTTGCCTGTTATCACAGTGATGATGATGTCATAGTGTTGTGTGTTGTCATGGTGACGATGTCGTAGTGTTGTGTGTTGTCATAGTGACATCATGGCGATGATAGTGTTGTCATGACGACAATTATGTCATAGTGTTAATGTAGCACCCTGAGGATTCGGCTGCTACAGGGGTATTGCACCTCAACCCAGAGGTGTGATATTCCACTCCCGGGTAAGGAAGGAGTGTGGAACTGAGCTCAGATAGACTGCATGCACTACATACATCCCATTCCAGAGGAGCAGGCCGACGGCACTCCCACTTAGAAATGTGCAGGTGCGACCGAGCCTGTTCCTGGCTGGAGTGGGAGGGGGGAGGAACATCCCATGTAGTGTAGGGGCAGATAGGGGGAGCAGTCTGGGTAGTGGTAGGAGCTCATTGGGTGCTGGTCACCTGAGCTCACACATAGAGGGATATATAAGGAGGGCACCAACTAGGATCAGGGTCAGACGCAGAGAGTAAGTCAGATGCAGAGGACAAGCCTGCAGAAAGAAACAACAGCCCTGGAGAGAGAGTGGAGTAAAGAAGGAGACCCAGAGGGGGACAAAGAAGGGACCCAAGAACCCAAATAAGAACACCGGGTGAGGAGTCAGCAGAAGGGTACCGGAACCCAAGCTGGTGGGGGTAAAGACATTCCCCAGCCAGAGACCGGAGACCGTGGGCAGAGTCTGTCACGGTCACCCACTACATTCACCCTGAAGGCACACCACATGGAGGGTCAGGGAACCTGAGGCCAAAGGTTGCCCAACAGAAGGCCCGAGGGAGCTGGATTTAGGTGAATCACTGGTGGGGACGGCTGAAGGAAGGACAGAGGGAGAGCTCAGGGCCACGCTCCGGACTTGTTTGGGGGTTGGCCGGATCCAGGACCTGGTGGACGCAGCACGGCTCGGGAGGTCACTTGGAGCTAGAGTGACCAGGAACATCTGCAGTAAGTAAAGACCCTTAACTGCACAACCCGAGTCTGTCATCATTACCGGCTGCACCGCACCATCACAACCCCCATCCTCTGCGCCTGTCCCCTCTGAGGCTATACCCCTCCCGTTGGGGGTTATCCCACCAAGCTGCGCATCCACCATCAGCCTCAGCGGACCCTGCTGCAGCGGCGGGCACAGTGACCGCATCACAACGGGTGGCGTAGTCGACACAACGAACTTTAATAACATCAGTAAAGACTGCCACATAACCCTGAGCTTGACGCCCTGGGCACGGGACCGGGTCACAGCCGCTCGGAGACTACAACCCCCCCATCTGATCCGGTGCCGGGTATTCCCCTCAAAACGGAATATGTCCCAGGGGGCGCGTCGACTTTGGCGTAGTCGGCAGGATTACGTGCCCGCAACACCCGGGTACTGCGTGCCTGAAGAAAAGTGCAAGTTTACCTCAGAAAGAAGACTCCTGCCGGTTCCGGAGGGTCCACGCCATCGGACTCCATCACCAGTCGTTTCCCGCCGATTGTCCGCCATTTCCAGCTTGTTCCCGCCATCTGCAGAGTTTCCCGCCACTGGGCGACGCTTCCCGCCAAAACCGCAGATTTCCCGCCTTGGAAGAGCAGCGGACGCCATTATGGGCGTGCCAAAGGAGGGCAAGAGGCCACCTCCCATCGTGGGCCAGGACAGAAAATGGCGCCAAAAGTGGAAACCGCCCCCACCAACAGAGACTGTGATGCTGGAGGTGTCTGTCAGCGTGAAAGAACTACCCCTGGAGCTGACAGTCACCGAGTTGCCCCGGGACCGCCCTCGAAGTGGGAGGAGACGAAAGAAAAGAGCAAAGATGGGTGTCGCTTGGAGCAGTCTAGAACGAGCGCACCCGGAGGCGAGGTGTCCAGAGCAAGAGCACCCGGAGTCGAGGAGAGAAAGAGTAGACCCGGGAATGGAGCGGCAGCAGAGCAGCACCGGCCCGCTGGCCAGGAGCCTGCAGAAGGAAGAAGGAGGAGAGCAGAGCAGCACCGGCCCGCTGGCCAGGAGCCTGCCGGAAGCAGAGCAGAGCAGCACCGACCCGATGGTCAGGAGCCTGCTAGAGTCGACAACCCCGCTAGGCTTAGCGGAGATCCTGGCGCAGCTTCCCCGAGATCGGGAGTGCGCGCGGAGTGCCCTGGAGGGCCTCGCGGGAAGGATGGCCCGAGTGCAGAGGGAGATCCTGGCGGAGTGGGGCCGGGAGATGGCCCAGCAAGCTGGAATCCGCCCACGGAACCCGCTCCCTTGGAAGAAGACGTCGACTACCTCTGCGGATGACGCGGGAGGACCCAAGGCCGGAGACGGCGCAGAAGAGGGAGCGAGACGCATGGCAGCAGGTAAGGGGGATGCCTATACCCCATACCGGAAGACCACCCACCTACCCCAGCTCCCCGTCGCAGAGCCCGAAAGTCCCCCTGCCGTACCCGAGACCGCCATGACACCGCCACCGACTAGGCCCCAACCGGAAGCCGCCGTCGCGACCCCAGTGACGTCACGCGTCGTGACCCGGAGCGTGGCGCAGGAAGAAGAGCCTCCGGCCTGGTCACAGGGCCTAGCGTTTCCGGGCGCCGCATCCAAAGCAGAGCCATCTACCTCCGCGGAGCCTCCGGCCTGGTCGCAAGGCCAGGTAACCCAGGGCGCCGCCGTCCTTACGGTGCCCTTCACCTTCCAGGTGCCCCAGGCCTGGCCGCAAGGCCTGGGCAACCCGGGCGCCATCACCACCGCGCCCGCGCCCGTAATACCAAGGGTGCCACACCTGGGGGAGGACCTCTTCGGCCAGCTCACATGGCCGGACGGGCGGCCCTTCATCTGGCCCGAAGGGTACCCTGAGCTAGAGCGGCAGCAAAGACTAGGGCCCTTGTGTGAGCCCCTGATCCCGGCTCCAAAGCCCGTAACTCGGGTCTCGCCTCCACTCGAGGAAGCCCAGTTCGTGTGGGACCCCACGGGAGAAGATTTGATGGGGTTCACCGGAGAGACTCGGGCAGCTGCAGCAGAGCGTACCGAGTGTTGCCGTCAACAGCTGGCAGAGTTCAAGAGAGAGCGGGAGGAGAGGCGGGCCAGAGAGCAATGGGCCCGGACCCGCAGCGCGGAGCAAAAGAGCCGGACCAGAAGGGACCCCCGTGCAGCAGATCGTCCCCGTACCATCGGGACGGTAATAAAGTTTAATGCGCAGCATGGGTGGGGCTTCATAAAGGACCAGAACACCATGGGTGACGTCTTCGTTACCCGACGGGATGTCGAGTCTCACCTGCCAGAGGGTCACAAAGGCCGTGACCTCTACGTCGGTGACGAGGTAACGTTCACCCGGCACAAGTGTGCCAAGGGACCTTACGCCCTCCACGTGCATCGCCTGACAGAGGAGGAGTTGCGGTGTAGGGAGGAAGAGCCAGAAGACCCGGACGGGTTCAAGGCTAGGAGGTACTACGATTAAGAACAGTAGTAAAGAAAAACTGTATATAGTTACCCGTCGGGGTACACAAGAAACCGTGGCTGCTTTAACGTTTAGTCCCCGTTGGGACCAGTGAACAGTTTAACCCGTGTGTCCCTTACCCAAACCAGGCTGAGGACTGTGAGCAGCCATCCCTTTCCCTTACCTGGCCGGGGACTGAGAACGGCCAAAACTTCCCTGTAAATAGTTGCGCTTCCTAAGGCGCCCCCTACTGGTTTTATAAGGAACTGCTTTTCAAAAGACTGTCGCACTTTACCTGGTCACGAGTTGCACGGTGACCAGAGGAGGAAGAAAGAAAGAGACGACGAGAATGTTATGATGATGTTTATATGAAAAAGTTTATATATATATAATATTTTATATGTTTTATATGTTTATAAAAATTTGTATGTTTGGTGTTTTTGTCTTTGCAGCCCGAGGACGTGCTGTGATTTACCAGGGGGGAATGTAGCACCCTGAGGATTCGGCTGCTACAGGGGTATTGCACCTCAACCCAGAGGTGTGATATTCCACTCCCGGGTAAGGAAGGAGTGTGGAACTGAGCTCAGATAGACTGCATGCACTACATACATCCCATTCCAGAGGAGCAGGCCGACGGCACTCCCACTTAGAAATGTGCAGGTGCGACCGAGCCTGTTCCTGGCTGGAGTGGGAGGGGGGAGGAACATCCCATGTAGTGTAGGGGCAGATAGGGGGAGCAGTCTGGGTAGTGGTAGGAGCTCATTGGGTGCTGGTCACCTGAGCTCACACATAGAGGGATATATAAGGAGGGCACCAACTAGGATCAGGGTCAGACGCAGAGAGTAAGTCAGATGCAGAGGACAAGCCTGCAGAAAGAAACAACAGCCCTGGAGAGAGAGTGGAGTAAAGAAGGAGACCCAGAGGGGGACAAAGAAGGGACCCAAGAACCCAAATAAGAACACCGGGTGAGGAGTCAGCAGAAGGGTACCGGAACCCAAGCTGGTGGGGGTAAAGACATTCCCCAGCCAGAGACCGGAGACCGTGGGCAGAGTCTGTCACGGTCACCCACTACATTCACCCTGAAGGCACACCACATGGAGGGTCAGGGAACCTGAGGCCAAAGGTTGCCCAACAGAAGGCCCGAGGGAGCTGGATTTAGGTGAATCACTGGTGGGGACGGCTGAAGGAAGGACAGAGGGAGAGCTCAGGGCCACGCTCCGGACTTGTTTGGGGGTTGGCCGGATCCAGGACCTGGTGGACGCAGCACGGCTCGGGAGGTCACTTGGAGCTAGAGTGACCAGGAACATCTGCAGTAAGTAAAGACCCTTAACTGCACAACCCGAGTCTGTCATCATTACCGGCTGCACCGCACCATCACAACCCCCATCCTCTGCGCCTGTCCCCTCTGAGGCTATACCCCTCCCGTTGGGGGTTATCCCACCAAGCTGCGCATCCACCATCAGCCTCAGCGGACCCTGCTGCAGCGGCGGGCACAGTGACCGCATCACAACGGGTGGCGTAGTCGACACAACGAACTTTAATAACATCAGTAAAGACTGCCACATAACCCTGAGCTTGACGCCCTGGGCACGGGACCGGGTCACAGCCGCTCGGAGACTACAACCCCCCCATCTGATCCGGTGCCGGGTATTCCCCTCAAAACGGAATATGTCCCAGGGGGCGCGTCATTAATATAAAAAGGTAACAGTTGTACGCGCTAAGAGTCACTGGATTAAATTCTGAAGCCTACCTTATGATGGTGTAGCTTGAGAAACTGTCCGGTTCACATGTGGGAGCTTGCTTCAGCAGTCCATGGACAAATGAGCAGGCTGTTCCTGCTTGCTGTGCTTGACACTCCTCAAGCGGCATAGACAGGGTGCCGGCCGGTCACACCTGCACTATTCCTGGCTTGGAAAAAATATACAGTACAGACCAAAAGTTTGGACACACCTTCTCATTTAAAGATTTTTCTGTATTTTAATGACTATGAAAATTGTACATTCACACTGAAGGCATCAAAACTATGAATTAACACATGTGGAATTATATACTTAACAAAAAAGTGTGAAACAACTGAAAATATGTCTTATATTCTAGGTTCTTCAAAGTAGCCACCTTTTGCTTTGATGACTGCTTTGCACACTCTTGGCATTCTCTTGATGAGCTTCAAGAGGTAGTCACCGGAAATGGTCTTCCAACAATCTTGAAGGAGTTCCCAGAGATGCTTAGCACTTGTGGGCCCTTTTGCCTTCACTCTGCGGTCCAGCTCACCCCAAACCATCTCGGTTGGGTTCAGGTCTGGTGACTGTTGAGGCTAGGTCATCTGGCGTAGCACCCCATCACTCTCCTTCTTGGTCAAATAGCCCTTACACAGCCTGGAGGTGTGTTTGGGGTCATTGTCCTGTTGAAAAATAAATGATGGTCCAACTAAACGCAAACCGGATGGAATAGCATGCCACTGCAAGATGCTGTGGTAGCCATGCTGGTTCAGTATGCCTTCAATTTTGAATAAATCTCCAACATTGTCACCAGCAAAGCACCCCCACACCATCATACCTCCTCCTCCATGCTTCACGGTGGGAACCAGGCATGTAGAGTTCATCCGTTCACCTTTTTTGCGTCGCACAAAGACATGGTGGTTGGAACCAAAGATCTCAAATTTGGACTCATCAGACCAAAGCACAGATTTACACTGGTCTAATGTCCATTCCTTGTGTTTTTTAGCCCAAACAAGTCTCTTCTGCTTGTTGCCTGTCCTTAGCAGTGGTTTCCTAGCAGCTATTTTACCATGAAGGCCTGCTGCACAAAGTCTCCTCTTAACAGTTGTTGTAGAGATGTGTCTGCTGCTAGAACTCTGCGTGCCATTGACCTGGTCTCTAATCTGAGCTGCTGTTAACCTGCGATTTCTGAGGCTGGTGACTCGGATAAACTTATCCTCAGAAGCAGAGGTGACTCTTGGTCTTCCTTTCCTGGGGCGGTCCTCATGTGAGCCAGTTTCTTTGTAGCGCTTGATGGTTTTTGCAACTGCACTTGGGGACGTTTTAAAAGTTTTTCCAATTTTTCGCACTGATTGACCTTCGTTTCTTAAAGTAATGATGGCCACTCGTTTTTCTTTACTTAGCTGCTTTTTTCTTGCCATAATACAAAGTCTAACAGTCTATTCAGTAGGACTATCAGCTGTTTATCCACCTAACTTCTGCACAACACAACTGATGGTTCCAACCCCATTTATAAGGCAAGAAATCCCACTTCTTAAACCTGACAGGGCACACCTGTGAAGTGAAAACCATTTCCGGTGACTACCTCTTGAAGCTTATCAAGAGAATGCCAAGAGTGTGCAAAGCAGTCATCAAAGCAAAAGGTGGCTACTTTGAAGAGCCCAGAATATAAGACATATTTTCAGTTGTTTCACACTTTTTTGTTAAGTATATAATTCCACATGTGCTAATTCATAGTTTTGATGCCTTCAGTGTGAATGTACAATTTTCATAGTCATGAAAATACAGAAAAATCTTTAAATGAGAAGGTGTGTCCAAACTTTTGGTCTGTACTATATATATATATATATATATATCTGCTGCCCTGTGTCTGTGTGACATCACCAAACTACAGGCTCTCCTGGTGCAAGAGGAGTGCCGATAGTGTATCCAACACGTTTCTGAGGTTACGACCTCCTTTGTCAAGTACATTGGTACGCAGCTTCCAGCTACTGGACATAGTGGTAGCGCTAGTGCTCGTTTTAGGTTGATGTCATAGTGTTGTCATGGTGACGATGATGTCATAGTGTGGTCTTGACACTGATGAGGTCATAGTGTTATCATGGCTACGATCATGTCATATTTATGTGTGTTGTCATGGCGACGATTATGTCAGTGTTGTATGTTGTCATGGCGACGATGATATCATAGTGATGTCATGGCGATGATGATGTCAGTGTTGTGTGTTGTCATGGGGATGATGATGCCATAGTGTTGTCATGGCGATCATGGCTATGATGATGTCATAGTGACGATGGCATGGTGTTGTCATAATGATATTGGCATTTGTTGTCATGTCAACGAAGCTGTCAGTGTCGTGTGTTGTCATGTCAACGATTATGTCATAAGGACGATCATAAATCCAGCAATGAACAGTCAAACACGACTATATGCCACCAAGCTATAGAAACCTATGAATATGACACATAGTCAAAATATAATAGTACAATAATTTATTTGATTGTAATTAAAAAACATCAAAATACAATTACACATAAAGGAAAAAACAGCCCAGGTATAATGGGCATCCGGGGGTCTGCAGGTAATATTACAAAGGACACTGGTCTCAAATCAACAGCTAAGGAATCCACCAATCATAGATTATTCAAAAATTGAAAATGCATACAGTAAAGTGCATAGAGCAATAAATATTTGCCCAAATGGGTGTAAATGCACTTATATACAATGCAGTGCAAAATTATTATCTCTACCCTATATGTAAATACTTAACAAGATGTTAGAAGGGAAGAGTAGATTGCAATGATAGCTGTAAGTCCGCATGTATAGTACAATGTATCATATGGATCAACAAGTGTCACCATGGTAAAATGATAATGCAGTGAAATACCTGCCAATCTCCCCAGAGTCCACAGAGATCCGACGCGCGTTTCGCCGATGGCTTTAACGAGGATATAATGTCCGGCATCGAGGTATGGTATATAAAGGAGGACCAACCAATGAGAGGACAATCATCATAGTTAATTGGTAGGATGCACGTGTGCCGGCATAGCGCTATGCTTAAGTGGGCCAATCCCGGTCGCATCAGGGGTCCGCGTCTCCATAGAGCGCGGTCCTCCGGAAGCGGCGGCATCAGCGTGCGTGTCATATTGAACCGCAAAATGCGGAAGTGACGTATATTGCACATCCGGTGTCAAGTTGAGCCGCAAGAGGTAAGTAATAAATCCAGTGAAACAACGCACGTCGCGTGTCACGATGGAACGCAGGCATAAGTCAATATACAAATAAGGCATAAACAGTAAAGATGATAATTACTGAATAAATACAGTGATATATATTTCATCATATAGATCCTAAAGTGCACATTGTACAAAAAAAGAAAAGTGAATATAAAGAGGGCTCATGATTATGGTGTAGTTAAACAAAATATATATAAGAGTTATATCAATATCAAAATCCACGGATTGCCACTTTTTATCTTCTCCCAAAGTTACATAAGAATTTGACCACCCCTCCTGGTAGGCCAATAGTATCTGGCATACAGAATTTCTGTGAGCCGGTCTGTAAATGTATTGACCATATTCTCCGTCCATTGGTAGAAACATTACCATTCTATCTAAAAGACACTGCGGATCTCCTCATGAAGGTCGATGGGATCCATGTGGATGAGAACGTTACCATGGTGACCTGTGATGTGGAGTCGCTCTACACGTCCATACGCCGTGAGAATGGAATTAGAGCAACTAGAGCGTTTCTGGAGATGTCAGATGTGGATGGTGAGATGTGCGACCTTGTAGTTGAGCTACTGCAATTTGCCTTGAGTCATAATTTTTTTCTATATGGAGAATCCTTCTTCCTGCAGCTCCAGGGGACAGCAATGGGGGCGGCATGCGCCCCCTCTTACGCTAATTTGTTCCTGGGGCTGTGGGAGAGGGAAATCTTTATGACCAATCCAGTGCAGAATGTTGATAAGATTCTGTACTGGGGTCGTTTCATTGATGACATCTTTTTTCTATGGCAGGGTTCGGATGAAGAGGTCGCATCTCTCATCTCTACTCTGAATTCAAATAATTTTAATATCTAGCTGACTTTTAAAACCGGGAGACAAAATATTGACTTTTTGGACCTTCTGTTGAAAATCGATATGGATGGATTCATTCAAACAGATGTTTTCCGTAAACCAACGACAGTAAATACCCTCCTTCATGCAAGCTCCTCTCATCCAAGGAGTCTGATTAATAGTATTCCAACGGGACAATTTTTAAGGATGCGCCGAATCTGTTCCAACAATACAACCTTTGAAAGACAAGCAATGGAACTCAAAGAAAGGTTTAGAAGTAGGGGTTATAATGAACAGACAATACAGAGGAGCTATCGCAGAGCTAAATTTGCAAAAAGAAAAGATCTATCAATCACAAAAAGCTGAGGAGACAGATATAGTGAGATTTATTTCAACATATAACGTTAGGAATGGTGAGATGTGGGATGCCTTAAACAATCATTGGCAAATTCTGCAATTGGATAAAACACTGGTGCCCCACATCCCTCGTAACCCCATGATAACCTACAGACATTCACAGAACTTGAGGGATGTATTTGTAGCACTCCAAGGGCTCGGCTGCTACAGGGGTATTGCACCTCAAACCAGAGGTGTGATATTCCACTCCCGGGTAAGGATGGAGTGTGGACCAGGACTCGTTAGGCTGCATGCACCACACACACCCCATTTCCGAGGGACAGGTCAACGGTGCTCCCACGAGACAGGAGTGCAGGCACGACAGCATCTGTCCCTGTCTGGAGTGGGGAGGGGAAGGAAAACCCAGTGGTGTAGGAGCAGATAGGGGTGGGTCTCTGGGCATAGGTAGGAGCCCATTGGTTGCTAGTCACCTGGGCTCACACATAAGGGAGGTATATAAGGTGGGCACCATCTTAGGACAGGGTCCAGTTCAGTGCAGTCTGTGAGGAGAGCAGACAGGGAGCAGCAGCTCAGGCTGGGTGCTGCTCCAGAGGCAGGCCTAGAGAAGAGGCCAGAGCCTGAGAGGAGAAGGAGAAGTAGGAACTGGAACTGGAACAGAAAGGAGATAAGGGAACAGGAACACAGAGAAAGGCCCAGAGACACGAGGACAGAAGGAACCCCATAGGCCCAGGAGATTGCTGGTGAAGGGTTGGCAGAGCAGGGTACCGGAACCCAAATTGGTGGAGGCAACAGATTCCTCAGCCAAAGACCGGAGGTTGTGACCACATCTTGGTGCGACCCCTCACTACATCCACCAGGAAAGCATACCACATAGGGTCAGGGAATAGGTTTCGCCAAGAGAAGGCCCGAGGGAGCTGGACAAAGGTGGGTCACTGGTGAGGACGGCCAGAGAAGGGAGCCCTGTGCCACGCTCTGGAATTGCCTGGGAGTTGGTCGAGCCCCTTGCCTGGTGGACGCAGCACGGCTTGGGCAGTCATCGCCTGCAGGATTGACACAAATAACAACTCTGAGTAAAGCATTGGAAACTGCAGCCCCACGTCTCTGTGTTTCATCGTCGCACCAGCACCATCAGTACTGGGACGCTCACACCATCACTCCCATTATCTCCACACTAACTGCCCTGAGGCTATACTCCTCCCGTGGGGAGTCATCCCATTCTAAGCTGCACACATAATACCAGCCTCAGCGGTCTGCCCTGCAGCGGCGGTCCCCATTGACCGCAATCCACGGGTGGCGTAGTCGGACATTTGTTATCACACTAAGACTGCCACTGAATTGACCACCCTGGGCACGGATCGGGTCAGCGCCACGGAGACTACAACCCCCAGCGATCCGGCTCCGGGTATCCCCCTCACAACACAGGCCCAGGGGGCGCGTCATATTGGTTCATAGTCATCTGGAGGGACCTAAAAAGAGATATAGCTTCGGCTCAAGAGGCCCTGAATGAGGATGTAGACCCTGTGGTTCCTGTGTTGCATGTCCGAATATTGCCTCTACTAGAGTATTTACTAATGTGGATCAAACTAAAAGATATAAGATAACCCATACTATCTCCTGCACCACAATGGGCGTTATGTATAGTGCGAGATGCCCATGTGATAAAATATATATCGGCATGACTACCAGATAACTCCGTAGTGAAATGGATAACTATTCTTGATACGATGGTCCCTAATGGGTTGAATGAGACTAATAGTTTTGTTCCTTTCCTATAATCTCTCTATGTCACGGATGTGTGTTTCTTCTGGTCCATTATGTTTTTAATATTTTAACTGTTTTTATTTTATGTTTCTGTGTCTCTTTGTATTTATTGTATTCTCTTTATCCTCCTGTTTGTAGTTCTTTCGCCTGTTTCATATGGTACCCGTATATGAGAAATCCGAAGTCTTCTTGAATTTTGGGCGGATGAACCAGCGAGCTATATTTAGGCCACATCTTCAGCGCAGAGTGCTTAGGATACATGTTTGATTGTGTGTCTGTTATTATACTCACGATATAAAAAAAAAAAAATTCACTATGTAGTATCACTGTATATTTTATATTTTTCTTTTTTTAAATTTTTATTATTATTACTAGATGGTGGCCCGATTCTAACGCATCGGGTATTCTAGAATAGGTATGCGGCCGACCGGGCGCAATCAGCAGAGCGGTATTTAAATTTGGCGCCAAAATCTCTGATTGCTCGAGGCCGGCAACCGCGACCAATTAGCAAAGCGGTGTTAAAATTTGGCGCCTATATCGCAGATTGGTCACGGCCGGCGGTCGCGACTAATCAGCAGCGCGGGGTTTAAATTTGGCGCCAAAAATGCTGATTGGTCACGGCTGCGACTAATCAGCAGAGCGGTGTTTAAATTTGTCGCCAATAATGCTGGTTATTCGTGACCGGTAACCGCGACCAATGAGCAGAGCAGTGTTTAAATATGGCGCCAATATCGCTGATTGGTCGCGGCCGGCCACCACGACCAATCAGCGAAGCGGTGTTTAAATTTGGCGCCAATATCGCTGATTGGTCACGGCCGGTGGTTGCGACTAATCAGCAGAGCGAGGTTTAAATTTGGCGCCAATACTGTTGATTGGTCGCGGCCGGCGACCGCGACCAATCAGCAGAGCGGGGTTTAAATTTTGCGCCAATACTGCTCATTGGTCGTGACCGCGACCAATCAGCAGAGCGGTGTTTCAAATTGCCACCAAAATCGCTGATTGGTCGCGGCCGGCCACCGCAACCAATCAGCAGAGCGTTGTTTAAATTTGGCGCCAATCTCGCTGATTGGTCGTGGACGGCCGGCCACAGCGACCAATCAGCAGAGCGGCGTTTAAATGTGCCGCCCATCTCGCTGATTGGTCGCGGCCAGCCACCGCGACCAGTGAGCAGAGCGGCGTTTAAATTTGCCGCCCATCTCGCTGGTTGGTCGCGGTGGCCGGCCGCGACCAATCAGCAGAGCGAAGTTTAAATTTGCCGCCAATCTCGATCATTGGTCGCGGTGGCCGGCCGCGACCAATCAGCAGAGCGGTGTTTAAATTTGCCGCCCATCTCGCTGATTGGTCGCGGTGGCCGGCCGCGATTAATCAGCAGAGCGGCGTTTAAATTTGCCGCCCATCTCGCTGATTGATCGCGGTGGCAGGCCGCGATTAATCAGCAGAGCGGCGTTTAAATTTGTCGCCCATCTCGCTGATTGGTCGCGGCCACCGCGACCAATCAGCGTCGTATTAGTGTGGGCCCGGGAGCGGCGCTGCTTGTGTGGCTCCGCATTAGCGAGGACCGGGGAGCGGCGCTGCATGTGCGGCTCCTTCTGCTGCGAGAAGCCGGGAGATGAGCGGGCGCTCGCAGCAGAAGCATCCCGACTGGCGGCGCCGCTCCCCGGTCCTCCGTTCACACTTGCTGTCGGGAGATCAGCGGGCCAAGCCGCTGATCTTCCGACGTTAGCCGCATGGAGGTCAGCGGCGCCGGTCGGGGTAGTTGTGCTGCTAGCGCCGCTCATCTCCCCGCTGCATCGCCGCTGACCTCCGTCCGCCAGATGAGCCGCTAACGGCCGCCAATGTTTTTTCAGAAATCCCGCGGCGCTGATTGGCCGCTGCCGGACCAATGAGCGACGCGGGATTTCCAGGACAGACAGACAGACAGACAGAGAGAAAGACAGATAGACAGACAGACAGACGGGATAAGACAATTATATAGTAGATTACTTTTTTTATTATTTATTTTTCATGTTTATGCACAATATATGTGGCCCTAACATTTGGATTGGTGTTTCACACCAACACATTATATCCTCCACACTGAGCTATGTATACAGTGTGGTTAGGATGTTATGTATTGCTTAAGATATTTATATAACTCTTATATATATTTTGTTTAACTACACCATAATCATGAGCCCTCTTTATATTCACGTTTCTTTTGTTGTACAATGTGCACTTTAGGATCTATATGATGAAATATATATCACTGTATTTATTCAGTAATTATCATCTTTACTGTTTATGCCTTATTTGTATATTGACTTACGCCTGCGTTCCATCGTGACACGCGACGTGCGTTGTTTCACTGGATTTATCACTTACCTCTTGCGGCTCAACTTGACACCGGATGTACAATATACGTCACTTCCGCATTTTGCGGTTCAACATGACACGCACGCTGATGCCGCCGCTTCCGGAGGACCGCGCTCTATGGAGACGCGGACCCCTGATGCGACCGGGATTGGCCCACTTAAGCATAGCGCTATGCTGGCACACGTGCATCCTACCAATTAACTATGATGATTGTCCTCTCATTGGTTGGTCCTCCTTTATATACCATACCTCGATGCCGGACATTATATCCTCGTTAAAGCCATCGGCGAAACGCGCGTCGGATCTCTGTGGACTCTGGAGAGATTGGCAGGTATTTCACTGCATTATCATTTTACCATGGTGACACTTGTTGATCCATATGATACATTGTACTATACATGCGGACTTACAGCTATCATTGCAATCTACTCTTCCCTTCTAACATCTTGTTAAGTATTTACATATAGGGTAGAGATAATAATTTTGCACTGCATTGTATATAAGTGCATTTACACCCATTTGGGCAAATATTTATTGCACTATGCACTTTACTGTATGCATTTTCAATTTTTGAATAATATATGATTGGTGGATTTCTTAGCTGTTGATTTGAGACCAGTGTCCTTTGTAATATTACCTACTGACCCCCGGATGCCCATTATACCTGGGCTGTTTTTTCCTCTATGTGTAATTGTATTTTGATGTTTTTTAATTACAATCAAATAAATTATTGTACTATTATATTTTGACTATATGTTATATTCATAGGTTTGTATAATGACGATCATGTCATAGTGATGTGTGTTGTCATGACGATGATGTCATAGTGTTGTACGTTGTCATGGCGACAATGATGTCATATTGATGTCATGGCGATGATGTTGTCATGGGGATGATGATGTCATAGTGACGTTTGTTGTCATGGCGACAATCATGTCATAGTGTTGTCATTGTGACAATGCTATCATAATGTTGTCATGGCATGTGTTGTCATGATGATGTCATAGTGTTGTCATGGCGAATATGATGTCATAGTGTTGTATGTTATCATGGTGACAATGATGTCATAGTGTCGTCATGGCGTCAATGATGTCATAGTGTCATGGCGACAATGATGTCATAGTGCTGTCATTGTGTCAATGATGTTGTCATAGTGTTGTCATGGCGATGATGTCAGTGTTGTGTGTTGTCATGGCGAAAATGATGTCATAATGTTGTCATGGCGACGACGATGTCAGTGTTGCCATGGCGACAATAATGTCATAGTGTTGTCATGGCGAATATGATGTCATAGTGTTGTGTGTTATCATGGTGACAATGATGTCATAGTGTTGTCATGGTGTCAATCATGTCATATTGCTGTCATGGCGAATATGATGTCATTGTGTTGTCTTGTCGAATATGATGTCATAGTATTGTATGTTGTCATGGCAACAATTTAGTCACAATGTTGTCATTGCGATGATGATTTCAGTGTTGCCTGTTGTCTTGGTGACGATGAAGTCATATTGTTGTCATGGGGACGATGAAGTCATAGTGTTGTCATGGTGACGATGGTGTCATAGTATTGTCATGGTGACAATGATGTAATAGTGCTGTTACAATGACGATCATGTCATAGTGTTGTTTGTTGTCATAGCAATAATGATGACATAATGACACCATGGTGACTGTGATGTTATAGTGTTGTCATGGCGACCATGGCGACAATGATGTTATAGCGATGGCATGATAATGATATCATACTGATGATTATGTCATAGTGCTGTCATGGTGACGAGTCTGTCATAGTGTTGTTATGGTGACAACGATGTCATTGTTGTATATTGTCATGGAGACTATGAGGTCATAGTGTTGTGTGTTGTCATGGCGACAATAGTGTCATTGTTGTCATGGTGACAATGTCCTGTTGTCATGGCGACTATAATGTCATACTGTTGTCATGGCAACGATGGTGTCATGGTGTTGTGTGTTATCATGGTGACAATGATGTCATAGTGTTGTTATGTCGTCAATGATGTCATAGTTTTGTCATGGCGACGATGATGCCATAGTGTTGTCATGGCGACAATGAGGTCATAGTATTGTCATGGCTACGATTACATCAGTGTTTTCATGGCGACGATGATGTCATTGTGTGTGGTCATGGCGACAATGGTGTCATAGTGTTGTGTTGTCATGAAGAATTTGATGTCATAATATGGTTTTGTCATGTGACAATGATGTCATAGTGCTGTCATGGGGATGATGATGTCTTAATTATAGTGTCATGGGGATGATGATATAATATGGCGATGATTATGCCTCATGTTGTCATGGTGATGATGATTTTTGAATGTCATGTGTTGTCTTGGCGAAGATGATGCCATAGTGTTGCAATGGGGACGATAAGGTCATAATATGGTGTTTCCAATGTGACGATGATGTCATGTCGGCGATGATGTCATAGTATGGTGTTGTCATGGCGACAGTGACTCCATGTGTTGTCATTGCGACGCTCATAATATTGTGTTGACTATGGAGTCAGAATATTGTGCTAACTATGGAGTCAGAATATTGTGCTATGGCAACAACTACCTTATTTGTCCTGTGTGATGTCCGTGAAAAAACTGACATCACACGGGTAGCACTAGAACCAATGTTATTCAATTGGACTGTTCAGATGTGCATTTAGTTTCCACGGATCAAATCTGTAGTTGGAAAAAAAAAACTCACGGCTTCCAGATGGATGAACACTATAGCATCCGAATTTTACAAATACATTGAAATTATTAAAATACAAAACTGTATTTGGTCTTGTAAATTTTATTAACTGATGATGATGGATAAAAACGAGGGTCATACATGACAATATAGATGAAAATTGTCCATTTTCTTCTGGATAAAACTTGGATGATTTTTTATTCATTCTTGTGAACCTAAGTTCCCACCACGAGTATTTTGTACGTTTTCTGCACTTAGTAGCAAAATTAGATTACTTGTGGTTTCATCACACTTTTTTCAGTATGTTTTTTGTCTGTTGTTGGTGCCATATTTTAAATAAAAATACGATGTTTTGGAAACTTCCTATTACTTATCTTTGATGAAACTTTATTCATAAAGTCATTTGCAGATTCCCTCTGGAATCACACTATAAACTCTTGTTTTTTATTTGTGGATTTTCCTCATCTCATTCAAATCTACGGGGAAAATCCGCAAATGAGACGCATATTTACCACAATAGAAATTGTCATGTTGCAGAGTTCAAAATCTGCACCGCGGGTCAGTTTTTGCAGTGAAAGAAGAAGGAAAATTGGCCATGAGATTTAAAGAAATCCCATTCACTTTACTGTATCTGTAATATGCTGCATCAAAGACGCACCAGATACTCATCATGGGAGCTCAGCCTAAAAGAAAGAACAAAAAAGGCAAAAAGGATAACCATTAGCACGGAAGTAGAGCTGCTTAGTAGGAGGATATAGAACACTGGTTCGATTTCTGAATGGTTTTGTATTAAGTTTATGGTGCTGATTAAGAATATGATTTTGGTTTTGCCAGATTGGCTCTAGTTTCTAAGATATTTAATAGTTAAGTCTGGATTCAAAAAGTCTCTTTTATAGCATTGTAAGCCTACAAATTTAAATACAAAATAATTATTATATTATAAGACAAGGACCGACCAAAAGCCGTTGCATTTATTATCACACACAAGTCACATTGGGGGAATGCATTATTTTCATGGATGAATTATCTCAAAAACTAGAACCAGTTCAGCAAAAGTAATGGGATTTTTGAATTCAGCACCCTGAACGTGTGAACGTGGCCTTAGAGAGAGGTACAGGTCAACGCGATGATGCAAATGTAGGAATGTGGAGCATAAAGAAACTGACCGTATATAAACTAACAAGTAAAGAAAGCATGGTGATTTGGAGAACTTTGAAGTCTAGTTAGGATATGGTTATCGCATACAGTCTGGATTTTTTGACCTGTAATATCCCTAATCTTAGGGAATTGTATATAAAGCTACCACTGCTCGCCATGTAATAACTAAAACTGAATAGGTAAAAAATACAAAAAGATTGTGATCCTCTACCTACAGTAAGAAAGTGTAGCTTTTAAAAAGAAAAAAAAAAGAATTTTGCCATCAAAAATATTAGAAATTTAGTTGTGGAAGTTTAAAGGGAAACTGTCATCAGGCTATTGTTATGTAATCTGAGAGCAGCCTGATGTAGGGCCAGAGAGCCTCATTCCAGTGAGGTGTCCCTTGCTGCTTTGCATGCCGTCATTTTGATACAACCATTGTTTTCTTGACTGCAGGTCTAGCTGAGCTGTGTATAATCCCACCCTCACCACTGATTGGCAGCTTTCTGTGTACACTGCATAGGCAGAAAGCTGCCAATCAGTGGTGGGGGCGGAGTTACACACAGCAGTTGACTAGGAGGCACAAAACACCTTGTCCTGTAGTGATAATCTCCTGCTGATAAAACACTGATTTTATTGGAAACAGCAACATACAGCCTAGTAAGTGACACATCACTCTAATCAGGGTCTCATCCCCTACATCATGCTGGTCTCAGATGACATAGCACAAACCTACTGGCAGATTCACTTTAACATGCTGTGCTTGGAAAGGACCAGTCTCTGTGCATCCAAAAGATAGTAAGGCCACATTTACACAATCAGTATTTGGTCAGTATTTTACATCAGTAAGCCAAAGCCAGGAGTGGGTTGAAAAATGCAGAAGTGGTGGCATGTTTCTAGTCTACTTTTCCTCTGATTGTTACACTCCCGGTTTTAAAATACTGACCAAATACTGAACGTGTGAACGTGGCCTAATAGTCAGTGGCACGTTTGTTGTTTTCAGATTGCCTCCTTTAGGTCTCGTAAACTAATTGACAAGGTTCATTGTTTGCGGCCGGCCATATATTTCCCCTGCAGGATCACTTGCCATTTAAATGAATCAGCAGCCATGTAATTGGTGGCATGTCCCTGATCACCGGAGTGAGAGATTGATTTTGTTAGTGGCTTTTAGTGCGGGTGCTAAACTAATAATACCTCCCCATGCTGTATTAGATCATGTATAATTAGTATTATAATGTGCTTTCCATCTGGACTATTAGGGCATTTTTATGTAAGCTATGCCCTTAAAATAGCCAAGCCCACTTTTCATTATCAGCTTGCCAATATCAGGATGGATCTTCTGTAATCAGCTTTTGGTGGGTTACTGTAATGCAGCCATATAATATTTTTAGACCTTGTGCACATAGAAGATCAATATGGTGGGAGCCTATAGGATACACCTGTACTTTAGAGCTATAGTCACTGTGGGCCCAAGTCAATATTTATTTGCACCCAACTCTTCAAAATGGCACACAATGCTAATAAATTTGGCATGAAATGAAAAATGCCGGCACTGTAAAAGCGATGTCAGTGCCTGCTCTCCTGAGGCACACGTGACATTATGCCACATACGACCTATAGCCAATCAGCGGCCACTAATGGGCCACTTCCATCTCACTTCCAAAGCTGACATTTGAAGGAGGTCAGAGCAGCAGCAGCAGCAGCTCTCACTTCAGGATGTTCGTTTAGTCCAAATGAAGTGAGAGTGATGCGGCTGCTGATTGGAACAGCGCCAGCACCAGAGGTTTTTTTTTGTTACATGCGGGAGTACCCTTGAGGTGTTTCTTCAGGTTTAGAAACAGATGATAGTCAGAGGGAGTTAGATCTGGTGAATAAGGTGGGTGGTCAACCAGCTGGAAGCCTAGCTCAACCAGTTTTGCCGTGTGAGCAGTGGCGTTGTCTTGCAGGAACAACATTCCTTTGGACAGCTTGCCGCGCCTTTTTGCCTTCAGAGCTGCCTTCACTTGGTCCAAAAGTTCATTGTAATACCTTGCATTGATGGTGGAACCATTTTGAAGGTAGTCCACTAGCAACACGCCCTCCTTATCCCAGAACACAGACGCCATCACCTTAGTGGCTGATTTTTGCACCCTGAACTTCTTTGGACGAGGAGAACCACTGTGCCGCCACTCTCTTTTGACTGCTCCTTGGTTTCAGGGTCATACAAATAAATCCAGGTCTCATCTGTGACGCCCCATGGGCTGGTTGCCACAATAGTGTTGCCTCCTTCACCGGAGGTGATATTACGCTTGGACGCAGGAGGAGCTACCCACGTCAGGTAAACCCCACATGCACACACAGCTTCTGATCCCTGACCTGAAGGGGGAGCTCTACACCCTATTTTGGGGAGCTGCCTTTTCTGGCTGGGGGGAGAAGTTAGTCAGTGAGTGTGAGAGGGAAGGGAGAGTGAGAGAAAGCAGCAGAGGGAGAAGGAGAAAGTTCTGGGGAGCAGAGCAAGTGAAGAGCTCACCCCAGGCAGCGGAGCAGAGGACGTCAGAGTCCTGGGTTGTACGGGCATTGCACGTCCCGACAGCAAAATCTGGGGAACAGGAGACTGCATGTTTCCTGGCCACAAGCAGAGGCCCGGCAGCACAGCGGTATAGCTAGAGCCCGGAGCTGCACCCAAGACGGCAGTACCCATTATAGGTTCGCACCGCCTGCTAGTACGGAGTTTAGGGCAGGAGTGAAGAAAAGGGACCGCATGATAGCTCACAGGCAGCGGGGCCCGCAACGGAGGAGCGCAGCAGGCAAGCCTCCAAACCCAGCTGACGGGGTGGACTCCAATTGCTTCCCGGCTGACCGGACCCTCCTGGACCTAGTGACCAGTGCCCCGTACTCCACAGCTTTCTCTGCAGTAAAGGTAACCGGACTGCATTCCTCGTGTCTGTCTTCTTCTTCTGCGCCTCCCCGCAGCTGTGCTACCAGCGTGACTATCATCACTGATGTCGCCCTGCTCTCTGCACCCTGTTTCCCGTGCCGCCATCCTTCATATAAGCTTTCTCAATCCCTGGGGGCCCGCTTCACCTGTGGGAAGTGTTTCATCCCAGCTGCTATAGCATCTATCCCCTAGGGTCCACACAGCAGTGCTGGACTACGAATCCCCTGTAAAGACTCCCTTCATCTGCTCAGCCATGGCTATGGAGCTGGGCCACTGCCACCGTGACCTCCCTGGAAGACTGCCTGCCCTGCTACAGAGTACCCTAGGCCCTTACGGCTGCTGCAACTGGCATCACGAACAGGATTTACGGACCCTGTTAACCAGGTCCTGTGTGCCACAAAGACTGTATATAACTGTGCTGTGTGATCCATCCACCCATCTGACGATCCCAACTGCTGCAGCCCTGTGCATACAGCACAAGTGTGTGAAGCTGTGCAGCAAGAGTGCGGCTGTACAGTGAGCAGCAGAGCAGTCTCAGTGACCGGCTGTGCAAGGAGTGACGACATATGCATCCGGAGCGGTGAGTCCTACCCCGGCAAGGGTGAACTAGGGGGGGGAGAAAGATGCCCAACTTAGGCGAAACTCCAACAGTGGGTGCTGGCGCAGCCCCCATAATGCCACTGTCTATGCCATATATCCCCGGAGCGGCCTGGTTACCACAATACTCAGGGGAGTTGCATACCCTTAGCGATTTCAAAGAGAGACTGCATAGCCTGTTTGACGTTTACCCCATGGCCGAAGGGCAGATGGTCAGCATTCTAATCGGTCAGCTAACTGGTGCCGCGCAGAGGGAAGTCAAGTCCTGGCCGGACACTGATAAACGGACAGTCAAGCACATCTTAACAAAGCTACAAGACATTTTTGATACCCCCACCGCGACAGAAATAAAAATGCGGTTCTTTGGCTGCAAACAAAGGGTGCAGGACAGTGTGAGAGACTATGCCCTCAACCTCCAGGAGGCGCTGCGAGCCATTAGGCAGATTGATCCTGACAGCGTGCAGGAGGAGGACAGACTATTAACAGAGCAATTTATAGAAGGACTGCTGTCTACCATGCATAAGACCCAATTGCGTATAATGTCCTTACAAAACCCTGACATGAAATTTGCTCAATTTAAGGACACGGCAATCTGTGTGCTACGAGAGACGACCCCTAGCGATACCGCGCCCACTAAATGCCCAGCAATACTCTACCACCAGGGGGCAGTGTCTTTGCCCTAGAAACCTGTTGAGGCTGATGCCCTGACACGGAGTAACGAACCCTCTGCAGGCTTACGCCTACAGGTACAAGAACTAACCAGAAGTGTGGCTGCATTGGCAAAAACAGTGCAGTCTCTGCAAGTGTCTTCCCCTACAGAGAAGATTCAGCTGGCCTCGAGTCCGGATGACCTGCCGTGGCGACGACAGAAGAGGATCCCATCCACCCGCACCAAAGGAAGAGGCACCGACTGCTACGACCCAACCGGGCGGCCCATCTGCCGACGCTGCGACAAGGTGGGTCACATCGCAAGTTGGTGTCCGTTAAACGACCGACCCCTGGGGCAGAGGACCAACCCCCATGAGTAAAGCAACCTGGTCCACTCAACTGGAGGGACAAGTACATAGGGGGACGGCCGATCCTGCCCGTCGTGATTGATGGCATTTCATTGAACGCTCTCTTGGACACTGGTTCCCAAGTGACCACGATGCCTCATATGCTTTACAAACACTATTGAGCTGATACTGACCTTACCCATTGCCCTGATGATGACTTAACTATAGTAGCAAGTAACGGTCAGCCCTTGCCTCAGGTGGGGTATAAAGAGGTGACCATTAAGGTGGGGAGAGTGGAACTTGAATCGCAGGGTTTGATAATTGTGGATATTGATAAACGTTAATGCCATCCCATGATCACCCTAGGTACAAACATTATTAAAAACTGTATTGGTGAAATAATTGTGTTGCTACAGCAGGTAGCTGAAACCGCCAACGCCGGACAACAACGAGTCCAGCACAAAGAGATTAGAGCACTCATGCAAAGACAACAGGTAGAGTTGTCCGGTGCAGAGATTGGCAGCGTAAGGGTGAGTGACCCGTACCCCATTGTGCTACCCCCCAAGAGTGAAATGATGATATGGTGTAGGGCAGCCACGGGCATCAGAGGCCAAGACTACCAGGCCTTGGTAGAGCCCATTTACTCTGACAGCAGACCCACTATCCTGACAGCCTAAGAGGTGGTAGATGTCAGAAAGGGGAGGGTACCCGTGCGAGTATTAAATTGTGGGGAAAAAGAGGCCAACTTACCCAGGTACGCTACAGTAATAGTTTTTATATACACAGGGGCAGTCTCTGAGCTATATTTCTGGTAATATCAGGTTGGCCCGGTGACTCACTCCATGTTACTGTGAGTGGCAAATTTTATATTTTATATATCGTATTTAAAGTTATGTTTTAGATTTCACAATCTTGCTGTCCAATTATCTATAATATTGTGATAAAATTGAGTGGTGGTCAAATACTCCCACCTAATTGCTAATTATACGCTACAGTAGCCAAGCTCTTTACTGTTACTAATAACGCAATCCTGGCAGTAGAACCCTTGGACCCGTCTGAAATGACGGAGGACAACGGCTCCTCAGGACGGTTGGAGGACTGGTGTCAGAAACTGCACGTTGGTACTGACTCCACCCCTTCACATCACAAAGATGGCGTCTACCGGGTAGTACAGGAATACGAAAGGGTATTCAGTAAGAGCTCCCTGGATTTTGGGCAAGTAAAAGGGATCCAACACCATATCCCTACTGGAGTCCACCCCCCTATTAAAGAGAGATACCGTCCTGTCCCTCTGGCTCACTACCAGTGTGCCAAGAGCATGTTGTGAGAAATTAAAGAGGAAGGAGTAATAAGGGATAGTTGTAGCCCCTGGGCAGCCCCCTTGGTACTAGTCAAAAAGAAGGATGGTACCATGCGTATGTGCGTCGACTATAGGCAGATCAAATGCATCACCCATAAAGACGTCTATCCCTTGACGCGTATCGAGGAGTCGCTAGCTGCCCTAAAATCAGCTAAATGCTTTTCGACCCTAGATTCACCAGTGGGTACTGGCAGGTTCCCGTTGCAGAGGCAGACAAGGAGAAGACCGCATTTACTACACAATGGGCTTACTTATGCGAGTTCAACTGTATGCCATTCGGGCTGTGCAACGCCACTGGAACGTTCCAGAGGGTAATGGAGTGTTGCCTTGGGCATAAGAACTTCGAAACGGTACTGTTATACCTGGACAATGTCATTGTCTATTCTAGAACCTATGAAGACCATTTGAAACACCTGGCCGAGGTATTCGAAGCCCTATCCAACTTTGGTCTGAAGGTGAAGCCGTCCAAATGTCATCTCCTGAAACCCAAGGTACAATACCTAGGCCATGTTGTGAGCGCAGAAGGCGTGGCACCAGACCCAGATAAGGTCACCGTCATCAAGGACTGGCAGAAGCCAACTACCATTCGTGAGGTACGACAATTTCTAGGGTTGGTTGGCTATTACAGAAGGTTTATCAAGGGCTTTACCAAGATAGCCGCTCCCCTTCAGGACCTCTTGGTGGGCCACTCCAAAAAGGCAAAGACCAAGAGCCCTCCGATCGAGTGGGATGACAGGGAGGAAGAATCCTTCAACCGCTTGAAGCTAGCTCTCACGGGAGACAAAATCATGGCTTACCCCGACTACGGTCAGCCGTTTATCCTGTACACAGATGCCAGCAACGTTGGGTTGGGAGCAGTGTTGTCTCAAATGCAGAAAGGCAAAGAGAGGAAGCTTCGCCCTACCGAAAGGAACCCCACCAACTACAGTTCCTTCAAGCTGGAGTTCCTGGCCATAGTCTGGGCAGTGACTGAGAGGTTCAAACACTACCTCGCCTCGTCCAGATTTACAGTCTTCACGGATAACAACCCGCTGACGCACCTGGGGACTGCGAAGCTTGGTGCCCTAGAACAATGATGGATGGCTTGGCTGTCTAACTACGAGTTTGTGATCAAATATCGGGCGGGAAGCAAGAACGCCAATGCCGATGCTTTGTCCCGCATGCCGAACTTACCAGACTCGGGAGAAGATTTGGAAGACCTCGAAGAAATTGAGATGCCGGCCTTCCACCACCAGGGTGCTTCCCAATGCTCCCATTGTGTGAAAAACAAGCAGTCGGCTGTTCAAGAAGTCTCTTTCAACCCATTGCCCCACCATGGATGGGCAGAAGTGCAGGACAGTGACCCGGCCATCCGCATGGTGAAAGAACTACTGAGCCAAGCCAATTCGTCCCCAGGGCCGGATGCACCACCAGAAGCCTTGCAACTGTGGAAGGAGAGAGCCAAGTTGTTCTTTTATAAAGGTAAATTGTGAAGAAGAACCATCAACTCCCGCACGCTCGAGCTGGTATGGCAGATAGTAGTTCCAAAGAAGGATGCGCCAATGGTCCTGGAAGCTTACCACGACAGGGCAGGACACTTCGGGTGGAAGAAGTTGGAGGCACTGATCCGTGAGCGTTTCTTCTGGATGGGCATGAGAAGGTCCATCGAGAGGTGGTGTCGAGAGTGTGGCCCATGCAATCTAAGACGAAGAGATCGTGGTAGCCAGAGAGCCCCTTTACAACTCATCATCACAAGACAACCGCTTGAAGTCGTGGCCCTGGACCATGTGAAGCTTTCTCCGAGTCGGTCTTGATACACCTATGCCTTAACGATTGTGGACCACTACTCCCGTTTCCTAGTGGTTGTATCAGTCAAGGACCAGACGGCGAGGACAGCTGCTAAAGCCTTTCAAGACCACTTCTGTTGACCTCATGGCTATCCGGAGCAAGTCCTAATCGACCAAGGCCCTGCTTTTGAAGCTGAGATATTTCGAGAATTCTGCATCCAGTACGGCTGTAAGAAAATTCAGACAACACCTTATCACCCGCGGTCTGTGCGAAAAGTTGAAACAGGTGGTGATTGACTTGTTGAAAACTGTACCTCTGGAAGAGCGCAACCGGTGGCCTGAGAAGTTACCAGACTTGGTGGACCTGTATTCTGGTGAATTCGACCAACTGTACCCCAGCCTATCTGATGTGGGCAAGGCCGGGTAAACATTTGGGGACCCACTTTGCAGATAGCTTCTTCATGTTCAAATGTTCATGGATAATGACACAAACACGTTCACAAGAAATCCCCATGATGTCTGCTATTCTTTCAGCTGAAATTCGCCGATTCTCCAGTATGAGGTTGTGCACAGCATCAATGGTCTCCGGAACAAAAACCACTCTCGGTCGTCCAGGACGTTCCTCATCATTGGTGCTGAAGTGGCCAGTTTTATGTTTGGTAACCCAGTTCTTAACTGTAGAATATGAAGGGCATTGATCACCCAATGTCTGTTACATATCACCATGAATATCCTTCGCGGGCTTTCCTTGCAGAAACAAGAATTTTATCACTCCTCTGCTTTCATTTGCTGTGAATATCGCCTTAGACTCCGCCATTTTGTTTTCCCGCGTGCCTAGATCACTGTTGCCATAAGCTACAAACACAAAATTTTGAAAACATATATTAGACACAGAAGGCTTTCATGTGATGTAACATTCGTTACCATAGAAACAAAAAAAGAACACAAAGCCAAAGACTTATCAGCAGTCCCTTGTATAGGAATTGAGAAGGGGTTTTCCAAGTAATAGAAAAGCCAAATTAATAACTCCACCAGAAACAGATTTCACCCCCCCAAAAAAAATCACTCTCACACACACACACAACACGCTGGAGTGGTGGTTTAATATTTTTTTTTGTTTTAACAGCTGTTTTTCACTAAAAAAGGGCGCAGTCAGATGTCTGTATAAATTGGACAGAGCTCGGACTGCAATGCACAGACTGACCGGTGGGTCTCCCGACCGGAGCGTGACAGCTTCATATATTTCTATGCTGCTGTAGCACATGTCTGTTTTTACACGGACTACGTGACCGCATAAACCACATGGGTCTGTATTTTATCTGCAGCTCAGATGACAAGGACCAATTCAAGTCTATGTGTCCGTGTAAAACAAGTACAGCACACGGATGTGTGTTTAACATTGCAAAGTATAGGAGAAGCTTTGTCATTTCATTCTTTCTTTATCCATGTCAGAAAAACACTGATTGCGCACTGATCCAAAACATTGATGACACCGGTACTATTTTTTAAGGTACCGGTTTTATACAGTCGTGTGAAGGGGGCCTAACACTAATGAAACTAGGATCCAAAAGACTGATGATACCTGTACTGTTTCGTTCAGGTACTGGTTTTATATGGACGTGTGAACGGGGCCTAACACTGATGAAACTAGGATCTAAAACATTGATGATACCGGTACTGGTTTTATACAGACGTGTGAAGGGGGCCTAATGCTGATGAAACTAGAATCCAAAACATTGATGACACCGGTACTGTTTTTTTCTGGTACTGGTTTTATACAGACGTGTGAAGGGGGCCTAAGGCTGCTGAAACTAGGATCCAAAGTACTGATGACAGTCGGACCTTTTTTTTCATACGAGAAAAGTCGCTGAGGTGTGAATAAGTCCTACAGCTTAGGACCATGAGGTGCATAATCCTAAATAGGATCAATCTGAAGCTACTAATAGATTAAAGTGGTTGATTATCACAAACCAGATGCAATTTCTAGGTCTCTAAATATGAAATATTTCCAGAAATGCCCAACAGTCGTGGTATATACCTATGCTACAGCCATGACCTAATTTCTTGAATCAAGCCTCCTGTCA